>NC_140296.1:193062577-193662577 GCF_964211825.1 Aythya ferina | reverse complement strand
ATATATATAATATATATTCCTCTTTTTATATATAGTTTTTATTTATATATAAACACAACCTATTTTGAAATAAGCTAACAGTCTAACTTCAATGCATTGTAATAAAAATACAGACAGAAGTGGCGTTACCTATTAGTTACCTATTCAGCAAGTTCCAGCTATCAGTATATTCTGAAATGAATTATCACGCCTCCCTGCATAAGTCTCTCTTGAAACATTCTGGGATGTATTAACAGGTATGAAGTACGCAAAAGAATGCAAAACAAAGGAGATAATTCCATTTTACCTAATAAAAGGTAAAGGTGGCTCAAAGATAACTAGTTCTAGGCAATCCACTTTATGAGAGGCACACTTCACAAGAGAGCAGAAGCAAAATAAAAGGTCCAGAAAACAGGACACATGAAAAACATTTAGGAGAATTTAGATATGAGGAAGCAGTTGAAAAATCATTTTGGTAGAGGAAAAAGTATCGGTGGATTTGGGCTTGCAAACCACAATGTAAGCCATCAGAACAAAAATGTCTGCTCACCTACCGGTTGTGATAATAAATGAACAGCACTTGTCTACTTTGGAGTAAAACAAGCTCATTTAACGTAAATCAATGCTGATAAATTCCCACATGTTCTGTGCATATATTTGCTTCTGTCCTATATACTAAGGTCCATTTCTATAAAGACAGTAATATTGTATTTCTGTCTCAATGGGAGACACCTAACATGAAACACTACCCTTCTACAGACCAGAACAGACTCTCAGAACCTTTGCAATATGCACTTGCATTAGCTATTGTAAAGTTTCCCTGTATCCATTCATTCTGTAGCAATTGCACTTGGACATAGCACACAATAATCTGCACAGTGGGTACGTGTGGAGACACAAATCATACTCCTGGTTGCTCCCTGGCGTTGAAAAGGCAAGCTGCTAGGAAATGTCAGCTGCTGTACCTTGGTAAGAAAGCCCTGACTTTGCTGCTGCTGTTGTAGGATGCAGACTGCATACCATGTAGTTGCACTGTTTTTAGCATTGTGTGAAAGTACATTTCGTGTTTTTTAATATTTAATCTTTTAAAATATTTTAACTACATCCTTGACCTACCCATACATCCAACAAGAGCATCACCTGTGCAAGTTCTGTCCCATGCACACATGATGTGGGTAATATCATCTTCAACCTATTAAATTGTCACACAAAAGTGTATCTGAAGAAAAACATTTGAAAGATATTCTCTGAAATGACTACAGAAATCAATAGCAATTTAACTTCCCTTATTTTTTGGTTAGAAAACAAGCAAATTCAAATAAAGTTGGTGACATCTAACAGTAACACACAATGTGTTAAAAACAGAATCGCGACAAATTCATGAATGAAAACACGAATGAAACAATGAATAATCTGGAGGAGAAGGAGCACTGAAAATTTCAAGTGAATATAGAGACCTATATTCACATATATACTGACATCAATAGTCTAAAAATCTCACCTTAACAATTCCTCACTAAATGTGTGAAAATGTTATCTTAAAAAAAAAAAAAAAAAGGCACAAAAATTGAAAAATTTTCCATTTTTAAAGTGGTAACAAATAATTTTTACTTGCAGAAGTGGAAATTTGCATTTTTTATCCTGGTGCTGCTTCTCCTGTACTAATTAGTGAGGGAAAAAATGAGCAAGTCAAATTTTTTCTTATTTAACCCAATTACAGCAGGAAATATTTATATCAACTGCAAAGATCACAATTCTAAGCCACACATTAACTTTTCATTTGAAAAAAGCATGAGGCCATTTTAACTACTAATTAATGTTAAAAGGCAGAAGTTGGATTAAGATTCAAATATTCTGTTGAAATTTTTTAGTAAAAATGAAGCATTTTTAATAAAACGTGGCATTATTTTTTTTTTTTTTTTTTTTTTTACTGCTTATTAGCAGGAAAGCTTCATTTTGAAAAGCTAATAACCAGAATTTTTGTATGAATAGAAATTATGTAAAAACAAGAAGGATTAAGAAACATCAAGAAATCAGGAGCATGGCAGATCTTAAAGCAGCTGCCAGTCCTTCTTGAATCTTGACTGAGATGGCAAATCAACTTTAAAGCTGAGACATGCTATTTTCCAACAGTACATGAGGAGAATTAGTAAGTATTTAGTTTATGCACGGCCTTTTAGTCTCAAAAACAAAAAAAAAAGGCACAAAATTTAAAAAGAGCACAAAAAAGAGCTGAATCAGTTAAAAAGCCTAATAGTGGATTTACATTTTAAACTTCTGGAGAATTTCAAAAATGATTTCTGTATTTGATACAGAAACAAGAAAATAAAATCTTGTATATAACAGCAAAATATATTGATACTGGAAGGATAGTACAACTCATATATTTAAATTATTTGGAAATTATTTACAGAACAGCAGCAAAAATCAGTGGAATATATATTGTTTTCAAATATTCAAGAAAAAGTGCTGTTAAATATTATGCCTACATTAAGCTACTTCTGAAATCTATTTTAAATTCTACTTTATGTTATTTGACATTAGACATTATGAATTTTTAATTGATTTAGCACAAACAATGGTTTTAGAACAGGAAAAAAAAAAAAAAACAAGTAATCTACAATATTTTATTATGATAGAAATAAATTTAATTTCAATTTGTTTGCCCTAACCTGGCTACAGTTTAATACAACCTTCCTATTACATCTTCACAGTTTAATCTGCATATACCCAGAAGAATAAAGACGTATAATTATTCTTTGATAACGCTGCCATCTAGCGTACACTCTAAGTCAGCATGAAGCATTTGTTTTAAATTTTCATTCTGCAATTATGTGTACAGGGACAGGAGAGGGAATTACATGCCAAGCACAAACTGCACATCCCCTAGCATTTAACTGTGAGTTAGAATAATGACATTTCTTTTCTCATTCGGATTGCATGTTAAATATACAGACGTATTAATTTTTGACAATATACCATAAAATAACACTAACACATTCAGATGATTTTGATAACCAAAGATAAGGTAACTTACATGCAATACCCTGCATGTAAATTTTACTATTTATTGTTCCCAGTCGATATCGTTTCCTTTCATATTCCCTGCATAAACCACACACCCAAACTGAAATTCTCTCCTTGAAATTTAAATGTTTTTATTAACAGATTTTGAGGCTGATGTCTAATAATTTTGCAGGCCTTATATCATTAATAACCTTTAACTAAAGAAGTGAGAAAAAACATTACATGAAAATGTAGCTGCCTACTGCATTACCTAGAGTCCTATTTACAACAGATACTCACATACTAATGATTATTTAAATACAGTACTATACTTTACTAGGTCCTGTATTTCTTGATTCTACAAATATGGGAGATGAATTTTGCCAACTTAAATGTGTGTGAACACTGATGATTAAAATAGTAGCAAACTTATTTAGATATCTTGAACATATTTCCCAGAATTTTACATGAAAACAGACATCAGATTTAAGTAATCCTTAATTAAATTTGAGCCTTAACAAGCAGAGGTAGAAAATATTTTTATAAATAAAAGTTAACCACAAATGGAAAGCAAGAAAGCAATAGAAAGGGAGATCTAAAGCAGACAAAAGATCTAAGAACCAAGTTGACAGTAGGAAACTATTTATGCTGAACTGGTACTTGCACTTGATAAACCCAGAGCTTTGAGAACCCTAGGTTTACCTCATTTCACTCAACACTACAGTTACACTGCCATCTAGTGAAATGTGATACCGATTCTCCTCTGCAAGACAGTTAAATTTGGTCCAAATAAAAAAATATCATCCTGAAGATACATATATCACAGCAAACACCTTTCACCTTCAAATACCTTATTCATCCCTCTGCTTTCTCTTGAGTACTACACTTCTATAAGATGCATTAGGTGACCAATTTTGTACATAGGGTAATGAACATTTGTATACTTAAATTGAAATGTAATGTAAGTAAGCTAACAGACTTCAATGAGAATCCAAACTAATCAACACAGATCATATTCCACGATCAAGAAAAATGTTAGCTATTTGAAGGTTTCAGACCATTACACAGATAAAACCACAAATTCATAGCTACTAATACAGATAAATATTACCCCCAGCCTTTGACAACATAATGATGTGTTTTTTCATTATATTTCATTAGAACGGTGACTTAAAAAAAAAAAACACAAAAAAAAAACACAAAAAAAACTCCACACACCAATGAAAAACCTCTTCCAAAATTCAACACCATATAAAGGAAATAAAAGCAAGTATGTACATACTCACCTGGGAAAATATATTTGCGGTTGGAGCAACTCTGTTGTCCACAATACTATACAATATCGCCAACAATCTGTCCAGGGGAAATGGCTTTGGTCCAAGGAGGTGATTGCTGGTCTGCAAAATAAACAAGCATTTTTAATCCTATAGATCCTTCCTGGAGTACCACAAGATGTTATTCCTATATCATTTCATTCTCTGAGGAGGCACTATAATTCACAGGAGCCTTTGCATGTATTATGGAAAATGTTGAATACATGTTTATCAATCAATACAAATATACAGACATAGGGCTCTATTTAACATGGTAAGAGTTCAAACTGCACAATAAATGGGAACATTCTTGAGCTTTACCAGAGGATCTAATGCCAAATTTCTTGTCATTGGATTTATAGATTTACTCATCCTATTAAATTACTGTGTCCAATCTAAGGATTAAAGAGGAAAGACTAGATTTTATGACACTCTCAAGGTGCAAATTTTCTTCAGTTTATCAACAGGAATACGTGTTAAGACTTCTTAAAAGCTCACAATTTCTAGCTAGTGAAAAAATGTAAAGGTTTAGGTTTATTCTATTGTCTAGTGTCTCTAATCCATAATCACCTACAAAGAATCGCACCTAACAGCAGATTCTAAAAATAAAACCAAGCATCTTTTAAGTATATTCTTGTGTGATTTCTCTACAGAAGACAAATGTTTTACTAGCATTTGCATTTTGAAAAAGTATATAATGAAAATAGTTTGCTTAAGAATCACCTTATCTGCTTTGACTCATTTTAGCTGAAGAGACAGGAAGAGAAGACTAGTTTCTATGTGTTCTGATGGTAGTTATATAAGGTTCTTATAAACTCTAGCTGGAAATCAGAAATCCTCATACTGTAAAACAAAATAGGCTACATTACATTAATTTCACATCAGACATAATAGTACGTGAGGTGCTTTACTACTAATTCTAATCGTATTTTTGTCAAAAACAAAAAATATTGGTTAAATGACTTTATAGAAAAAGCAGCAGGTGCAGAACAAGAGTTCCTTGTCTTGAATGCCTTATTATACTTCTTTGATAGACAGACTTGTCATCGAGAACATAACGGTACATACAATACTTGACAGATTAGGTCTCTTCCAGTTTAACTGAGCTCACCTGATTTCCCACTATCAAGTCTGATCTCGTTTTCATGGGTTTGAATCATAGCTTCTACTTTAGTTCCTTTCAGTAAAGGAAAGTAATGGGTAGTCACAAGGGCATTACAATTGCTTGCCCTATGTTCCACCTAAAGCTTGCTCCTTCTAAAGGAAGTGAGATTAGCTGCAGGATCAGGAAATGCACTTGTTCCTCTGAATACTATGCTGAAATCACTGGTACAATTTTGCTATAAACAAGTGTCAGAAGACTGAAGTTATTTAAGATTTCCTAAAAGTAAGAACCTATCTAAAAATCAATAATAGTCACAGATTTTTAACCTAATGGATTCAGAATCACCATCAGTACAGTAACAGTGGCGATAGCAAGTATGTGCAGGGATGTAAGGAAAAGAAACCTCATTGCTATTAACATAAAAGAGTTAAGGCTAACAACATAATAAGTTCACATATGAAAAATACAGCTAGAGCAAGAGATTCTGTAATGCTTACTGATAATTAAAGGAACAGAGGAGGGCATTCTGCTGCCAGAAGGTAGAGTTTAGGATGAATATTTACTCATTTTAAAATCTTCTTTGAAAGAGTCAGTGACCAAGTAAACCCTATGGAAACAACCACAAATTCTTATAGAAACCGTAGTAGACCATAATTAAGTTATTCAGGATCTATCGGAAAGAAAAAATAGCAAAGTTTTAAAACTTGGTTTTCCCTTTTCTCTGCTCCACGTGGAGTACTTCTTTTAATCTATACCAACAGACCATGCAGCAGTGCTATGAAAATACAGAATAAATAATTTCTTCTTGAGTTCCACCCCATTCATACTAACCTACAGAATCACAGAATGGCTGAGGATGCAAGGCACCTGTGGTACATTAACTATTCTTTTTTTCTTTTTTTTTAAATGCTACTTTTAAAATATATATGTTTGTCTAATTTCAACATTTTAGTATTTATTTTTCTTTATACCACAATGAAATGGGTAACAAACAGGAGGAGCTGGAAGCCATCGTGCGGCAGGCAGGCTACGACTTGGTTGCCATCACGGAGACGTGGTGGGACCAGTCTCATGACTGGAGTGCTGCAATGCCTGGCTATAAGCTCTATAGAAGGGACAGGCAGCATAGAAGGGGTGGTGGTGTGGCTCTCTATATTAGAGAGTCTTTAGAGGTTGTAGAACTCGAGGTTGGGAATGACAAGGTCGAGTCCCTTTGGGTTAGGATCGGCAGGGACAACAAGGCTAGTGTCCTGGTCGGGGTCTGCTATAGACCGCCGAACCAGGATGAGGAGACGGATGAGGAATTCTACAGGCAGCTGACAGAGGTTGCAAAATCATCAGCTCTTGTACTCGTGGGGGACTTCAACTTCCCTGACATATCCTGGAAGCACAACACAGCCCTTAGAAAGCAGTCTAGGAGGTTTCTGGAGAGCGTGGAAGATAGCTTCCTGACGCAGCTGGTTAGTGAACCTACCAGGGGTGGTGCCCCGCTAGACCTTCTCTTCACAAACAGAGAAGGACTGGTGGAGGACGTGATTGTCGGGAGCTGTCTTGGGCAGAGTGACCACGCAATGGTGGAGTTCACTATTCTTGGCGAGGCCAGGAAGGGGACCAGTAAAACCGCTGTATTGGACTTTCGGAGGGCTGACTTTGAGCTGCTCAGGACACTGGTTGGTGGAGTCCCTTGGGAGGCGGTTCTGAAGGGCAGAGGGGTCCAGGAAGGCTGGGCGCTCTTCAAGAGGGAAGTCTTAATGGCGCAGGAACGGTCTGTCCCCACGTGCCCAAAGACGAGCTGGCGGGGAAGAAGACCGGCCTGGCTCAATAGAGAATTGTGGCTTGATCTTAGGAGGAAAAAGAGGGTTTATAAGCTTTGGAAAAGTGGGCAGGCCACTAAGGAGGACTTTAAAGAAGTAGCGAGGCTGTGCAGGGACAAAATTAGGAAGCCCAAAGCTCATCTGGAGCTCAATCTGGCTACTGCCGTTAAAGATAACAAAAAACGTTTCTATAAATACATCAACACAAAAAGGAGGACTAAGGAGAATCTCCATCCTTTACTGGATGCGGGGGGAAACTTAGTTACAAGAGATGAGGAAAAGGCGGAGGTGCTCAATGCCTTCTTTGCCTCAGTCTTTAGCGGCAATACCGGATGTTCTCTGGATACCCAGTACCCTGAGCTGGTGGAAGGGGATGGGGAGCAGGATGTGGCCCTCATTATCCATGAAGAACTGGTTGGTGACCTGCTACGGCACTTAGATGTGCACAAGTCGATGGGGCCGGATGGGATCCACCCAAGGGTACTGAGGGAACTGGCGGAGGAGCTGGCCAAGCCACTATCCATCATTTATCAGCAGTCCTGGCTATCAGGGGAGGTCCCAATCGACTGGCGGCTAGCAAACATGACGCCCATCTACAAGAAGGGCCGGAGGGCAGACCCGGGAAACTACAGGCCTGTCAGTTTGACCTCAGTGCCAGGGAAGCTCATGGAGCAGATCCTCCTGAGAGTCATCACGCAACACTTGCAGGGGAAGCAGGCGATCAGGCCCAGTCAGCATGGCTTTATGAAAGGCAGGTCCTGCTTGATGAACCTGATCTCCTTCTATGACAGAGTGACGTGCTGGGTGGATGAGGGAAAGGCTGTGGATGTGGTCTACCTTGACTTCAGCAAGGCTTTTGACACCGTCTCCCACAGCATTCTCCTCAAGAAACTGGCTGCTCGTGGCTTGGACTGGCGCACGCTTCGTTGGGTTAGAAACTGGCTGGATAGCCGGGCCCAAAGAGTCGTGGTGAATGGAGCCAAGTCCAGTTGGAGGCCAGTCACTAGTGGCGTCCCCCAGGGCTCGGTGCTGGGGCCGGTCCTCTTTAATATCTTCATCGATGATCTGGACGAGGGCATCGAGTGCACCCTCAGTAAGTTCGCAGATGACACCAAGTTAGGTGCGTGTGTCGATCTGCTTGAGGGTAGGAAAGCTCTGCAGGAGGATCTGGATAGGCTGCACCGATGGGCTGAGGTCAACTGCATGAAGTTCAACAAGGCCAAGTGCCGGGTCCTGCACCTGGGGCGCAATAACCCCAAGCAGAGCTACAGGTTGGGAGAGGAATGGTTGGAGAGCTGCCAGGCAGAGAAGGACCTGGGAGTGATGGTGGATAGTCGGCTGAATATGAGCCAGCAGTGTGCTCAGGTGGCCAAGAAGGCCAACGGCATCCTGGCTTGTATCAGGAACAGCGTGACCAGCAGGGCTAGGGAGGTGATCGTCCCCCTGTACTCAGCTCTGGTGAGGCCGCACCTCGAGTACTGTGTTCAGTTTTGGGCCCCTCGCTACAAGAAGGACATCGAGGTGCTTGAGCGGGTGCAGAGAAGGGCGACGAAGCTGGTGAGGGGCCTGGAGAACAAGTCCTACGAGGAGCGGCTGAGGGAGCTGGGCTTGTTCAGCCTGGAGAAGAGGAGGCTCAGGGGTGACCTTATCGCTCTCTATAGGTACCTCAAGGGAGGCTGTAGCGAGGTGGGGGTTGGTCTGTTCTCCCACGTGCCTGGTGACAGGACGAGGGGGAATGGGCTTAAGTTGAGCCAGGGGAGTTTTAGGTTAGATGTTAGGAAGAACTTCTTCACTGAAAGGGTTGTGAGGCACTGGAACAGGCTGCCCAGGGAAGTGGTGGAGTCACCATCCCTGGAAGTCTTCAAAAGACGCTTAGATGTAGAGCTTAGGGATATGGTTTAGTGGAGGGCTGTTAGTGTTAGGTTGGACTCGATGACCTTGAGGTCTCTTCCAACCTAGAAAATTCTGTGATTCTGTGATTCTGTGAAACTATTACCATTTTGTTACCAAAACCAAAGAAAACATTTTTTGTTCAGGAAATTAGAAACAGTAAGTTGAACTGTTTTACCTAGGAAATGCCTTTACTACTCTAATTTCTTAGTGTACACTATGTCCTCAAGACACTTATCCATAAGATAATTCCAGTTGGATGGGGCCTTGGGAGGTCTTGATTCAAACCCCTCCTGCTCAGAGCAGGGGCAGCTTTGGGGTATGGCCAGGTTAATCAGGACTTCACTAGTCCCATTTTGAAAGCCTTAAAGGACACAGACTGCACAACCTCTCCAGAAAACCAGTCTCACTTCACTGTCCTCATACGGAAAAATGTTTTCCTTATACCTAGTACAAATACCTTGTTTCAGGTTATGCCAAATGTTTCTTGTTTCCCTTGCCATTCACTGCTGTGTTGTATTTTCTGGATGTTCTCCTTGCAGCCTGCTTTCAAGTCCCCTTCTCCAACTTGAAGGACCATACTTTCCTCAGCCTCTCCTCACAGAGCAAGTGCTCCAGCCCCTGAACTTGCTCCAGTTTGTCTTGTACTGGAGTGGGCAAAACCAGACAAAGGATTTTAGATACGGCCCACAGAGTGCTGAGTGTCCAGAGTATATCCACCATTCTCCACTCTGCTATTTTCACTCTCTCCACTTTGCCATTCAGCTTCCATTCTTGTTGTGTGCGGTGATTTATTCTTACTGGCAAAGCAGCCAGGATTAAAGAGGAATTTCAAGCGATAGCTTGCTTAAAAATGCTTCTAGAAAAGGACACCTCAAATATACCACCAGCACTTCCAGGGCATTAGCTATCAGGAAAACACAGCCACTCAAAAAGAAAACAAAAAAGCATTTCCAATGCATGTTTTAGCTTTTGAAATCCAGGAGGTGTCCCCAAAGCTATCTCTGGGCTAACAAAGAAAGCAGTAAGACAAACCACCAAAACTTTACTTGAAACCATATAGACAGATAAGACTAATTCACTTGAACAAAGCACCCTGAGTCAGGATGCAGGCATGGTTGAAGTTACAAACCGCACAATCCCCTCCCCCTTATGCTCCTAAACATGGCAGTTCTGTGAAGCACATTCTGCAGTATCAACAAGAAATGTCATACAAGAATTAAAATGCGTACACTTCTCCAACTATCTAGCAGGCACAACCAGCATGTAGTAATTCCTGAAGCTGCATTTAGTATACAGTTGCTTCACCAGATTTTTTGCTCTTAGTATTATCAGCTCTCTGCTTTGACACAATTACCTTTTGTATTTTCAGATTTAAAAAACCTGCTTCTGAAAAAGTCAGAGTTAGATAAAAATTAAATGTTTCTTCTAGAAGCTACACTTTATTAGAATTCTGTGGCAGCAATAAATTCCTGTAGGAGTAGGAATGGTTCAGAAATTCCTCCAAACAGAACACAGTGAAGAATTAGATTTGTAAAAATCTTCTGCAAGATGCTAAGGTAAATTACTGCATAAAATAGTACTTACAAAAATCCCAGGGAACCCTTGTATCACTTCACAACAAAGATACTTTCCACATTCAGAAAAGCTCTTCAAGAAGTATTACAGCAATGAAATCTCATCAGTTCTGTCTGCCCTCTCTTCTTTTCATCTTTGGCAATACAGTTGCCTAATTTTTAAAAAGGCTTTCCTATAGATTCCACCATGTGTTACTTGTGCAGTTTCACGCTCCCACTGTTTAACTGAACTAAGCCTTTCACAGATCTATAACTCCAAGCCACATATTCATACTCCAAAATATCACGAACAAAAATGAATCAAAAGTATTCCCTAAAAAGTAGAAGCTTAACCCAAACTAAATTACCTGCACAGAAAGGTGAAAGTCCTTAACCTCAGTTGGCTGAATTGTCAACCTTTTTATCATATACTTAAAAATGGAACTACACTTCTCACTTTTCTGAGCAGGAAGTATTTCTGAATTATATATGATTTTATATATTATATAAGTACTATACAAGTGTTACACAAGTATCTTGGGCTGTAAGATAGGAATTCTGATAAAAAAAAAAAAAAAAAAAAACAAATCCTAGTTTAAAGTTAAGGTAGAAAAACAATAGACAAATTCTTCACCAAAAAAACACCAATACACCTGATCTTCTGCCAGACTGACACCTGTAAAAGCACAGTCCTGTGAAAGTAGCTTCAACAGGAAGATCTCTCACCTGTCACTGAACTGGAAAAACATTGTTACATACCAGCCATCAAAAAAAATAAAATAAAAATCTGCTGTTACCTGCAACAAGGGAAAGGTATTTTTTCCCCTCATGGGGAATTCACAAGATTTACTTTTTCTAATCAGAAAGTACAGCCTCTAGACTGAACAAAGAGTTAAAAATCAAGAAAGATTTCCAGCCTGGCTGTACTTAAACTTTTAATGAAGGATTTATCTCATCTATTAGCTTCCTGCCAAGTATGTATGTACAGCCAAACTGGTTTCCTAAGCTCCTACTATAACCAGTAGAAATCTAATCAATTTAGTTTATGGTGCCATTCATCTGACTGAACATAGAACCTACTTTAGCATGAGATGAATCACACTTCCACCACTGCCCACATCGACTAGCTCTGCACTGTCTATGGAGGGATAGTTTAGGTGCAGCACCCACTTAGGGTTTGGTGAATTTGATCTGTAAATCTGCCTTTAGACAAGTTTCTCTGTGCAAAAGTTTGTTAGCACCCGCACAGTTAGTATGACAGATACAAGCAAATGAGCATTTACTTGTAGCACTGCATATGTAGTTCTTTATTCATGTATTTCAATTCTCTTCACTGTGAAGTCATAGTACCAAAATATACAAGATTATACGTCTGTGTGAATGTGTCTCTGTGCAACATTTATAAAAGTTTGAGGACAGTAAAAGGAACATACATCTAGAAGATCCCTGTGGGACCTGCAATCCTGTTCTCCATTATCACAGGTATGATGTCTCAACATTTTTCAAAAACAGACTGTCCTCTGACCTAATCACATTTTCTGCCATCATCTGTTATGGTGAAAGGGTCCTTACCTGTCAACTACAAAGAGACACAAACAGAACCAGTGCTCTTCCAAGTCCTCCTGAAATGCTACCAAGTTCTGTCCTGTTGGTTAATCCCTATGATGCATTCCTGTTTCTTGCACATTAATGCAGTTTAATTAAGTTTAAAATAACAGAGTCAACTCAACAGCTACTTTCTGTTAAGTACATTTGATTTACTGGGATTACAAAGTAATAATTCTCTTCGAAGTAATAATAATTTTTAATACAAGGGGTGCAAGAATTAGATCATCTGTCGTCTTTGAAGTCTGATCTTTTTGACTTAATCTTGTTTATACCCTCATTTACCTTTCTTTCCTCAGGTTTACATGAGAATGTAAATAGACTACAGGGCACAGACTGTGTCTGCGTATTCTGATGCCAAAGGAACATTAATAAAATGAAAATTAATTCATCATTAATGCAAGCGCTTCTGAGCTCTAAGAAGTAAATTCAGATACAAGTGCATTTAAACAATTATACAAGAGAACAAGCTCTGCAGTATAGTTCAGGTGTATTTAATGTACAACTACACAAGAGAACAAGCTCTATGGTACAGTTAAGGTGATCATGACCTCAGTATTCCTTCAGTAAAACTCTATTTTCCCCTTTCTTTTAAATTCCTAGCTGTCCCCATCTCCTTAGTTGTTACCATCTCAGCATCCAAGTTGGAAATCCTGTTGCTGAGACAGAATAAAACAAAACACTTTCCCTGCAGAGGCTGCAGGAAGAACATCTTGGTCTAAGATACAGTAATTATTCCTCCTACCCCTCTCCTGAAAGTGATTTATCAACTAATTAAGATGTGGTTGTATTTCAAGAAGATAATAATCCTTAAATTAATTAAATGCTCTAAAAGTCCTCTGAAGTCAACGTGCCAGAGAAAAGACACACAAGGTGTACACGTGCAAGATGGGTATTCAAAGACTTAAGAATTCTTAAATATACATAAATATCTACGACACATGATTTAACTTTACTTCAACACATGCTTTCACATGTATAAATTGCACCCCTACAGAAACAGGAAAACTTAAAAATTAAAAAAAAAGTCTTTGGATAGCCAAGGACTCTGGTCTCCCACAGGGGCAGAAAGAGGCTACAGGCAGCTTCAGAAACGTGATTATTAAGCTAAGAAAGTTCCAAATTTTTCACCCAAACTCCACATAGCATAGAGAAGAAAAGGATGTAACAATAGCTTCTGCACAGATTTAGTGCTGTCTGCACTGCTCTTGATTTGGGGATTTGTCTAAAAAGAACACTTTACAAGTGCTCAAGTTTGACTTTTCGTTTTTATATTACATTTATAAAAACGCATACAGGTACTTGCTTTCTTAGTACATCATGGCTCTCTCAGTAAAGACTAGTTATTTAACTAAACTAAATAAGCTTAACTAAATAACTAAACATCATCGATTTAAGTACAGTAATTACCTACAAGAAAAGTTTAGTTAATAGTCTGAAGGAATAATGACTTTTTTTATTCTTTCTACCTAAACAACAGAGAGGAGTGCAAAGTCCCCAAGCCTCAACACATAGATTTAAGCCCTTCTATCTTACTGCATCACTAGGAATTAAAGTGACTTGATTTTCAGAACCGCTAATCATCAATTACTCTAATATCCTTTAGAACAATTCTGCTACTTGGCTCCTCCACGTATAATGCCCTTTAAATACCTTTATTGAGTACATTTAGTTATACATAAAACTATGGAGGACAAATTTTTGCTCCAGTGGATTCCAATGAAATAAAAACTTGTGCATCGTAATTTATATCATATAAAACAAATACACCTCTAAGTTATGTTAGGCAACACTTGTTCCTACAGCAAAGGATATGAGGTAAAACAAAATATAAAAGCAGCAGTACAGCAGAAAGAAAATCTTTGTTCCCAAACTCAGCATGGAAAGATAACATACATACCTTCTCATGTTTCTTCATAAAGTTGGTCTTCTTGATTTTCCCATGATGCTGTAAAAAAAAAAAAAAAAAAAAGAGAAAAAATATGATATGCAGATTTTCTATTTCTTCTACAGCAATGACAGAATCAAAAGAGTAAACAAAAAGTTGTGCACTACGTATGGTAGCATGCTAGTCTGGTTCAGCTTCTGTATTACACCTCTCCTGTGTTACTCAGTAACCGTTCTTACCAGAAGCCCTAAAAAAATCACACTTGCCTTACCATTTGCTTCATCATGTCCCCAGGTGGTACAAAAACAATACACTAATATTTGTGGGTGAAATGCATTTTTTTTTTCCTGATCTAACCTAGGACTGGTGAGAAGGGTAAATGAAAATTTATTTTTAATGTTACTTTATATGCTACCTCCCCCCTCCAGCCCTCAATCATCTCATGAAAAGGCAGATTTAAACTTTCCTAGAAAGAGAAAAATGAAAAATGATGGCCTTTTCATTGCCTACTTCATTTTTAAAATACATTCATTTTAATTTCCATCTTTTATTTCCTCCATTTTAGAATTCCGTTGGCATGCAAGCTAGCAGAATGAAAACCAGGAAGTAAATTGATACAATACAAGAGAGTTCAAGGCAGAGAAGCAAAAGGACAAACAGAAAATATAACAGAGGGGAAAAAAAGAATCAGAAAACAATTTAAAAGGAGCACCCTTAAATGAAAGGCTGCCCAAAGATAATACAAAGTGTTCTTGGATGAAATGTGAGAGCAAAACAAAGACAAATATAGTAAACAAGATGTTATAAAATGGATGGGTAAAAAAAAAAAAAAAAAAAAAGAGAGAGAAACAGGGCAATAAAGGATGACATGGATAAATGTTGTAAAGTTAGTGAAGACTTGCAGTTACAGTTCTTTAACATATTTAAGCACTACTTCCCAAATATCACCTGAGAAGTTTATCTACTAGTCTTACCTATTACCTTGATAAGTATGAGTAAGTATACCTTACTAGAATACCCAATCAATCAGGAAAAAGATGTCTCCATTTTTTTTTTTTCATTTTAGTGTTTAAAATCTCGTACTTCCTATTTATAGACCTCAGCACTTGTTCATGTCAAGAGAAAAATACTGGCTCATCCAAATAATACATATCACATTTTGCTTATAAAAAAAGAAATTACCACGCCTTTAACAAGGGCTGCTGTGATAACAGAGAGATGTCAGAGAAAAGTGATCAAGCCTGAGGTTACATGGCATGCCAGTGAAGGATCACATCATACAATTCATTCATTTTAAAAGTTATGCTGGGATCTCCATATGGTACACCTAAGTTATACCACAGGTGTTTCAAACCAACTGAGCAGGTACCCTGTGCAAGGACAACAAAACATGAAACTCAAAGCTGATTTTCAGTTAATTTTTAGTCCTGTTTTCTATTAAATCGATAAAATAATCTGTTTAGATTGCTTTTTTTTTTTTACAGGATATTTTAAAAAACAACTTACTTTTCATTTAATCTGCACACAGCTTTTGAATCTTCACAATACTAATGCCATCCTTGCCAATTACTACTTCACTGCTTTATCATGCTGTTATTATTCCAGACTGCAATAAATCATAACTCTGTCTTTAGCTGCCATATATCCTAGCACCTATACAAGCAGAGCAGGTTAGCAGCTCAATGACCATCCTTTTGTTTGCATCCCTTTTGCTTTCTGGCAGTCCTTAATTAACTACTCCAGAAGATATGTTTCTGTAATCTACTTGCAATCTCATTACAACCCTGACACAAAACCCTATTCTATTTTCACAGCCTGCATGACTCAAGAACACTCAACTTGAAGACTTCCCCTGAAGTGTTATTTGTTGCACTTTGAGATGCAGCTATTTCTGAACTTTGCCTCAGCACCTGATGAAGTGCTAATTGCTATCAGATGATACATGTGGCAGGAACAGTCGCTTCTCCTGTTTTACCAATTCTTGGGAAAAATACTTAATATCAGTGCTTGAAATGCCTACACAGTCCCCACTTCAAAAACTTTAGAAGTTCACGTTGCATTTGCTGTACACAAATGTACATAAGTTCAGGAGAGTTCATTTGCAAGAGTGGAAACCAACTTCAGAGATGCTAAAAAAGGAGATGGGAAAAATTAAATTGAGAATGTTTTTCAGTGAACACAAGCAAGCAAGATGCAGCACTTTTGATAACACGCTTCACTTAACTTGTAGGCTTTCCTGTCTGAGTTCCAAGGCTGATGTGAAAAAATCTGGCCAAAAACATTTGTTTAGCAAACACATCTCTTACCAAGAAATTGCTTGGAAAGAATAAAAGTTGCCCATAAGGAAAATTTGTCAATCAGCACTTATTACAAGTAATCCTCCACTCTTCTAAAGAAAGGACCAGACAGAAAGGTGAAACATCTACAGCTTTCACTGTAGGATCAGACCAGAAGCATGAAATTTATTTATACTAATAAGCAAAACATGCATTTACAAGTTTTCTTCGAGGAAAAAAAAAAAAAAGCATATCCTTAAAGAAAAATCTCTCTTTTTATTTTATTCACTCACCCCATCTGCCATGAATACCATATATTTATATATAGACACATATTGATATGTACTGTATTAATGCCTAAAACCCTGCAGTTGGTAAAAATGCTTAAAAAAACAACTGCTCACCTTTCTGAGATAAATCTTCAAGCCTATATTTTGTCAAAAGAAAATTTTATAATTTACTTATTAACAGAAAATGAAGTTTGGCCCATGAGCTGTATCAACTTACAAATAGAAAGCACAACACTTGTACTATATCGGTGTTACACATTTTGAGATAAAAGGACACTTGTCCTTTAAGCATTAAGTGATTGTTATCAACGATGATGTGATCCACCAAAAAACTTTGGATGAACTACACACAGAAAGATAGCTGAAAAGGAACAGTTAAAGAATTTTAAACCAGGAGAACCACTACAAAGGAACACAATATACAGCACAGAAAAAAAATCCATTACCTTAAGAAAGAACCTCTTATCTGTCCTAACAGGATTGTAGGAGGCAAGGTATGCAGCAATTAGAAGAAATTTGGAGTAATAAGGAAGTTCCACATGGGCATGTGCAGAAAGTCCTACAAAATAAACAATCGAGAGCAAGTTTTAGCCATGCATACACCTCTATAGACACGTTTCAATAATGTAGACTCTACATTCTCTTCCTTCTCTCCAGCTCTACTCCTGTATGAGTACTCATACTCATGAGTACGGCTTCTTCTTCGGACAAACTTGTTATCAGAGATAAAAATCAGTGGAGGGCAAGGAGTGGTGGCATGAAGCTAAACACCATGCACACTCTTAACTCTTCATGGACTTTTGCCTGAAGCTATATCAAAGCCATCAGCAATTCAAAAACCACTGAAGTGCCATCTCCCTAAAAAAAAAAAAAAAAAAAAAAAAAAGGATACTTTCATTTAAAGTAACTTTAACTGTAAACAGGGCAGATGAATAGACATTTAAATACAATTGCAAAGCCTTTCTCCAAGACTGTTCCAGACTCAGCCAGACACAGCTCAGCAAGGACCTCAGCTTTCATGATGGAGAACAAACCAGTGCTGCATTTCTAAGCAACAGTTCAACATCCTACAGTTTCTAGCCGCTGTTTCATTTCCTTCAAAAAGTACAATGTTCTTACAATTTCAAACTTGATCCAGCTGAACTTGTGTGCTACATCAATATTTCACTAATATAAAAATCTCATGTATTACAAGCACAGTACTATACAGTCTACTGAGTATTTCCCCTTCCCTTGTTTTATTTACTTCGTAATTTTTCCTTTACAAACCCTCACCCTTATCACTGTAGTTGCTTCTTTCACCTAGCTCATGCAGGATGATCAAACCACCTTACTTCATGAGTTGTCTAACTATGGAAACAACTAAAGGATCTCTCTCATGCCCTCTTCTCTTACAAGTTTTCACTTCAATTGTTTCTTGTTCTGTAAAGTGCTAGTACCTGTAGGTTTTAATCCACAAACATCAGCACATAAAGATCAAGGAACTAAAGATGTTTAAAAGTTAAGATTCAGAGCCCTCAGTGTGATGAGAAGCACCCTAGGTAATAGCTAGTAATAATTTCCTTTCAGGTAGTCACAAAAGGAAAGCAGTTTTAGCTTGAATTCACACTCGTGAGATTGTTTTGTATTGCATGTTAATTATATAATGGAACACCAAATAAAAAAGAAGTACTTCAGACAATTCAGCTTAATACAGAAGGATGTTTCTACTTCTGATCTGCCAACCCTGCAACATGCACTGATCTATTTGCTTAATTACATCCACAGTAAAACTCATTTTATTTATTTTTTAAGCATGTTATTCTCAAATGCTATTTACCAACAAAATATTTTTCTACTACCTATGCCTAAAGTTCACCAAAAATGCATTTTGAATGAAGTCCCCTTTTCGGGGTTTGTCAAGTGCAAAAGTATTTCATGGCCATCTGGGCATGGAAAGAGAAATTTAATAAGAACACTCTGAATCAAACTCCTTCGGTCAACAATGTAGAAAAAATACCGATTATAAAGCAAATATAGGAAACAGTCTGATGATTGCAATTACATTACAGCTAACTTTTAAAAAGTGGCTATTTTATCTCTACCTAAAGAAGAAATTTGTCATGATGGGTAATATGGAAAAGCGTCCCCAAACTAAGAACTGATCAGAAGACCATGACCAACTGATATCATCAGGAAAATGCTTTAGTAATTCTTCTCAAACTGTAAATGAACACTAACAAAAATATTAAGATTAGACTAAAATTGTAATCCTGATATTTCTGTTTATTCAAGAAATAAGGGCATAGACACCTGTTTTGTTTAGGAATGGGATAAACCACTTTAATAATAAAACAAAACAAAACACCACAGGTATAATGTTGACTTGCTCCCACAGACAATTCTGCCAGTTGGAACTCTGAGGTTTGAGTCGGGTCAGCTCTTTCCTCATCCATTGTTACATGGAGAAATGAAACTTGATTTTACCCCCAAAGGACCTTAGGAAATATTACTACTAGGATATTTGCCACAGGAGAAAAATAGTAACAGTCTTTTCTAGAAGGCCTTCTCAAAAAAAAATATAATATCCCTGAACTGTAACTGAACACTAGGTATCCTTGTCCATATTAATTCCTTTCTCATATTATCAGGTAACAGTTACCAAATCAGTGGTAGCAGTATACATTTTACCTTACAAGCCTCTGAGCACATGTGGTGAGTTGTAAGTTACCTTTCAACTGCCCGGCTTCTCCTTCATCATGCTGTAAGCGCTCCCACTGTGAGCTAAAAGGCAGATAGTAGAAGTACATAAAGAAGTATTTGTTACTCCCATATAAAACCTTCTTTTGGTGAAAAATAAACATATACCAAGCAGGTATTTTCACTTCATGACTCTAACTAGGATATAGTAAGAGAATAATTAAAAATATCAAATCTCACCATATTGCATATATTTCAGTAATTAAAAATACATACAATAATGTTATATTAAAATTAAAACTGAGTTCAAGCTGATTATCAATTCATTCCTATCTAACTACTACCGGTAAGCAACTACCAATAACATTTTAAGTTTCAAAACAAAGCAAAATAGAATAAAAGTAAAAATGTTGATAGTTTTTTAGTTGTTTTTTTTTTTTTTAATTTATTTCTTAGCTTTGTTTATGCTAATGAGAACAATACTGTTATTACTTCATAATACAATTCTGAAATCTACTTTAAAAAGAAAGCAATATTTATTCTTCACTGAATAGCTTTGGTGAAATCAAAATGAACATTTTGTCAGAGAAAAGGAACTATGGGTAGTTTGGTATTTTGCTAAATAGCAAAAATTTTCACTTTAATACTTCCCTTAGAGAACAACATCATTAGAAATGTCATGATTTTAGATTACCGCTTAGTTTACTGCAAACAAACAATTATTTTTTTTAAAGCACCACTGATTTTTAAAGATCTTCACAGACAGTCCCTCAGCTGAACTCCTGTCTCTGATTTACCTATCACATATTCAGGTTTATCATCCATAAACCATAAAACAGTTTATTGAGAGCTGATGTAATACCCAAATTATAATGAATGTTCAATCAAATTATCAACCCAGTATTTCATCCACTGTCTACTTCATAGGCAGAAAAAAAGTTTCATTTTCATCTTGATTCAGGTAGAGAAGAAGCTTTTAACAGTTATACTTCCATAACTTAAAACTAAAAGAAACCCCCAGAGTAATTACAGTTCTGTGGCCAGACAAACTAATATGGTTATTTTAATTCCTCAAGCATTTATAGACACACAGAAGTAAATCCTAGAACTATTGTGCAAAAAAGATTAAAGTTATAATAAAAAAACAGTAAAGCTCAAAAATAATCAAAGAACATGGTAAAGAGGGAAAACTAGTTATTTGGAAGCAATTCATAAGCTATATCATAGTGTTATATTACATTATCGTTAGAATAGACAATCACAGAATATAAAAAGTTGGGAAGATCCTGAGCTGACTGTGTAACAAACACCAATATTGAGTACAAATACACATTTGAAGCAAACAGAATAATGCCTCATTGTGCAGCTAAGTCTAGCTCATATAGAGGAAAATCAATTTTCTTTTTGAAGGAATGATCACTTTTCCAAGACGTTTAGCAAAGCCTTCTACTACTCATCCAGGTTCAGTTACAAGAATACTCCATTGCCTCAGTGACACAAAGAAATTGTGTTTGAATCAGTATAAAGAAGTCAAGCACTACTGAATCTCTCTACTTCCATGGTATAACATTAGAATCACAAGCCTGAAGCACAGAGAAGACGTTAAGTCTGAGCTAAGAGCTGCCATTTAAAAATGAACAGCGCCATCCTTTTCCTAGCACTTTGGCAAATTAAAAAGTAAACAAAGGAATCCAGAGCCAACAGAAGTTCAGCCCATTAGCAGTACTCTGACTTTTAATGCTGTCAAAAGTGATAATTCTTCTAAGAAGTAGAATTTTGCCCTCGGACAAGAAAACAAGGGTCAAAAAGTACAGCAATCATACAAACCTGTTTAATACACAAAGTTCTTACCAGTGTTCAAAATACATACCAGTAATTGTGACCGTACATTCTGGTGGTGGATTCCCATGCTTGACAGTTCTCCATCCACGACAAAACTGATCTGTTTCCATTACCATCAGTGAAAATAAAACCCACAACCCCTTTTCTACTTGTTTATTTACTATGTATTTTATCTGCTACAAATACTGTTTTACTTAAAAGCTTCCTCCTGAGAGATCTTATTTGTAACATCATGTGCCAAAAAAGAAATGAACGTTAAAGAGCAGAAGAAACACTACCCATGAAACATAATTGAGACAAAGTAAATATTTAGGGATGTATCTTGCTAAAATCAAAAACAAGAGAAACCACAGAAAGTTACCTGGATATTTCCCGGAGGTAAACTGTTTGCATTGCCTTCTTCAAATGAGGTTCAATATTTTTCCAGAGTTTGCGGGTGTCACGTTCATTTGCTGCACCAAGCAAAAATCAGCTCTGTTAAACGTCTAACACCCCTACTCTAAAATGCTGTGTTACAATTATGCACCAGCATCATGCATTTGCATGCACCAACTGCTGGTCCTCTGTGGTTATTCTGAGATACCCTGGGACTGTTTGACAGGACTTCTGCTCTCATTTTCTCCTCTTAGCCTTGACAGAGAAATGTGTTAACTCACTGGTGTGAGGATAAATTTTACAGGGAGAAGGAAGTTTTTACAGTACTTCCTTCTCATTTCCTTAAAACGCCACCACCAAAAACACAATTGCTCAAATTAAGGACAGAAGCTTACCTTCTCCTCTGACCACTGGTTCACAGTATTTTGAAAAATTGAGTGCTGCCTACAGAAAATAAGAAGTACAACCTATTAAGAAGGTACTATACATTTGATCTAGCTACAAGAATAAATACTGGTTTACAAAACTGATGAATTATTTTTCAGTCAATAATTACACTGTTTTAATTCCAAACATTCTATTCTAAAATGTCACAACATTCCTGTAGGTTAAATATACACAGAAGTAATCTGTCCTAGTTTACTCAGCTTGGATGACAGCAAAATCTGTTTACTGTACTCAAGGGCTATAATTTTTTTTTTTTTTAAACTACTAAACATAAATGGAATAAAAAAGGTTGTGTTTTGTTTTGTTTTTTTAAACTACCTTCAACCACCCATTTTCAGATTACAGTAGTTCAGATGCAGTTCAGCATGTTCAGAAGTAAGCAATATGTACTTAAAAGAAACAAGAAGGAACGATAGATAAAATCCCTAACACATTCCATATTCAAACCAACTCTTTTTGACTAAAAAAAGATTGTGGGATCTTTGACAATGATTTAATCTAGATCTTTTTTTTAACAGTTAAGTAAATAACACACAGAATGCTGTACAATAACAATCCTCATGATTCATTCCCCTTTTGTCCTACCACATCTTATTAAATCTCTGCGGTATCATAGAGAAAACTCAAGGCATATAAATTTAACCTAATTTCTTAATGTATTATTAATCACACATAACAACATACACACTTAGGGTTTATATTAGGCACTACGGAGTCATTCCTAAGATACTTGCATTTGCCTGCCATTGTGCTCTGCAGAAAACACTTGTCATGCACAAAAAGAATTTAGGGTCCAATTACACAAATCTTTTCATAACTTTAGTATTACACACAGTGCACCTGAAGCAAAGAAATTATTCTGATAAGCAGGGCTACTCAAGTGTATGTCTACAGAATACCAGAGCAGCTGAGGCTGGCAGAGCCCTCCGGAGGCCAGCTGCTCCAACCCCTGCCCAAGCAGTGCCACCCAGAGCAGGCTGCCCAGGATCACGTCCAGGCAATTTCTGAAGGGCTCCAAGGAGGAGACCCCACAGCCTCTGTGGGCAGCCTGTGCCAGTGCTCAGTCACCCGCAGAGCACAGAAGTGCTCTGGTGTTCAGGCAGCACCTCCTGTGTTCCCGTTTGTGCCAACTGCCTCTTGTCCTGGCACTGAAAATAATCATCACCCACTAACCTATGTCCTCAAGCACCACGTCCAACCTCTCCTGGAACACCCCCAGAGACGGTGACTCCACCACCTCCCTGGGCAACCCGTCCCAGTGCCTGACTGCTCTTTCCGAGCAGAAATGGCTCCTCATTGCCAGCCTGAACCTCCCCTGGCACAACTCGAGGCCATTCCCTCTGGTCCTGTCACCAGTTCCCTGTGAGAAGAGGCCGACCCCCAGCTCCCCACACCTTCCTTTCAGGTAGCTGCAGAGAGCAATGCTGTCTGCCCTGAGCCTCCAGTTCTCCAGACACAACAACCCCAGTTCCCTCAGCTGCTCCTCACAGGACTTGTGCTCCAGGCCCTGCACCGGCTTTATAGCCCTTCTCTGGATGTGTTCCAGGGCCTCGATGCCCTTCTTGTAGTGAGGGGCCCAAAACTGAACACAGTACTTGAGGTGTGGCCTCACCAGAGCACAGTACAAGGGGACAATCATTTCCCTGGTCCTGCTGGCTACACTACTACACTACTCCTGACACAGGCCAGGATGCCATCTAGGCTTCTTGGCCACCTGGGCACACTGCAAGCTCATATTCAGGCAAGCATCAATCAGCACCCCCAGAGCCTTTTCCTCTGCACAGCTTTGAGCCCATGCAGACTTGACGGAGCCTGATTCCCCCGGATGGTTCCATAGATGCTGCGGGATTGCATTCAAGATGACTATTCCCTAAAATGTCTGCTGGCAGCAGTGGGATTCGAACCCACGCCCCCGAAGAGACTGGAGCCTTAATCCAGCGCCTTAGACCGCTCGGCCACGCTACCGCCCTGAGCCTGGCTCCCTCTGCTCCACACCTTCCCTGCAGGTGTTTGTGGACACTGAGGAGACCCCGCAGCCTCCTCTGCTGCAGGCTGAGCAGCCCCAGCCCCCTCAGCCTCCCTCACAGGAAAAGGAGCTCCAGTCCCTTCATTTTCATGGCCCTTGGTTAGACTTCTCTCCAGCAGTTTCATGTCTCTCTAGTACTGGGGAGCCCAGAACTGGATGCAGCATTCTGGATGAGACCTCACCAACACTGACTAGAGGGAAATGATCACGCTTCTCAATCCACTGCCAATACTGAGCGGGAACATGGGGTTGTTCCTTCTCAGGTGCAAGACTCTGCACTTCTCCTTGCTGGATTTTGTGAAGTTCCTGCCAGTCCATTTCTCCAGCCTACCCAGGTCCCTCTGCAGCACAACCCTCTGGTGAAATCAGCCAGTCCTCCCAATTCTGTGTTATCTGCAAACTTGCTGATGGTAACCTCTGCCCCATCATCTTGACCATTAATGAAGATGTAAGACAGGGCTGGACCCTGTACTGACTCCTGGGTGCCTCTAGATTTTGCACCACCTATTCCCACTCTTTAAGCCCAAGTCACTCTGCCGGTTTTTGATCCGCCTCGCTGTCTGCTCATCCAGGCAATACATCCCACAGCTTGTCAATGAGGGTCTCATGGGGGACAGTACGAAAGGCCTTACTGTAGCCTGGGAAAACAGTATGACAATTGGACTTCCCCTTGGTGAATCCATGCTGCTACTCCTGAGGAGAAAAAGCTTCCTGCGCCGCCCGGGAATTGAACCCGGGTCGCAAGAATGGGAGTCTTGCATGATACCACTACACCAGCGGCGCTGTTGCTGGCCCTGACAGAGCCATGTCTGTACTCAAAGAGACACAAACTGAAGCTAATCTCACCTAATTATAAAGCCTGTGTACTTAATACATAAGTTCAGCTGAAGTTTAGACATGTTTCCTGTTGGAAATGCAGGCAGAACCTTCAGATCATCTCATTGGCACAACTCATTCATTGGTCATAAAACCGTACAGTTGGCAGTGGTTAAAAATTTCATCACATTCTCCCCACAAGAAAAATTTCATTGGACTTATGTAATTATGCACTTATAATGTAATTATATAAGTACTTTGTTTTATATAATTATATAAGTATGTTGTATTTATATTTATTTAAACAATCACCTGAGCTAATACCTGGCATTGCTATTCAACTTTTCCTATGCAAAGGTCACCAAAGTGTGTGTTTAATTTTTTTTTTTTTTTTAACTGTTTGCTATCACTTTCTTCGATTGATATCTGCCTAAAACTCCTTTCACCAAGTATCTTCAACGCAATTTTGTTCCCTCAGACATTGTTTTGCAAAAACATTTGACTTATCTATTTTTAATTCCAACAGAACAATGATGAAAATATTCCTGCTAGTCCTAACTTCTCTAGACCTTTATCCAAATTAATATGCTAAGTTTCTCTAAAATCGTGTAACAGCTCTGGCTTGTTGCTGCTCTGACTCAGCAGCTTGGGTACCTTGAAATCCTCTGTAGGAAGCAAATCAAGGGGAAATTTTATGCTACTAAATAATAAAGTAAATTGTTTCAAATTTCAAGTTAAATTTCCCATAACGTTGAAGTATAAAGAATGTTGGGTGATATGTTATGTTTAATAAACATAAGAAACCATAAAGCTTGTGGTCGGACATGTAATGGTTATCTAAAACCATTTACTTGAAGTTATTCCTTCACATATTGAAAGCAGCTGTCTGCTGTTCTACTGAATACACTGAATAGTCCAGGAAACAAATGCAGGAGTCTATTAGGTGTTACAGAAGTCCATAAAAGCAAGCAGACGGCAGTGTGCAAAGTACAAATCCACATAACGATGTATAAAAAGAATCTGAAGAGTAAAAAAAAAAAAAAAAAAAGTACAGCGAGGGCTACTGTTGCTTGAAAGAGTAAAATCGTAACTATTACTAAACAGCACCCTACTAACCGAGTCTGTAATGGAGCTGCTCTTCAAAAACTGCTGCAGTGGCAACAATTGCTTCTGCTACACTTACAGGAGCCATAAAGAGTTTTATCAGATTTATCCTCTTATCCCAATAGGTGAAAATATTTATTCTAGTCCTCTCAGTCTCTGATATTGTGGAATGGCTTGAGTAAAAAAAGGAAAAAAAGGAAAAAAAAAAAACAAAACAACAACAAAAAACCCACACACCAATAGAATTTCCAAGCTGAGTGAATCATATACAGACTGATATCCCCTTAGTGCAGCTTTTGTTGCCTCCCTGACTGGAACAATATGTAGCTCAGGAAACCCTTTACAGCCACCAGAACAATTGCAACCTTTGTCATGGATCTTCAGAAAAACTGAATTTTGAGCTAACACATTTTCTCTTTGTCCATATTCAATAATAAATCTAGACTTTTCATAGCTTATGTGGAAAACCAACAAAAAAAAAAAACTTAAAAGGATCTCATCTCACCAGATGCTGAAGTTCTTTCAGGTCCCTACAGACCATGTAGAAGACACCAAGCAGAATATTGATATATGCAGCATAGAAATCTGCAGAATATTCAGGAGGATGATTCTGACACAAGATCTTCTGCAGGTGTCCTGTTTAAACATAAGTAAGTTTTGCTTATCTAAAACTAACTTAATAAACTGAACACATTTGACAAGCGGAAAAATAATTTAAGAAAATAAATTACAAAAAAAAAAAAAAAAATCACACTGATGCAAAGAACTAGAAAGTATAAATGGAACCAAAATGTTATTTTTAGATGTTTTGGCAAGAGAAGAAAGATGAGTGTTTTAGACTTTGTGTGAATACAGATTTCTACATCCCAGCAGCTATTACTTATTTCAGATTCTGTAAAAGGCATAACGGTAAACATGGCAGAACACACATTTGCATGTTTTCTTTTTTTAAATAATGTATTATTCAATCTCCAGAAAGCAAATTAAAGAATTAGATTACCTATGCTGTAATCAGGAAAATACAAGGTGAATGGCTCGAAGCATCCAGTATTGGGACGGAACAGTTCCCATACTATTTCACTGAGCAAGACAACTGTCACATTTCTGGCAGTCTACAAGAAGGAAAATAAAAAGTATAACAGATGAGCAGAAGGAAACATAGATGTTATAACACCAATGAGAAAAATGACTACTGGGCTCCTCCTCAAAAAAATCACCAGTGAAATTTCTCGTCTCCCAAGCATGAAACTAAGTAATGCAGTAGATTTCCCCCTATGACGTTCATTCCTCTGCAACATCAGCTGCACAACAGTGTTACAGCACCTCAGAATCCAGAATTTAAACCACTGGAACCTCAGCATAGAGGAAAGCTGACAAACTTATTTGTATACTACTTCTGAACTTGAGGGGGCTGCTTTAGCATATTTAAGTCTCAGACAGACGTTACTGCTTCAAGGGCAGCAAACTCCACAACATGGACACAACAGACAAAAAGAGACAGGAAAATGCATCTGCTGCCAGGATTAAGAGCACAGCTGTGAATCAGTCTTCATTCACTAAATAGTGATATCAGTGTCACCATGAAATTACTGACTACCACACACAAGTCCTGAGGTACAAAAAGTAATTTCCTCTATTTAGTTGTTCAGACATTTCAAAGTGCCACCATCTTCTGGTTTTGTTTTCCATGTATTTTCAGAGAACAAACCATTTTTACTTCTTCCAAGGCATAAGCCTACACACTTCAGAAGTGAGAGTGGACAAGACAGTGTTTAACTCCAAAGCAGGAACATACTGTGGTGGAACTACAGCAGAACTGTAGAAAAATTTCACGTTCTTCTTGAAAATATTCTAAAAAAGACAGATGCATATCTGACCATCAGCCTCAAAAAAAAAAATTAAAAAATCTATAAACGATCAGATGTGCTAAAAGAAGATATTATTAAACAGAACTAAAAAAGTATTTTAAAGAAAAGGAGGAACGTAAGAAAAACACATCAACATTTAATTTCTGTGTTTGTTTGTTTTTGTTTTTTTTTCTGGTTTTGGCCGCTGCCAGTTGCTTACTTTCCAGAAAAATAATAATTAAAAAAAGCAACTTCTCATCTGAAGAATTACCTTTCATGGTAAGTGAGCCAGGACAGATATCTCATATTCAGTTACTTTCAGTGTGCAGGAAACACACGCTATTTTTTTTCCTCAGATACTTACCAATTCTTGAAGCCTAAGAAATGCTGGCAAGACATTTGCTTCCATTTCCCTCAGCTGCTCTGCTCGATCCAGTACCTTTTAACAAAATAATGATATAGATAATGTTAACTAGCATTCTTATGTGGACCTGAAACAAATTCGTAGCTGCTGTAGACACATCTCACAGATAGCTCTCAGAATAGGAAACTATCTTTGCAGCAAGATACCTTAAATAAGCAACATCAGAGAGATTATTGCTTCTGAGGTACTTCCTAGAAGTCGGAGCAGCTCTGATATCCAAAACCAAAAGAATACAATCCTCAGAAAAGCTAAATTCTTACTGCCCTATTGCAGTAAGGATTAAAAGAAAATACATCAGTCAAGAATCTTAATGAGAAAACTGTAATATCATTTACAACCACTGAAATAATATCATTTCCAACCACTGAAAGCTAAATTTGGTCCAAAATTATTATTCTATTAAAAGTTATTACTGTAACACTAAATCAACTTGCCTACAGTAGGAAAGCTGTCTTTTCCCCTCTATGAAATTATGTCTCAGAAATACAAGGCACAACTTAATATCTTCAATTAGCTGCCACCTGTAATTCACACAACTGAATTTTGAGAGAAATTTCTTGCCATAGTTTGCAGCCCTGAAGTTTACAGACTTTATTGTATTTTATGCAAGCTTTGTGTAGTATTAACGGATCTATTGCATACATCTAGCTTACACAAGGAACACCAAACTGAACATTCAAGCCTACAGGAAAAAATCTGGAGCACAGAAACATTAATGTCAAACCTTTGACCAAACAAAAATAAGCAAGCAAACCAAAAAAAAAAAAAAAAAAATCATTATTCCCAGTACACTTAGAATCTTGACAGGAATGAAAAAAGTAAGAGAAACATTTCTTTGTATTTCATTGTATTTTATTTACTGCATACAATATAAATCTAAATTTTGAACTTCATTACTTTTTTTGACTTACTGCTGTTGAAAGACAAAGTATAGGTCCCTAGAAAATTATATGCCTATCCTCTTACCACACCAAAATATTAAGACATCTATCATTTCTGTTCTTCACAGTAAGAAAAATAACTTGGTGGACAACCAAGGAAAATATTATGAAAAGGATATTTCAAAAGCATACTAAACAGAAAAAAAGAAAGTATTATCTCTGAGATAACAGTTCAAGTGTCTTGGTATTTACTTAAAACTGCATAAAATATGTAGTTTAATATTGACATTTGTGTTTGGTTCATGTAACAGTCACCTTCAGATAGAATCACAGAATTATTCAGGTTTGGAAAGCCCTCCCAGATCACCTGGGACAACCACCCCCTACCACCAATGCCACCACTAACCCGTGTCCCCAAGCACCACGTCCAACCTCTCCTTGAACACCCCCAGAGACGGTGACTCCACCACCTCCCTGGGCAACCTGTCCCAGTGCCTGACTGCTCTTTCTGAGCAGAAATGGCTCCTCATTGCCAGCCTGAACCTCCCCTGGCACAACTCGAAGCCATTCCCTCTGGTCCTGTCACCAGTTCCCTGTGAGAAGAGGCCGACCCCCAGCTCCCCACACCTTCCTTTCAGGTAGTTGTAGAGAGCAGTGAGGTCTGCCCTGAGCCTCCAGTTCTCCAGACACAGTTCTCCAGACCCAGTGCCCTCA
This sequence comes from Aythya ferina, assembly GCF_964211825.1. Classification (NCBI taxonomy): domain Eukaryota; kingdom Metazoa; phylum Chordata; class Aves; order Anseriformes; family Anatidae; genus Aythya; species Aythya ferina. Next base: position 193,632,700 of record NC_140296.1, on the reverse strand, counting down.
GCTGCTCCTCACAGGACTTGTGCTCCAGGCCCTTTATCAGCTTTGCAGCCCTTCTCTGGGGACACGTTCCAGGGCCTCCATGTTCTTCTTGTAGCGAGGGGCCCAAAGCTGAACACAGCACTCCAGGTGCAGCCTCACCAGAGCAGTCACCTCCTTGTTCATGCCAACCACACTATTACTGATCTTGCCCACACTGCCGGCTCATAATCAGGCAAGCATCAATCAGCACCCCCAGAGCCTTTTCCTCTGCACAGCTTTGAGCCCATGCAGACTTGACGGAGCCTAGTTTCGCCGGTTGGTTCCATAGATGCTGTGGGATTGCATTCAAGATGCCTACTCCCTAAAATATCTGCTGGCAGCGGTGGGATTCGAACCCACGCCCCCGAAGAGACTGGAGCCTTAATCCAGCGCCTTAGACCGCTCGGCCACGCTACCGCCCTGAGCCTGGCTCCCTCTGCTCCACACCTTCCCTGCAGGTGTTTGTGGACACTGAGGAGACCCCGCAGTCTCCTCTGCTGCAGGCTGAGCAGCCCCAGATCCCTCAGCTTCCCTCACAGGAGAGGTGCTCCAGTCCCTTTATCATCTTCTGTTTTATGCTACTGACCAGGTTTACCCTGAATCATTTGAAAATTGTGTCTACATATTTTTATTAAGAAAATACTGATTATAAAGATCTGGTAACATGCACTTACTGTACACCAGGCTTTAGGGTCTTAACTTAAGTAGATCTTACTTTTAAATGGGAAAGAAAGTTGAGTTTGTATTTACAGCATATAAAATATACATGACACTGGATTGTGCAATGTGTCAAGTGGTTCAAAGGAACAGTCTACACACAGACGTATAAATCTGCACCCACCTTATTATTTCGTTTTACCTTAATGTGATGCTTAACCTATTTTTTTTTTTTAAAGTACCTTGTACAACCAACTGCTAAGTAACGTTAAAAATAGCAGCTTCTTACTTCTGTAAAGTGCTAAATATTGTAGATGTACAAATGAATAAAAGTTTTATCTGCTCCAATTTTTCAGGTAGGTAGAATGAATAAATTCATTTTTCCAACTAATCACAAGCATTCAGCACCCATGCTCGGGTTAGGAGAAACATTTAGAATCCTTCGCTTGAGAGTAAACATTTATCTTCATTTACTCTGAATTAATTTGGCCGAGATATTACATTATTTAGTACCAAAATGAAACAGAATAAATTAGTTTTGCCAGTTTATGTTACCAGCATGCTGGTCTTCCATCAGTCTCAATTTAAAGCACTTTAACATAAATCCAGGTGACACAGGTTAATATATATGAATCAATTTCTTCCATTCCTGTCTGTTCCCATGCAGAACAGAACTGAAATACTAATTTAATACTTAATTATTCTGATTCAGCAACTATCTACCTGATACAATTGAACCTTTCAAGATATTGAATGCTTTGCTTTCTACAACCATCTTTCAAGAACTTTCTAAGCGACGCTCATTTTAATACAACACTTGAAGCATTCTTTACTGATGGAGAACAGTTTTCTTAATTCATATATTCACTTAAAAAGTTTAAAAAATAAATGTTATTATATACCGTATTTTGTGAAATTTCCTTCTACTCAAATTTCCTTCTACTCATTTTAGTGCTAAATTTTGTTCTCATAGAATTGTTGAAGGATGCTAATACCACTTTTGTGGCTGTACATTAAATTGAATTATCTGTGAATAGCTTATTATATTTTGAAAGTATCGGTTCTTTTTTTTTTTCCACTTGTCAAAGAGTAAATTTTACTAACTTCACGAGCTGTAGGCAACAATGAGATAGTAGCTATATTTAGGGAAAACAGTACTAAGTTAAAGAACATCATACTAGGTATTTTAAATGGAAATATAAACATATTTAGACAGGCCTTATTAAATATGTTTATTTAAATATAAGGTCTGTTTAAATATGCTTATTACAAACTGAAATTAACTATATAGTATAATTTATGGTCATTACTAGTTATACACAGTTTGCGTATAAAAAAACTAAATCCAGGAAGAATACAGACCCTCATCTGGCTCATCTAGAGCCAGCAAACCAACTGAAAAAAAATCTACAGTATCAACAGATTCTCAGCAAAATCCATGAAGGAATTCTGTGAAAACGGATCTAATACATATAAATGATTGACAGTTAGTCACACCCTCACAGCTGAAATGAAACCTGCACACTAAAATTAAATTACTTACAATATAGAACGTTTCATCTTGAAGATCTTGACTGACGATGGCTTGCTTAAACAGACGCACGAAGTCATTGAAAGTATCACAAGGCACATGAGCAGCTTCTTTTGTTTCAGAAGAACGGTTTTGCAACTGGATAAGAATTTCTTCTAAGAGAAGCCGTGAAGTAAAGTGTTCCACACAGTTCACAAACACATGAGGAAGCTGAAGAGAACGGAAAATACACAATTTTACTGCTATACCGTATTTATACTGAAAAAGCACTATAAATACTAGAAAATCAACTTTTCCTTCCAGATGAGACACTGAAAGGAACCAGACCCTGCCAACAGAATAGAGAGCATAAAACAAAACCCTGCCAAACAAGAATGATTACTTATATATCTAGTCAAAATGTTACATACCACAAAGTGAAGAGAACTGACAAGTCCTCTTATGAAACACGTAGTTTATCTTCTAATTGTGTTTAAAAAATTCGCTTTTGAGAGCAATACACGGAAAGAAAGCCAAATAGCATTTTGATCAAAGAAAAGCTGAACTACCATAACACATTACAATCTCATAAAATAATCAATTACAAATTACAGTGTCTGGATAACACGAATTTCTCAAACATATTACAAAGAAAACGATCCAGGAGCATGCAGTTCAAAATCGCTCTGAAAGTTTTTGGCATTCATTCCATATAAATGACCGCAAGATGAAGTGTAAGCTTCTATATCAGGCACGTGATCAGCCTGCTAGTGCAGAACATTTTCAGAAAACCACATCTTTTCAGAGCAAAGAGCATGTGAAAATACAGAGTATGACATACATTTCAAAAAACGTATTTGTAAGCACCAAATCAGTAATATTGAAAACTTACAGTCATTCGTATAGAAACAGAAGATGCTAAGGACTGCAAAATAGCACAGCCCTACAGAAAAGGATTTGGGGGTTTTGGTCAATGGCAAGCTGAATATAAGCCAGCAGTGTCCCCTGGGAGCCAGGAGGGCTGACTGTACCCTGGAGTGAATCAGGAACAGTATTGCTAGCTGGTCAAGAGAAGGGATTGTCCCACTCTGTGCCACACTGGTACAGCCTCACCTTAAGTACTATGTGCAGGTTTGAGTGCCACAGTATAAGACATAAAACTATTAGAGAGTGTCCAAAGGAGGGCTACAAAGATGATGGAGGGTCTAGAGGAGAAGATATAAGAGGAGTGGCTGAGGTCCCTTGGTTTGCTCAGCCCAGAGCAGAGCAGGCTGAGGGGAGGCCTCATGGCGGCCTGCAGCTCCCTCACGAGGGGAGCGGAGGGGCAGGCGCTGAGCTCTGCTCTCTGGGGACAGCGACAGGACCCGAGGGAACGGCATGGAGCTGGGACAGGGGAGGGTCAGGCTGGGGGTTAGGGAAAGGGTCTGCACCCAGAGGGTGGTCGGGCACTGGGACAGGCTCCCCAGGGCAGTGGGCACAGCCCCAAGCTGCTGGAGTTCAAGAAGTATTTGAACAGCGCTCTCAGACACAGGGTCTGATTTTGGGGTGGTTCTGCGTGGAGCCAGGGGTCGGACTCCATGATCCTTGCAGGCCCCTTCCAAGTCCAATATTCTATGATTCTAACAGTAGTAGCATTCAAGCCTATATAAGGAAAACTGGCAATGTTCTAGCAACAAATGTTTAGAAAATAGATAATTTTACAGTTTCATACTCTTCAGTAAAGCATATGCTGTTTTTACACTGAACATTAAAACCTCTGGGAAGCATTAGTCACTGATATATATACGCATTATTTGCAAAATTAAACTCCTAGCACTGGTGTGTGTGTATGAAGACTATTTTTATATTATATATATATAAGTACTTTGTTCCAGACTTTCTGCTTAAAGTACAATATATGGTATATGATTCAACTGATGTGGGAAAGTAAGAGTATGTGCTGGCAAGCCACTCAAACAACATATAAATAGCATTCTTACAATTTCTATCGCTATTAAAAGAAAGGGGCTATGTCACTACAATCACTTACTCAAAATGCTGCACCTCCATAGCAGAAGGAAAGCCTTCAGCACCAGAAAAGCCTTCACCAGATACTTATACTTGGCAACAAGTTCTGTAGAATGAGTTGCTGCTTAAATCCTACTCCTTCCAGTACCTGGCTGTCTCTGCTTACGTTGCAACTGGCTGACACAGCATTAGAAACTACACAAAAGAAGATCATGGCCATTGTCTCCCACTTTTCTGTGTAGAAAAATTCTCTACAGAGTTTTTGATGACAGAGACAAGATCACTGTGTTTTGCAGACAAAAAAAAACAAAACAGCCCTGCAGGTCTGTGATGTGTATACACTCCAAACAAGCCTATCTGTTCTCATGACTATGAGAACAGATAAGAAATTTATGAACTCAGATATAGTTTGGACATGAGGTCACTGGATTTAAATCCCTGAAGAACCTGACTGATAAAAGCATAGGTGCTAATAGGATTAGGAAATTTCTGTGATAACACCCTTCAACATGGGAGGACTTTGAAACTTGTTTTAGGAAAGATTAGAAGAACAAGTAAAGCTACATATATACACATGCTAAAAGAAAAAGAAAGGTCACAGAAGTGGCAAGGACCAAGTACTTCGAATACTGACAGCACTGACCAGATAGGGACTGAAGTGGACTTAAGGCCATACCTCTCTACATGATTCAAGACAAGTATTTTTGTGAGAAGCACACATTCAGCCACAATGACCCACTGCTACGTAGTTCAGATCCTCAGTGATAACAGTGCATACAATGCTTAAAGAACACGTTTCCCTGCTTATGGACCTTGCAACTGAAATAAGTCCATTCCTGACAAAGTTATTCTGGTTAGTAATACACAGGAACTGCATGAGAAAGTTATGTTTTTGCAATAGAAGGTGTTTTTGCAGTGTAAAATTCCACTAACCTTGTATATTCAAAACTGATTGTGCAGGCATGACAGTGGCCTAGCAGTGGGGAGTACATTAAGAAGATAAGGGGAAGGTCCCACTGTCCCAAAATAAGGAGGAGAGCTAAGAAAAACAGGATGTGCAGTACAAAATCAGTAAAAACAGAAGTCACGGGCCCTCTAGTCACAAGAGAAGGAGGGAAAATGTATTTTATACATCATAACAAATATACTGTTTGGATTTTGGACACACTTAAGCCAAAGGTCTTAAGTCCCAGACCATTTAAGCACATTACTAATACAATAAAAAACATAACTATGAAATGGGTACATCTACACAAAAAAGGAGAAAAATAAGTCTACAGGATAGACAAAAAATTAATGTTAAAAAGTTAAATTCAAAGTTCATAGATTTAATACAAAAAATTATTTAGATGTTCTTTTTAAATTTCTTAGTTTGAAAAATGTGCATATATTTATTTTCTGTGATCATCTGTATGGCATGAACTGACTTAAAATCAAGATGATTTTACTTTTACTGAAAGCAGGAATCTTTGATGTTTATTTTGTTTCACATTTATATTCTTCTTATCCCAAAAAATCCTTGATTCCAATTAGTTGATACAATTCACTTGTTGCTAACCATCTAGCTACAACACTATCTACAAATATTTGTTCAAGGCATTCAATAGCTCAAAAATTTTGAAAAAAAATCTAAACTGATTTTATTACATTACCAACAGCAAGTGGCATACTGTTTAAATGGGATTTTTAACATATGATGCACATCAAGCTGTGTTTGGATGATCTAGAAAAAAATGAAAATTTCATGTTTTCAAGAAGGCTCTGAAAATATAATAAAAATGGTTTTCAGTACATTTTTTCCATTTAGAACCGATTCATTATGCAAAAGAATAACCAATTATTGTTTGAACTAAAACAACTCAACCCATGCAACACTGCTTCAAGATCTTAGATCTTGAGTGTTAAACTTTCAAAATAAAAAAAGATTTTCCTGTGTCTACCAGTGCACTGACTGGAACCAACTGAACACGTTACAATGAATACAACGTTCTCCTTGAATCTGCAGAAGTATCAAAACAAGTGGCAGTAGCCTTGTATCCAGACAGTGATTTTCATCATTTCACTGACTCACTTTTTTGTGGGCAGTTTTGTTTGTTTTTAATTTTTCAGCAAACACATTGCCTGCATGTTTGCTTAGAATGCTTTCAATGACTTCCCTAAATTCAAGCTTTTAGGATTATATTTAAGGAGATTATATACACCTAACTGAATATAATTGAAATTAGTTTGTTAATAAAATAAATACATAAATAAAATTCCACTTTGGTAAACTCTCCTCACTGTCACTCATCTTCTCTCACAACAGCTCCTGCATTTGGCCCCTATAATTTTAAGCTAGTAACAAGCTAAGCGTGTTAAGATTTCCTTTACTCTGTATAGATCTTTGCAATACATGTTAAACATCACTGGGACATTTGTATCACCAAAATTCCATTTGTGAAACTTTCATAGTTGTTTTTTTCCCCCCCCCACATCCAAATAAAATTATTTTAAAGGAGAATTACAGGAGAAAAAGGTACGCTACGGGTGACTTTCAGATTGAACTGAAACAATCGTAAAAGTACTCGCTTATCATTGGAGGCTAAGTCCCTTTCAGTAAGCTGAACAAAGTTGGGCTGCTTTTTCTTTTTAATTTTTTTCCTGAGAAAAGTTACGATGGTATATATCTTATCACGTACTATTTCATATTATCCTAAGCGTACTAGTGAGCAAAAAGTATGATGTGTTCACTACACATTAATTAGAGGAAAAGGATCAAAAAGGCAGAAATGGCTGAGGAAACAAACTATTCTGGCAAAGCAGAAACTAGCCTGAGTGAATATATTTTTATCACCCCTCCATTACACAGTTCTAAATTCAGTATTGATTGCAAACAAACTTACTTGTAATGTGTTTAGAAGAGTTTGCATCACGTAGGTCTTTCCACTGGATGTATGTCCGTAGATAAAGATGGATGGAAAACTCAACTGCTGACGCTAGGTGGGAGGAAGGAGGAAGGGAACAACAACAAAAATAATCAGTAAAGTTATTGCTGTTTCAATACTTCTTCTATTTTATTCAACAGATAGAGGATTTATCAATGAAGTTTTCCTCCAAAAGAAAAGTTACCTTTAAAGTCGAGACATTAAATATAAAACATGCCAAATAAGATGAAACACAAAATTTGATCACATTGATACTGTGACCATTGAAATGTTGGGAAAATAAGACCCAAGAATCAAGTGAAGCTCAATGAAGTTTCAATGAAACACATGAAGCTACCAGTGAAACTGCTATAACGTGAGGAGCGTTTTTCATTAAAAAAAAAAAAAAAATTAAAGTCTCAATAAATAACAAAAACAGTTGGCTCTTAATTCAAATCAGTTATCTAACAATCCAAATCCTGGCAAGGGCAAATTGGTAAATTTTTCAATGTTCTAACTTCTACAAATGCTACAAAGATGCTTTTCTTTTCATCAGTACTACATAGAAAAGAATTAAATGGGCTGAGGAGATGGTAAAGAAGTTTGCTTTTCCGTCGTGAAGAAATATTTGATATAATATCACTATTTAATTAATGATACTGATGCAGTGCATTCCATATTTTTTTTCTACAATACAAGGACATTAACCTATTATTTTTTTATTTCATTCCGAACAAGCATTTATTCTTGTGCTGTCATTTTTAAGAATCTTGTATACCAACTTAAAAACTGAAAACAAAAATAAATTTGACAAACATTATTTATGAGTAACAATGATAATCAATTATCCCAAGATGAATGCATTCTTGTGCAAGATATGAGGATAACCTGACCTGCATATTTAAGAAGAATTTAAGATTTTTTTTAGGCTTGTTGTAACTACATTTGTAATAAATACAGCATTTAAGTTTTACATACTTATTATCTATAATTAAAGGTAGAAGCAGATATTAATTTCCATTTTGTTAAAGGAATGTAAATTAAATCAACTGCTTTTAAGTTTGCAGATAAAAACCTCCATTACTTTCTTACCACAGCTTTGCCAACCAGCAGCAGAACCAGTGAACAACCCAGTGATTTCAAAACCTTACAGCCTGCAACAGAACTACCAACCACATCAATTTCAGGTACCTAGAGCTCATACACACAATAGACTTACAGGTAAAAAACAAACGGAATTTCTACAGTGCCACTGAAAAAAAAAAAAAAATTACCCAGAACTTATTAGAATCTATCTTCCAAACACTGATGCTAAAGATGGGTAACAAAAAAATAAATAAATAAATGACATCACAAAAGCTTCCACAACTTCTACTGCTCCCTCTGAGATAATAAAACATCTTTGTTCTACTCAAACATACAGTATAGAAAGCACTACCTCTCCAAATATGGACAGCAACATGGACACTTGGGATTCTCGACAAGGCACCAAACTTTCCAAGTGAAGCAGTGTAGCTGCTGGATACGCCGAATGTTCGAGATTAGGCATTTTGATGTTCCTGCAGTTAGCCACCTAAACATTCACGTCCCTCTCGAGGTGTGGAGACCAGAAGCAAGCAATCTGGAAAACAAAGATTTTAATTATCATCTCTTGTCGTATACATAAAGAAGCGGCAGCAAGAATTGGTGTAAAATCTAAAGAGACTTTCTAGCTTGGGATAATGGCACAATTAAGCTAGAGTTAAAAACCACAGCAAAATAGGCCTTTACTACATAAGGCATTACACAGATGTTTTCACACCAGGCAGAATTCAAAAACCAAAATAAACAGAGAAAGGTATATAGTGTATCTGCAAATGAATATGCCAAAGAATAGTCACAGTTCAGTCAACTGGAGAAACATGTATTTTGGTCTACTTTCATATACATTTAGAAGTAGCAAGGGAATAACATGGGGAAAGCAGATTAGTCACAGATCATCACCTCCCTGGACAACCAATAAATTAGGATTTACACATAGCAGCAAACAGGTGGGGCATAAGGAAAGATGAGGAAGACAAAATAATAGTTCTTTGGATGTTAATACAACGGCATAAAAAAACAAGCTTGAAGCACCAGAGCCATACGAAGAAAATGAAGTCCACAAATACAGCTGAAAAAAAATAGTAGGAGCCCAATTACCAGACCAGTTAGGTAAAGCTGCAACATTAAATTACAGTAAAATTTTAGACTAGGACTATTCACGAAAGACTAAAGGTTCATCATAGACTGGTTTGGGTTGGAAAGGACATTAAGGATCATCTAGTTCCACCCCCCTGCCATGGCCAGGGACACCTCCCACCACACCAGGTTGCCCAAAGCCCCATCCAGCCTGGCCTTGAACACTTCCAGGGATGGGGCATCCACAGCTTCTCTGGGCAGCCTGTGCCAGGGCCTGACCATGGTTTGATTGTCTACTCACTGGAAAGGCTGGATTTTAGTTACAAAACACAGAGAAACACCTCAGTTAAAGATAAAATTTTGCGTCAACTTTCTAAAATTGAGATAAAGATGGTACATATTTATTAGAGAGAGAACTGAAATAACCTCAAGAGCTGGAATCTGACTTGTCAAACCTAACACAGCCAAAAAGTAAATTTGGAAGTTTTGGTAGTGCAATAGATACCTCATCAGCAGACAAGTGTATCTGTAAGTTATCAAGACAGTAAATAAAGCACTCCACAGTATTTACAAATATGCTTTGCTGGGCATAAATATAATGCCACATAAGAAATCATTAGGTTAGCAGAAGGAGATTAGAAATATTATGGGAAACAGTACCTATTCAAGTATCTTCAAAAACATAATGATTTTTTTCTTAAACTGGATACCTTACAGTTTCTCTCTGTAAATTAACTACAAATAATTATCAAGGAAGGAAGAAAAATATCCACAGCCTCCGAAACAGGGGACAAGCAAAGTCAGAAAGTTTCAGAAACTGTTGAAAGTCTCACGTGGATTTCAGGACAGCTCTCTTCTCCCCTGGCTGCGCTCTCTAGGGCTTGAAACAGCACCCTGAGCACATGTAAATGCACGTTAGGTGTCTCAGCCCCTCTATCCTGCTGCATAACTGTAGTCCAGAGAAGCAGGGATCTCCTGCTAACCTGCCAGCCCCGTGAAGATGTTTTGCAGCCAGGCTAACCTCCACCAAACACATTTAAGCTGCTGAATGACAAACTTAGATCACCACTGACTGCATGCGGGTGTCTTGTTCTCCAGCAGGATACCGTCCTAGAAAAAGGGTGCTTAGGGCGATATTTTCGAGAAACAATTACTTTTGATTAAGCAGCAACCTTGGCACAAGGATAAACGGCCTAGCAGCAGCCCAGGGTGGAATCAGGGTGCTCCTGAGCAGGGCTGGGAGGCAGTTAGGAGGTAATTACGGGGCTGTGTGGAGGCCAGACTCGGAGCAGCCCCTACTTACTCCCCCGGCAGCGCACCTCGGGCACAAGCCAGGCGCCGCGGCTGGATCCGACGCCTCAGGAGGACGCCCCTCAGCTCCCCGCCGCTGGACCACCGACACCCGGCACGGCTCCCAGTGCTTTATCGCGGAACAAAGGAGAAAGCCGTGAGGAGACTCGCAGCGCCCAGCTTCCTCTCAGGCTCCGCGCTCCCCCTGAGGGGACACCGCCTGGGCTCAGGGGGGCTCAGGAGCCCCTCACCTCACGCCGCCTCCTCACAGCCCGGCCCGCCGCCCGCCAGCTCCCGCCGTCGCCTGCCGCCCATGCGCGCCGCGCCGCCGGCGCATGCGCAGTAGCGGAGTGAGGCTGGCCGCCCTCAGCGCGGGACTGGCAGAAGGGGGAAAGGGCGGGAAGGAGGAGGGATGGGGCTGGGGAGTGAAGGGTGAGGGAAGGCAGGGCTGTGTCTGTGTGGGGTGTGAGGGGCTGCTTCCTGAGTTGTATCCGCCTCTTTCTGACAAACAAATCGCTGTAAGCACAGAATCACGGAATTGTCTAGGTTGGAAGAGACATCAAGATCATTGAGTCCAACCTCTGACCTAACACTAACAGCCCTCCACTAAACCATATCCCTAAGCTCTACATCTAAACATCTTTTGAAGACCTCCAGGGATTGTGACTCCACCACTTCCCTGGGCAGCCCATTCCAATGCCTAACAACCCTCTCAGTAAAGAAGTTCTTCCTAATATCCAACCTAAAACTCCCCTGGCGCAACTTAAGCCCATTCCCCCTCATCCTGTCACCAGGCACATGGGAGAATAGACCAACCCCCGCCTCTCCACAGCCTCCTTTAAGGTATTTATAGAGAGGGATAAGGTCGCCCCTGAGCCTCCTTTTCTCCAGGCTGAACAAACCCATTCCCAGCTTTGGGCTCTGTTGTGTGATGGGACTGTGGCTGTCACAGCTGGGCTTTTTGTGGCAGCCTTTCCCTCACAGGTGGGCAATAACTGTTGCCAACAAAGAGACTAAAAGCCAGCATGAGGTTGAGTGTAACTCATGAATGTTTAAGCACAGCTTAAAGGAGGGGTTGGCTAGAAAGCTGCCAGTTGAAAAGGGAACTGGGGGTGTTGGTGGACTTTTGGCTGAATATGAGCCAGCACTGTGTGCTCAGGTGGCCAAGAAGGGCAATGGTATCCTGGCTTGTATCAAGAATAGTGTGGGTAGCAGAAGTGGAGAGGTGATCGTCCCCCTGTACTCAGCTCTGGTGAGGCCACACCTGCAGTACTGCTGGAGTTCAGCTCTGGGGATCCCAGCACAAGAAGGATGTGGACATATTAGAGTGAGCCCAGATGAGGGTCATGAGGATGCTCAGAGGGCTGGAGCACCTCCCCTACAAAGACAGGCTGACGGAGTTGGGATTGTTCAGCTTGGAGAAGAGAAGGCACAGGGAGACCTTAGAGTGGCCTTCCAGTGCCTAAAGGGGGCCTACAGGAAAGCTGGAGAGGGACTCCTTGTCAGGGGGTGTAGGGATAGGACAAGGAGTGAGTAAGGGCTTAAAACTAAAAGAGGATACATTTGGATTAAATATTAGGAAGAAATTCTTTACTCTGAGGGTGGTGAGGCTCTGGCACAGGCTTCCCAGAGAAGCTGTGGATGCCCCATCCCTGGAGGTGTCCAAGGCCAGGCTGGATGGGGCTTTGGGCAAGGTGGTGTGGTGGGAGGTGTCCCTGCGCATGGCAGGGGTTTGGAATTAAATGATCTCTAAGGGTCCCTTCCAACCCAAACTGTTATGTGATTCTGAGCTTTGAGGTCAGTTCCAATGTCACTTTGCAAGCAGAGTTCACTAAATAAATTAATAAATAAATAAATAATAAAAAAGGTCAAGAACTCATAACATAGTCAAAACTAGAAGGTCAAAACTCATAAGCAGCTGTTGCTAGAGATAGGATTCATGTCTAAGTACCTAGCTGGTTGTGTGTTGCATAATAATTTGGTTTCAGTTTGCAGCAGAAGAGAATCTTTTCTCACTGTGTTCATGGTCAGATATTTTACATTCTGTTTTGTCTGTCAAACTGATATACAGTACAAGTAGTAGTAGTTTTTATTTTATTTTATTTTATCTATCTAGTTCAGGGGAAAAAAAAAGTTGAAGTGCTTAAGTGTATTATAGAATTAGGTTCTTTAAATTATATATACACAGAATCATACACATTTTATGTAGGCTCAATATCTATGTAGAACAATACAGAGAGTATTATGCATACAGAATATGTGTAGAATTTCATTCTTTATTTCTCGCAGTCTTTCCAGGATATATTTGACCAAAGATGCCTTTGAGCCTTATGCTATTGACATTATATCTAGATTATTACTTGGCAGTCTCTTTCTATCCAGAAAAATCAATTCAAGCTGGTAGAGGTGCAAAAAGGGTCTCCAATGAAGAGTGGGGAGATAAGAAATTATTGCCCTGGAAGATGTTCTCTTGGAAGTTAAGGTGGTATAAGGAATTATTGCAACCACACGTTCCCTGCTTTGCTAGATGTTACAGCTCCCTCAGCCAAGCCAGTGGAAAGGACAGTGTCATCAACCACCTCTACATAAGTCATCCATTTGACTTAAATTCCCAGACAGACGGTATTTGAAATATAAATTCGGTGATGAAGGGTTCTCAGGTGGTTCATTGTGCACACTGTGGTAGAGGAACTAGCCTTAAATAATGAAAGAGAAAAGGTCTCTTCAATAGCTTCTGAAATGATTTCAGCTTAATCTGCTAAAGGATGTCTGACACATCCTAAAGAAGGATAGGATTTGAGCTTTGATGAAGAATAGACACCAAAGAGGACAGTAGAGCTGCTTCAGTTATAGGACAATGTTGTAACAGAATAAATATATTTAAGGGGTCTGTATGGAAATTATCAGATAGTTTCTAACCATTACAGCTAGGAAATTCTCAAACAACTTTCCCAATATCAGGACCAATAAAACTAATGCTGACTTGCAGTCAGTTATATAAGAAAGAGGTTATGAACCTTGTTTGCAGAGCAGAAAGAAGGGTTCAGTGACTGAAATTTCCTTCATTCATAGGAACAAGCTGCCACAAAATGAGAGAGATGTTGGGTGGCTGCCATCAGAATTTGTAGAAGTTTTGCCAAATATAGAATATTCTGCCCCTAAACTGATACTCTTCACTGTTTTAAACAACATCAGAGCAATCTTGGAAGTACAGTGCTGCAATAAGAAGGATCACAGTAAAATACAGTAGTAAAAGCAAACTCCCTAATTTTTAGCTGGATGGAAACCTACTGTTCCACTTAGTATATTTTTACACACATGTTATTTAAAAAAAAAAAAGCATTACTAAATGTATCTTTAAAGAATGTATGAAGGGCAGAAGTATGTCAGACCAGACAACTTTGAAAGCACACACTCTGCTGTAGGCCATTCTAGGGAAAGTGGGGCTGTATGCCCCAGCTGTACAAAAGGTGCTCATGTACATTTTAAATGCCCACCAGAAGCCAAACAATTACTATTTATTGTCAAATGAAATTAGAAATCTGTGCACAAGCCCACATCTCACTTGTAACCGCAAGAAGCTATTAGGTCCCTTCAGGGTATCAGCTCACCTCCTCATTCTGCTGATACCAAAACTAGGAAGGTAAGGCATCATTAGGCTTCTCGGCCTGTCTGAAATAGAAAATTTGGACCAAAGGGCTTTGAGTTACACCAGGAGAAGTAGTCCCTGGAGACAGTTCTGTGGATTAGAAGAATGCAGTATGTCTCCTTCACATCTTTTCCTGCCTTGCTCTTAGCCCCTGTGGCTGTGCCGGGGGGAATGCTAATGGTGACACAGCAGTGCTCAGAGCCAGCAGAGGTTCTCTTGCACTGGTACTTAGCAGCTGAGGATCTGATCCATAATTTCTCATTAAGTTTGCTAAAGATAGACAAAGATGAATGTTTAACAATCTAATCGTTAGTGATTATAATCACCGACAGTGGATTTTCAAGCAATTAGTAGTAATTAAGCTCTCATTTATAACTCATTAATATGAAAAACAGTAATTCTATGGATGAAATACTCCCACAGTATCTAAGGGAAAGTATTTTGCAGGCAGAAATGTATGATGAACCATCTAGAGTTTCAGTTCTCCAAAAGAGATTTGATAAATACATCATCATAGCCAAATACTGCTAAAATTTCAGCTGGTTGCTGAGACAGAAATCAGCTGCACAGTATCATAACAATTTACTTAGACTTTAGGCCCCAAGGGAAATGGTCTGTTAAAGGTGAATGAGAGAAAATGGATATTTTCTTCAAACTGCCAATAAACAAAGTCAATTCACTAGTTTTATTTTTAATTATGCTTTCATTAATTCTAGGCACTGTTCAAAAACAGTGCCTAGACTGTCAAAAACAGTTTTCCAATTTCTTTTTCTGGAAAAACGATGACTTAGCACCAACCTTCCCAAATAAATTAGTGTATAAATTAATGTGTGTATTTCTATAAGGATATATGTAGCAGCTTGCAGTAACATACATACTCATAGAGAATACTTTACCAAGAACATACCTTTTTTGCTATGAAATTACTGTGTTTTTGTATGTTTACTCTTCATAAAGCAAGAGGACCAAAAGAGATGTGTGTCTTTATGCATACTTATCCAAAACCTTTTATTTATCATTAGATACTCAGGTTCTGAAAGTTATACCAAAGTGATACCACTTCTAGCTGGACTTAGTTCTACCTGGAAATTCTTGTTTTACTTGGCTGGATGCCTGGACACAGGCTAAATGAATTGGGCACCTGAGTTTAAACTTACTGGCTTTCCAGAACTGGCCTTTATCTTTGCACTGCAGAAAAATGAAGTTTTGTTTGTGGTGCTATACCAGACATGTCAGTGACTTAGCAACCCTCTTTCAGAATTCAATGAAAAGCATAGGTTTTAGGGTATGCAAAACTTCAGCAAATCATCAAAGCACCTAGATATTTCTGTGTATTCTAAATATTTCTCAAGTTGTGCTAGAAAAATCTTATATTTATTCTTAGGTGATCCAACCTTTTATTTACACATTTCAACACACCAAATTATTTTATGCTGGAGTCAAACTGAAAAAGAAATTGCTTATGTAACTTTGTTTCTTGTCCCTACAGAAGCCTGCAAAAGGCCAGAGCTGGGTGGAATTTCCAAATAATGCTATTTGCTTTTTTCACAGGATAGTGACACACTCAGAGGGAAAGCGTTGAAAAAAATCTAGTCACCATTAGATGAAAGGACCTTTGTTCTTCTGAGTCCATAACTAAGCAGTGATTTGGCTTCCTACATATAGTATCTGTAACTCAAAAATGGAAATGTGTTTTTCTCATGTAACCTGTGATGCTGGGAATGAATCTTCTTGCTTTCCTATTTCCATTGTGTTAAAAGGATATTCCATTCCATGACATCATTTGTAATGTCTTTTTTTTTTCTTTCTTTTTTTTAATTCCCAAATACCAGAACATCCGACTACCCAGGGAAAAATCTGTGCTTCAAAATCTGTATTACTGCACTCAGCCATGTGCCCATCAGTCCATCAGTGAAATGAGAGGTGAAGACATCACTCAGCAGTTTGGTGTCACAAATAAGCAATACAGTTTTCTAAAGCAGCGAGGCTTACGATCCTGTTTTGTGTTGCATACATGCATGAGTGTCTTCATCAGTCCAGACATTCCTGCCAACTTCATTTTTGTATCTGCTTCCCAATTTCAAATCTATCTGTAGGAGAATTTCTGTAACAGTGGTACTAGCTATGTAGAAGATTATGGAAAATAAGCAGCCTTTAGGAAAGCAATCTTCCTACTAACTATTGAGCCCACAGCAAGATGTTACTACTAGGAATGAGAGAGTCCTCACAGGAGGGAAATTTTAGGAATGCCCTAGGTAAAGGAAATGCTCCACTGAGTTTGAACCTCCTCATTCACCAGAGAAGCCACAAAGCAAAACTGTCCCTGAGCAGATTTCCATGTTTGGAGAGAGTTCCCCTCTCACAATTCTGCAATAGTTTTTCTTCTGTGACAACTCCTGTGAGTAACCTGAGTTTTCAGGCCTGCTTGGTCTATGTAGCACACTGATGGGATGTGACATGCAGCAGTGTTTGCCAGGTTTCTCTAGAAATTATTATTATTATTATTATTATTATTATTATTATTACTACTACTACTATTATTTCCCCTTTCTTTTTTGCCCTATTAAACTGTCTTTATCTCCACCCATGAATTTTACCTTTTTTTTTTTTTTTCCAATTCTTTTTCCCATCTCACTGGGGGAGAGTGAGCAAGTAACTGTGGTGCTGAGCTGCCTGCTGGGTGAGACCACAACCTTTGCCCTCTTTTGGACACTCACTAATATTTTTATGTCTTATATTGTGGCACCCAAACCTGCCATGGTGCAGAACATGGTTCAATGCATGTTCTCTTCCTATTAATCTGGCAGTGGAAAAATTAACAAGTTACCACATCACAGTAAAGGAAAATTATCCATTCACAATTGATAAGGATGGTTTCTCACACTGTTTTAATGTCTAGATCCACCAGAAATGTGATGGGTGAAAGCCAAACCACATGGCAGAGATGGAATCGGAGTATTGTGTAAGGTTATTTTTGATATATCCATGTCTATAGGATGATACAGCCAGCCAATGTGATGCATTGCAGCCCAGCTCACACCACTTTGGAGGGTCTGTGGTATCAGTCTGCTGCTGGAAAATGCACCTTTGTGGAGTCAGAGCAGCACCCTGGCTTCTTCCCTTCCCTTGGTCTCTACATGAGAGAAGCAGCCGGTCGCTGTGCGCTGAGGGTGACGGACTTGTGCCTGGTCTGTGAGGGCCCTGGAGCAGGAGAAACCCCAGTGTTGAGCTACACACTAAGACCTGAGCTGTAAACTGTTTGATGGGGCCCTGTGTAAAGCCAAACAGTGTGCTCTTTTACAGGGAAAAACTATTTTTAATCTGTAGTCCAGTGTTTTGATTCTCCCTGCCGTTCAACCCAGTGTAGCGCTGTTTCATATGTAAAACAAAGGCATTTATGGTGTTGCTCACAGCTATACCATGAGCATATAAATATACACATACGTGTGTGTATGTATATGTGTGTGTCTCTGTGTTATGAGTGTGTTAGGAAAGGACATTTCTGCCAGCTACTGCTTGTGACAGTGCAGGGTATTAAAATGCAGCACTGACACTTCTAAAAAACATGCTTGCTCAAAATGTTTTACTTCAAAAAGGAATTACCCTTCTTTCACTTCTGAGATATGACACGGAATAATATGTGGCTATTACATGCATTGACAGCAGGGTAAGGCACCTGGATTAACGAGAAATTAACCAAAACTAAACATGTAGATCCCGGCTGGGAGAGTAGCTAATGGCTAGTATCACTCACTATGCTTTTCTGATATGCAAAATCCATAATCCGGATTTCTCATGGGTCTTCTGAACCAAAACTCTGGCATCAGGTTCTTAGTGCTCAAATCCGCAGTCCCCTTTAGCTGTGCTGGGGCTAGGTAAGGGCTGCACAGCTGCATGGACTGAATCGTGGGTTTAACCCTTGTACCACCATGGGCAACTTGCACAGGTGGTTTGGTAGAGACCCCTTAATTCTTTGATTAATTCCATGATTGATCCCACTTTAAACACACTCCTTCAACTTTAGGGTTACACAGGAGCTTTATGAATCCCAGTGTAAATTAAAGTAAACTTGAACTTGTTTTCATTTATAGTAAACTTCCCCTAGCTATCACCAAGAAATACTCACTCTGCGCTTATCTCTGCGTTCCCTAAGGGACCCTTGAGCAGGGACGGGTGACAGCAGGGGCTGGCAGCAGTCGTGGAGCATTCTGCACCAGGACACGACGTCAAAAGGCCATTTCTGCAGACTTGTAAGGCCCCGAGAAATTGTAAAGTGTATTTTTGGGTTTTGGTGTTGTTCTACTGTGACAGTCTATGATACAGGCTTAACATTCCCAAGGAGCATAATCTGTTGGGAGAGATTTTGGTTCCTTAAACAGGTCATGTAACTGCTGAACCATTCATTGCGAGCCCGTGTTCTTTCACCTGGACCTGGTATTTCTTTAAAAAGCAGTTGCATCAGTTGCTGTTTCATAGTCACTGTTATATCATGCTCGACTTCATTCCTGGTGTTTTTTTTTTGCTAGTTTGAAGTAAATTATGAGGCAGATCCCAACACATTTTTGTCAATGTAAAACTGAAAATGATTTTAATCTTTAAATAGAAAATCAACTAAGCATATACACTGCAGGAGGAAGTAGCAACTGAGTCATCACATTGTGGACTAAACCTTAATATCACCATTTTAATCTATAAAAGTAAAAAAAAGCAGCTAAATTTTACCCTGACAGATAGACTGCTTACTGAGACTAATAAAAAATCCTATCTACTTCTCAGCTTGAACTTTTTCTTCAGCTTGTTTTCCATGGGCATACAGCCATCTCAGTCTTATGCCAGCCTCTTAGCAAAGTAAATTTGGTATTTAACTAAACACGGAGGAGAAAAAGTCTGCGATAACAATTTTTAATAATCCTAGTTAATTATTGATTAGTGCTAATGACAGTAAGCAAAAAAAAAATTGATTTGGTGTTTGTACTGAGCTGAAATAATTTACTTGTAAAATGAAAGTGATTAGCTGGTAAGACTAACAGCAATAATGTAATAATCTCTCATTTCTAATTTACCACATTAATAAAAAGCTCTCTGTTTGGTTAAGTAGCACATCAAAGAAAGGAATGCAAGATGGTTTCAGGTAGTAGACCTTTCATCGCATTTATCGCTACTATGTTGTGGTTTCTTTCAACTAGAATACATAATACATGATATGGGGATAAAAGCCATAGAAACCTTGGTAGATGAGGATTTTTTTTTCCTTGCAGTACCCTTTGGGTAGCTGTAAATGACCATTTAGAATTGACCTCTTTCTTGTTCGTGCCTTTCAGCTGCTTTGTCAATATTTATAACAATTGTCGTTTTTCGCAAAGCATTCTAGCACTTAACCTACACAACCTATACTCCTCCTCCATCTGAAGAAAAATCTGTGCTGCCTTTGAGAATTTCTGCACTTAGCAATGTTTTTTCTTCTCTTTACTCACCAGTATGCTCCCACAGTCAGGTATCCTGAGTATTTCAAAAGCAGCTCTGAAACCACATGCAGTATTGACTGCATTTTAGAACAAGCTGTAATCATAGCATAGCAGAAGCCTAATTATGGCCATTTTTCCTGTTCTTTGATATATAGCATAGCAAAAGGCAGTGTTAAGGAGGGATTGGGAAGAGATATCTCTGCCAGTATTTATGAAGATTTGTTCCCAAATATAAATCCCTGTTGAAGGGTGGAGGGTGTTGACTGGAAGGGCAATGCTGGGTGACACCACAAGCTGATCAGAAGATCACAGAATCACAGAAACATCTAGGTTGGAAGAGAAGATGCAGCAACAATTCCTATTAAAGAGTGAGGAGATGTGTGGATGTGTGTGGTGATGGGCTGTGTGTGAAAAAAAAAAAAAAAAAAAAAAAAAAAAGTAATAATTTGCTGAAAATAGACATAATTCAGAGTAAAGGGATCCAAGATGGTGCTTGGGTTACAAGTGACCAGCAGGATGGAGATGTTGCCCACAGAAAGTCAAGAAAGAGAGAGAGTTCATGAAGGTTAAGAACTCTGGTTTAGACCCTTTTAGGTCGACGTGACATTTAGTGTCTGAGGACTGATCTCAGAGAGAGCCTGTGAATTTCAATTCATACAAAACAGCCTAACTGGAAGAGCGAGGGTTATTATTACTGAGCTAGGACAGAGATAGGAGCTGTATTTGTATTCACTAGAGAAGATGAGAAGATTTAAAAGAAAAGATGTCTGTTGATACTTTACCAAGAAGAATTTCCTCAACTATGAGTAAAAACAGGTTTCATTTGAAGGCATTTCAAGTGGTGATTTCGAACGTTAAGAGTACAGTCATTGTTTTCTCTATGAAATTAGTGAAGCTGCCAAAGCCTGCCTTTGTGTCAATATGTAACCTGCTGATATCTCAGTTGTGCTTGTTTACACGTATCAAGACACTGCATGCTCTGAATTCTGTTCCGTTCTAGCAAGATCAAAGTCAAAATGGTGTAACACCCTCATCAATTATTTATGAGTCCAATCACGATACTGAACGTGTCTTGATCAAAATACTACTTTAATTCCAAAGGAAATGCTGGCCTCTACTCTAGCCCAACTTAATTCACAAACCAATATGTCAGAGTTGTTCATTTTTTGGTTCTCATGGTTACTGAGGCTGCTATGGCAAATAAAACCCAGCCACATCAGTGATTCATGGATCTAGACATGAAAGAAACGCAGACCTCATGTATGTCATATAACCGACCTCATGGTGTCATATGTTCAAGAATACTCCAGAAGCCTCATATATTTCACACACTTGCTTGGTATGGTTTTACTACTTCCAGTGGAAGTTAGCAATTAGAGATATCCTTGCTGCTTTACCCTTCCCCATCTGCCTGCAAAAGATGTATAGCAGGGGCAGACACTCTATGCTCTGCTGAGCCTGCTACATATATTCTAATGTGCAAGTTACTGGCTGAATTAGGAATAGCACAACCCCAGGAGGGGAATTGCATGCATGACAGCAATGGGCCATGAAAGAGGAGACCCGAGGGAGTCTGGGGAGTAGCAGATAAAAATATTCTGAGGCAGAAAGTGGTAGCTCGCTGAGTGTGAATGCTGGGCAGAGGGCAGCAAAACAGGGCTGTGATGGGGAGTCTGGAGGTGTAAGCATCAAATGAGGAATAAGAGCGTGCAGTAGCTGCTGGGAGAGGTATGGGTGCGTACCCTCTGGCACTGGGATTTGCTTGGGGCTGAACAGCATTGGTGGCATTGTGGTCCTTGTGTCAATCAAGAAAAACATAACCCACCCCTGAAATAAACAGGTGGGCTTTATTACAGAAATATATGTTATGCTTAATGTACATGGTCTAGAAAATACAGTTTATATAGCTGTCCAGACAGATGTCACAGCACTAAAAATAGAAAGGACAAAAGATATAGGGTTACATACAAGATACAAGGAATAGACTGTTAGGGAGAAGGGATTGAAACAGAGAATATAGATCCATTTCTCCTGTACTGACAGCCCTACCTTAAATTGAGCCCAGCACTCACAGCAATTATTCCTTTTGAGGGTCATGGTAGTCAGTGCCAAAAAAAAAAAAAAAAAAAAAAAATTAAAAAAAAAAAAAAAAAAAGCTGCATAAATCAACTTACTAAGATACTTGGTAGGGTCTTTGAGCTGCTGGAAAGCATTATTTTTTAGCAAAATCACCCACAAATAAAATCTTCTAACCTGCCAAAAACTAATTTGTTCCTAATTTGGTCCAAATTTGCATGTGCTGAAAATTTTATCACATTTTACTTGTGTTTTATTTTTTATGATAGAAAAAAAGTCAATTTAACACAAGACAGCCTTTCTAGGAGCTGTTTTGAAGAACAAATCTCAAATCCTTCATCTTACAGATCGGGAGTTTCAGTGGTCGGGGTGAAATAACTCGCAGAGGGTATGAGCACGCTGAAGGGCATGGTGAGACACAACTCCTTGCCAAGTGATGCTTCGTGTGCCATTTGGGCCATAGATGACAGCTATACCTAAGAGTTTTTCTTTGCCATTGAGACTCTTAGGTGGCATAAAATATAGTTAGCCTTTTGCTCCAGGAGGTACATAGCTTGACATCTAGTGTAACGTCTTGTAACACTCCTTAACAAAAATATCTCCCAAAAAGAGGAGTGCCTGCTCTAGAGCAAAGGAGTGGCAAAGCACCCGACAAAATGCTGTTACTATATTACGAAGTATCTTGTTTTTCTGCTGGAATTCAGGGTGAAATAATGACATGTGAGAACAGACTAAATCTTGACAACGTTTCCATGACTTCAGAGACAAGTATGAACAAAAGGTGCGATATCCCATGTGTTTCTATAATTGCAGATATAACTCATTTTGGTGACAGCTCAGATAGTGGCAGTGAAAAAGCCTTGACCTAAAAAAATATTAATTCTGCAATAGTCAAACAAGAGGTGCAAGTGGGATTCAGACGGATTCAATAAGAGACATCTCAGTCATTTTCACAGCAGAAAGCTGTAATATATCATCTTTCTGACAGGGGTAACAGTGGGGCAAGGGCTGCCCATCTTGCCTGTACGTGGTGGCCAGCAATTTGTGTTCCCCAGCTCAAGGGCAGCAAGAAGATTTGGCCCCAGGTCATTTTTGTGCCAAGTGCTGGGCATTTCTGAACACGGTGAGCAGTGCTGCCTCTGAGGAGTGGCAAGAGTTAAACCCTCACTGCCGCACTTACCAAAGCATTTATACATCATCTAATGCCAGAAAGCTCGCTTTCTGGGCTCCCTAAAACAGATTTCCATGGTATTGCACCTTCAGGCCACCAGGCCATGAAATATGCTGAAGCTATTTTGAAAAAGCTTTGTGTTTTTCGCATTTACATCACAATAAGTATCTGTTCAGCTTATGAATAAGTCCAGCTCACCCATCTAAGAAGTAACCTAAAAAGCTGTGGCTTAATGAATTGTTACCTTATACTTTTGATGAATTCTTTTAGAGTTTGAGAGCTGTCTTCAAACATTTCGTTAATTGTGTTGACAGTTTGATGTGACTAATGCATACCAGCACATTGCAGAATTTCTAAGAATAGATTTACAAGTTTAATGATAACCAAATCATATTCAATTGCTTTTTCTAGCCTCCAGTGAGTGAGACTTGATCACATGGTCAATTATGTGATTTTGGTTGTATTAGAATTTACAAGATCCCATTTTCTGCATCTCATTACATTTATTTATACAGCACCTTTGATTTCAAGCACTGGGTTCTCACTACAGCAACAAAAGCAAAATATGGAAGAAACCTTGGATTTTCTTATCCACTTCTTTTAGGTGTTCTGAGAATCAGCCATAAATAGCTTCCAATAAGTATGTGCTTACCATAGGTATGTGATCTTGAGTAACAGAGTTTTAGTGGTGTTTGCCATACAATTTGTTTTCAGTTTTGTTCATCCCTCTCTGTTTATGGTCCTTCAAATTTTTTAGTCCTTCATGGTTATTGCTGTGGCATTACACATGCTGATAATCCTATAAGAGAACATGGTCTAACCACACAGGCATGAGCTTAAATTTTTCTATACAAGTTTTATATTTTCTCTATGAAAATGCAATTCAGAAGAATGCTGTGGCAATTTGCTAATCTTGTATGTCAGTACTGTTGCTGTATTGCTTTGATTGAGGGGAGAAACAAACTCGATTGTGCTAAATTACTGTGTGCTTTGTTACCACCATATAATCAGCACTGAGGTGTAGATTAAAAAAGAAAAAAAAGAAAAAAAAAAAGAGGGAGAGATTTAAATCTACTTGTGGCACCTCTCTGTGACATCCTGGAAGAACTGAATTCTCAGAAATGTCTTAACACTCACCAGG
Organism: Aythya ferina; assembly: GCF_964211825.1. Taxonomy (NCBI): domain Eukaryota; kingdom Metazoa; phylum Chordata; class Aves; order Anseriformes; family Anatidae; genus Aythya; species Aythya ferina. Next base: position 193,608,653 of record NC_140296.1, on the reverse strand, counting down.
TGCCTTAAATGTTTTGTGTTGAGCACCCTAGGAGGTAAGCACGCCAAATCATCTCATACCACTAGACCATTTATGTAAATAGTGAATTATCACTTGATTTTTTGCGGACTTTCTGACTTCAACCCAACATTTAAAATACTTGAAGGGCATGTCTGACACACTTTACCTATCAGGAGAGCTGCTACTCTGCTGCTTATGTTTTAAGGAGCTGCCTTATGTATTACTTACATGATAAAACTGCATGCTGAGGCATTCCCTCAAGCAATGGGCAACTGAAGAGACAGCTGGGAAGCAATGAGATGCAGATGCCTCTCTTAATATACCAATCAGTCAATTTCCTACTAGCTTCTTTATTCAAAAGCTGATTTAAAAACAAAGATTTATCTCACAGCACTGAGAAATCCGTGTTAAATGTGAAGAGCATGCAGACAGTTAGCTGTAAATAAACAGGTTTCATAACCCTGCACGAATTAGATGCTCACAGCCACATAATGCTACCTGGTTTCATCATCTGTAATGCAACTAATGTAGAAAAAGTAGTTTGTGAGTCCAGGAACTGCTTCTTTTTGGCCTTCCTACGTGGGTACATGATGAAAGGGAGTGCCCTGCTTGTGTTGCAGCCCTGTCTGGAACTGGAAAATGAAGCTGCTTGGACTCCAGCTCCATGGGCAACTGTGCCGGGAAGTCAGAATTGCTACCATCCTTCACAGAGATAGACCAAGAAATAAGAAAAAAGGGGCTTTACACTTAGTACAGATTGTGGGGATGATCCTACACACTCTGTATACAAAGTTACTGATGGAGGATGAACACTTGCTGCAAGAAAACCTCCTCAGAACATCTGCAGAACTATAAATGATGGCATATTCCCAGAAGCTAGAAGAGGGTTGGAAAGAAGAAGCCAGGTTTGTGCCCTCAAGCCCCAGTATATGTTAGTGTAGATCAGGAGGTAGGACTGAAGCTGTTAGCCACAGGCTGGTGCAGGTGGAATCTATTCCTTAGTCACAGAGCAGACAAATTCTGAATCTTCCTAATGCGAGGAATCCATATCTACAGCTCCAGCTCAGAAAAATTGAGGGAACTTTGCTCAGCCTTTATCAGTGTTGTCCTAAATAAAGATGAATTTTATCACATAACTAGGCTTTCATTCAAGAAAGCACTTTGCTTTCTACTTCATCTTTAAAACAAAACTCAGATATATTGCTTTGGTATTAAATTAGTTTGGGAGCTCTCATTGTTACCCCAAAGCCATGTTTCACCTTGAGAGCATTATATTGAAGCAGAAAGATATTTGCAAGTCGGTATTGAAAACTAATATTTCTCCCAAGTAGCATTTATGCAGGGAAAGGAAAGAACCTTTCCAACGCTTTGTGGTTTTGTTGTTTTGTTTTGTTTTGGTTTTGGTGTGGATTTTTTTTTCTGTTTGCTTGGTTTATCTATTTGTTTATTTATTGGCTTTTATATCACTTACATTGCAATCAGGCTCTCGATAGCCCACTTAGCAGCTGTTTGGTATTTCCAGGCTTGCACTAAGTCACCGCTAACAAACCCAGGCAGGACAGGAGGAGATGTGCCACATTTAGTGATGCCCAGAGCCCTGCTCACACCCAGCTCTGCAGCACTTAGCTCAGCTCACATTAGCTGGAATGGAAGAAAACTGACTCAGCCCAGAGTGCTCCAGGGTCTCAGCTGTTGCTTATCCTCTTCCTACGAAATTCAGCACCCATCGCCCTCCAGTGGCACCGCTCTGCTGGCAGGAGCTCCAGCTGAGCACAGGGGGTAGCAGCCTGCCGCAGGTCTGGGTTCTGCTCAGCCTTTTCAAGGGGAGTAAACGCTCCTTCTCCTTCCTTCTCCTTGTCCTAGGGCTTCGTCCAGGAAAGCTGGCTACAGACAAGCAACTGAGCAAGCATGTGCTTCATTTTCAGTGAATGGGCATCACACTGAAACGAACGAGATCTATTCACGTAGTTAGTGTAAAGCATATGCTTAAATGCCACCGGGGTGCCTAAATCTTTGCAGAATTGAGCAAAGTGCAGTGAAACAAGCCTCTGCTGGGAAAATAAAATAAAAAATCAGCCTATACTGTTGTGCATCACCCGTTTGAACCACAGTAGTTTCAAATGCATTAACAAACCTGCTGTGTAACATTTAAGCATGTTTAATTACTGCATGTGATAGCCTTAGGAAAAAACACCTGATTTTGTAATGTACTGTATCAGTCGCTAAACCCTGTGTGAAGGAAGCCAGCAAGAAGCACGTCCAGTGTAAGAAAGACTAATGTTTGTGCTCCCACTGCATCACTTAGGCTGTAACTAACACCAGACATTCCTGCAAAGGTAAGGGCTCCGATAAAAGCTCATAAAGCTCCTTCCTGATGGCAAAAATAGGAGCCCTAAATTTGTGTTCCAGCCTGTCTTCCTTACAAATGCAGGTCTTTATTAGAATTGAAATCAACATGGAGGGGGGGCAGTGGGTCCTGGGGCAGACAGACAACTGTGGGCTGCTTCTCACTGTCTTTCTGAATTCACCAGAGCTTGTGGTGCTGTTTCCATTAAGTGTTGAAACTGTCCTTAAAATGAATTAACTATTTTTTATTTTTATTTTTTTTTACTTTTTGTAGTATGTGCTCCGCAAGAGGCTAAAAACACCACCTCCAATGGAAGGAGTGCCACCCCCTCTCCTTCCATTCAGATGGGATTCCCCATCTCTGGGTGAGCTTAGGCTGGAGGCCACTCAGGGCTCCTGCCCACCTTTGTTTAGCATTTGTTTTACAGTGGCTTAGAAGGAGAGGAAACTATATTCATAAGATGTTGGTTTAGCATTAATATAAGAAGGATCTTTGAAAATGATGCCTTTTATGTTGTCAAGAACAATGTACTGTGTGCCAAAATCCCACACTGTTGTCTGGGTTTACTCATCCATCCCCACAGACTTGGACTGGGTGCATCAGAGAACGCAGTGTAATTAACAGTGCTAAGTACTCATTTTATGACAAAATACTTCCATTTTTCTCCATCTTCTTAGGGATTTCCCAGCCACGCTCCTTTAGCTCCGGGTTTTGTTGTCCATTGTATGTCAGCACATCCACTTCTCCAGCCTCTGGAGAAACATCCAGAGCTCTGAGCATCAAATACAATTAAAATGAACTGAAGTGCAAAAGGCAAGAGGCAAGACTGACGGTCCTGATTTAATGACATGCCCTGCTTCTTTCAGCACCTCCTGTGCTCCTTTCCTCCATTACATGAGCACACATCTCACCAGGTATAGCAAAGGGAAAGCTGTATGCACGGCTTAGGTCACACCTGGCAGCAAAATTTTGGGGGTCTGCCTTAAGAATGCACTGTAATTAAAATAAAAAGGCACCAGTGCCCCCAACACCCACTGGCACCAAGTACAGCACTTTAATGTCCCCCTTCTCACTCTGCTGGGATCTGGCTCTTCCGATGCACTACATGGCCCTGAAGGGGCAGGGGTCCTGGCCCTGGGACCCCATAGCCTGCCTGACGCAGGTTCCTCTTTCCTGCAGTTTCCTACAGCTCAGGAGCAAGCTGGGCTCAAATCCCAGTATGCAGCAACTCCGCTGGGCTTCTGCGTATGAAAGCAGGATTTATCTGCTAAATAATATTTCACAGATCTGGTTCCATACTCTCAAATGCAGGAAGTTCTCTTGAAGGGTGCTCATTCTGAAACACTTGAAGGAGGGAGGACCGGCACCTCCCTCTGCACATCCCCTCCTCAGGAGGCTGCGGAGAGCAATGATGCTGCCCCTCAGCCTCCTGTTCTGAGTGCCCTCAGCCCCTCCTCACAGGACGTGCCTTTCTGCCCTTGTAGAAGTTTTGCTGTCCTCATCTTGAGGGCAGGCATTCCAGCTCATGTGCTGGCTTGCTCAGAGGTTGTCCTTCCCCTGCTGCAGCCTCTGAGGAGGATCCTGGCCTCCCAGTCCCAGCTGAGAAGCTCTCTGTGAGCCCCCAGAGAAGCCTGAGAGCAGACATGCTTGCTTGTCACAAGAATAAGGTGTACTTCTTCAGCATTTTTTATTTTTTTTTACAAAGACCATGTTATCAAGAACATCTCTGTAACAGAAACTGTGATCATTTTCCACTCTACTCCCAGAAAAAAAGAAAAAAAAAAAACTCACACACACACACGCAAATGCAACACTCAGCAGCATATCATTCACTGATCTCTACAACAGTTGCAAAGCAGCAGTAGCCTGTTCTTTCAACCTACTGCGAGCATCACAGAGCAAAAAGCGCAGAGAACATGAGCAGAGACCAAAACACCTGAGTATAACGAGGACGTTAAATGCTCATTTAAAGTCCTCTTTAATCCAATCTCTATACATGGATTTACAAAGTCTATGGTACAAATTCTTGTTTCTCTCAACATCTCTAAGTTATTGAACACTGCTGGAGAGGCCCCTTAGATTTTTAAAAAGTCTCAAAAATCTGAAGAAATCTTCAGAAAATTTCACCCAGCCCTCAAGCAAGTCAAGTTCCCAATGAGTAGCAGGGATGCTTCCAGAATGCTTACATACTGTAAGCTTTTTTATGTCTCTTTTTATGTCCATACCACCTGTGAGTAAAGTTTCCCTGAGCACAAGGAATTAATATTTACTCGAGGCTGCCTTCCCTTTTGTCTTAACTTCTGGCCTTTTGGCTCCTGTACCAATAAATAGCACCTCTCTCTTTCTTCAGTCTCTTTTAAGCTAAACATAAAAACCCTAACAAAGCTTCTGCAGGTTTAAGTTTGGAAATCAAAGGGATTTCCAAATTTCCCTGTCTCAGTGCAAAATCCAGTCAAATACTGTTGTCGACGGAAGGAAGACACAGACGCTCAATATGAGTGAACAATGAACTTCAACTTCAATGGATAGCTCAGTCGCCTTTTATCTAGTTCGAACATAATCAACTCATACATATTGCAAAAACTAAGCTCAGGATTGGCTAACATTTCCCACTCTTTTCGGGTAGTTCCTCCTTCTTTTAGCCACCGTCCGGCCTTAGGGACTTTCCCCATCGCTCAAGGGCATCGTGTCCTTGAGCCTGATTGGCTCTCAGCCAGCTGCGTACATGCCAGACTCATGTGAGTTGAGTACGGTACTTCACTAGCCCATTGCCTCCTAACTGCCCAACATCCACGTGTCCTATTTCACTTAACCATTCCTCCACAAAATACACCTTAGTTCAGGAGCTCCAGCTGGAAGCACTCGCAGATCAGGGGAGTCAAACCCACTTTTCTACGTGCTTGCAGTGAGTGTTGGCAGTCTCCATTCTTTATCAGGTTTTTGGCACATCTGATCACTCAGGACCTACATAAGTGCAGCATTTCTCGTTGTGTTGCTGCACAACGATATCAGGAAGGCAGTATTTTCAGGTGGACTGGTCACTGATAGAGCACTGTATCAGCTTGAAGGCTGGTGGTCCCTAATCTCCAAAAAGGCAGCAGTGTCCTAAACTTAAAGGGCTTCACTGAAGCTTTATATTAAGACTTTTGAGGAGAAGATGTGGTGGGAAGCCTGATGAATTTCAGGGCAGTTTGCACATGCTGCAGACATTTTGTTCCCTGTGTTATCCATCTCCTGTAGGCTCGGTTCCTAGTCAAGCACAGATAGCACTGCTCACGAGCAACAGAGACGTTGTTCAGACAAAGTGTGGGTGGCACAGCTGCATGCCATGAGACAGCAGTGTGCAGTTAGGTCTTCCACATCTCCGTGCACTGAATTTTTGGCACATCATGGATGTGCCAGACCCACTGAGTGCACACTGCCTACGTGGCCAGATGCACAGCAGCCACTTGTTCCTAAAACTCTCTGAGAGTAGTGCATTAAAATGGTATTATGGAGGAAGCTGTTGATCATTGCTGCTTCAGATCTGATAATTTAAAGCTGTAGCACGTACAAGGAGCAACTATAAGGGAATGTTCATTATTTACTATTTAACTGTGAAGAAATGTGAATGTTTCTAAAGTACTTGGCTACTGTCTTACACTTATTTCTTATATTAGGTGTTTTGGAAACTTCTTTGCTAAGGCAGTAACTGCAGTCCTACCTGCAGGCGTATTTTGTATATGTGCATCAGAAGATGTATTTTTGCATGCATATTTATGCAAATCACCCAAATATTGTTTTACCTTCATCTCCAGAGGATTACAGAAACAAAATAACACTTAGATCATCACTATTCTCATGTTTTCGATGTAAGTCCCAGCTATGCTTCAGTTACGCAAACCTTCAGTGTTTGCATCTTGGGTCAGGACAAAAGAAGGTCAAAATGCCTCTGAACAAAGATATGAGCTGACTTTGTTTCATTGTAATCCGAAGAGAGCAGTAATAGCAATGTGAAATGCCCAATATGATTCACCAGCTGCAAGTGTATGGAAGGGCTTGTTGACTGGCAAAAATGTTCAAGAGATACTTGAACAAAGTCAATCCTAATACAGCCTTACAGCTGTACAGCCAGCTGGCTGAGGTTTCTGCACCCTTGATCCTTTGTGCACCTGAAGCAATTGCATTTAAACCTACTGCTGTTTGTCCAGAAACTGCAAGTGGATGTTTTGAGCCTCACCTTAGTTTCCCACTGAAGGATATGGGAGAAAATCAGCACTTCCTCTGTTGGGTTTCACTCTATTGAACTTTCTCTCTAGTGAAAGCCATCACATCCGTGTCTGCATGGCTTTTTTTGGCTCTGATTCATATACATGTAGAGCTCTTGTTCACACTCATATGGCTTGCTTGTCAAGCAGGAAGGGAGAATCACCCTTAAAAAAGACCTTCTGGAGCCTTTTGCCCTCACTTCCCATCTTTGATAGTAGGCCAGAATATGAGACGTAGAAGCTGTAACCAGCCTGGGATATTCAGAACTAACAGTTGCTGTTTTCTCTGTCTGGAAAGGAAAAAAAAATGCTGTTCAGTCTTTCTTCAATGCTAAGACCTTCTACTGAGTGAATCTACTTATTTTTGAGAAGTCCATTGTTCAAGACTTAAGAAAGCCTCGCATGGGTTCAATAGACTTTGATGTAAAATGTTCAAAAAAAAAAGGATTTCTTAAATAGAAGTGGTACCTGCGACGATTTGAGAATATAAGCAAGGTGGGGCTTTGAGGGGAAGGCGACATCTTATTACACCCATAGAAAGTTGGGTAAAAAGGATGTGCTTTTTAGTTTACCTGAAGAGCTTTCATGCCTGAAAGCTCTTCTGTTTCCAGCTGCATCAGGTAATCAAAAGGAGAGGTAACCTCTCCATACAAGCCTTGTCTCTATAGGTAACAAACATCATCTCTCCCTGCCAGCTCTGATGTTGAATTGCTGGCATCTCTAAGTTGATTTTCTTCTGTAAACTCTTCTCGCTGTCTGAGTCTGATTGTTGTGGAAAGCTCTAAATAATGATATGTTTCTCCATACTCAGGTTTCCTCCCTGTAGATAATTTCCACTTGAAGGATAATGCACCTCAGTATCAAAGCAAACTGTCCTTCCTCTACAGCCAATACAATCAAACCCAGATATTTTTTATTATTTTTCTCAGCGTGACAAAGGCCGTGTTGAAGAAGTGGCAGGGTTATCTGCTAGAGCACAAACCCAGGGAGGAGCAATCGGGTTCTGTTCCTCATCTGTCACTCAGTGGTTTTGTTGCCTGAATAAGTGTGAATTTTGCTGGCCACGTTGTTCTGTGCCCAAGCAGGATCCGCAGTGCTGCAGTTAATGTGGGGTACATTCTGCCCAAGAGCCAGAGACACCTGCTGAGGCTCAGCACCAGCTCCAGGCACCCATCAGTGTGTGTCTGCCTGAATGGAGCTTGTGGAGAGGAGATGCTTCATGGGGAGCCTCCACGCCTCTTCCCGTGTGGTCACTTCAGGTTTTAAACAGATTGGAACGGGGAATTTTTGCTTCTAGCATCTCATTATAACATCTCTTGCAGTCAGACTATGATCCCTTTAGAGGTGTTCCTGCTAAAATTATGAATTAATATGCCACATCATCACTTAATATTAAAAAAAAAAAAAAAGCCACGGCTGTCAGAGCCATAGGTACAAGTATTCCAGGAAGTGCATCAGTATTCTTCACCAGATAAATTTGGAAATGTAGCGATACGTGCTAAATGATGAAAAGATGCTCAGGTGTCTTTCTGAGGGAAATGACTTCTCTTCCCTGGTGGGTTGTTGTGATTACTCGGAAACTGCATAATCTGAGACGGTGATGCCTGTCGCTTCTCCTGAATGATTAGAAACCTCTGCTGTCAGAAAATATTTAGAGCATAGTTTGTCTTTCATTGCCTTCAGTTCCCAAAGCAATTACATCAGAAAGACTTAGAACTGGACCAGCAGGATTTTCTTTTGAACTGATGTAGTTTTATCACTAGAAACTCACTGTAGCTGCATATCCTGAAGGTGTGGGTGTCTGTTCTGCAGAACCTTAATTCCCCCATTGATGCTGAAAATGGTCTCCCCATGAAGAGGATGGTATTTCTGTACCTAAATCAATACAGATAACAGCTTGTGAATCTCTAGTTTGGCAAGGCCTGAGAAATAGATACATTTTTTTAGAGGGCATTTCCACTTCCCATTGCTGCCCTGCTCTTTGTTCTGATTTCTTTACCTGGCCAAGGGATGATGCTGCTCTGAGGATAACAGCTCTGGATTGTTTCCAGCCCTGAGGCTATAGGATACACATCCATACAGTGAGAAATACTTTCTCCTCTTGTTATAGGGCTTGCTGGACTGGGTAACAGTGCAGGTTTGAAGTATGTCATCTGTGTTTATTTAGCAAATGACTTCTAACATGTCCATGATTACAGAATGCAGTGCAATTCCACTAATTATAAAGAAGAATGCTAATTTAGGAGCTAAATCTTTGTATCTAGCAAAAGCATAAATATGCAACTAAAAGTTGAATGAAAACATTTCAAAGCCTTTCTTTTCAATTCCTCCTTGCATCCTCAGGGAAGAAAGCAAGAGACGGTAAAGCAACAGCAGAAAACAGAGAGAGGAAGTCTGCAAGCAGGCCAAGCTACACGGAAAAAGTTACGTTTTGAAAAATAACCTACAGGAATATATATATATTAAAAAAAAAAAAAAAAAATAGATGTGAGGAGAAAAAGAGAAAAGGCAGAGTATCAAGAGGAGACTGCTGAGTGGTCTGGTCTGGGCTCCTTTATTAGTGACCCATACAAGTTCTCTGGCATGGGATTGTCTGTATTTCACAAAACGCTGTCTCCTGGCAAGGCGTCTAGCCCTGCTCCCTCCTCTGGATCTCACAGGAGGTAATTCCACCTCTCTTGTAACATAAATTAGGGCAGAGGTTCTGCAAGGAAGCAGACTGAGAGAGATAGCTGGGGTGGAGAGGCTGGGGGATTAGTGGAGAGGGGCACAAGGTTGGGGCAAGGAGTCCCTGCCCCACACAACCCCACCTTGTACAACATGGGGCAGGACTTCGTGTTTCCATAAAGTTTAGGAATCCAAAGCCAAATTTCTAGTTTTTAGCAGGGCGTTCAGAAAAGCGGTGCCGCCACTGGTTCATTAAGGTTTTAGTGTATAAGCTGTATTGTGTGTAACTCAGTATAAGCTATTCTTCTTATCTTAGGCAATTTACATAATTTTGCACCTTTTTGCTTGTAACATTATTACCTCTTGTACAAGCAATACACATTCAAATTCAGAATATGGGTTTCTGTTCTGGCTAGGACATGGAGCCAAACAGCTTTTAAATACAATAAATAATCATCCATGAGCAATTCCAGATGACTGCAGCAAAGATGTCGGTGACTACGTCCCTAGGAGTGGGAGATGAGGCATTTCCTGGGCATTAAGAATCATCGGAAGATAACTTTGACACATAAAAATATAGAGCAGTTTTGAGCAAATATATGGCATTCAGCTCTTTCTGTACTCCCACACATCAGTGTCCTTCACCCTTCTCTTTCCTCCTTCTGACCAAGCCTCTGAAAAGAGAAAGGAAAGGGTGGAGAGAGATGTAATTTAGAGAGAAAAGACCCAGTTTCCATTTCATCAGCTCTGCATGCTGAAGGAGAGGGAGGACAGTTTCCCCAGAGCGCATTGGTCAGCTTCCATTTGCTTTGATATTTGCAGCTATTTTGATAGGGTCTGGGGAGAGGGGGATATGGTGGTCTGTTCAATAAAAAGGTATTTCATGCATGGAAAGTCTCAAAAACTGCTCTGAGCAAGTCCTTCCCAGCTTTCCATGGGGTCTCAGCCTCCACTGTACTTGGTTGAATGCATTCAATTTGGGCTTAAGTCAGCAGCTAAATGTCACGGGCCTGTGTCATTTCTAGCAAATGTTAGGTACCAAGGGCACAAATGCAAGATCCATGGCAAAAGCAGGCAGCACACTACAGAGGCAGAGTTAACTCCTGATAGAGGTGGGGAAGAGAAGGCAGTCATTTTGACCCTTCCCTTCTAAATGTGTCTTTCAGTGCTATTTTTTGGTAACTCTTGATTTTGGACATAAGATCTGAGAGAAGCTATTCTCGATATGTTGCAGTGGCAAAACAGTGCCAACAAGGAGCCAAAAATAAAGCAGAGTAAAGACGGAGAGAGCAAGCTGAGACATCCTGAGGTATGTGGGAACAGAAGAGGATGAGTGCCCCCAAGATACTCCATCCAGATGGTGCAGTTTTAGCAGCATAGCCGGCACCAAACACTAGGAATGGAGGGCACAGGCCGGGGACACTAACACAGTGCCCAAGCAGGAGGGACAAGCATTTCGTCTGCCTATTCCCTGGGCAGTGCCTGGTGGCCCTGCCTGGTCCTTGCTGTCACAGGGCTCTGGGGACCTGTGGAGAGGAGCCCACGGGAGTGCCCAGAAGAGGCTGGAGAGTCTGCTCCTGGCTGTCCCCTCCTTGCTCCACATCAAGCTGGTAGCTCCTTGCTCAGCTCTCAGCTACAGCTGAAGGGGACAGGATCAGATCCAGGAGGCCTCCACTTCTCCCTCAGGATGTTTTCACCCTGGTGTCACCAGCTTACCCACTAGTTCCATGGGCAACTCCTTCATCTCTTCTGTTTCATAAAGAGGTCGGTTCCATCCAGATCCTTCCTTCACGAACTGCTGCCACATCCCCATGAGTTCCCAGCATACTGAGCCCACCAGGCTTCCTCCCAGGTCCCCAAATAACCAATTATTTCCCATACCAATGAGAGCTCTGTTAGTATTTACTCTTCTTTGGGTCTTCAGTTCCCTGTCCCAAGAGGCTTTTGCTCCCTTTTTGTCTCTCCGTTGAGTTCCTTCCCAATTCCTACCTAACCACCACCCTTGACATCCTTGACATGCTTGACCCAGGGGGCTGATAGATCCCCTTGCATCCCCACGGCACCCTCCCCACTACACAGCTCACTGCTGTGCCTGCTTTTCTGCACATCTGAAGCCCTTTGCTCTGGGACTTGAACACCTCGACAGCTCAGCCTTCCATCCTTTGACACTCTGCAGCTGGCAGAGAGTTGAGCAGCCAAGATGCGAGGGAGTATTTTTGCTCGAGTTGGAGCATGCAGTGTATGAAGGTATATCATCAAGCAGTGCCTCCGTAAGGGAGCTGCTCCAGCTCTTACAGACATAACCCCAATTTGCAGCGTGCCCAGCAGAAGAGGGATGCAGCTGTTGCTTTTCTGTTTGCAGGCTGAGCCAGGAGCAAAGCTGAGCACGTACCCCAGAGACACACTGTCACGCAGACTCAGCCAGCTACACAGACTGCCAGACGTGGTGCTGCCTTTAGCAGTGCCTACGTATAGAGCTCACACTGCCATAAGCACAGACAGCCCAGTCCCCTCCTCCCCTTGGGCTGACAGAGATGGAAGATCACACACACATCTCCAGGCTCACCAGGACATGCCCCAAGGGTATTAGGGGATGGCCCAAAAACACAGCCTCCCTCTCCACCCTGCACCCCTGTCCTCTTACCCATCCTACAATCCCCAGCTCTCCATCTGGTCCTGCTTGAGGCTTGCTAGGGGACACATACGCCTGGTTTGGGGAAGATCCAGATGCTTGCATGCCAGCTGCTGGCACACACGCTGTGTTCACAGCCCTGCTCCTGATGGTTCCCATCACTGCCTCCCCATCAGGTTTGTGCCTCTGTATGTTCTGGCTTCCTTCTCTTCTTGTTATCCCCATTTGCACTGGAAAGGTTCTTGACCAGGTGCCTTTCAGGGAGCAGGTGCTCTCTCCTTCCACTCACCCTTGCAATAGTAATTAGGAATGTGGCACCAGACAGCAAAGGGAAGCAAAGGGAATCTGACATATTCTATAATAGTAGCAGGACTTTGAACTTGACACAAAATCTCACCAGAAGAAGCACAGAGACTTTAAAATGTGAATATTGTATTGAAACCACTGAGAATGAAAAGATCGCGAGCTGCTGCATCCCAGATCAGCTGCGCTCAGGAGATAACGCAGTTGGTACCTCCTGCAAACAAAGAATTGCAATAATCCAGCCCTGAAAAGTCAAACCAATTCAAAATCCTCCTCTCCTAGGAAGGGACTAGGCCTGGTGGTGTTTTGTAGGCGGTGCAGGGACGGCCTGGCAGTACAATGCACACATATCTGTTGATCAGACTTACAACAATACGAAAGCTTACCTCCTGGAGATGGATTTAAAAGTGCAAGCCAAGGTGAATAGCAGGGTGGCGGTCACATTCAGCAAATGTCTCCTGACATGAGCCTTGCTCAGCTCTTTGTGATTGCTGTATCCAGGGACCTGCTTTCTTCTCTTATGGCTCCTTAGAGTTTGGCCTCAAACAATTACAGGCATCTCTGCCCCATCACGGGCTCCTTACTGCTAGTTTCTCTTCTCTTTGTTCTTCTTTAACACAGAAAGCCCAAGCATGCCATGCACAGCCCCTGGGCCCCTGCCAGACAAGATATCTCTTATGATTAAAAGCAAATCTAAACAAAAGCTGATTAAAAAAAAAGCTGATAAAAAAGCATCCACGGCTCTGATCATTAAACAAAACAGGTTAATCTATAATAACCAACAGTACTCAAGTAATCCGTAGTGCTGTGTGATGTTGACATAGCTGAAGAAGTGAAGATTTGAATGGTTTTGTGTCATTTACCTGCCAGCAGAAATACAATAGTGAGCATGGAGTGAGACGGGGTGCAGCTCAGCGGTTAAAACACCCTCCTCTATTCTAATGAGAAATATTGTATTTCGATAAGAAACCCCAAGACAGTGTCTTCTCTCCACACTCCCTTCCCCAAAAAGTCCTGCCTCTGTGGGGTGAGAGAGCATTAATTCTGTCTGTGGAAACAGCAGAAAACCTGAATCATTGGGGTTAACAGAGCAGTGTACAGCCAGGGTGAAGGGGCACCTGCCACCTTTGCACTAATCACCATTTCAAATACATCGCATGCCTCAAATTAACTTACAGCCCAGAAGCAATCCTTTTTCAAGCACTTGATAAAAACTGCATAAAGAAATTAGGCATGGCTTTGATTGATGATAATTTTTCTGATCAAAATAATTATTTACGATATTTCCAAATTTGATGAAATACATACACATTCAAGTAAACTCCATTTTTTTTGTTGTTGTAGTTGACAAAACTGCAGAGCATTCCCCTGGCAATTCCCGTGCCAAGAGCTGCAGAGATCCAACTTAACCGTGTGCTTGAGTGCTGCTGCATCAGCACAGCCAGACCCAGCACTGCCCCTGCTGCTGTCGCCGAAGCGACAATTGGCACTGAAATGTTCGTGTTAACGCTGGACCAGAAGGACTAGAGGGAACTGTGCCTTTGATGGGACACCCATAAATGCAGCACATTAGTAAGTTACTGTGCAATGCAGTGTTGCTGTGCAGTTCATCTCTCCCCTCCCTCTCCCTGTAATTTAATGAAATCAAGCTTGATCCAGGCTTGGAGCTAGCTCTGTCACTCCTGTGATAGCAGCAGAGAGCTCAGAGAGGACTAATTTAGGCTTATCAGAAGAAAATACTTGAGAAGAAGTGCTCTTCATTTCTAAATCATCACCAGGAGAGAGCGAGCACTAAGCTATTCCTTTGGAATTGCCCTAAAAATGTGTGTTCTTTCCCTGACCACAGGAAATGGCTAGGAGGCAGCAGGAGAACATGCTGCTCTGTGCAGAGCCCTTGCAGGAGGCTCTGTCAAGGAACCAGCCCAGGACCCCAAGTCAGCATCTGAGATGTCCCAAGCACAGCCTCTGGATGCTTATGTGTGCTCTCCCAGAGCTCTGGCTCAATCTCGGCTCTCCTACCTTACCTTAGTCACTGGCAAGGCAGGAAGGCAAGCTTGGGACTGGGATATTTCCACTTCTGCCAATGACATTTGGGAAAGAGAAGAACCCTGCAAAAGCCCTGAGATGCACTCCTGACACTCTCTGCAAGGCTAGGGGAAAGACTGGTTTGTCCCATAGGCACAGACCAAGAGAGGAGAGAGCATGGTCCTACCTGACCTTCAGAAGGACACCTAAATGGGAGTCATCAGCCATGTTCCCTGGCTGAGGAGCTGTCTGCAAGGCCACGCAGCAGCCTGCTGGGGACAGCTTCAGGTGTGAGTTCAGCACACGAAATTACCGGAGCTCACAGTTTGATAAGGACACACACACTCCCATCACACGCTTTGGAGGCAACTCAAAGCAATTGCAAAGCTGTCCACCTGTACCCGGAGACCAGGTAGTAAGTAGTGAAAGGCCTTGATGGGTTTAGGAGGTTGTCTGTGGTGGTACAGGGGAAATTCACACAGTTCCTCCAAGAGGAATAATCTCAAAATAAATTTGCTCATCAGTAATGAGAATATGCTGGTATTAAATTGAGTGTTGCATGCTAAGGACACGCAGTCTCATTAATTCTCTTTAACCGTTCACCATTTCCCTTTCAGTTTTAGTATTCTCAATCCCAAGGAGTGCCGAAGGGAATACAGGAAAGGCTGACTACAGAGGAATTATTTCCTCTGAAATAATGTTCACCTGTCTGTCAGGAATTCTCAAAACAACTGCAATAAATCCTGTATTTTTAATACAGTTCACAAGTTCAGAGGCAGAAAAAATCTGTACGTATACAGTTGGGATCATAGTGGTTATCTATGATGTCAGGTTACACATGTTTCTGTAAAATAAAATCAAATGGGAAACTTCATTTAAAGAAACTTCATTGATCAAATATGGTCAAAAGAAAAAGCATGACTGCTGGGAAGTAGAGGAATGGGTATGAAATGGCTGGAAGAGAAAAATGAGCTCTTGCCTGATTCCTTGTTGCTCTTCATTATGGTTGAATGTATGGGTCCGTAATTACCAGCACAGTATGCACAAAGTAGTAGTACCCAAGCAGTGTAACACAGACTGCCACATTAATTCTCAAAAATCCAGAGACCGGAGTCAGGCTGAAGGAAGAAGCATGAAGAGGAAGCATGAAGCTCAGACAGAGCTGAAGAAAACAGCAGAAAGAGGTTATGATTCAGAAACTACAGCAGTCCTTGACTTGTCCTACCGCAATGGACAAGACAATGAGGTCTGCCTTTGCCAAGCCCAAGACAGCCCAGTCCTGTGGGTAGCAGGCTAAACTGCTGTGAAGGGAAGATGCTCTCAAGTCAGGGAAAGACAAGAGATGGTGTGCACTGCAAGCAGATACTCTGCTGTGAAATTCGGTGGTGCAGCCAATAAAAGTTTACAATGAAAATGGGGAAATCTCCAGAGGGCTTCTCTGTGTCCATGTATAGCTAATTGGCTATTGACCCACTAAAGCCGATGGTGGTCTAGTCATTGTAGACAGTAGCAATTAATGTAGGTGGGCAATTAATCTGTAAGCTTCTACTTTAGGATGGGATCAATCATAGAATTGTAGAATTATAGAACTATAGAATGGTTTGGGTTGGAAGGGATCTTAAAGCCCACCCAGTTCCAACCCCTTTCCATGGGCAGGGACACCTCCCACCACACCACGTTGCCCAAAGCCCCATCCAGCCTGGCTTTGAACACCTCCAGGGAAGGGGCAGCCACAGCTTCTCTGGGCAGCCTGTGCCAAGGTGTCCTGGTTTCACACACCTTTCTTTAAACTAAAATTGGTGTAAGGATTAGACCTGCTTAATAGTCACTTGTCATGATGCTGATTGCTTTAATCACAACTCTGCTGCGCCTGTTTTCCAAATTGAGTATTATAGTACATTATTTTCCGTATTTGCTCTCTGTAGTGTTGTTTCTCCTCTCCGGGCCCTGGTTTCAGACCATTATGGTACTAAGTGTTATAGCAATGGCTTATGAGACGATAAAATATCTGGTCATGACTCTAACTTGGTATTTATACTCAGTAACATCGTGGACTCTGTACTTTGGAAACAGCATCTTGGGAACTATTAGCAATTATACCTATTGTTTTTCTCCATTAGAGAGTCAATCTGTGGAGGGGAAAGGGGAGGATATTTTTCCTTACTTGCTTACTTTCCCTTTCTCCTTCACCACCCCTGTATCCTCCTGGGTCACTCTGCCTTCCTCCTTCACCACCCTCTTATCCCCTGAGCTTGTCACAATAGCTCTCCAAGATATTGAATATTTCTGGAATACTCAGAATACCATAGTCTTGTTGTTCTGCCTCATGAATGCACTTCAGATTCTGCTTAAAGTTAAACAACTACTTATGAAGCTCATCCGGAGATCTGCCCGGAGGCAGTATAGTTGTGGGTGGCAGGGAGTATGGGTGGATATGGGCAGGCATCTAGAGCAGTTGGCACCCCCAGTGTGTTGGAAATTCACCCCTGAACAATGGCAAAATCCTCAAAAACTGGCAGAATGCTTGAAAAAAAGGTGTAATGATTCTGGCAGTTCCAAAGTAACACAAATCATTGTAACGTGCTGGGGCCTGGCTCATGCCTATCGAGCTGCCATTGATACTGCTGTCAACTTAGTGACAGACCCTGCGGCCACTCCAAACCCTGTGACAGATCCAACGGCCACTGTGACCCCTACGGTGGATTCTGCAGCCGCTCCAGCTCCAGCTCCTGCAACTGCTCCAGCTCCAGCTCCTGAAGCTGCTCCAGCTCCAGCTCCTGCAGCTGCTCCAGTCCCAGTTCCTGCAGTCGCTCCAGTTCCAGCTCCGGCCGCTACTCCAGTCCCAGTTCCTGCAACTGCTCCAGTCCCAGCTCCTGAAGCCGCTCCAGCTCCAGCTCCTGAAGCCGCTCCAGCTCCAGCTCCTACTGCTGCTCCAGTCCCAGCTCCTGCAACTGCTCCAGCTCCAACTCCAGCTCCTGTAGCCGCTCCAGCTCCTGTGGCCGTGTCAGAGAAACGAGCTGTAGCAGTGCAAGTTGACCCTGCAGAGGGCATTCCAACCCCTGTGGCAGACCCTGTAACAAAGTCAGAGAAACGAGCAGTAGCAGTGCAAGCTGCCCCTGTAGAGAAGGTGAAAATATGGTATAGAAATTCAAGTCGTTTAGAACGCAGAGAGTCTTCTGCCAATCCAGGTAAGGCTTCTGCCAAAACTAAGTATAGAGATGACGAAGATGATGACGACGCTGGGCCGTCAAGGATTCAGGAGGAGGAAGATGAGGATGCCGAAAGAGCAACAGTAACTACCCGAAGCCTAAACGAGCGCGAGCTACGAGATGTGCGAAAAGATTTTGGTCGCTGTATAGGTGAGCAGCTTGTCACCTGGCTGCTCCGGTGCTGGGACTCTGGAGCCAATTGTGTGGAATTAGACGGCAGGGAAGCCAAGCGGCTGGGATCCCTTGCTCGAGACGCCGGCATTGACAAAGCAATTGCAGATGGAGCACGACCCACCAGCCTCTGGAGGCGTCTCCTCTCAGCTGTGAGGGAAAGGTATCCCTTCAAGGAAGATATTTTATGTCTACCAGGCAAGTGGACCACTATGGAGAAGGGAATCCAGTACCTGAGGGAATTAGCCGTACGGGAAGTGATTTATGAGGATCCAGACCTCAAACAAACATCCACAGATCCAGATGAAGTCAAGTGTACACGACCCATGTGGCGGAAGTTTGTACGGAGTGCACCATCATCATATGCCAGCTCATTGGCAATAATGGCCTGGAAAGAGGATGAGGAACCCACAGTGGGTGAAGCGGCTAAACAACTCCGGCAGTACGAAGAAAGTCTCTCCTCTTCCTTACAGGCCTGCGTCTCAGCTGTGGAGAAACTTTCTGAAAAGGTTCACCAACTTGAAGAGAATCTATTGTCCTCCCCACCTGAACCAACCAGTGCCCACCGACCAAAGGAGAACACTTGGGAGAAACTTTCTGAAAAGGTTCACCAACTTGAAGAGAGATTATTCTCCTTCGCGCCTGTACAAAGCAGTGTCTCAGCTGTCAGGGGTAGGCGTTCACCCACACAAGGAAGACGATATGGTGGGTACTCACCCCGTGCCACCCTGTGGTTTTACTTACGAGACCATGGAGAGGACATGAGAAAGTGGGATGGAAAATCTACCGCGACCCTAGAGGCACGGGTACGTGAGTTGCAAAAGAAAACAATCAGGAAAAAGGGATTCTCCGAAAAGTTTGCTGCTCCAACTTCCAGCAGACAGTCCTTCAAACACAGAAACGAGGAAGATTCTGACCAGGATTAGGGGGGCCCTGCCTCCAGCCAGGGGGAGGAAAGGGACAATCGAGTTTATTGGACTGTGTGGATTCGATGGCCTGGCACATCACGCGCACAGAAGTATAAGGCTTTAGTAGACACCGGTGCACAATGTACTATAATGCCATCGAGCTATAAAGGACCAGAGCCCATCTATATTTGTGGAGTGACAGGGGGATCTCAGCAGTTGACTGTATTGGAGGCTGAAGTGAGTCTGACTGGGAATGAGTGGGAAAAGCACCGCATTGTGACTGGTCCGGATGCTCCATGTATCCTTGGCATAGACTATCTTAGAAGAGGATACTGCAAGGACCCAAAAGGGTTCCGGTGGGCTTTTGGTATTGCTGCCTTAGAGACAGAGGGCATTAAACAATTATCTACCTTGCCTGGTCTCTCAGAGGACCCCTCTGTTGTGGGGTTGCTGAGGGTCGAAGAACAGCAAGTGCCAATTGCTACCACAACTGTGCACCGGCGGCAATATCGCACCAACCGAGACTCCCTGATTCCCATCCATAAGCTAATTCGTCAATTGGAGAGCCAAGGAGTGATCAGCAAGACTCATTCACCTTTCAATAGTCCCATATGGCCAGTGCGAAAGTCTAATGGCGAGTGGAGACTAACAGTGGACTATCGCGGCCTGAACGAAGTCACGCCACCACTGAGTGCTGCAGTGCCGGACATGCTGGAACTTCAGTATGAACTTGAATCGAAGGCAGCCAAGTGGTACGCCACAATTGATATCGCTAATGCATTTTTCTCCATCCCTCTAGCAGCAGAGTGCAGGCCACAATTTGCCTTCACTTGGAGGGGAGTCCAATATACTTGGAATAGGCTGCCCCAGGGGTGGAAACACAGCCCTACCATTTGCCATGGGCTGATCCAGTCTGCACTAGAGCAGGGGGAAGCTCCTGAACACCTGCAGTACATCGATGACATTATTGTGTGGGGTGACACAGCAGAGGAAGTTTTCGAGAAAGGGAAGAAAATAGTCCAAATCCTTCTGAAAGCCGGTTTTGCCATAAAACAAAATAAAGTCAAAGGACCTGCACGGGAGATCCAGTTTTTAGGAATAAAATGGCAAGATGGACGTCGTCAAATCCCAATGGATGTGATCAACAAAATAACAGCTATGTCTCCACCAACTAACAAAAAAGAAACACAGACTTTCCTAGGTGTTGTGGGGTTTTGGAGAATGCACATCCCAAATTACAGTCTGATTGTAAACCCACTCTACCAAGTAACTCGTAAGAAGAATGAGTTTGAATGGGGCCCTGAACAACGACAAGCCTTTGAACAAATCAAGCAGGAAATAGTCCATGCAGTAGCCCTTGGGCCAGTTCGAACAGGACCAGATGTAAAGAATGTGCTCTACACTGCAGCCGGGGAGAACGGCCCCACCTGGAGCCTCTGGCAGAAAGAACCTGGGGAAACTCGAGGTCGGCCTCTGGGGTTTTGGAGTCGGGGATACAGAGGATCTGAGGCCCGCTATACTCCAACTGAAAAGGAGATATTGGCAGCATATGAAGGAGTTCGATCTGCTTCGGAGGTGGTCGGTACTGAAGCGCAGCTCCTCCTAGCACCCCGATTACCGGTACTAGGCTGGATGTTCAAGGGAAGGGTCCCCTCTACGCATCATGCAACTGATGCTACATGGAGCAAGTGGGTTGCACTGATTACTCAGCGGGCTCGAATAGGAAACCCCAGTCGCCCAGGAATATTGGAAGTGATCATGGACTGGCCAGAAGGCAAATACTTTGGGATATCATCAGAGGAGGAGGTGGGTCGTGCTGAAGAAGCCCCACTGTACAACCAGTTGCCAGAGAATGAAAAGAAATATGCCCTGTTCACTGATGGGTCCTGTCGTATTGTGGGGAAGCATCGGAGATGGAAGGCTGCTGTATGGAGTCCTACGCGACGAGTTGCAGAAGCTGCTGAGGGAGAAGGTGAATCGAGTCAGTTTGCAGAAGTGAAAGCCATTCAGCTGGCTTTAGACATTGCTGAACGAGAAAAATGGCCAGTTCTCTATCTCTACACCGATTCATGGATGGTAGCAAATGCCCTGTGGGGATGGTTACAGCAATGGAAGCAAAACAACTGGCAGCGTAGGGGCAAACCTATCTGGGCTGCTGCATTGTGGCAAGATATTGCTGCTCGGGTAGAGAACCTGGCTGTGAAAGTACGCCACGTAGATGCTCATGTGCCCAAGAATCGGGCTACTGAAGAACATCAGAACAACCAGCAGGTGGATCAGGCTGCTAAGATTGAAGTAGCTCAGGTGGACCTGGATTGGCAGCATAAAGGTGAATTATTTATAGCCCGATGGGCCCATGACACCTCAGGCCATCAAGGTAGAGATGCAACATACAGATGGGCTCGTGATCGAGGGGTGGACTTGACCATGGACGCTATAGCACAGGTTATTCATGACTGTGAAACATGTGCTGCAATCAAGCAAGCCAAACGGTCAAAGCCTCTTTGGTATGGAGGACGATGGCTGAAATATAAGTATGGAGAGGCCTGGCAGATTGATTACATCACACTCCCTCAAACTCGCAATGGCAAGCGCCACGTACTTACAATGGTGGAAGCAACCACCGGATGGCTGGAAACATATCCTGTGCCTCATGCTACCGCCCGGAACACCATCCTGGGCCTTGAAAAGCAAGTCCTATGGCGACATGGCACCCCAGAAAGAATAGAATCAGACAATGGGACTCACTTCCGAAACAACCTTATAGACACTTGGGCCAAAGAACATGGTATTGAATGGGTGTATCACATCCCCTATCATGCACCAGCCTCCGGGAAAGTTGAACGATACAATGGCCTGTTAAAGACTACCTTGAAAGCAATGGGCGCTGGGACGTTCAAAAACTGGGATACGCATTTGGCAAAGGCCACCTGGTTAGTCAATACTAGGGGATCTACCAACCGAGCTGGACCTGCCCAATCAAACCTGTTACGTACTGTAGATGGGGATAAAGTTCCTGTAGTGCATGTAAAAAATATGCTGGGTAAAACAGTCTGGGCTACTCCTGCCTCAGGAAAAGGCAAACCTATTCGTGGAATTGTTTTCGCTCAGGGACCTGGATACACTTGGTGGGTGATGCAAAAGAACGGAGAGGTCCGGTGTGTACCTCAAGGAGATTTAATACTGGGTGAGAATAGCCCATGAACTGACTTGCACCATGTTAAATAGTATATTATACTGTATGTTATCACTACCATGATTACTATAGGTGACTAATTAGAATGTATGGAAAAGAGTGTAACCTGAGCATGACATAAATGGTATGGAATAAGGGGTGGATAGATGTCCTGGTTTCAGTTAGCACAGAATTAATTTTCTTCCTAGTAGCTGGTGGAATGCTGTGTTTTGGCTTAGAATGAGAAGAGTGCTGATAACACCCCGATGCTTTAATTGTTGCAGAGCAGTGCTTATACTAAGCCAAGGACATCTCAGCCTTTGCTCTGTCCTGCCAACGGGCAGGCTGGGGGGTGCAGTAAGAGCTGGGAGGGGACAGACCCAGGACAGGTGACCCAAACTAGCCAAAGGGGTATTCCATACCATCTGACGTCATGCTAAACAATATATAGGGGTGGCTAGCCGGGGGGAGGGGGCCGGACTGCTCGGGGTTAGGCTGGGCATCGGTCAGCGGGTGGTGAGCAATTGCATTGTGCATCACTTGTTTGTACATACTATTATTACTTTCGTATTATCACCATTGTATCATCATTATTATTATTGTTATTATTATTTTGTTATTTTTTTTTTTCCTGTCTTATTAAACTGTCTTTATCTCAACTCACGGGCTTCACTTTCCATTTCTCTCCCCCGTCCCAGAGAGGGAGGGGGGAGGGTGAGCGAACGGCTGCGTGGTGTTTAGCTGCCGGTCGGGTTAAACCACGACACAAGGCCTTACCACCCTCTGAGTGAAGAATGTCCTCCTAACATCTCATCTAAATCTACCTTCTTTTAGTTTAAAGCCATTCACCCATGTCCTATCCCTACACCCCTGACAAGGAGTCCCTCCCCAGCTTTCCTGTAGCCACTTTAGGCACTGGAAGGCCACTCTAAGGTCTCCCTGGAGCCTTCTCTTCTCTAGGGTGAATAACCCCAACTCCCTCAGCCTGTCTTTGTAGGAGAGGTGCTCCAGCTCTCTGGTCATCCTCATGGCCCTCCTCTGGACTTGTTCCAATCCATCCATGTCCTTCTTGTGCTGGGAGCTCCAGAGATGAACGCAGGGCTCCAGGTGGGGTCTCATGAGGGCAGAGCAGAGGGGCACAATCACCTCCCTCGCCCTGCTGCCCATGCTTCTGTTGATACAGCCAAGGACATGGTTGGCTTTCTGGGCTACAAGCACACATTGCTGGCTCATATTGAGCCTCTCATCCACCAACACCCCCAGAGATTTCTCCTCAGGGATGCTCTCAATGTATTCTCTACCCAGCCTGGATCTGTGCTTGGGATTACCCTGGCCCAGCTGCAGGACCTTGCCCTTGGCCTTGTTGAACCTCATGAGGTAGCACAGGCCCACCTCTCAGGCCTGTCCAGGTCCCTCTGGATGGCATCCCTTCCCTCCTGCGTGTCGGCCACACCACACAGCTTGGTGTCATCGGCAGACCTAGTGAGGGAGCACTCGATCCCACTGCCCATGTCTCTGACAAAGATGTTAAACAGCACTGGTCCCAGTATTGACTCCTGAGGAACACCACCTGTTACTGATTGCCACTTGGACATTGAACTGTTGACTCCAGCTCTTTAAGTGTGACCATCCAGCCGAATCCTTACCCACCAACTGGTCCATCCATCAAATCCATGTCTCTCCAGTTTAGAGACAAGGATATCATGGGGGGCAGTGTCAAATGCTTTACATAATCATGACTTTATTGACTAAGTTTCTATCAATTATAAAAGGACATCAGAGCCATTTGCTTAGATGTAAATGTCTACAGTCTGGACACTGACATTCATTCAGCTGACTATTCCTAAAGCAAAGAAAAACAAGGAAAAATTGGTGACAACAGTAAATTCTGGCCATTACATATGACACCATTCTATGAAATAAACATGCTTCCCTGGATCAGTAAAATGCATACATATACCCCCAGGTTTCCTGGAAATAAATGTTTTATGGGTTCTTTTTGAAAGCAAATGCACCTGTCAGAGTCAGTGGTGAAAAGATCCTTTGAGAGAGTCCCTCCATGAGCAGCTGACAGCTTCAATTTCCAACTCCCTGTGCTTGCTTGTATATCCAGCCTGTATGGGTAAGCAAGGATTTGTGATGTTCCTGGGGGTCTCTGATGAGGTTAAGCATGAGGAGTTAATCTTGAGATGTTCTGCCAGCAGGAACTCAATGCTAACCGGTGCTGTGTGCTGGCCAGCACAGGCATTTCTCGCTGTGTGGCTGCATTGATTGGCTGTTCTGCCTGGGTACAGCGACACCCCTTAGCAAAATCTGTAATTATGTGATTTTGCAAACTTTTTGATATTGACCAAAATTTCAGTGTTACAGCTTCAGGGATCTTTTTAGCATGCAACATTGATTACTGCAAAGCACTTCTCAGAAAGGAGAGGCTGTCTTACAGTGGAGCAGCTTGGCACCAGGAAATAGAGGGATAGGGAAGACCTTCAACGAGATCTTCAAAGCACAGAGGAGAAAACATCTTCAGGCATCCAAATGTTGGTAAGATACATGCTAACTGAAGGCTCAATGTCTGAACTTAGGCCACTTTCTTGTTCACATCAGAATATTTCTGCCGGTGAAGCTAGGTGGCTTTCTTCAGCACTGTGCTAGGATGGGAGGTAACATTCTGCTGTTTTAAGCACAGTCAGGAAGCCTGAACTTGTGTGTGGTGATGAGCCACAGCTAACGCTGTAGGGACGTCTAGCTAGCCACTATCCAAAATGCACACACACAAAGGCCAGTTGGTGGTGAGACAGTGATGGCAGGGACGGGTGAATCCAGACAGCCCAGCCCACAGGAATCAGCCCCTTCTAAGCCCATCACAGGTGAATGATGGAGCAATTGCCCCTGCTGCAGAACACACTAAGGCTTTCAACAGAAGAACATCTCTCCACAGTGCTATGAAAACCAAAGGGGATACTTGCTAAAAGGACTTATTATGGGATGTCAGTGTGCATGAGATCTGGTGGTCCTTAACAAACACAGCAGTGTGAAGGCATCTCCACGAGAGCCTTGCTGTGGGGAAGCTGTCCTCACAGGGCACAGCTGCAGCTTTGGCTGCTAAAGTCAGCTTGAAGCTGATGTGGAAGAGCTTGGCAAACAAAAAATATATAGAACATATAGAGATGGAAGTCTGATTAAGAGGGTGTCCAGAAAGGGTAGGCGAGCTTGTTTGTGTGTGCACATATAGACCAGACCCTGTATTTAGACTTTTGTATGCTGGAGATGTGGCACCTTGCCATAACACAGAATGTTTGGCTGGTTTCACCCCAAATTTGGCCATTCGAAGAGGCAAAGATGGAAAAAGAGGAGGAGGTGGTGCCCTGCTGACCACAAGGGGGAATGCTGCAGCCAGGTAAGTCTCACAGTTTTCTCTGGATGGGATCTGCATTACTGCACACACCAAGGACCCAGAAACCTGTCGGAGGAAGGAGTCTGCACTGCCTACAGATGCACTGCCTGCCCTGCCCTCCCTGCACAGCTCATTCATCTGCACGCAAATCAATGCTTGCACTTTGCTTACCGATAGCTCCCATCCATCACAGTGTCACTCCATGGCATTGATAGCCCAAAGAAAACAGAGACAACTAGATGGCACAGCCTGCTGCACAAAATTAAACATAAATGGTGAGAAGTACGGAACTGGTTAGTAGGGGCCAATATAGAGAGGGCTCAAGTGCTGCCTTATGTTTTGATTCATTATGTACACAGAAAGAAATAAAAATATATGATTCACATATAGAAATATATTATACACTTATAGAATTGTTGTACAAAACCTGTTGAATGATGCAGGTAGTGCACGAACTCCAGAAGAAATGATGCAGACCTTCAGAAGAAGAGCAGCCAGGGGCTTATTTCATCTAACAACAAAACAGCTCTTGTGTTTTCCTTTGCACACTGTGGATTTGGGTGGGAGCTGGAGCCAGTTCAGCTGTAAAATAAGAATTACTAACCCTCTCACAAACATTGACTGTGGGTCTGGGGAGAAGCCCCCTTTGTGCCTCGGATGTTTCTTTTCTGTGAGCAGTGTTGATTCACCCAGGATTTTGAGGTGGCTGGTTGGTACCTGAGAATGGGCAGGCCACTGATAAAATGGCAGGTTTCTGCTAAAAAACAGAGCTTGACACCAAAGTGGATGATGTGGCAAGTGTGTGCAATGACAGGAATTCCTGAAGCAGCAAAAGGTCAATTTACCTGAGGGATTTCAGGAAAAGCTGCTTGCTATGGGATCTGGAGCCCCAGAGGGCCAGAAGACACTGCTGTCACCAGCAGAGGGTAGGGAAGACGTGTCCTTGAGCTGCATGAGGGGACACTCAGGGGGACAGAAGGAGGATGTTCACAGCTGGCATCAGGGGATTCAGGGCTGTCTTGAAGTACTATACACAGAGATGGAGGCTTGATTAAGTATTATTATTTTGTTAGTTGGCTTTGTAAAACTGCTGTTGTGCTCCTCCTTTTTTGAAGTCCTGCTTGTATAAAATCAGTTTTAAATCAGTTCTCAGATAGGAAAATCCAACTCTTCAGTTTTCCAGATGGAATTTTGAGTTGGAATTATTTCTGTTCTTTTGAGAAAGAACCATGAAATGATGAAGCCCAGGTAACGTGGCCCTTTCTAATGTCAAATGCAGCTGGCAAAATGATTTTGTCTCTAAAAATACCTAGTGTTATTTTTCCTTTGCCAAACATTTGCAGTATTTTCCTGACATTTACATGATACATTTCTTTTTCTAACATAGCCTCCTAAAAATGCAAACCAAACAAATAATAACAACAAAAAACAACAACAGAACCTCAAGAGCGAACTGCAGAATGGTGGAGTCACAGAATCACCAAAGAGCTGAGGTGGGCAACGACCTCTGCAGACCATCCACTCCAGTGCTCAGAGCAGGGACACCTAAAGCAGCTGTGTAGGGCTGTGTCCAGCTGGGTTTTGAAGCTCTTCAGGGAGGAAGACTCCACAACCTCTCTGGGCAACTTGTGGCAGTGCTCAGTCGCACTCATATTAAAAAAAAAAATAAAAAAAAATGATAATAATAATGTGTTTTTTAATGTTCAAATGTAGTTTCCCATGTTTCTGTTTGTGCCCATTGTGTCACTGGGCATCACCAAAAAGGGCCTGGCTCCATCCTCATTGCACCCTCCCTTCAGGTATTTATTGCCATTGATGAGATCCACCTGAGCCTCTTCTTCTGAGGCTGAGCAGTCCCAGCTCTCTCAGCCTCTCCTCACAGGAGAGGGGCCCCAGTCCTTTCATCACCTTCGAGGTCCCTCACTGGTCTCTCTCCAGTACAACCATGTATCTCTTGTGCTGTGGAGCCCGGAGGTGGACCCAGCACTCCCGGTGTATCTCACCAGCGCTGAGCAGAGGGGAAGGATCACATTGACCTGCTGGCAACACTCTTCTGAACACAGCCCATGAGTCTGCTGGGAATCTGAGAGTTGTGAGAGTCTGAATCAGAAGATGAATGTGCTTTGGGGCACTGCGGCCCTGGATGCACTATTCAAGTCTGATTTATAAACCATTTTTGACATCCACTATGGGGCATATTCACATAAACCTCAGTGCTCTTTCATCACAACCTGATGTCTGATCTTGAATTGTTGCATTTGGATATTTGATCAGTTTTTCTTACGCTGAAGTAATTTTTCACACAATTAGATGTAGTGAGGCAGTCAAAGAGCCAGCCCTAATCATGTTGCTTCCCACGGGTAAGATCAAAAGTCAGACATTTTTAGATGGTTCTTGACAGGGACATAGCGAAAGTTGAAGAAAAGACAGACTACAATTGACGTCAGTGATACAGTACTTCTTCGTAACAGTGGGAAACATTCAAATTGGTAAAAATAACACTTTTTTTTTTTTCTTCCCTTTTAAGACCACTGTTATCAGGTATTTAGTGTGCTTTGGCTTTCCCTCAAAGCCTTCAAAAATGTGTCAAGCTGTTTCACCTACAGACCCGAAAGCAGAAAACAGAAGGCCTGTTATTAGCTTTTTGTGGTTTGGAAATTGTAGGCACTCAAACGCCACAGTGCTGGGGGCCCAGGTTGCTTTGCTGAGAATTGGCTGCAGGCAGCCGCTGCCAGCAGAGCCTTGGTTGAGTAAGGTGAGGGAGTTTTTCCATGTTCCCCCAGTGGGACAGGAGCCTTCAGGTCTGACAGAGCAGCATCACATCAAGTCTAGGCTCTGAAACACTTCCCTGGCTACAGAGGGCTGCCCTGGAAGAAGATTCAGCCACACTGGTTTGGGCCCAGCTTATGAACACTGGAAGAGAAGAGATTCCTCTTCTGACACCTTTTATATTTCCAGTACAGCATCACACATGGTGCCATCTGCCTTCTGAACTTGCGGTGTGACAACGTCTTGTAAGGAAGCTGTACCAGGCACTTAGTTTCTGAACATCTGAATTTGCTTCCAAGTTGGCTGGGTTCAGACAGCAGGTGCCTGATGCTGGAAGACTCTTGGTCTCACCCAGAACATCAGCTGTTTTACCTGGGCTGTTACATTAAGTCACAGGCATGAAACAGAATCACAGCAACACAGAATCACAGCATGGTTGAGGTGTGAAGGCACCTCTGGAGCCAGCTGCTCCAACCCCTGCTCAAGCAGGGACACCAGGGCAGGCTGCCCAGGACCATGTCCAGGCAGTTTTGGAGAATCTGACTTTTTGAAGCCATCAGGTTAACCCTGTTGCAGCCGTGACCTGCTGTCTTAGCATCACTTACATTATTTTTTTTTTCTAATTTCACATTAGATTTGAAAACAGTATGTATTTACCACAGTGGCAGTGGCAGCGCACTCTGGTTGGTTTTATACTTACGATCCAGAACAAATACCATAAACATGTGTGACAATTTCAGTAGGGTCTGTGACAAGCTGCAGACTCATCTTCTACCTCCACCCCACCATTCCCCAAAATTCACCCCAGCTTAAGAATCACTTGACCTTCCATGCAGCTTCTGCCTTTGCCCTTTTCTACCAACTTTCTGTCTACCTTTTGCCCATTTCTTTTTCTTTTTTTTTTTTTTCTTTTTTCTTTTTTTGTGGACTCCCACCATTCTGGCTTGACCACTCTGCTTAATATCGCTTTGGAGAAAGTCCTTCCCAAATCTGTATGGGCTTCTTACCAGTTGGTGTGGTAGTTCTGAAAAGATGCCAACACCTCTGTTGTCTGAATATTTGATCTAAAATTTCCAGCTGAACACAGTTAGCATTCATGGCTTCTTACAATTGTCAGGTATACTCTAGCTGGATGTAAATGGCTTATACAGTATATAATCTGTGTAAATTTTCACATTGTCTTCCAGCTTTTAACATCTAATTTTATTACTAATATTATAGATTTATCGGTGTAGTTAATGACATGTTTAATACTTCTTCGCTTCCAGCACTATGATTCTCTCATGCACTGCAATGTCTCTATTCAATATGAATATATGGGCACTATTTTCACACTGAATCACACACACACAGAATTTCTAGGTTGGAAGAGACCTCAAGATCATCGAGTCCAACCTCTGACCTAACGCTAACAGTCCCCACTAAACCATATCCCTAAGCTCTACATCTAAACGTCTTTTAAAGACTTCCAGGGATGGTGACTCCACCACTTCCCTGGGCAGCCTGTTCCAATTCCTAACAACCGTTTCAGTAAAGAAGTTCTTCCTAACATCTAACCTGGCTCAACTTAAGCCCATTCCCCCTCGTCCTGTCACCAGGCACGTGGGAGAACAGGCCAACCCCCCATCTCACTACAGCCTCCTTTAAGGTATCTGTAAAGAGTGATAAGGTCGCCCCTGAGCCTCCTCTTCTCCAGGCTGAACAAGCCCAGCTCCCTCAGCCGCTCCTCGTAGGACTTGTTCTCCAGGCCCCTCACCAGCTTCGTCGCCCTTCTCTGGACCCGCTCAAGCACCTCAATGTCCTTCTTGTAGCGAGGGGCCCAAAACTGAACACAGTACTCGAGGTGCGGCCTCACCAGAGCCGAGTACAGGGGGACGATCACCTCCCTAGCCCTGCTGGTCACACTGTTTCTGATACAAGCCAGGATGCCGTTGGCCTTCTTGGCCACCTGAGCACACTGCTGGCTCATATTCAGCCGACTATCCACCATCACTCCCAGGTCCTTCTCTGCCTGGCAGCTCTCCAACCACTTTTTTTTGGCTGCAAAAAAAAGACATAATGGTTTTCCCTGTGTTTCCAGAAATCTTATTAATAGATAGTGAAGGAATGGAGGAAACAGAATGAAGATGAGGAAATAAAATAAAAAGGAAGACAGAACAGATAGCCAGTCTGCTAGGTTCAAAGTGCATCGAGGTCAGGTGTTGGAGGAAGAATTAACAGAGATGTAGAGGTCAGGAAGAGAAAAAGATAAGAGTACAAGTGGGATGAGAATAGATAATGTTTTGTGGAGCAAAAGATAAATTAGCGACCCTGATACATCTTCCTTCTGGAGGAAGAAACATATGCCCCAAGACAGAGATAACAATAAAGCTTGCAAATAGCCTGACAGAATAGGGAAGCAGTGGGACAGAAGTATTTGTGGGGGAAAAAAAGCTATCCAGAAAAAAAAAAAAAAAAAAAAAAAGTGGCACCATCTCTATTAGAGGTGGAGTTCCTATTAAAGGAGAGCTTTAGATTTTCTGTAATCTGAACATTTTGGGAAATAGTATGGAAGAAAGGGGAAAATCTACAGAAGAAAAGGAAAAGAAGTATTGGCCTGTTTGCCTCCAGTAACACACCCTTCAGTTAATTTTTTACAGACAGATTGTTCATCCTCCTTGAGAAAAGGGTGTGTATATTTTGGGTGCCATTCTTGACCTAGAGCTTCTGCATTTTGTTTCTGAATGCCGGGATTTGTGTCCCAGCTGCCTGTCCCCACGTCCCCCCTGCTGACTGCTGCCTGGCGGGCTGCATGTCCTTCTGCCCTCTCCGCCTGAGAACACAAGTTGGCACCTGGGCCTGACAGTGAGGAAAAACATCTTGGGACACGTCTGGGTCATTTAATGCCAGGAGCTGGTTACTGAAATGAGCAGGTGTGCAGACAGCTCACCTAATCCAATCGCACTGCTGACGTCCACAGGGGTAATCCGCCCGCAGAGCCGCCTCCCCGGATAGCGGCCGTGGCAGCCTGGCTGGCTCAGACAAACACATGCAGGGAATCCCCAGGGATGAACGCCGTGTCTCTGAGTTCCCTCCAGCTTTCACTCGCAGAAGTGAGAGCCCATATGTCTCCTTAATTCAGGAGAAAATCGGATTTTGAAATGGCAGTGGCACCTGGCTCTCTAGCAAATGCGCATGCTGGGTATGAAAGGACACGTGCATGCAGAATGAAAATTGGAGTCTGCAGAAGAGGGATGCAAAACCAGATCTCCCCATTTTGCAGTGGGTACTGATGTTGTTATGTTGTTTATGGCAGCTCTGAGGGAGCTCCTTGCTGCAGTTGTAGCTGCAGTGTGTGATACATAAACCTGCCACCCACAGCTCAGACACAGTGTGTTTCAGTGCTGGAACCAGCTTTTGGCTTGGAGCTTGCAGTCTTCTCCAAGTCAAAGGAAGGAGTGGAACTGCCAAAGCTGACCACAGCACTTCAGCTAAAGGAGGATGGAAATGTTTCACGGGGCAGTTAGGCTCAGTGAATGCTACCAGAGGGAGGTCTGCTGTTATCAGCTGATAGAGAGACTTCAGCAGGAACACGAGTGCTGTCTGTAAAAGTACGTTGACACTGCCTCGGTGCTCTGCCTCCACTGTTTCAAGGGGTGAGGGACCAGATCACCTCTATTTGAATACTGTCACCTGCTGGCAAACACAGAAGAAAAGAGCAGAGAGGTACTAATCCATCCTCTTCTGGGTACAAGAACTTCACTATGAGGCTGGTCAAAGAACTCGCATGTGCTAACAGACCTTCCTGGCACTATGCAATGCTCCAGACAGAGGCACATCATTTTTCATCATTTCTACAGTAATAGGATTTTGCTCTCATTACTCTGACATCCATACTGGTGATTCTAGCATCATGCTTTTTTCTCTCAGGTAATTTTGGCTTACCTCTGAAAGTGACTGCTTCATGCAGTGGAAGTTTAGTTCTCTATTTCATTTGCATTAGCGTGGTATGGAATGGCTGTGGTAGGCCAGAAAATTTAGTCTGTGTCCTAATGTCTTTTTCTCATCTCCCCCCACCTGGACAGATTACTTATTATGTTATCTATTATCACCTCCACTTCTCATTACCACTTGCTGACACTAGCCAATTTGAAAACTTCTTCAGATAAGCCTGTTCCCTCTCCCACACTAACCTTTCTGTGAGCTGGACGAGGTTCATTTCCTGGAGCTGAGCATCCAAAAAGGAACATTGCATTTGGCAAAGGAAATGCCCCTTGTCCCATCCATCACCTTTAGAGATCATGTCTTCCCAATTCGTAAGAAAAGCCTACAATTTTGGAGTCACCCACACCTGGAAAATGACCTTTACCCTGCTGGTTGCTGCATTTTGCACAATTTACTATGGATCTGCCACAGAATAAACCACATCTGCAAATTTCCTGCTGCTTATTTGTACATGTCTGTACGTGCTGCCCAGACTATTGGAATATTCTCCAGTCTATACTCCCCTGTTGGAAGACCTCTCTTGGCTTCCTATCAGCTACAAAAACACTCTAATGATCCCAGTGTCCCTTAATGGGCCTAATGGATGGTATCTGTGCACACTGCTATGCTTGCTCCCTCTGACCCCAATGTCGTGCCTCACCTTAGACCAAAGACCAGACAGAGCTATAACCTTGGACCTTCTTTCCCATTAGAGGGTTCAGTGCTGCTCTCACACTAGCTACAAACATGATTATTATGTATAATCTATTACACAACTCCTTTATTAACACATCATCTCTTTCAAAATTACAGCTCAGAACTGCTGAAGTCATTTTGTTTATAGCCTTGCGGGCTGTGCCCCACACTCTGCCTTGCTCTTACCAAAGTTTCCCTCACTTATGGCCCCATATCTCCTCTGATTTTATACTGCTACATTTTACAATGGTTTTTCTTGCTGCAATTATTGAGCATCCCTAGCTTTGGTATGCAGGATGCCTTATGAAAATAAATTGAACTTCTTTTTTTTGTGTGTGTGTGTGATTTTATTTTTTATTTTTTACCATTTCTAGCCACAGGGGAAATAATTCATTTGTTTGAGGAAAGGGGAGTGGTGAAGGCACCAGCACTAGGTCAAAACTCCTCGAGCCTAAAAGAGATGACACTTTGCTCAAAGGCAGAAAGATCAAAATATTTCTTCAAGCACTTTCCCTGACATATGGAGATTAAAGTTAGGAATAAAATTGTTTTGTATATATTTCCCTTCAGCTTGTGTCTCTTTATCAAAGCTAGTCGTTTTAAAATATGTCCCAGTAATAAAGCAGGGATAAAACTTTGGGGAAGCCAGTGAATCTTCAGCTGTTTTTCAAAGGCATTTTTACCTGGCTAACATCCCACAGATATGCGTGACCTTTCTCTGCATGGGTATTCATTAAATGCTTCACCTGCCTCACGTGCCTTTTAGGAAACGTAACAGAACATCAGCTAGATTCATGGCATCTCCATTAAAGAGTAAATTTGTATCCCTCAATTAAAAACTGTTTTTGAAACATCCCAGAGCAATTACTCCTCAGTGATTCGCGGAAGACGATCTCAAAACACGTAAAAATAGATTTTATAGGACAGTTACAAAAAAGTTCAGGACAGTATGAAGATAGCTACTAAGAAAAGCAGCACACAATCTTACTATAAATCTTACAGCATTTTGTTTCTTGAAAAACTAATTACTTACAATATTTTTCCCCATCAGATCCTCATAATGCAATCCTTCCAGGAAGCATTATTTTGGTGTTGCTTCCTCCCTCACAGCAGGAATTGTGCACGACGTCATTTGTGTTTTGTGTTAATTACAGAAGATGGCAGTACTAAAAGTAATTATGATGCATGGCTGATTGGAAAATCACTTCATCTTTTATTCCCTCCATTGTCTGCCTTCAGAGAGGCTGTAGCACACCAAAGCCAAACTGGGCAGAAAGGCAGAAAAAAAAAAAAAAAAAAAAAAAAGAAAGATGAATTCGATGAAAAAGATAATTTCAACAGCTTCAGGTGAATTAAAAGGAGGTTTGGATTGTATTCAGGATGACTAGGGGTGATTCCTTGTATTATTTAATTATTCTATTTAATTCAGTAAAATGTAGCTGTTACTTTAATTTAAGAGTATGAATTTAGTAAAATTTACTGTTTCCTATGTAAGAAATATTATTAGAAATACTATTCTTGTAAGTTTTATATTGCCTTCTACTTCCTCCAAATCATTTTGGGAGCAGTGTAGAGTTTTGGAAATTAAGTAGGGAAGATTGATCCACAGGCACAGGGGACTTTGTTCAGCATGAAGAAGGTATGGTGCTCTCAGAGATTTGGACCATCCATGTTCAGCTGGGGATCTGGAAAGCTGGGAGGTGAAATCCTCTCTTCCTCCTGCACCCCATCCTCTTTCCTTTGTGGGGCACTGAGCACTTCAGATGGCATTCAGCAGAAAAGAGGACACATAAATAGTTTTCTCTGGGCTTTGGGAAAATGACAGGTAAGGACCCATGGGCTGTTCCTCAGCTGGAGAATGACTGCAGCTGTGATGGGAAGAAGGTTATGGTCAGTAACATTATAAAATACATTTTACTTCTCATTATCAGCTCTCCTAAATCCATATGAAATACAAGAGATTGTTTATTACTAGAGGATATTTTTACTATTAAATCTTCTGTATAAAGGTAAACAAACAATTTGCTTCTGGGGATCACAAGACCATTCTCCAAGTAGCTGGAAAAAATTGCTATCTGCATTTTTATTACGAACCTTTAAGATGCAAATGCCACTGGAAGTGCACAAAGCTTCATTAATGAGACTGTGAAAACCTGAGCCACCAGAATCAGAGTTTAGACTCTTTTAATGTCCAAGGAAAAAAAATCAAAGTATGTGAATTGCTTACATGATTTCATTATTTATTTTGTGGGCTTTATTATTTATATTCTTCAATGCAGAGAGCCCATTCTGAGAGATAAAGACAAAAATCAGTTTTACAGCTCACTTTCTGGAAGCTAATAGCCCGATGACTTCAAAAGGAACTGTACGTAGCACACCATGGCTGAATTTGGTCCATATAATATAAAATGAAATACGCTTATGCAAAGCAAAATCATATAAAAGTCTTAGTGGATTAAATCTCACAGCCATGGAGCCCACAACAGAAGCAAAAACTGAACAAGAGAAATTCAAATTCTGCTACCCAAAGATTTCACTGATTTTCTCAGAAGTGTGTGTAAAGTGATTTATTTCTCTGTGCAGGTCATTTCTTTACCTAAACCTCTGCAGTCTTCAGTGATAAGCCTGCTGCAAATAACACAAGCGAGGGCATACAGATAGTATTAGAAATGCCACAGAAATGGAAAGGACTTCCCTCTGAACAGACCTCAAGTTTTCCATTTAATTTTGGTAATACTGCT
This sequence comes from Aythya ferina, assembly GCF_964211825.1. Lineage (NCBI taxonomy): Eukaryota > Metazoa > Chordata > Aves > Anseriformes > Anatidae > Aythya > Aythya ferina. The sequence goes on along the minus strand of NC_140296.1, from coordinate 193,573,406 downwards.
TTTATTAAATTGATTTCCATAACTTCAAGACTTCAAAGCTAATACCAAGGAGAACTGAGGATGGCAAAAACTACTAAAGAGCAAAGTGGTAAAACCTACTTTACATTGACCTGCGAATTGAAGCAGACAAGAGGAGGAACAACCTTGGCGACCCACTTACACACATGCATTGTGTGCACACGAAGCCACCTCTTGGCTCTAGGCTCCCTATTAAATAATTGGGCTTCCAGGAATGAATATTGTGAGAAGTAAGTACAAGGAAGAGGGGAAGGAAGGGAACTCCATTGAAATATTTCCAGGGTGAGTGTTTACACCATCAGTGCTGCAGATTCTCCCCATTCCTGAATCAGTGCCTCTGTGCCATGCAGGTGCTAACAGGGAATTAAGAACCAGTTTAAAGTTACTTTAATTAATTCCTGTGCCTATCAATATCTTGAATAAATTACATCATGATATTTTTAATCAAGTTAAAGCTAGAGCAGATCAGCCCACAGGATCAGAAACCCAGCTGTGCCTGGCTTGTGTCTCATCTGAGAGTACTTTGAGAAATATCTTGTCTGAGTGGCATCGCAAAGCATCCAAAAACCTCAGCAGGATTGCAGATTTGTAAAATGAGGACAAGAGCATGATCAGCTGCTCCAAGGGAGGAGAATGTGCAAGACACTTCCCCTTTTCATCACCCCTTGATCCCAGCTGCCTTCAGCTGAACTGTTCTTGCCTGCCTTTGCCAGGCACTAATTCATGCTCCAGAATGCTTCATGTCACTGCAGTGAAGCTACAAAGGGCTGACTTTATTAAGCACATCCTCCTGCTAGATTTCCACCTATGCAGCAATATTCTATCCTTTCAGCATAACAGACACTTTCTTTTATACACCTACTGAGCACCAGATGAGTGCAAATACACCCCATGTATTTCTGGCCATCTCTTACTGATAGTGTTCAAACCAGGACCAGCTGTAGACTAGATCCTACCAAGCACTGCCTCTAGTTCTGTTAATTTCTGTCCTAAAGCTTCAGTGGCTGTTGGTCTTGTGCAGTCCTTGTACTCCTTCCTACACTTGCACATGCCGTATTTGGCCCTAGTTAAGATTTGGACTGGGTACTTGACAGTGAGATGATCTAATGTAGTTGCTCATTATTGTAGTCAATCTCCAGCAATTCAGAGCAGGCAGAAAAGCTGAAGCTCCAGAACACAAATGTGAAGAGCTTAATATGAAAGATACTTGTCCTGGGACAGCACCTGGGGAGGTTCTGGTATGCATACTTTCTGCACATCATGCATTAATGACAGTCCTATTTCAACCAGTAGTAAATTAAGAAAAAGCTTTAAAAGAGAAATTAGTAGTTCTCTATTTCACTAACAAGAGACACAGCAAGAAAAACAATTAACAATTACATTCTTTTGGTGCCTTTTATTTAGTTATCTCAAAGCACTTTGCAAAGCTGATTTAAGAGCCAAAGAAGTTGAGGTGCTTCATATCCAGTTTTACAAACTCAGCCAGTTTGTGCAAATCAGGAACAGGCTACCAGTAATTGTGATCCCAGGGGTCTGTTTGAAACCTATGGATTTTGGATTCTTCGGGATAAGTAGTGCAACAGCAGTTAATAATATCATTAACTACTGGATGGATTTTTGCATATTCTGAGAAGCAAAAAGGCCTCTCCTGGTTGTTTTTTCATAAACTATTATTCAGAAGACCAGATAACTGATTCTCCCTTGTTTGGGTATGGTGATGTTACAGTTCAGATGCCAACAAGCCTATCCTATAACTCATTTGGCACATTACCATTTTTAATGGCATGTTCCCTGTTTCATTCCTCCCTGTACTGGTTTAGGAACATCATCTACGTTGACTGTATTGATCTAGTTCATAACCTGAAAGAAGTTCCACTATGTTCCCTTGAGGACTCTTTAATAAAAAGACTGCTCCTTTAACTTTTCTTTACAGCCCCTTTTGAAGAGCTAGAGCAATCTCTGTTGACCTAGTCTGTACCTGCTCCAATGTAATAATAACCTATCGATGTGTGCAGTGACTGATGTAGTGCTCGGCGTTTGAAATAGTGCTTGATAAGTGTCTTATACAGAAAAAGCATCACCTTTTTGTAGTTTATCTTTTACTGATACAACATTAGGTGTATTTTGTTTTCTGAGGTATTTGTGGAAATGAAAATCCCAATTACTGCCTCCATACATGTTCCCAGTCTCATTTGATTGTTCCACTCAGCACCTATTTCTTGGGTTGTTTCCTCGATCTTGGACTAATTATTTTACAGAATTCTACAATGAATTTCCTTTACCATCTGCTGGTCTAATCAACCTAATGATCCATGTCCTCTGGAAGCAGATTGCATTATTCCTCATTATTTGCACTGCTTCTGATTTTACCATCATTTACTCTGTAGATTGAGAACTTGGCTCCAGTTCTTGGCTGCTGCTGAGGGCAGCGACAGCACAACTTTAAGCAGATGTTAGATAAGGTTATCTCTAGAGGTATTAATATCATCTGCTAGCACAAGTCAGAGCAGCCTGAAAGTCCCCTGAAATGAGAGTAGGCACCATTGATCCCCGTTGCTACAATTACCTGAGTCAATGGATTCAACAAAATCACGAGGATCAACATTTCTTAGCCAAGCTTTGAATGGTGCCAGAACAGAGGGGATAACACAAAAGCCCACTCGGTGCCTACATGTTACCAAAGATTTCTCCTACCAAGAATGACTTAAGGGAAAATTTATGCTATCTTCAAATTGTAAAGAATCTTGTAAAATCAAGCCCTTGTTTTTAAATATATATATATATATATTATTTTGTCAGGAAATTGTCAAGTATATAAATCAGGGCCCTTAAAACTGACTCAGAGCTGCTGAACAGTAATGTCTGTGAAGCAGTAAATAACTGCTAAGGATCAGAATATATATATATATATTAATGTACAGCTCTACATTAAACAGAAATAAAAAACAACTGATGTTGAAGATTAGTTTCTAGGAGCTAACACAGCTTCTCATCATGGCTATTGCTTCCACAGAGGCAGTTCCAGTGAACACATCAACCCTTAGAGTCCCGAATGAATTTGCAAATCTGTTGAATAGGAAAAACACTTTTTCTTGCAACACAAATACTTATCTGCTCAGATATAGGAGCCACTGGAAGTACTCATGTCTTCAGAATAAAGGCCTAGAGTAACATGGTTTTTGGGGGGTGGGTATGAATGTATGCGGATTTCCATGTATCTTTGAAAACAGGTACCTGCTTTGGTTTCTTCTGCAGTAATGGAAATTAAGGGGTCTCTACTTGGTTTCCAGAAAATATGTTATGAAATACCCTAGGGCAACTGAAAGATGGGGACAAGCACTAGTAGAGACCTATGAAGGGAGAACTTTATGAGATGGCAGCTGGAACTGAAACAATGTTCTCTAGGCTGCCAGTTAGGGCTTGGAAACCCAAGAGAGCCCCTGCATATAGCTTCCATGTATTTACTAAAGCCTTCCCTAATATTATGTGGAGATGTGAATGACAAAGCAGTGTGGAGAAGGCATTCTGAATAGCAAATTGTTTCTTTCTGCAATGAACATGTCAGGTGTTATTTTTGCAAAAAGCTAGTGAAGTTTCACATACTGTCAGGCTATCCAGGGCACTGCACAATTAATACTTATTTATCAGCTATGATTTATAAGATATTTTTAAATGAACAAAAAGATTTCCATGGCACATCTGACTGTCTGGGATGGCAAAGCACAGATAAGAAATCGATGTTGCGTAGAGGTTCTGCAGAAAGAACACATCTTGGTCCCAGACGAGCCTGGCGATGTTTGCATTCTCACAGAGAAGAAGAGCTAATCAAAGCTGTGACACGGTTAAGTTCCCCTAAATTAGAAGATAAGGAGGAAGGGGAAGTGAAGTCCCCAGGAAATCATTTGATACTTCATTTGCACTCAAGAGGCAACCCTACAACTGTCACTGTCACAGGGGGGACTGAAGCGCAAGAGAGATCCTGAATCCTTAAGATACCACCGAAGGAGCAGAGTACTGCTAATTTGTCACATTGGCTTGTGTGTCCCAGAGATAGCTTACAATGACAAGTACACTGAGAGTTGGTTTTGTTGTTTGTTGCTTCCCTTCCAGAACTTGGTTTGTGATCAGGACTTTAACCTTTGCTTTTCCATTTATCTTGTTTCATAGCTAAACTTGCTGAGCTGCTGAAGCTGAGGTGAATCTCTGAGGCCATGAATTCAAAGAGATCAGGGCTTGCAGGCACCTGCTGGATGGGTTTTCAGCAAATGGGGTGTTTTGCTCACTATCTGGAAAGTTTGGGCCTGGGGGTTGCAGCATTTTTTGCCACAACAAGGACAGAATGGGCCCTGGCCAGGAGCTAGTGGGGAGGAAGAGGAGTTAGAAGCAGGGCACGGTGTCACTCCACATCCCTCAGCATCATCCAGGCAGCACAGGGTCTGGATGTGTAGAATAAGAATTTTTGTTGTGCAATTATGTTTTGAGAATCAAAAAACAAGCCATAAAGAGAGACAATGAAGCTGGGAGTAATTTTCCTTTCTTTATTTGAACCATCTATTTTCCTTTTGGTTTTCTCTTTCCTTTCTGTGCCTGAGTTCAGTTTATCTTATTGAACAGGACTGGGCTTCAATAATCCCTCCAAACTGATTCTTTAATTGTTTGAAATATTTTTTTCACCCTTTTCTTTTTTTTTTTTTCTTCATTTTTAAAATATTTTATGAAGATGTTTATAAAACAGGGTGGAAGTAGCCTGATCTGCATAGTTCAGGTCAGAATGAATGAATTAATTGCATTGGAGAGAATATTTGCCTAAAAAGACCTCTATTCATTACTTACAGGGTTCCTGGGACATGGGAATCAACAATTTTCAGATTCTGACACGGCTTTTAAGAGTCTGTATCTAGATGGAATTTATCTGCCTTCAATTTCTAGCCAGTTGAATCATCATCTGCTTTTGTCTTATGGTAAGAAGACATCTATTACCAAGTTTCTCTTCTGAATACATGCATGGATCAATCAAATCCTCCTGCATCCTTACTTTTGCTAATCAGACAGATTTGGGATGTGGGTCTTTCAGGTTAAAGCATGTCTTCTCCTTTCACTGCTATAATGACCTTTCTCTGAACAATTTGTAATTAATCAATACCTTCATTAGCTGGGGTACCAGCATTAGACATACTAGTTGTACCACTGCCAGATACTTCAGCTTGATTTTCTTCTGAATGTGCATCACAAAATCACATCTATTAGAAATGCTCTCCATCATTCATATGTAATGTAGATTATTTATAAATTCAATTTGCAAAATGAAATGCTATGCAGTACTAAATTAAATAACACATGGAAATCCAAGGGGTATTGTGTAAGTACGTAGTATTTCCTTTAAAAGCAAAGATGCCTCTGTAAATTCCTTTTTTTTTTTTTTTTTTTCTGGATGTGTAATAAAGGTTGATTCAGATCCCACAAGAAATTGTTATCTGGACTTAAAGCTTTGTCTGTCTCACTATCTAACCACTATATTATTACATGTATAATGTATAATTCTTTGAGAGGGACTTTCAGAGACTATAGGCTCTGTAAAATTGATCTCTGGAAGTGATCCTAGGAAAATGATTTTATGGAGAATTACTGTTACTTTTGCTGGCATAATGCAGTTAATGATGCTAGCCCTACAAATCCAATGTAGTGATGTTGCTCTTCATCATTCATATTTTAGTGCCCTTAAGGTTTTTATTCAGTTTTCCTAAGGATGGTATTTTGTATATCTAAAAATTGAGCATCTTCTATTTTTTATTTGTCAGGACAGATGAAAAATTTTATGGCATCTGTGGGAGTGAGATTCCTCTCATTTAATTGTTGTCTTCAGTGTTGAGGCATATGACAAGAACAGTAAGGAGTCAAATGCTCATCATTTAAAGCTATTAGAACAACTCAAAACATCGATCCCATTCAAAATGCAAAATTAAAATAGTAACACTACTTTGTAGATTTCCTGTGCAGGAAGATGAAATGTCTGGAGATGGATTCAGCCTGTAAAAATGCATTGGTTGGACACTTTCGGTAGTATTTAAGGGACGTGTAATTATTATACAGAACAGCTATTAGCCTGCTTAGTGATACAGCATGGCATTGAAATTGTGAAAAGCAGGTGGAAGGACTGAGTGTCCTTAAGGAGATGTAGCTCTGTTGGTGGTAGTGATGGCAGTAATGCAGGTCCTCTCCCCGCTGTCCTTGAGGAATAACTACCCTGGTGAGGTGTTCACAACCCCACACTCATCTCCTGCTTATCTGCACCCTCACAGACAAATAGTGCCTGCAGACATTCAAGTGAGGCATCTAGACAGCCACTCACTGAGAAGCAGAATTACACCAGCTTCCCATGCATGGTGCACTGGAAAAGCAGATGAAATTGAGCTGGTCATGCACAACTGAGAAGGCTGCAGAGAGTGAAATGTTCCTCTGCCTGGGAGCTGCTAACCCTTTTTGTACTGATCAGTCTTTTAAAACTTCTAGACGAGTCCAATCAAACTTTTCAAAGTTCAGGGAAGTCACTGGGAATGTATATAATAATAATATAAAATAATATATGTATATATGTTCTTTCAGTCTATATTTGCTATACACTAGAATTTACCTCTGATGAGCAAATATTAGCATGTTTTGCTTTTGTATGATATGCAGAAACTAACAGCAGTATCTTTTTTTTGGTCACTTGTCTAAATATGTTTGAACAGTCACAACTAGTATTTTCTCTTTTGGGGAAAGTAACAAAGAAGGTTTTTTTAGCATTCTACTTTGTTTCGGTATAGGGATATGTTTATTTAAAAACAAAATTTTAAAATGTGCCAACAGTTTTGCTTTATTGGGGATTTCACAAAAAGCCAAGTGACAAGAGGAGGTTCAGTGACCTTCTCTTGTAAGAGGAAGTATTTAAACATCACAGCATTCTGAGAACAAGGGCATACACGATGAGAAAAGTGTATCTATTCACTGCATTCATGCAGGAAGCATTTAAACCTCTGCTTGAGGACCAAGTAATATGCACCATCCATGCAAAAGAGTTTACAAAAAGACTTTAAGAAAATTTCTCTGCAGGAAGATTTCTTCATGAACTTCCCTGCTCTGTTCCTCTGTACAACAACAAACAAGTTGGAGGGGAGAAAACTTTTTGATCAGCTAAATTTTTCCTGGATTCAGTGATTCATCTGTTAGAAAGCCAGCTCAGCAGATCTGTGTGCTGCCAAACACAACTTCTGTGGGCAGTATTAAACCTGGTAAACAACTTCCTTTTCCAGTCTTTTTGCAGATGACACTAAATTAGGAAGAACTGCTGACTCCCTCAGAGGTAGAGAGGCCTTGCAGAAAGATTTTGACAAATTAGAGGGATGGGTACTCACCAACACTATGAAGTTTAACAAGAGCAAGTGCTGGACTGTGCACCTGGGACAGGGCAGCCCTGGCTGTACATACAGACTGGAGGACAAGAGGCTGGAGAGCAGCCCCATGGAAAGGAATTTGGGGTTTTGGTTAATGGAGAGTTGAACATGAACCAGCAGTGCACCCTGGCAGCCAGGAGGGCCAACCATACTCTAGGGAGCATCAAGCATGGCATTGCTAGTCGGTCAAGGGAAAGAATTGTCCCACTCGTGTGCAGGTTTGGGTGCCACAGTATAAGGATGTAAAACTACTAGAGTGTATCCAAAGGAGAGCTACAAATATGGTGTAGGGCCTCAAGGGGAAGATGTCTGAGGAGCAGCTGAGGTCCCTGGGTTTGCTCAGCCCAGAGCAGAGCAGGCTGAGGGGAGGCCTCATGGCGGCCTGCAGCTCCCTCACGAGGGGAGCGGAGGGGCAGGCGCTGAGCTCTGCTCTCTGGGGACAGCGACAGGACCCGAGGGAATGGCATGGAGCTGGGACAGGGGAGAGTCAGGCTGGGGGTTAGGGAACGGTTCTGCACCCAGAGGGTGGTCGGGCACTGGGACAGGCTCCCCAGGGCAGCGGGCACAGCACCAAGCCTGACAGAGTTCAAGGAACATTTGGTCCAACAGTGCCGTCTGTTTTACGGCCATAGATGGGTCCCTCACTGTGTTCCAGACTATGGGCACACCTCTGCTCCCCACAGCTGTCTGTCTGATGCTCCCACCTTCACCCCACACCACCACTGCTCCTGTGGTAAGGCCCAGGCTCCCTGTCGCTGGGTGTTTGAGGAGCCAGCCTGTTCCCCGCACCGTTGCGGTGCCAATGGTGCTGCCTGTATCATTCTGTGGGCTGGGCGCCGGAGGTCCCTTGGGCGTTGGGGTCTCTTGTGCCACTGGTGCTATCCCTCTGCCCACGACACCTCTCCTTCTGGTGTAGTGCATTCCTTCCATTCTTTTAGGTAATTTCATTCTATTCTTTACAGAACAGGACAGAAGCAAGGTGCATCTTCAGCCCTAATTTCCATGTGCGCTTTGTGCTCCTTTACTTCCCTCTCCTAGCACTAAGAGGGATCAGGAGACAAGTGGCCACATCTCTGCATGTGAAGACATCTAACAGTCTGTCTGTAGCCAATGGACATCTCTGGTAGCCAGCTCTGGAGGGCAAACTGCTGCTGCCAATGCTACCCACCAACCTCCCAGGTAGGGACAGGGCGGTGAGCACTGCAGCACTCAGCATCTCTGCCTTTTGAGCCAGCTCAGAGGTATCTGTATGTGTTAGATAAACATCTTCAGCCAATTTAAGAAGCATAATTTATTCATAAATGTTTTGTGAGAAAGCCAGGCACACCTTATTCAATCTTTTATGCAGCTGACATGATTTGCTAAGGATTTGTAACTCGCAGGTTAAAAAACAACAATTTTCAAACTTCAAGAGAAGTGGACAAATGGTTATATTTAACCTCCTGCAGAGAAGATGGGGATCCCAGACACTGTAATATTTCTTCAGTTACTTTTAACAACAACAGCATAAGATTATAATTTTCATAAAGTACAACAAAAGATTTAAAAATTTAGAAGCAGTTTTCTGTTAGAAATGCAATTGTGCTGTTTTAAAAGATTACATCAACTTAATTTATATTGAAAGGAAAATTCCTATAAATTCAAGGCTGAGATGGAATCTTGCATTTAATTCTTTGTAATTACCTTTGCTATTGTTATATTTAGAAGTTTGTTTACTAGTTTTCTTACTTCATTTAGTGAAAATAAGGTGGATTAACAATGCCATATTAGCACTCATGAACTGAATTCTTCTGTGATTCCAGAATTTTCATTTTTGTTACCACCGGGCACAAAAATCCATTGTCAATATTGACCTTTGCAGTGGAGGACACTATGCATGCACAGTGTGACCCAGGGAGTAGAGAACACGGTAAGGTCAGGAGAAGATGTTATGGTGGGATTTCACAGCTTCTGATTCCTTTCATGCATCCAACATCCTCAGGAGAAGGCTGAAGCAGATGAAAATCCAAGTGAGCTCTGTGCAAAAGAAACTGTCTACAAATAATTGAAAGTGGATTGTAACACAGTCTTTAATTCCAAGTCTGTATCCTTTTTAGGAGAGTCAGGATTTAATTATACTTGTGGCAAAACTTTCCCACCATTCTTGAGGTTACTGAGCACGTGTTTAAAGCAGAAATTCTGTAAACCATTAATGTTAATATTTCTTTATACATCTTGGAAAAATTGAACTTCTGTTTGAAACTCGTGGCATTTTTAATCACGCTAAATGGATGGCCAGTAAATTGTAGGTCAGTCAATGATACGGTGATTCCCAGTAAAATAACGGGAGATGGTTTTTTTTTTGTCAGATTAGTGTGTCATAGGGAGATTTCCACACAGCATTTAACCTCCTATTGTGTGACATTTTGATTTAACAGGTAATGCTATCCAATCTCAATACTGCAGGTACTAAGTGGATTAAAAAGTAACTGATATGTTTTATGGGTTATTTCTGAAAGAGAATGCTTAATGGAAGAAGGTGTTTCTGAAATGTTCTGCAGTGATGAGTTCCTGGCCCAGTGCTTTATTTTATTATTTTTTTTTCTTTTTAATAAAATAGGAACTGGCTAATAAAGCTTGCCAAAATTCACACACTAGCAGAATGGCAAATCAAGATGAGAACTTATGCAAAGTGATTCTGAACTGCTTTATAAACCAAACACATTGAAGGAAAAAAAAAAAAAAAAAAAAACAGCAACAATGACAAGCATAGAAAATGTCCTACTGCAGCCAATGAGCCAATGACAAGATTCTCACTGACTTTGACAGAGATGGGGATGGGGCTTCATATGGCTTGTTTAACAGCGCCTGACAAAGGTTAACATATCCATGAACACAGATTGCAGTTCTGCCTGTGAAGACTGGACCATTACATTAGGATAAACAGGACTGAAAATATTTATTGGTCATGACAGATGAATCAGCTGACCATAAGCACTTGTGATAGTGCTGTCACTGTAAGGCTGTACTGGGAAGCAAGAAAATTTTAGCCTCACTAAAGCTGGAGTCCTTGACCTGAGCAGGTCAGGTTACATGCACCGTGTTAGCAAATAGCTGAGTGGACCTGGGCCAGGTGCTGATATTTGTCATTTATTCTGTACTTCCTAGTTAATAATGCTGTGGGCACTGCCTAAACATTTCTTCCATATCAGAAGTCAAAAGATTGTTGACAAATTGGCAAAGGTTCAGAAACAAGACAGGAGAGTAATCCACAATCTGGGAAGTGCATATTATGGTGATTAGGGATCTCTGGCAGCTTGGCTTTTTGAAAGAGTAAGAAATAACTCAATCAAGGTCTTTAGGTACGTACGTGGGAAGCAGAAAGCATCTGCTACATTACAGCTCTGTTATCTGTAAGGCAAAGGTATAACAAAATGTAATATCTGGAAGCTGAATCTAGACAAACAATTATAATTTTTTAGTATCGTAAATCTGGTCACAGACCGTCCCTAGACACTTTTTTAGACAAGTAAATCTGCAAAACAAATCTAATATTCCAGTCTAGCATGTAGATTTCGTAGCCCACATTTAGCTTCTGATGACTTACTGTCCTCAGCTCTAGGGTCCCCAGGCAAGGCACAGCAAGGAACACTACAAAGGAAATAACCACAGTATTTTTTACTCAGAATAGTTTTCATAAAGAGCTGCAGCATATGAAACTTGCAAAGCCTGAAGGCAGCTTCCCTCTGCCAGGTCACCCTGAGCTCAGGCATGTCAACTGTAGGATTTGTGCCTAAGACCAGTAAGGGACTACACAACTGTTTGGGACATATGACTTGAAGGGACCATTTTGAGTCACTGAAATATTTGTAGAACTGCTACTCTACCTACCACCAGAGAGCATGTCCCACTGCCCTCCATCCCAAATCAGTTGATCTGGAGAAAAGATCAAAAACTACGCCTGATCTTCCCAAAAGAAGACATCAGGACAGACTGAGGATGTCTCCCATGTCCTAATTTTCCAGCAGTACCAATGTTTGGGTATGTTATTCAATTCAGCAGTGGATGGAGAAGCTGCACAGAGAGATCTGAGTGTCACCGCTTGATTTCCAGAGGGAAAACCCTAATTTGGCTTAATTAAGGTTGGACTAGATGATCTTAGAGGTCTTTTCCAACCTGAATGATTCTATGAACCCTTCACCATTCCTTGGCCAGGGCATTTCCCATGGTGGTAGCAAGGAGAGAGGTTCTTGGGTGCCTCTGCCCTCTGCCCATCGTGGGCTTCTGCAGATAGACAGCCTGCAGGGCCCTGCACTAATAACCTCACTGGTACATCAGGCAAACCCTGGGTGCTGCTGGTGGACCTCAACAGCTTTGTCCCAGGTGCTCGGCTCCTGGTGGCTGGAGAGGAGCAAGCCAGTGCTGTCAAATGGGTGCTCTGACCCACAGCAACTTCTACAGGACTTCGGTGAGACAAAAAGGGATTTGTTGCTTGACAGAAAAAGCCTCAAAACTGTCAGATGTTTTCCTAAATACACGTCCTGGAGACCAAACACATTTTTGGTGTGGAGGCAAGAAGTTCTGGGTGACTTGATATGACCTGTGTTTTGCCGAAGAGTCTATTACATTGAGTTCTCTAAAAAGTTACATTATGAATCAAAAATCAATTCACATGCTGAGAAATTCATTTTGAGAAATAGTACAAGGGGAATAAAAAACAAACCAGAATTGCTCTGTTCCAATATTTTCAAAATGGAATGGTCTTGGTTTTGTTATCAAATACTGTTTCATTCTAAAACTGATCTAAGTTTCATTTTAATAAATGGCAGAAATATGTGAAAATGGAATAATACATCTGATTGGATATTAGTTTTCCCTAATTTATTTTCAGTTTGGCCACCAAGCAGAAAAATCAATTATTCTCACAACTCTGTTCACTATAAATAAGTGCCTCTCTTCCAAGACACTGCTCTCCACAGCCTTCTGCTCTTGTATGGAAACTTGCTTTTGCCAGATATAGTAATTTGTGGTTCTCCCCAGATGCTACCTTCTTATATTTTCATTCACATTAAGCTCCCCTTCGTTTTTTCTACTGTTAGTTGTGATTACAACTAGTTAGCCTCTACTGCAAGTTTCATTAACATGATGTTTATTGCCTCCTTCAGATAATGAAGCTATTAATTAAAATTGTATCTAACAAGGACCCAGTGGGTATGTGACTAAATATTTCTTCAACATGGTTAAATATTGTTTTTTATTATATTTGCTGTCTTTCCGAAGGTTTTTATAATACATGGTACTAAGACCAGCCAAGCCACTTGGAATGTTTTGAGCAAGTCCTTCAATGAAACCAGAAGGCAGCCTCCCTTCCCTCATACTGCCCCTTCACTGGAAAAACTGTATGTTGGGTAAAACTTGCACTCTGTTAACTCCTATTGTTTATCGATCATCAGTTTCATTAGCCTCTTCCTTTTAGTGGTTATCTCCATCATTTTTCCCCGTTACTGTATGCACACTTAGTTTATGCAAAGTGTGTAGTATTGCCAATGTCCCACTGTGAAAGTCCTGATAATTTTTTCAGAGCTATTGAAGTGTTGACTCTACTCAATACCTCTTTTCCTCAGTGCCACCATTAAAATGAAGAACAGGTTTAGAGATGTATTTGAGCGAAAGATTATTTCAGCAGTACACATGAAGTAAACATTTATTCAAATGACATCCTGGAGCTAAAAACGAGTTAAAATTCCAGAAGCCTGTTAGCAGCAGGAGAAAGACCATGGGACTACAGGAAGTGGTGTTTCCTTTCTCAGAGGAAAGGGAAAATTATAACTGTTGACATCAGGACTGAAAATCATAATTTTTGTTTTTCTTCACCAGTAATGTCAAATTTGGTTATACTATTAACATCATAAGCATTATCGTAATGAGATATGAATCCAGATGCAGAATAGGAATAGGTTGGATACCCCTTAGATGTGTCTGCTGATCAGGGGACTCCATGGAAATTACTGAGGGAATTAAAAATCTTTCAGGCAAAAAACTAGGACAACATCATGGCGTCCATGGGGAACAAGAAGTTTTAGAAGATTAGAAAAAGACAAATACAGTGTCTGTGTTTAGAAAAGGATGAGGGAAGAATATGAACATGGAGAATAGAACTGAAAGAGTTACAGATCAGTCTGCCAAGCTTTAATTCCGAGGAAAATATGGATTTTATTTTTTTTTTTAATGAATATATGGAAGATAAAACAGGATAAGTAACACATAACATGGATTTATTGAGGAACAATCTTGTTAGATTTAATTTTTTCTGGATAAATACAAAGATAAAGGTGTCCTATAACTTGGCTCTTCTAAGGCTTTTAATACCTTGTTATGTAATGTTTTCACAACCAAATGAGGTAAGGTGGTTTACGTAAAGCTGCTGGAAGGTGAACGCATAGGTAGGTGACAAGGAGCACTTAAACCAGTGGCTACTCTTAGCTCACTGATATGCTGAAAGGGTCTTCAGCAGTTCCACAAGAGTCTGCCTTGGGTTTGGTATTAGTCAATATTGTTATAAATGGCTTGAACAACGAAACAGGTTATATGCTTATTAATTCGTTAGATTATATTAACCTAAGTGAGCTGCAAGCACTCTGGAGACTTTAGCAGCTAAGTACATAAGCATGATGCCGTGCCCAGGTTTGTACAACCTGCTTGTCATCAGGGCTAATTAAGCACATTAACATCTTGCTAATGTGGCTACATTGCTCGCAGTAGCTGCGATATCCCTGAATGGCACTGCACTTTGCCATAGAGATACCCTGTAAAAGAGAAATTCCACTCTTTGTCCATTTAATCTCCTTCCCCAGTCTGGTCCAGGTCACAGTGCTGATTTACTGGCAGGTCACTTGGGTCCGTTTAACTGTTTTACCATAAATCCATCTGGAAACACAGTGGACTTAGTTGTAGCATGTTGTGTAATGACAGGGTGAATGCTCGCTCTAGGCTAGAATATCATCTCGCACAGCATGAAAAGCTCTCAGAGGCTCCCGAGCTTCCCTTGCAGATGCTACTATCCAAGTATTGATCATGACCTGTGCATCAGAAAGGTCTGCACTGTCCCTGATACCTATACTAGGAGACTGGTAATTTTCTTGTTTTTCCTGAAAATATATTAGATTGCAGGCATACCGTGATTCTAGCAGATCAATGCCAGAGAAGTTAATATCACCTACTCTTGCCTCACTGCTGTATAAATTAGGAACAAGCAGAAATGCTATGCAGAATCCTAACTGGCTTGTCAGTCAGGTGAAGTAATTGGCCAGCTTCTGACTTACTGGAGTTTAAAATCTGGAGATCAGACAGTCCTTTGCTACATCCTGACTGATCTGGTGTTTAACATCCCAAGAAGAAATATTTGGAAATATATGTAATATATATTTGAATGGATTAGAATGTTAACCTAATTAAAGCATGGTTTTTAACTGGTGTGAATTAGAATATGTTTAGTCATTCTTCTCTGCCTTGCAGAAAATTAGCTGAGAACATCATAAGTCACATCCTGATTGCACTAATATTGTCTTGGTAAGGGCTGAGAGGGTACTTCAGCACTACCAGGTGTAATCCTTGAAAGCTTCCTGAATGCTGAGCATTGTGTAGTCTTCAGCTACTTGGCTCCTGGTAGTATCATTGCAGCCACCTCCATGTTGCTTGGGGGTCTGGAAAGGAAACCTAAAATGTATCCTGTTGGCAGAAAAGTTTATGTGCTTATCTTATTCCCCCTGTACTCAGCTCTGGTGAGGCCGCACCTCGAGTACTGTGTTCAGTTTTGGGCCCCTCGCTACAAGAAGGACATCGAGGTGCTTGAGCGGGTGCAGAGAAGGGCGACGAAGCTGGTGAGGGGCCTGGAGAACAAGTCCTACGAGGAGCGGCTGAGGGAGCTGGGCTTGTTCAGCCTGGAGAAGAGGAGGCTCAGGGGTGACCTTATTGCTCTTTACAGATACCTTAAAGGAGGCTGTAGAGAGGTGGGGGTTGGCCTGTTCTCCCACGTGCCTGGTGACAGGACGAGGGGGAATGGGCTTAAGTTGAGCCAGGGGAGTTTTAGGTTAGATGTTAGGAAGAACTTCTTTACAGAAAGGGTTGTGAGGCATTGGAACAGGCTGCCCAGGGAAGTGGTGGAGTCACCATCCCTGGAAGTCTTCAAAAGACGCTTAGATGTAGAGCTTAGGGATATGGTTTAGTGGAGGGCTGTTAGCGTTAGGTTGGAGGTTGGACTCGATGACCTTGAGGTCTCTTCCAACCTAGAAAATTCTGTGATTCTGTGATTAAACTAGGCTGGTCCAGAGAAATGTAAGGCTTTCTCCATGTAAATTCCAGCCTAGGAGACATATCCCAACTCAACTTTTATTGTAGGAAAAACATGTCTAGACACCAGCCTTCACTGCACAGCTATCTTTGAAGATGTACAGGATATAGCCTGCAGCATGGCATTTCACAGTGCCTTTAGTGTTGGATCTACTGACCCTCTGGCAAACAGCTGCCACGGCGAGGGAGGCAAAATTTTCAGCATTGCAGAAGGAGTCTCTGAAGATGTCAGTGAGCGGCACAACACAGCAAGCCACCTGAAAGCTCTGTCTGAGTTAATTAGTGGCACTGACGAGCAGGATGTGCTAGCAAGGCTGAGAAATGCATGGTGTGGTTGCTGTTGGGACTGACCTGACCTGCTCAGAGAAGCCCTGGGTAGTGAGACACTGCATTGGGTGGTGCAGAACGTCCTTGGCGTTGTCAGATAGCTTAGTAGGACTAGACAAGAAGCATTTATTGGTGGGCAGGGACTGGAAAGTTTAGATCCCAATAGTTTTTGGGGGGATACAGTGTTTTATTTTAGCCACAAGATATCTAGGAGTAGTTTTGCAACTTCTCCAAGTTACATGGGCTGAGAGAAGGAAGCTGAGCTGTGCCAAACAGTGCTGCTTTTCTTCTTCCCTCTGGATCTCAATTATTTATGGTCCCACTTTCACTGTACTTACTTCATCACATTCATCTGTACTCCCCATCTGCCTTCCCCTTCAACAGCCATTGTTCATCTTGCTTCTTCACGGGAACCTTGAACTGAACCTCTCCTGGGTTATGGAAACCTATTGTCTGCTGCCACTGGGAGCCATTTTTGTCTTTCTTTTGAAAGCTGCTGGGATGTTTCCTTCTTTTCAATCCTTGCTTCCAAATGCAACCTAGGTACTTCTCACCTTCCTCACATCCTTTCGCATCACTGCAGCCATTGCTCCCTGCCTGACCACCACCCTCCTGCCAGCCCCTCTCTGCCCACCAAAGGGGATTTCTTTCATTTGCACCCAATTATCTTGCTATAGGGCAGACTTTGGGATATGTGACTTTTTTCTGACAATTGCACTCCATACCCAGTTTGGGGGAAATCTGGTCCTGCAGCCTGGATGGGATGCAGCTCTGGCATGGCCACGCTGTGCTTCCTGGCTCTGCCCTGTTTTATGGGTGCCCTGCAGGATCCCCCTCTGTTATCACTAACATGAGATGAGCAGGATTAGATTCAAGAGAAGTGAGGTAAATCTTCTAAATTAAGTGCTCTCAAATTTTTGGCGTAAACCTATATTGGACCATTTCTGACTGAAACTGTGATGGCAATGGCAGTTTCACTGACACCGATAACAGCAATTCCAGCCAGCCCTTTGCTGTGTCTCTCCCACAGCCGTAAACACTACAGAAATAGAAGACATGTTGATCCCCACGCCCCGAGAAGGAACATTTCGCCAGCACAGCCGGGCCCCCAGGGGGGATGGAAGCCAAAATGTGCAGAAACGGTAATAAAAAAGACATAATGTAAAAGTTAATGCTTCTTGATCGACAGCAAAGGCTCATCAGTGGCGAGGCTGCGGGTTGCCACGGCGACGGGGCCGCACGCTGGGGCTGCCGCTGCTCTCGGCGCTCCCCTCAGCAGCATCACCGCTGCCAGGCTTAACGGGAAGCCTTGCCCGCTGCTCTGGGTGGTCGCCAGCCACCAGCTGCAGCCCGCTCTGCTCCTCAGACAGCGTGGGATGTGTGTTTTGAGATGCTACCAGCGCTGGCACCCACTCAGGGGTAATCGAGCCCCAAGCATGCTGTTATCTCGGTCGGTAACGATGTGGCACAGAAATTCCTGCTTGGGCTCGAGGGTTGTCCCACCTTCAGCTCACGGTGAGCAGAGGAAAGGAGGGAGCAGAGCAGAGGCTTTTCCAGCTTCTGCTTTGGGTGCCCCACGTATCCTTGCACAGGGCTGGAGGCAAGCTGTCACAGCCTCAAGACTTCCATGGCTTGCATTTATCCTCTTCCCACCTCAATATTTAGGCCAGTCCAAATTAGACGAGCATTTTCTTCGGAAATGTCTACATCAGTTGTGTTAATAGGTTACAGTAGTTTTAAGTAGCTATTTAAGTGGGCTCAGAGTGAAATTACCAATTGTTGATAGGCATTGGATAAGCCAGTGATGTCGCAGAAACCCAAGAGGGAAGTCCCAAAGAAGTGGAGCAGTTGATGTACTCTTACGTGCAGCTACAGATATTAAAAGCTACCAAGCAGCTGGACTCAGCCATGAAACAAAAACAAACCTCTAAGGCAGAGCTGCTTTTCAAGAGGGTCAGGTGGGGGACGCTGTTTGCAGGGTGTCCAGGGACATCTCCCTCCCATGGGAGCCTGCATGTGTCCATGTGGGCACCTTCTCACATGCTCAGCAGTTTTTTTCCAGTTCCCTTAACTGCTATGCTAACAGTGTCCAGCCCCACCAAAACAGATTTTTTTTCATTTACTGTAAGGAACCTTTATTGCTATTTATTCATTAACATATAATAGCCTACTACCACACACCTTCCTCATAAGCTTCTTTCTTTTCTGTGCTAAGTTCTCTTTCTTGCTAATGCTTCTCCAGCTATGCTTTCACTCCTCCTCCCCATTATCTGTCTCTTAATTTCAAATACAGTGAAACTAATCACACCAAGATGTGCATCTCTTCCCAGGCATGGCCCCTGGCCCAGAGACTGCATCCATCTGTAGTTCTCACCCACAGCATCCAAAGGTTTGCCTGCCGCAGCGCACAGCCCTTCCCCTAAGCACTCCAGACAAACTGCTTAAGCTGCTCCACCACAGCAAAAGCTTGATTAGTTCCAAAGAGAGTAGTTTATTGGAGACATAAACCAAGCAACATCCTTTATTTTATGCTTTGTGTAATGATCTACACACATAAAAAATGAGGACATTGTGATCTGATAAACTGATCAATAAGGAAGGATTATATCCTTTCTTGAATATCCTTATATATCCTTAGTTAATCCTTTTAAGGATTATATAAATTCACTTTAAACTTGCCCATTTTATAACCACACATGCACACAAAAATGTTTCTAAAAATAACGTTATTCCTGTAAAATCCAGTATTCAGTAGGATGTGCCAAAAAAAGGAGCTGTCCATAGCACATGACTTGCATCCCCTTTATTGTGTGTTGCATACTTACTCACTAATTTATAAACAGGATCCTGCCTTACCAGGTGTGTGAGACTGTCTGCTGTCAAGAAAGATCATGATGATGAGAATCCTGCCTCATCTTTTGAAGAAGCTTTTGGGGGAAAGCCTGGCGTAAGTAGTTTAAGATGTGTACTTTTTTAGATGAAACTAGATGGCAGCCACATAGCTGGGACTCAGTTAATTTCCAAGGAGAAAAAAAATAGTGAAGGTGTGAAGGGGGTTGTTGGAGAGAAAGGATAATCTCCTGAAGATTAAGATGATGAATGCTGACCTGAAGGGTTTGAGACTATCCCTGCTTCCACCACAGACTTTTTGTGTGATGGCAGGCAAGATGTTTAAAACCTTTACAGATGAACAGCAACTCAGTGTGGCTCCTACTAAAGCCTCATTTGGAGAAGTGCTGCAGACAAAATCCATGGGAGCTCTGCTTTGAGAAATGAAGTCCCAGCTGTCTTTTACCTTAACTGTTCTGTCCAGAATATACCAGCCTCCTATCTCATAGAGACATGATGTTTTCCAAGACTGTGAAGCACCCATATAGTTGTGATAAGAAGCATAAAAAAGCATCCTAAGCCTGTCTTCAGTGGCAAATACAAAGTGCAGTAAAGCAAATCTGGGCTGCACATTGAGCAGGAAGAGAAAAACAAACCCTGGAGAAGCTTCTCATCAAGTAGCAACTGCCAGTGCTGTAAATCAAATGAGCAAGGACGCCTGTAGAAAAGAAAAGTAAGTGATTATGTTATTAGAAAATATATCATAGTAAACAAATACAAAAGAACCAATTAAGGATTGCACAGATAATCTTTATCTTGTCTTTTTCTAACTTTTGATTTTGAATCTTAATCAAGCTCTTCTGCATTTTTGTTTATGTTTCCATTCATCATTTACAAAAACACCAGCGCTATTCCTTCGTGTGACAGAATATTGATACCACTGGGTTAATTATGTTGGAAGGAACTTTTGAGTCCAACATAGAGGGTTTTGCCTTTCAAACTCCTGGAGTAATAGATCAAGGATTCACAATTTATTATTCTCTAGAGATTAACCCTAGAAGGAGATGGGACTAGAAGAAGATGGGATTGAATTTCACAGAAATTTCTGATTCTGATGATTCAAAGGTCTATCAAGGAACACATTTAGAGTGACTCAGGTGCCCCAAAAAATAGATACCTGGTACCACTTTACCATTTCAGATGGTAAACTGAAGAACTATTGGGTATTGTTTAGGGTTGATGTGAAATCTCTGCCTTTTTGGTGCTGGAAGCCAGAGAGGGCATCCTAGGACAACCAGAGCAGCCACAGCCTGCACACAGGATTCATATCTCCTTTCCCACACTCCTTCTCTCAGCTTGTGGACACAGTCCTAGTCCCTTCCCCTGTTTCTGTCCTCTCCCTTTCTTGTCCAGTCTGGCTCCCACGTTGCCCTCCTCACCCAAGTCTGAGACCTGAGTCTGACTCTTCTTCCCCAACTCCTCCTCCAGTCTCAGTATTTCCACCTCCCCAGTTCCCTTGGCCCACCTGTTTCACAGAGCACCTCTTTTCTGCTCTCCTGTCTCCTTCCCAGGTCCTGCCACCCTGGTTCCAGGTTTCACCTTCTTTGTGTGCACATGCTCAGGCCAACTATCCCTAACCCACTCAACCCACACCCCCACAACTCCTTTCTTTGTGAGCTCTCAGAACTCCTCGCCCAACCCTCACTCCAACATCCATCCCTAAGCTGTTTGTCCTGGATGCCTTCAGGCTTGGACCTAATCCTTTCTACCTCTGTGCCTGATGGCCCCTTAGAGCACCAGGATATCAGGCATCCCATGGGACCCGTCCAGCTAACCCCAGCCTGGAGACAAGAGGAACAAGCACTGAAGGGAAGGACCATCCTTCCTCCTGCAGCCAGAGGCTTGAACGAGTTCAGCTACCCTCCGAAGGCAGCAGATGAGCAGTCTGGTCACACATCCTAGGAGCAAGATGAGGTGGAGTGAGGTGTAAAAAAATGCTGTGCGTTTTTTTTTTTCAAGCAGCCCATACTTTCTGCCAGTTGTCTGAGAAATCAAACTTTGTCTGAAGCGGCTGAAAAGCTGTAGCAGATGACAGGGAGGATTCCCACACGCGTCTCTCCTGCCGGGGGCTGCTCATCACTAATATTTCATCGCATGCAGCCCTCTGCCGGCTCCGGGCCCGCACAGCCGCTTCCCCACACATCCCCACCGCTCCGGCTGAGGCGCCTCTCAGGGGAGAACAATCTTCAAAGAGCTCTATATATGCGCCATCAATTATTATTATTAACTCGGGCTCAATGCACAGGTCGGGGACTGTGAATCCAAGTGTCACTGGCATATGAATGATTATTACCAGATGCTAATTGCTCATTAATATATGCTAATTACTGCTGCATGCCAAAACGTTCAAGGCGCAGCGTGCCAGGCCGATGTCGCTTGACTGGAGCTGAGCGGCTTTTCCACGCTGGTGTCACCTCACCGAGCCCCTCCAGGAGCAGCAGCCTCAGCACCGCTGCTGTTTTGGGGCGATTCCGGCCTGTTTGCACAGTGATGGTCTTCTCCAGAGCCCGCTGCTGCCTCCCCACCCCATGAGGAGGGAAGCAAGCCCAGCTGATTCCCTGCCGTTTGGCTGCTTTTACCTCAGCCTGGCAGGGGTTTGGTGTGGGGGAGAGGGGAGCACCTGCGCTGCGCAGGAGGGCACCGCTCGCCCCACCACAGCTAGAGGAGCACTTACAGCTCCACAGCTCACGCAGGAACAGCTAACAGAGGCTTAAAAGAAATAAACCAAAACCCAAAGCGGTGTGTGTGTGTGTGGAAGGGCGGATTAAACTTTAAATGTTGCCTGAACGCCTCCCCTGGGATACGCCACCCGGCCAGGCATCCCCAGCCGGGCGACGACCCCTGAGGGGCTGGCGGCTCCCCTCAGCCCTCCCGCGCCCCACGGCGGCCGCCACCTCAGCGCCTCCTCGGGGCTTTCCCACCCCGGGCGCCCCCTTCCCCGGGGCGGGAGGGCTCCGAGGGCCCCTCCGCCGCCTCAGGCGTGTCCCGCTCCGCCCCCCCCACACCCTCCCCTCCGCCGCGGGCCGCGGTTGCGCAGGGCGGCGGGGCGCCGGCGGCCCCGCGGCGGGCAGGGCGGCAGCGCGGAGCCCCGGCAGGCGGCGGCGGGCCATGTTGGCGCTGCTGCTGGCCTGAAGCCCGGCGGAGGGGCGCGACGCGTCGAGGGGAGTGAGCGGGGAGGAGGAGGAGGAGGAGAAAAGAGGAGGAGGAGGAGGAGGAGGAGGAGGAGGAGGAAGGGGAGGGGGGATCTTCTCGGCGAGGATGCCCGGAGCGGCTGCAGGGACGGCGGCGACGGGAGCGGGCTCGGCAGGAGCGGCAGCAGCGGGGATGCTCCCGGCTCAGGAGGCGGCCAAGATCTACCACACCAACTACGTGCGGAACTCGCGGGCCATCGGCGTGCTCTGGGCCATCTTCACCATCTGCTTTGCCATCGTCAACGTGGTGTGCTTCATCCAGCCCTACTGGATCGGGGACGGCGTGGACACCCCGCAGGCGGGCTACTTCGGGCTCTTCCACTACTGCATCGGCAACGGCTTCAGCCGGGAACTCACCTGCCGGGGCAGCTTCACGGACTTCTCCAGCCTGCCCTCGGGAGCCTTCAAAGCTGCCTCCTTCTTCATCGGGCTCTCGATGATGCTCATCATCGCCTGCATCGTCTGCTTCATCCTCTTCTTCTTCTGCAACACGGCCACCGTCTACAAGATCTGCGCCTGGATGCAGCTCACCTCGGGTGAGTGCGGGCAGCGGCGCCGGCCCGGGGGGGGGGCTCGGCGGGGGACAGCAGGAGACCCCCCCCGGCCCCTTCCTCCGTCCCTTGGGGCTTGTGGTGGGGAGGAGATGGAGGCGAGGGGCGCCTCGGACAGCTGAGGGGCGAGGGAGGTGGGCGAGGGATGCTGCCGGCCGGCTGGAAGGGCAGCCGAGGTCATTGGGGTTCGAGAGCTGGGCTTGGGGTCTGGGTCTCCTCCTGCCGTGCTCAAGGCTCCTGTGCCTCCGTGTGTTAGGAGCACACACCAAAAAAAAATGACATCTCAGGCGCTGGTTTGGGCTCAGGAGGGCTCCCGACTTCATTTGACTTTCCCCATCGCATCCCGAGTCTCCCCGAGGAGAGTGCATGAGGAGGAGGAGGGAGAGCACCAGGACACCCCTTGTGCATTTCCAGCACAGCGCTCCTGAGTTAGGGAGATCTGGCCAGCTGTGGGCAGTGGGCAGGCAGAGGAGGAGAAAAGAATGGGCTCTGGAGTTGAGATACTAATAAAACCAGCTTCAGCAAGGTAGAAAAGACCAAACCTCAAATAATTTTTTGGGAAAAAAAAGTCTGGAGTCAAAGCATACCTTCTGCTCATCTTCCCGATCGGACCCTGAAATTGAGAAGTTTGGGGTTTGCTGTTAGGGAAGCAGAGCCAGATGTCTCCAAAATGGGCTCACGGGCACTTTTTCAGTCCCCCAAATTGACCTACATTCGTTGCAGTTTGTGAGCAATAATTCTTCCGAGTTCTTTGCCGAGCAGCTTCAGCATTGTTCAGTTTGCCACCTTGTCCATGAGGCTTACTGGAAATTTCTGGTTTGCATGAAACAGCTTTATCCATTTCTCCGTGCGATGCCGTTTATATGCGTGTTCTGTGAATTTCATGCTGTTTCTGTTACTTATGTTTCTGTGCAGTTTCTTTCATTATCACTTGGGGATTGATCTGCAGTCACTTGAGATTGGTAGATTTCCCCTCAGTCCCAGCGGGACTCAGATAGGGTTCATTTTCTCTGCATTGGGATTCCTGTTTGACGTTGGTGGCTACTTCTTCTGTTCAATAACACGCATTCTGATACGGTGCTGTTAATTGTACATAGTCATGTCACTTGGCTCCAGGCAGAGCAAACTGTTTCATCTTTGCACCACTGACGTCTCCTCTGCTCCATTAAGGACTTCTGCTTTCAGCTGTCTCCTCTCCTTACTGCTCCGCTGCTGAAGGGTGGCATGAATATTTACCAGTTTGGTGCATCCTCAGCCTGTTTTGTTCGTGTCCCATATTCAGCAGGACAGTGCAATTTCCAAATCTCTTATACTTACTGATATCAGGGATAACAGTGTTTTTTATTCATATGGTTCAACTGCTTTATGCCACTAGAAGGTAGATAAAAATGAATCTGATTCCTTTGCTGCATTTCTGCACAGGTGAATAATGTTTAGAAACCAGTGCATGCAGCTGACCCACGGGAGTCCAACCAGCGTACACCATCCTGCACATGTGCAGGCGTGACACTGAAGATATATTTTCAGGCAAAATAACATGGAATTCTCATCATCTCTGAAGCTAGTCTATGTGTTGTTGGCATTAAAAGTTAACAAAATGAGTTTTACATCAGAGGCAGAACCAATTTTCAGCTGCTTAACTCCAAAATTAGAATAATAGGGGAATAATTCTATAGCAAGTGATTAGTGGCCATCATTCCCAGCTTGTATCTGAATGCCCCAAAAGAACTGTAACAGCATTGCCTATTGCAAGATGCTGATTTTGTTGCTGAATGTTGTAACATAATTCATCACTTACCTGACTGTACGTTTCTGTGTTACCTCAAAAAAGTTTTCTCAAAAGGAGGGAAAGCTGTCAGAAAATCTGGGTTGGTTTGGGTTGCATCCTTTGAAGAAGGAAGCTGTGGTGATGGGACAGAAGTGTAATGTAGAGCAAAACATACAGGACAAGAGAGTTTTAATGAGTTCTGGTAGTTTTCCTGTAGGCTATATGATCTGCTTCTGTTATTATTTTATTGTTTTGAGAGTATAAGCAATGAGCAAGTAATGAACAAGGTTAAGATGCGTATCTCCCAGGTAACAATATAGTAATGTCAACCACATATACATATAATTCTGCATAGTACAGGAGCAAAATTGAACCTGAAGTAGTAAAATAAACAAATATGTGAGTGTAGCTTTGATTTTGCTTTTTATTACAGACCTTAGTAATGTGAGTATTGTTAGATCATACAATAATACTTTGTGTAATTTAAATCTCCTTGGAAGTTCTTTTTCAACATAGGGTCATACTTGATTTAGGATTGCAAATAATAGCTCAGGATCTCAGTTCTTTAAAAGAAACATTTTGATCCCATTCTCAGTAGCATGAGTCATTATAAATTGTCAGCATGATATAGCTCTTGTTTTGAAGAGGTGCTTTTAAATAAGGAAAAGGTAAGCAATATCCTGGGCACATGCATTTTGAATCAATGTCTCTATCTAATCATGTCTATAAACACGACTAAGCAGAAAAATTGTAGAACAAAAGGTGTTTTCTGTGTGTATGTGAGTATTTCATACGTTAGGCTCCCTTATGCTTTTGCCATTGCTTATATTGTTGTGTTTTGTTCCATGTACTTAACGCTGTCAGGGTGTGTTTCATATTTTGAGAGCCATCATTGAAAGCCTCATTCTCCAGCCTCTAGCCTCTGCTTCTGCAGTTTCAAAATTATACATATGAATACTTGCACGTACACTTAGCTGATTTGAGCAGCTGTACAAAGAAAACCACTTAGTGAAGGTGTTAGAGATGAGGTGTTATTGCTCTTTAATACACTGCATTTAAAGTTTGCAAGGAACCTCACAAATAAAGACATTTATTGTGACTTAGTGCTATAAAAGTTAAATAAAGTACACTTAGTTTTGTTGTGATTTTTTTTTTTTTTTGTAATTAGACATTTGTCGTTACTTTTTCCTTTACTGTGATGTTACAAGTTACAGAGAAGATAAAATCATGCAAAGCTAAAGAAAGGCATAGAAATGTCCTCCGGACAAGTAGGATGAAGCCAACATACGTGCTTTCCAGTAGACACCTGAGTCCATGTGCGTAGTAAGAGAAAATTGGACAAAACAACCCAAAACACCTGTCCTGTGCCAAACCTCAGGCCTGCCCAGTCCCGTGTCTTATCTTCACAGCTACCTGTAATGTGCCCACAAAAATGCCAGTGCAGGGGAAGCTCACTTTGGCCCATGGTACTCTCTTGGCCTCCAGCACATGGGTTCAGGGGTTTCCTGAGCCAAAGACTTGGCATTTGAAAGCTCTCGATGGAATTTCTTTATTATGACTTCATCTAGTCCCTTTCTGAATCTTGCAACCCCTGGGCTCATGTACTGGAAGAGGCTGCGAACAGTGGATCCCCAGACACCTTCCCAGTACTTCTCCTGATTAGACCTTTGTCGTCTCCCCTCCCTTACCTGTTTGTGAGACCTGACGAGTCTTTAGCTACTTTATCATTCCTTGGTCCTTAGGTTGTATCATACCTTTGATTGTCTTTGTTGCCCTTGCCTGAATCATTTCCAATCTACTATATCTTTTTAGAGGTGGTGGGACCAGAATACATGCAGCATTCAAGACAGACAAACCATCCATTTATACAATGCCATAATAATATTCTCTCTTTCGTTCTCTGTTCCTTTCCCAGTAATTCCTAATTCTCACTTTTGCACTGCTAGCGAGCAGTGGGCTGATGTTTTCACAGAACTACCTATTATAACCCCAAGATCTCATTCCTGAAGTGGTAATAGTCACCTTGGAGCACATCATTTTGTGTGGTTAGGTATTTTCCCCTCAAAGAAATGACCTCATATTTATTTATCTACACGGAATTTAATTTGCCTTTTTCTTGCCTAGTCACTCAGTATTGGAAAGTCTTTCTTCAGAGTCAGCCCTTATCACAGCTACCCTGAATGAATATCAGCAGCAAACTTTGTCACCTTACTATTTACCCTGTTTTCCAGCTCATTTATAAATAAGTGAACAGCTCCCAGGTTCCAGCACAGATCCCTGCAGGACTCCACCATTGACCTCTCTCCACTCTGAAAATTGACAGTATTCTCCTACCATCTGTTTCTAATTATTTCTCCTTGCAAGGACATTTATTTTTATCCTCTGGGAGTTTCATTTTTTTAAGACCTGTGAATGACAGATTTATCGAAATCCAAGCGGACTTCGTTAACCACGTTCCCACGGTATGCGTATTTTTGACTTCTTCAGAGCGCTCCAGTAGTTTGGTGAAAAGTGACTTAAAGTAGCTGTGTTGGTTCTACCTTCCTTGCTTTCCATGCTTCCCCAGATTTTCCCTGGAACTCTCTCAGAAACTGTTTTTACATTACCCAATTTCCAGTTCTTGGAGCCAAAGCAGCCATAAGAGAGAGGTTACATGCCACAGTTCCTCTAAAACATGGCATTGTTTCGGATCGGAATGAAAAGGTGAAATTCTTCTCTGCAGCTGTGTTGTTGTTTGCCTTTATACTTGAAAGAAGTCTGCAGGACCAGGTGACTTTTATATAAGAGTCTTAAAAGGCTTGACCTTGATGCTCCCTGAGCCTTTGTTACCACTCTTTGTTGGATCTTGGTACAGAGGTGAATTGTGGAAGCCTAGAAAAATCCAATCTCATGCCAGCACACGAGCAGGGTGTCTGGTGGAGTCAGACAAGGATCTTGTTTGCAGCCCAGTGTTCCTCGCTCTCCTTACCAATTAGTTACAACAGAAACACATATTAATTGCCACTGAAATTTGCAGGTAGCACAAGAATTAGTTGTTTACTAAATTGTAGGAAGGGCAGATAATTCTGTAGACTGATTTTGATGTCACAATAAACTGGGCTTGCTTGAACAACCAATTTTTTTGATATACCACATGTGGTGTAAGACTTCTTCAAAATGCGGGTGGCAGCCAATTGATAGGAGACCATATTATAGAAAACAGTTATCTGGAAGAGAAATTAGGGGCTGTGGTAGATGACTCTCTGAGTGGAGACTCTCACTGCAGTGCTGCACTTAAGAAATCCAATGTAGTTCCTAAATATGTATGCCAGAAAAAAGGGATTTCAGTTGCCCGCAGTGGTGCCCATGCACACTCTGTCCAGTCTAACACCTGTCAAGATTCCCTTTCAAGTGTAAGGCTGAAAAGGTTTCAGGACTGATTTAAGTGAATGAAAGAAGAACAGCTAAAGGGATGAATTTTCTTGCTATTCAAAAGAAGATTAAAAATTGACAGATTACGGTGTATGGAGACCTACAGGGGGAGATTTCAAGCAGTGCAGTGTTCCTTAACTTCACAAATGCTCTATTTGGGAGCTGAAGTTACGCAAATTTGCATTATCCATGAGGTATATACCTTTGTAACTTAAAGTTTCATTTGTTAATTACCTTTACAGTGGTTTCTTTGCCACTTGAGTCATTAAATAAAACTGGATGCCTTTTTCTAAGAGATACGGCCTAACCTACCAGAAGCAGAGGACTATGTGAGGCAGAGCAAGACTGAGGTCTTCTTAATGTTCATTTGGGCTTATTCTACACCCCAGGCTGATCAGTGGTCCTTAACCACTGTTCCTGCCCACTCTTCCCCCTGTGGTGCTCCCCTGCTGCAAAGGGAGAGGTGTGTAGAAAGCCTAAGGGTGAGGAAAGCAAGTCCAGGAGCACCCAGCAAGTTCTGAGCTGGGTTTTGGCACTGGTGTTGACCCACCAGGTGAGCTGAGGTTATTCAGTGGCGTGTGAGCAACAGTGGGTGTCCGACCTTCGGCATAAAATTCTGGTAGAAGATACTGAAGGTTGAAGATGAAGAGTTGAAGGTTGGATTGGGAAATTGTGGGTGAGATGAGAGATGTGGCTGTGCAGCTGTCCCAGTTTCATTACATGGATGCATTTTCAAGTATTCTATGCTTCAGCTATAAAAATAGAGGTAAAAGGTGTGTTCTGTGAACAGGAGAACTGAGGGAGAAGTGCTCTGCCTCAGTGTCCCTTCTGCATCCTGAACAGACCTTTCTTTCCCCAAATACCCTGTATCCACAGCATCACCTGTTTTCTCCTACATCCCTGCCTCCAAGAGCATCAGTTCCCTTTCGGAAGTTGAACCCACAGACGCCTCACAGGCTCTTCATCTCTGTTCTTTACAAGGACACAGCGGTGTTACAGTTGGCTGAAAGCTGTTTGTGCGTTGCTTTCGTGCCCTCAAGTTGCTGCCTGGTTTTGTTAAACTCTCCCCATCTTTCTGCTGGTGGGAATTCGGGATCCTTTCTGCTCTGTCCTGGTACCAGCTTTGTCACAAAACTTGCAAAAGTTTAGCGTCTTGGAGATATCTGCCATCAGTCAGATGTGGTCATCGGGCTGAAAATCACACAGCTTTGATCCTGTAGGGAACCTGAGTAAAATGTATCATCTAAGAAGTGTATATCATTTATTTGTATGAGGGATTTGAGAATTTGATAGCAAAACTGGATTTCGAAGGATAAAGGTGTTTTGGGATTGGAGAAGAGATGTTTTTTGTTTTACAGGGTAATAAAAATTTCAGCATCTTATAACTCTCCCAATTGCCTTTTATGAATATCCTGGGGGTTGTGGTCCACTGTTTGAGAAACACTAAGATAACAGAATAGTAAGATATAAAAGGAAAAGCATGAAGTTAGCCAGGCAGTTTGAGGACAAATTCCATTTCATTGGGAAAAAAAAAAAATGTGTAGGAGGGGAGAAAGAAACTGGGGGAGAATTTAAAAGAGGAGAATCTGGTGAGCAGAGAACTTGAATACTGTTGAGAAACACAAATGGAAGTGGGGTTTTGGAAAGCAGCTGGCGCTGGCCCAGCTCTACTTCCTTGCAACCCAAGGGGCTTCACTGGCATGGGGCTGCTGCTGAGTTCTCTCCAAAATTCCTTCCAAAAGTTTAATGAAGAAAATTGCTATATAGAACAACGAAGCAAGGACAAGGAGAAACACACGGATATTATCAGTAGTAGAAGACATGGGATAAAAATAAGGCTAGATTTTCGAACACTGAGGTTATTTTACCTTTTGAGAAGTGAACCTTTCTAGCGCTGTGGTATAAACAGCATTAGCTTTGATCTTGCAAACATAAAGACAGCAAACATATCAGGACAGAAAATCTGTGGCGTGATCAGGCAGTGTGGGCTCAATATTTGAAAACTAACAAGATCCAGCTGTGAGGAATGGCAGGGTCACAGCAGTGAGGCATCACAGAGGAAAAAATAAAAACATTTTTGCTCAGAAATGGTGAAATGAAAAAAAGACACGGACAAGCCTAGAGCCTGAAAAGTCTGCAGAATTCGATAATATCAGTTGCTATCAGCATTGTTAAAAACGCGGTGGCAGCATGACAGAGTGGATAGCTAGAATATGCATTACTGTGTGGAGCAGTGAGCAAATCCCAATTACTAAGAGAGAATTATGGCTGGAATCCTTAAGAAGGGGAATATAATAGACTTTAAGATCTATCTCCTCCAAGAATGATATTATCCATCTTCACGTCAGTGTTCAGAGATGCAGAAGACTCGAAACAAGCTGGCCTTAGAACAAGAAGGTCAGACATACCGGGGGAAGAGGTTCCTTTATTTTCTCCTTGAGAAGCCAGATGCAAATTCATGAATTTCATTGATTTTAAAAGGTAGCTGATGGCCTCTGTGGAGAGCCTCTTTGACACAAGCACATCATGTGCTATTTCAGAGAATATTATTCAATCAAGTAATTGAAACTGCATCAGAAGGAGAGAGCTACAGAATAAACGGTTTTAAATAAATTATTACAAACTCTTGATGAGAAGTCACACATCCATTCCCCTTTCCTTATTTTCATGGTTATCTTTCAGAAAGAAAAAGTTTATAGGGAAGAAAGATAGACATGCTGTACTTGCAAGGTCAAATATAAATATTCCGAGGTGAAACGTTGAGAAGATGCTGCTCGTGAAACCTTGGGAGATTTTTTGTTTCCCACTACAAGTCAAAAGCCACGTGCCTTACTTGCAGAAGTTCACTGAAAAAGGCCAGTAATCTCGGGGAGTAACACGGCCAGAGCGTGCCTTGTATTGCCAGGCTACACTGTTACTGCAGCCTTGGTCTTACAGTACTTTGTCACAAGCTTTGTGTGCAGAAGGGTGAAGAAAATCAAGCAAGGTCTCAAGATCAGGAAGATTTCTGCAGGAAGGGAGGGGGGCAGGCTGGCAGCAGCGTATTTTCCTCCTGTCTGACCTCCTGCCTCTTCCTCTGCAGTAAGAGGCACCTGGAGTGCCTGCAGCAAAGCGAGCGCGTCCTGAGCTCCTTTTGTAACACAGAGTCCCCTGATGTGGGCAAGAGGAAGCTTGGAGAGGGTTGTTTTGCAGCAGCCCGGATGACAGCTTGAGTGTGAAGCAGCTACACATGCTCTTGCTGGCCTCTTGGAGATTAATGTGTTTCAAAGCTAAGCTCAGGCCATTCAGTATCAAGGCATCTCCTCATCTCGCCGGAGCCCAACAGAGGGATGCAGTGGCTGTGTCCGTACCCATGAGTGAAGCAAGTCCAGAACCAGCCCCTGCTGCAGCATCAGCTGGCGCAATGTCCATGTATTACCATTTTTTCCCTTCTAAAACTGGGTCACCCAACTGAAATTGCCTCTTGGGAACTGTTCTTGGCACATCCTACCTTGCAAACTGTGCCCTGGCGATTTTTTGGAAGAGTGGTAGTTGGAACAGACTAAAATTGTTCCTGTGGCACATGCTGTGGGACAATTCTAACAATTTAATACCATAGACAATTGAGTTTTGATGCCTGAGAATGTTCCCTGGCACCGCTTAATTTATCTGTATAAACATAACCAGTGTGCAGCAGAGCCTCAAAATGAGGATCTCAAGAATTATCTGTGCAGGAAACTTAAGGTGGCATGGGATTTATTCCTTCAATTTAAGTCAATTTGTACCTGCAGCTCGGTGCCGTAGTATTCATTTGTGATTTTTATTGTTTAAATTAATAATAAAAATCTGTGGATGAAAAATTTGCATGAAGTCTAGTTAGCTTTGAAACTAGACTTAATAACGTCCCTGAAAAAGAAAGATGCTTGTAAGCTTTGTAGGAGGAAAAAGCTATTAAAAATGCTGTAGAAAAAGCCACAAAAGTGTTTGACGTAGAGATAGTGGGAAAACGTGGCCCATGAGCATAAAACCCATCAATGGATCTTCTTTCTGATCTACATGTATATACCCTATGCTTCAAAATCAGATTTTCCCTAGGTACCTTCAGCTTGGTTAATACCTCTTTGAACGTCATATGGTAAAACTGTTACCCATTGAGTTTTTCCTTGAGAGACATTCAATGCAGCTTCCCAAACAGATAATTCAAAATTATAAGATTAATTCCATGAGAGAAGTATTAGACTTTCCATGACAATAAAATTATTCATCCTTGTAGCTTTATGTTCCTCTACAGAAAGTTAATTACCACTTGGTTGCTGCGTCTTTGTATTTAGCCTTCCTAGTACCGGTGCAGTAATAGGAGAATGTTAGTAAAAAAAAATCTTGAAATTGCAATTCATGGTCATTATACAAGAAAAATATAGTGGTGGAGTTTTGGGTTTTGTTTTTTGGTATTAGGCATCTAGAAGTTTTGCTCTAGATCTGCCTTCCTCTGTGTATGGATAGAGAATACAAAGATAAAAGTGGAGAAATCAAACCTAGACTTTTTACTTGGGTATAATGGTTGTTGGGCTTGTTATGCACATTTTGATAGTTAATAAAAATTGTATAACCTGGGCTGTTCAAAAATGCTGTATGCCCTGTTTCTAACTAAAGCCATCTTTTCTTTCTTTGCTTTTACCTAGGCAGTGGCATCGTGCAGCATAGCAGTGCTGCACCTTATTCAGTTGCCTAAATGGGAGCTGAACACTTTTAGAAACCTGGCTACTGATGACTATCTGGCTTCAAAATAACACATCAAATCCCCCTTTAAATATAAATCCAAATACATTGATGATTTACCAGCCACAATCACTTACATTTAATGCATGTCAGGCATTTTGTGTGTGATCAGCTTCTTCAGTCAGTGTGGCACCATCAGCTGGCTTCATCAACAGAGGTTTCCAAGCTGATGCTTCTCCCCTTGTTCAGCACATGCCCTTGTGGTTCTGTGCAAGGGCAGGCTGGAATACCCCGCAGAAGGGATTTGCCAGCCTTGAGGAGTGAGGAGACAGTAGTGGCATGGGCACACAAATGCAGAGGACAGGCTGTGCAGCTGGGGATGAACAAAAATGAGTGAAGAGAGGACCTGAGTATATCGATACACCCAAAGGATAACAGTCAGATGCCAATGTAACACAGCTGTGAAGAGAGCATACGTTATCCTGGGATGGATCTCATCCCGTATTTCCAGCCGATTTAGGGCAATGTTAGCATAACTGTGAGGTACCGTGATAGCGCGTACGGGATTCCGGTCACCCGTGTCCAATTCTGTTTGAAATGGCAAGAGCTGCTACAAGGAGAGCAGGGTGGTTAGGAGAACGGTGACATTTCTAGCAAGGAGAAAGCTAGGAAAACTTGCTGCATTTATTGTAGAAGGAGAAATGTTGAGAAGATGCCATGTCTCCTGTCTGAAAATATATCAGAGGGCTAATAAACAAGAGGAAGGGAAAAGGACAATTTAAGTCAGTGGTTTTCAGTTTGATTTGATTTGTGGATTCCTAAACTTTTTCCAAAGATAATACTGCATACCCTATAGCATTGTCAGAGCAAATTACATCCTGTTAGGTCTGCTTTGCTTCATTACCACTACATTTTAAAAGTCTCTTAGAAGTAGTTTATGCACCCCTCCTGAGTCCATGGACCGTAGATTGAAAACTAATGATTTTAAACCTGTGGCTAACGGTGGGACAAGAACAAATGGATATAACTTGGTTATAAATCACTTCAGCCTGGAAATTAAAAGGAAGTCTCTAATTAGTAGAGCAGCAAGGTTCTGCAACAACTTTCTTAAGGGAGTAGATTTGGCAAAATACTGAGCTGTACCCTGGAAACAGATGAGTGTGTGGAAGAGATTACAGGATGAGATGTTTGTAGCAGTGTGCCTTCTTCCTCCGTTTCCCATTTCTCGGAACTAATTAATCTGGGTGAATGGTCTTTGCTATTCTAGTCTCATTTGTTCTGTTTAGTTTTTTCTTTTTCAAAAACAGAATCACTTCTATCTCAGTTTGTTCTAGAATTAAAAATAGATGTCTCGATTCCTGCCTGGCATTCTGACCAAAGAAGCCAGGATTTTCCTTAAATTCCCAGCAAAACAATCTCAACAGCTGTTGCAGTAATGTGCTTCATTTTCCCTTTGTATTCAACATTTTCATGTGACTTGGATATTTAATTTCCTTTAGGAAAATGTAATACTTTCAATGATGTTGTGAAAGCAGTTGAAAATCAATCTTTAAAATACTCTGCAATAGCAAGTTTTCAGGCAGAACAGTTTACAAATCATCAGGTCTATGGCTAACCTGAGATGCAGTTTAGCTAAAAAGGTTTCTTACAGAAGTTATCCCTTGTTATCACTCTGTTCATCATGTCATTATTTTCTGATATCGTGCTGCTACCTAAGCGATCTTCCTCAATAGCTGAGATAAGAGGTAAAATCTCTTCATATGGTTGATATTTTACTGGGAGCTTCATTTCTGGTGAGCATTCTGGTGTCAAATGCACTGTGTATTGCAGAAAGAATGAGCTCGTTGGGCAGTTTTCATGGGTGCAGGATGGGAAGGGAAGCAATGCTGTTCCTTGTCCCCTCATTTCTGCCTTCTTTTCTGCCTCTTCTACCTGAGAGGGAGAGAGGGGAGGGAGCACTTCGTGATTGGGATAAACAAGTGTTCAGTGCATGAAACTGTGTATGAACACTGTGGGAAGAGGGCACACCCTGAGCTTCAATGCAAACACTTTTAATCATGGTCATTTCTATGAAAGAAATGTCCCTGTGGGTGTTCACAGAAACGTTGGACCTGGCTCTTAGGCACATGGTTTAGTGGGTGACATTGGTGGTAGGGGGATGGCTGGACCAGATGATCTTGAAGGTCTCTTCCAACCTTAATGATTCTCTGATTCCGTGAAAGCTTTTGGATGCAGTATGCGTACATAAAAATGCCTGATCAGGGTTTTACACCCTCAGGGACAGATCTGCAGACACAAGTATCTGAGTTGAAATTTAGCCTCACTGAATTTGTCGAGTCTCTATATTAACCTAAGATGGTATGTTTAATCGCTGAGTGTTAAACACATAAGGCAACATTTCATTTAGTTTTAATTATGTGGTATGCTGTGGGAATTGTGCCAAGGCAAAAGTGAGATTGTCTGGGAAATTATAACTGCACTTTTGTCTCTTCCCAAGAGGTGTAATTTCTCTATTCCTTAGGACTGCCTTTTCCAAAGTCAAATCTGAACCAAACGCAAAGCATATCTTTATGGACAGCTCCATTTTATGGGGGAACAGAGGAGTTGTGCTACATCAGATACTAGGTAAGCATAGGTACAATCCAGGGGATGTGCCAGAGGATGTGCACTGACTGCACAGGTCTGGCTTAGCCTGTCAGACTGCAGTAGCACGGTCTCACAGTCTTGGCAGACCTAAACTGGCTCTTGCAAGGCCACTCAAATGTTTCTGCAGCAAATTCAGTAGGGCTCAGGGTCTTAGTTAAGATACAATGTCAGAGCTAAGCTCTCTCAGTGTTTGCTTACTGCCATACTGTAATAAACTGGAAATAAATATTCTGTGAGACCAGAGCACTGACAACTGCAGTACAGAGGCTGCTGTGTGGGTAGAGGTCAATCTGAGATGAAGTGACTCAGTGCAGGCGTTTGAGCACAAGTCTCCTAAGTTCTCATTCTGGCCAGTGGAGATATACTCAGTTTGTGGAAGCCAAGACATCGAGCAGTTGCCTGTGTCCAAGTGCCTGTGCCTAAAATGCCTCAAGGATCCCGTCTGACCTCTGGCTACTTTTCCAGAGGGATGCAGGTCTTCCACAGGTTCTCTGCCATACCTCCCATCTGCACAGTGATGTCCCACAGACTGAAGAACAGGCCTGGTGGTGTTAGGTACCAGCACACTGGCAAGTGAATCGAGCCCTAGCTTATACTCTTAGCTTCTCTGTAAGAGACTTCCTTGTAGGTTTCTCAAACAGGAGCCAAATCCCACCCTCTGTGACTGAAGCCAGCCTGGTCCCAGGCACCTAATAAGCCCTGGATGTGAGCTGCTCTGAGCAGAGCCACCAGGCATCAGTGGCATGGCTGATCAGTGTTCTGGATAAGCCTTCAGAAATCCTAGAGTTGTCTGAATGCCTGTGCAGCCAACTACAACTGCTTTGGCCCATGGTCTGCAAAAGGACCGTCCATGGGAGTGTCAAAAACTGTGTTTTGGTTTGGGTCAGGAGTGCATTTTTAAAGTGAATCTCCCAGCTGGCCATGCCTACTACACATTGTTTCACGTTGCAGAGCAGCCTGGGGATATGCAAACAGGATTTCTTCCTAAGCAAACTAAACAAGCAGATGTCCTCTAGGAGTATACCTGATGGACTTACACCACTAATGTGTGCAGTCCATGGGACCAGACTAGAGCTGGTCCAAAGTGAAACCTCTGAAAGACATCTTGTGGATATTAGGTCCTAAGTGCTATCTATTGTTTTTCAGATCCACTCTGTTGTGATAGACAACGTGGTAATGCAGACATAGGCTATGCTTTCACATACTGAATTTTATTAAATTAGGCTTGCCTGTGTCTTGGATTTGTAAGCTGAGTTCAGGGATAATTAAAAGTATTTTATTCTATATTAACAGTATACTATCAATCATAGTTCCTTCTTAATGTATTTTTACCTGGGATTAAAATAAAGCCAGTGTTATAAATGCCAGTATCAGAAATATGATAAAGGAATTTGAATTACCTGATGCTGAAGATTAGTGGATAGTGTATTAGGAGGTGCAAAATAGATATTGACAATTGCTAAATGAAATTGTTGTTATTTATTGCTTCCATTTATCATAGGACTAAAAGTCAGATCCTAATCATTTAAGTAAATATCTCAGTTCTGGTGAGCTTCAGTGATACCTGTCAGACAGGAATAAACGCAGGTAGCAATGCATACATAACATCATTTTCAGAAAAGTATTAATAGTCTGAAATGAAACTGTGCAAGTATTTTTATGTAAGTTCTGGAATGCCCTCATTTTCGATGCTGTATCTTTTACTGGCATTGTGATAGGTCATTAATTTGTATATGGATTTGGCCAGTAGAGAATAGGAATAGGGAAGTGCTTATTCTTTTGTTCTCTGAAGTAATGTATTTAAATTGTGATTTCTCAGGCTTTTCTAGAGTACATTATGGTGTTATTGTGCTGATCTAGAATTTGTTAAGAGTCAATGGAAGGATGCCCATTTATTGCAATGGACAACATCAGCAGAGCAAAGGATTTAAGCACATGCTTAACTCCTGGCTTTGATGAGTTGGAAGCATGCTTTAAATGCTTGGCTTAATTGAAATGCAGAAAAAAATACCCACCCATCTGAGATTATGGATGTCAATCATCCCATATTTCCTCTATGTGCTTGGTACCATTTTTCACAATTTACACAAATGCATACATTATAATAAATAATGGAGTAGCAGATCCATGCCAGAAAGATAATGGGTTAACTTCTAAAGACCATTCAGCAATCCTGACTCGGTACTGAGCAACCTTACTCTTGCAAATAATCCCATTGTGTCTGTGCCATTCAGCATTAGAGGAACTATTAATTCTTATATTGTATGACATTATAGAGAGATCTTGCTGCACACTTGTAATGTTCAATATCCTGCTGTAAGATCAGATGAAACCCAGTGTGACTCCACAAGAAGAGAAAATTTGTCTTTATGATGTAAACATAACGGGATCCTTGTGCAACCAATTTTATACCCAGTTAAGTCTTCTAAAGAGGAATGGCTATATGGCCTTTTGGTACATAACATATTGCTAATGTATAGCCACATTAGGACAGACAGTAAGTTGGGACTTAATACATATTATGCTACTGCAGATTTTAATAAAAATTAGCATGAGTGGAATGATTTCATTAGCTTATAGCTAGTATACTGAATTGTCACGGCTAGAGTGCATAAGCAGATATCATATAAAGAAAGTCTTCAGCATGAATTGCCCTTGCAGCAGATCTGAGAGGAGTCGTAAAATTAAGTGTAATGTGCCCCATAGAAGGAAGGTACAGTGTAATGTAAGTCTGGGGTTAGTGTGGGGTGAGCCAGTCCCTCAAAGAATCAGTTGTAGGATCCGGTTTCTGTCAGTATAAGCAAAGAGACCCAAGGAGTGAAAGTAAAGTATCTGAGCAAATATGATTATGAAGATAAACTGCTAAGTAAATAACTAGACAGGTGGCTGTCAGGAGCATGCTTATATTTCTTACCCGCCTAAATTATTTAAATAATAATAAGCTTCCATACTTTGCAGTTACCATGAACAATGTGAAACCTTGCATTCGCGTTCCCCTTCCTTGTCCCTCTCTCCCATCCTGCTGTGTTTGTGTTCCCACAGAATTGGGTCCCTATGAGACAACTGGAGCAGGGACTGTGTGCTTGATTTTATGTTTGAACAGAGCCCAACATAGCTGACTCTTGTTTGTGGCCTCCAGCCCTGGCTGCAGTGCAAATTGCAGTAAAAATAATAATTATTGTTTGAATTTTGTTTGATGGGTATGAGTAGCAGGAGTTTGATCAGTTAGCCAATATGCAACAATAGTAACTGTACTGAGCAGAGCCTGCTGGCTGACTTTGGGTAAGTCCTTTCCTGTTTCTGAGTCTTTCCATCTGTAAAATGAGAGTGAGGTAATTCCTTTAAAAATGCTCTGCAGGTGTTGGTTATTACTACTGCAAGGAACTGATGGCACACAGGTCATGGGTTTGCTTTGTGCAACATAACCCTTCACCCTTACAAAAGCTCAGGGATCTCTAGGCCCTCTTAGTAGTAGTCAGTGTAAACAAGGAGAAATGGTAACTGCCTAGAATAGGAGAAAGCAAAATTAAACACATTTGTGGATGTACCTCACTGTGAGCAGCCATCTGTAGGACGATAAATAGTAGCATACATATATAAACACACTGGGTCGTCATTCCAAACAACATATTCTGTGTGTTTATCTCTGCGTTAATGAGGTACTCCTCTCAGTTTTGACATCTGTCACTTTGCAATCATGGCAGTGCAGTGCTGAATCGGAGAACAAAATCCATGGGCAGTATTTCAGCCTTTCACTCTGTGCACTGGAAATACGGGTGATGTAGCACGTTGTGCCAAACTGGGCTTTTCCCTTGGATGGCAGGGCAAAAGTGACTTGGTAATGTAAGCAGATGACACGGGTTGAAATGCATCAACTCAGGAACCCAAGCACTGGGGCCATGGTCATCATGAGCAGACTTGGAAGGAATGCTGTCACACAGGGAAGAATGACTGACAGATAACCAAGGTTTAGTTGATTCTATTTATTTGGTCACTTCAGCATTCAGCAGAGTGCTACAGTTCCTTTTTGACTTGCTTTTTTCTTTCAGAGAAAGAACTGTATCAAATCCAGAAATATAGCTCATGGCTCATTTGCTCACAGTGCCAGTGAGTGCCACCGCAGTGATTCTCTTTTGAACTTACATGAGTGACAGATTGTTCAGACCACTGGTTTCAGCATTCCCAGCATACTGGCATGCTGTAGGGTTTTCTGTTGGCAAGGATTGCTGCAGGGAACAGAAGTACTGTTGATACCCAAGGAGTTACCAAAGATATTCAAGCCATATCTTGGGACCACTCAGCTGAATGCACTAGTTTTTTGTTCCCACAAAATTTAGCATTGCACTGTTTCCTTCTTCCTATACATGTTCTGCTTGTTCAACCATGACTGCTTTGAATGGTAGATGGTGGTATGCAAGAAAGGCAGCATACACAGGGAAGAGGATCTATTAATGGAGTGACTTAGAGGAACAGCAGCTAACGTTGATTTTTCTGCAAATAAATGGAGAGGAGCAATCTCACCTTTATCAAAAGGACCGAATCTGACAGACTTTCAATGCTCTCTAGTATAAATCAGAATTTGGTTTAAGTCTAAATAAAGAGGGAAGACTTTTTCCTTTTTCATTATTGGCTTTAAATACTGAAGTATTTTTCTTAGAAAAGTATTTGCCCTTTTTGAAAACAGCCCATGCAATTCTTGAGCCCATGCAGCTGAGCTAATTCTTGCATAAAGTACGACATAGATGTTCATGAGAAAATGCAGGTAGCTCAGAATCAGGAATGCATAATTAAGCACCCTTTGTGCGGTCATGGTTGGTGGCTGCCTAAGTGGGTTCCACTGTAATGTTTTAAAAGCAAACATAGAGTTATTTGTGGTGCATTGCTGCAGGGTAGATCCCTGGTGTCTGAGGAATAGAGAAAAACCTGCAAATTGTCTCTTAAAAATTCTGAAAAGCTGTTCATCCTATGTGTGCGCTAGTTGTCACTTGACTTGTGTTTCTGACAGAAAAACTGATGTGAGCTTGGGAGTAGAGGGATAATAGTGAAACTCCAGGTAAATAATCCTTGCAATTGTACTACAAGTATATCTGTTTCTTCTCTAATGCTAATACCCATCTGGGAAGAGTTTCCTTCCAAAAGGCATGAAAGTGATAAGAAGATAACAGTTTTCACCCAAGGGTAGTAATCTGGCAAAGATCTGGATACTATTCCTGAGCTGTGAGTTTTCGTGCTACCTGCAGAGATGGTGGATGGGTAATTTCAGTTACAGACAGAGAAATCTGACATGGGGCTCTGTTCCAGGAAAGCTGCGCCAAGAAGTATAATTTTACTCTTCAATGAGTTTTTGGGTGGTACTTGCCTTATGCGCTGAGAACCCTTTAAAGGTTATTTCTTGAGCCACATTTTGTCAATGAAACTTCTGTTCCACAGCCCAAGACTGCTTCTGGCTGGGTAAAAAAAAGAGTCCGTAGTGTTGGCAGCAATTTTATGACATATTGGGTGATGTCATTAAGGGAGCTGTTAGCAATCTGTCATTTAAGGAACAGCTTCTGCTAGTGCAACATGAGGGAAGTGATTTAATTCCATGTCTGCTTGGATTTCTCCTATATAATCAGTGGAGGCCCAGGAGAATTAGGAGGCACAGTATGATACTCTCCTGATTACTTTGCTGTCATGTCCAATTGATGGCCTAAAATGTGTGTGAATAAAGTGTTCGTGTACAGGGGAACACGAGGGTTTGCTACAGAGTGCTCCCCTAATACACTGAGCTGTGGTGGCTGTACAGGGTAGGCACTCTTAAGCAAGGAGTAACAGGGATGACTGTAGCATCTAATTCAGGTTATGCAAACATATTTGTTTGCTGACAAGTGACAGGAGGAAGAGAAGTCTGTGGGAGTATCCATGAAGAAGCACAGAGAGGAATGCTCTTCCTGGCCTCAGGGTTGTACCAGTTCTCTGGAGATGCTTGGGACTGTTACAGCCGTCTCTCAGCCTTCATTTCACCCCCCAGATGACTTGATCTTGGCTTCTCTGAGTTTTCCCTTGAGGCTGGGAAGTGAAGGTATGGGTGTCCAACAGGGAGGACAGCTCACTGGAAAAGGAAGGAAGACATCTTCTCATTTTGCCTCTTGGAAAGCTCCTCAGCTCTTCAGCGCAGCCTTGTTGCGTTGTTTGCTTGTGTTCTGGGTCAGAGAAATGAATGGCAGAAAATTCTCCCAGATTGTGGTTTGAACATGCTGCTTGTAGTGTAGGACATGAAGTCAGGAGCTGGCCTGGTCCCTTCTGCTCTCCCCACAGAGTTTGGAGCACAGTGCTGTGATCCCAGAGACAGGTACAGGGTGGTGGCTCCAGTTTGTTGCTGTAGGATGTGGAAAGCCAAAGCACAGGTTGCTTCAGAAGCCAACTAGATGAGTAAGAGAGCAGAGATCCAGCAATGGCTGTTGAACGTACTGATCAGCCTGTTGTCACCAACTCACCCACCGAGGAGCAGATGGTGGGAGTAAGGAGGCCATGGTGGGGCAAAAAACACTGAATATTTCTGAGTGTCTGATACTGCCTGCTGCTGGGAACATCACTGCAGGCTAGGTGAACCTTGAGTCTCACCACGTATAGCAGTGCTTGTGTATTAGTTGCTCCTTTGCAGGTAGGTTTAACAGATTATTTGTTCCTCCTGTGGGCCGCGGCCTATTCCAGCAGAAAGTTCCTGCCAGAGGATTGCCTGAACATCCGCATCTTGGTTTGAATCATCATGCTATACTGAAAGTGCTTAGGGAGACTTTTTCTCTTCATGAAATGAGTTCACAGATCTATAGACTGTAAGGCTGGATAGGTTCATTAGTCAGCTTTACCGGGTAGCACACGCCATAGAGTTTTACCAAGCTATTGCTGTACAGAGCCCGGCTATGCTAATGTTTGTTCCTTTGCTCTGCTGTAATGAAGATGCAGTGAGTGTTTGCTGCCAGTCAGGATCGTTCTTTTCGCTTCCCAAGAGATGGCTACTGAGTTTACCTCCTCCAGGTATCTTATGATTTCAAAAATATAGTTGTGGCTCATTTAGTAAATGGCTTGTGCGTAACATCTGTGAGTGGAAAAGTACCCTAAAATAGGAGCAGTGTCTAATAATACTTAGCATTTATATAGTGCCTCTCAACCAACTGTTTCAAAATGCTTTATACGTAAGGATAGGGTTGGTTATCACCATCCCAGTTTTTTCAGTCTCAGCAGCTGAGGACAAAAGGCTTTGCTGACTGCCCAGTCTTGTGTTGTACGTGAGTAGCAGAGCCCAGAATAGAATCCATCCCCTTCCTTTACTCTTTTGTCCTCTGGGTCTGACCAAACTGATATGATTCAGGCACAGGCTTTTAAAGGGCCAGTGGTTCTGCAAGTGCAAGGGCCAGAAGGAGTGCAGGACCACAGCTTCAATGACTCCTACTGCCATAGCTGATAGGCACCTCTGAAATGCAGCTGCTGTCCCTGCAGTCCCAAGGAGGTGATGGGATTGAAGTTGTGAGGATGAGAAGTCAAAGGTGGGAGTGGAACTCATGCCAGTCACGAGGGCTGAAGGTATGTTATATAGCTGGAAGCAGAACTGGCAGCAACATGAACTCAGATGCAGCTGTTGATGATAGGTGAATTCTGAAATCTGATTTTCACTAACCGTGAGTCAACTAGACATGAGCAGTCATGAGTCAAGACCCTTGAGAATCAAAAGTGTGCATAAAAATATAACATTATAAAAAATGAATACGTTTGGTAAGGAATAATTGCCATTTAGAGTCATATTAATTCTCATTTCCAGAGTTTGGTCTACTACTCTGAAGGTTAACCTGACATTCTTGCTTACACATAGGTCTCCAGAAGCTGTTTCTTTGATTAATTGCCAAATGTCTGAGACACTTGGTAAAATTCTCAGTGTGAGCAACACCAGGGACAAAATGACAATTAACAAGACATAGCCCCAGAAACTGCAACCTGAGCTTCAGTGGTGAACATTTCCAAATGTCCTTTAGGGTGAATAGGGGGGAGGACGAGGATAGTTTTTAACTTAAGTGGGAAAACCTGTTAATTGGAGAGTAATTTTGAAACCTAGGCAAAATGACAGGCTTGATAATCCTATCAAAAAAAAAAAAAAAAAAAAAAGATTTCGTATGGAGGACAGGAAAATGGCAGAAAGGGTAAATGTGTCTACAAGAAAATCCGTGACAGTTAAGTGCTAGTATGTAGGAAAGTGATACAAATTAGAAAAAAATACCCACCTAAAAGAGATAAATTCGTCCATCCAATGACTGCCTGTAAAAGTGAAGTTTAGTAGAAAAAAGTCAACTCTTGTAGGTTTTTAGAATAAATTGTAATTGTATAATTTCTAATAAGCAGCAAGGCTTACATCCTTATCATAAAAATCCTCTAAGCAGGAATTAAAAAAAAAAAAAAAGAAAAAAAAAGAAAAGAATGAGATTTTCAGCTTCCAAAAATAGTTTGCCAAGAGCAGAGCTTTTTTCTCCTCCTGATTGCAAGAGAAATCACTTTGCAGTGTTTTATTGAAGAACAAGTGGTATTGAGTAAAAGAATAATTGATAAGTGATTTTTCTCCCTTTCTATTCTCTAAGCTGGATTTTGTTGTGCTGTCTAGATGAAATATTCACGATGGCACTGACCCCTTACTCGTGCAATTTGTCCAGTGTTTGCTTGGAGATGTTCAGAAGTAGCGGAGCAGAAAATCCCTCACTGCAACCAGCATTTGCTGGGGATTGCTCTTCACATTGGTCTATGTTGAAGGAGATTCACTGGACAAAGAGATGAAACGTCTATCTGGTTTC
This sequence comes from Aythya ferina, assembly GCF_964211825.1. NCBI lineage: Eukaryota > Metazoa > Chordata > Aves > Anseriformes > Anatidae > Aythya > Aythya ferina. The sequence continues at coordinate 193,529,330 of NC_140296.1, read as the reverse complement.
AAGACCAGAGACTTTTTGTGCGTGTGAACCAGCCAACCACCCTGCCAAAGCTGGAAAGATGAGCTCTATTTTTATAAAAGGGGTAAAAATACAGAAGATATCAAATAGCTCTGTGAAGCATGTACATTTGAGCTTCAGGTTAGCTAGAGAGGTGAAGATAGAGTTGTCTCTTTGCTTCTTTTTGATTCCTAGGAAGAGTATTTTGGGGGTCAACTTGGTATCCACCTTCATTTCCTGAGGTGCTGTTGCACATTTGCTGATGCATTGTACTGCACGGTGCTGAATTCCAGTGCCCTGCCACTGTGAAGGGCATTCTTAAGCAGGAAGACGTTATGTCTCAGTTAATTGAACTATCAATATATATATATATATATATATACGCCTTGCTGAGGGATTAAGGGATTTGCATTCTTTTTTTCTTATTGCCCAACCTTGCTTGCACTCAGGCTTGCAAGCTCCTCAGAGCAGTGACTCTTTCCTGGTGTCTGATGAGCACATCCTTCTCTTTGGGTACTAGGAGTAATACTGCAAGGGAAACTCTGATTGGAACATTTAATTACTCATTAACTTCTTCTGTCTCCGCAGCCTGTCTCTATTACCATATTATAGCCTTGTGCTCGTTACAGACAGCTAACAACAGCTGACAGCAGAGGAGGTGAAACCTGGAGCCTGGGAGAGCTCCTTGGCTGCCCTGTGGTGTGTTTTAGATGCAGTGGCCATGAGGCTTTAGTGCTGGTGCTTGAGGAGCTGGAAGCAATGGCATTATCCATTCCAGTCTAAGCCTAGGTGTCAGAGATACAGAGAGGACAGTATCTCATATGCTGCTTCCTCCCTGAACTCTTCTTGTGTTCTCTAGATCTCTGCTGTCATTTTTATTTCTCTGTATAATCCTTTCCAAAAAGTCTTTTCTCTCTTTTGACACTGTTCTACCAATTGACCAAAAGAATTTGTGGCAAATGCCCGAGAGGGTAGGTCTTACTGAAGTCAGCAGTACTTACAGGAACTTATTGCCTGTCAAGATAAAGAATGTTTCCTGAGGGGAAGGATATTCCTTTGGTGATGGCAAAGGTCAGGGAAGCTTTCAGTTGTAGGTCTGCATCTGCATGCATTTCTCCTGTGACTGTAGGCAAGTAACACTGAATTTTATTTCTTGCAGTCAGCCAAGCAGAAGAGGATGTTGTTCCAGTAAACTGGAAGTGGAGAGGGTGTTGGGATAACCTGGATAAAGCAAAAATATAGATCATACCAGACATGTAGGTAAGGCAGTAGGGCTGGAAAGGCAGTAGGGAGGAAAAAGAGGCCCACGATGTTGTTGGTTACATAGTGAGGCAGACCCAAGCAATCCAGGGGTAAGTACACAGCACATGGGTTTATGAGTGTGTTGTGGTTTAGCCAAAATGCAGTGGAAGGGGGGACTTCAGCGTGGAGCTCAAGCAGAGCCAGGAGTGCAGACTCCATCTCCAGACCCATACTCTAATCCCAACCACTGAGTTCTGCTGCCCAACAGTGATGCTGGGAGGGCTGTTTCTACAAATTTCTATGAACTGAAGTGAGACATTTATAGAGAATGTTCTACCAAGCTTCACTGAGAGATACTTGTGCTCATTACATACTCCACGGTTCTCACTTCTAATTGCTTGGTCTCTTTCTCTACTTCAGTGTGGCACAACATGGCTGTGGGTCCAGTCCATCTCTGGTATGCTGTGCTTGTGCCCACTAAAAGTTTATTATACTGAAATAGCTTCCATAAATATACAGCATCATCTTTCCTAATCTGGTTAACTCATATTTTTTCATTATTTGATTATAACAATATCAGAAGGTCTTAGTGCCTTTATGGATGAATGACTAGAGGATATACTTTTGTGAAAGGATCTCTTTTTTTTTTTTTAGTTAGAAAGCAATTCTAAAAATGCCTGAAAAATCCCTAATGATATTTATTCTACTCATCTGACCTAAAAATAGCTAAAGCAATTTGAGTAGGAATGGAAAATCGCTTGCATGTGGAGTTTGAGCTCTAAGTGGAAGGCCACCTACTCTCAGATCAAACAGTGGGTAAAAGTCAGGATTTCCCAGTTTAGAACCATAGTTTTGATACTTTGGAAACTCAGTGGGGCCTTGGGCGCATCACACAGTTTCTCCTTCCTTAAATTAAGTATGCAGATTACTTACTACCTAGGTCTGCTGTAGAAACACGGAATCATAGAATGGTTTAGGTTAGAAGGGCCCTTAAAGACCACCCAATTCCAGGCCCCTGCCATGGGCAGGGACGCCTCCCACCAGATCAGGTTGGCCAAGGCTCCGTCCAACCTGGCCTTGAACACCTCCAGGGATGGGGCATCCACAGCTTCTCTGGGCAACCTGTGCTGGGGTCTCACCACCCTTACAGTGAAGAATTTCTTCCAAATATCTAATGTAGATCTATCCTCTTTTAGTTTAAAACCATTCACCCATGTCCTATCATTATCTACCTGAGTAAAGAGTTGTTCTCCATCCTTTTTGTAAGAGCTCTTTAAGTATTGAAAGGCCACAATGAGGTCTCCCCAGAGCCTTCTCTTCTGCAGTCTGAACAGCCCCAGCTCTCTCAGCCTTTCTTCATAGGAGAGGTGCTCCAGCCCTCTGGTCATCTTTGTGGCCCTCCTCTGGACTCACAGGTCCACACCTTTCTTGTGCCATGGGCCCCAGACCTGGACACAAGGCTCCAGGTGGGACCTCACGAGAGCAGAGCAGAGGGGCACAATCAGAGGGACTTGTAGAACATCATGAGGTTCACGTGGGCCCACTTCTCCAGCCTGTCCAGGTCCCTCTGGATGACATCCTTTCCTTCTTTGGTATCAACTGCACTACTCAGCTTGGTGTCATCTGCAAGCCTAGGGGTGCACTTAATCCCATCATCCATGTCATTGATGAAAGTATTGAAATGCACCGGTCCCAAGACAGACTCCTGAGGGACGCTGCTCATCACCAGCCTCCACCAAGACATAAAATCATTGACCAACATTTCCTGGGTGCAGCCTTTAAGCCAATTCCTTATCCGTCAGATGTTCCACCCTTCAAATCCATATCTTTTCAATTTAGAGATTAGGATGTCATGTGGAACCACATCAAAGGCCTTACAGAAGTCCCAGTAAATGACGTTGGTTGGTCTTCCCTTGACAACTGATAAAGCCACTCCATTATAGAAGGCCACCAGATTGGTCAGGCAGGATTTGCCCTTGGTGAAGCCGTGCTGGCAGTCTCAGATCACCTCCTCATCTTGCATGTGCCTCACCTTGCCTCCAGGAGGATCCACTCCATGATGTTGCCAGTCACAGAGGGCAGGCTCAGTGGTCTGCAGTTCCCCAGGTCCTTCTTTCTACCCTTTTTAAAAATGGGAGTGATGTTTCCATTTTGCCAGTCACCAGGGACTTTGCTTGAATACCATGAAACATGATAGTTAATGTTTCTACAAGTGCTTAGTAAATTGTGCTGTGATAAAGATACATTTGGATATAACCCATAGCTTCATTTCATGTAGATCACAGCTATATCAGTTGCATTTCCTTAGAAATTATTGTGAGAGAACAAGAGGTTAGCCTGTAACCAAACAGCTAAAAATCTCTTCGGTCCTCAGGAAGGAAAAGGTTTCTCACTGCTGCTTTACTGTCTGATCTGAGAGCAGGGTAGCACTTTGTGAACATCCATGAGATGAGCTTCTTCACCCTAGGAGCAGTGCTGCTACTTAACGAGGGGAAAACTGAGGTTCAAAGAAACTTAACACCAACAGTTTTGACTCAAGAATACAAGTCTGAAGATACCGGTTTTCTGGAATTGGTCAGGGTTGCCTGGGAAAGGTGTGACATGTCCAGGTACATAGCCTACTGCTGAATAACCAGCTCACCCCTGCAATGACTGCCTAACACTCCTCTAAATGGAGCTGTGGTGTGGCATTATAAACTGCCTGCACCTGGACCTGGAGAGATCTATATCAACCAGAGCACAGCCAGTGACCCTAGGAGGAATATGCAGCCTAGATTAACAAAAAATTCAGTGCTGTATTTTTGAGGAGATATTATTTAGTACTGAAAGACCTTTTCCATCACTTTCTTTCCATGACTTGTAAGTGGGAATGAATCCAGGTTTGTCTAAGGTCACAGTGCTGTGGTGCAGCTGATGATAACCTTGCAGTTAAGCCATATAATGGAGAGCGTATTACTGTGAAATCTCTCAAATGGCAGCCTTCTCTCTTGTACCTACAGGGACCCCTGTGTAGTCTGGTCTGTAAGAGGCTGATGCACAGTTGCTAAAAGAGGAGCAGGCTGTCTATGTATAAGGCCAGAAGGATGAGGTGCCTTGCCTTAGGAGTGCAGGAGCTTGGAGAATAGCGCAAAATTGCATTAAGTGAGAAGTCCTTTTGCTTTGGCAATGATGTTGGGCACTGATCTTCAAGCTGGTCTTTGCTAGAATCTGTTCTGAAGAGTGAAGTGCCTTTTCTTTCATCAAAAAAATTCATTTTCATTGATTTTCACCGATTATAAGGCCAAAGGGGAGTTTGAGTATCTAGTCTGACCTTCTGGTTAATGTGTCCTACAGGGCTTCCCTGAATTGGCTCTGCTGTGAATTAAAGCAACAAAAAAGAAACTGGATTCTCCTGCCAGTCCATCAGATTCCTAACCACCTTATATTTCAAAACTTTTTATCATACTACTTCTACTGCAGTTACTATTTCATTTCCAGTTTCTTTCTAGATCAGATCTGGGTTGTAGAACAGTGCAAAATGTGTGTTTTTTCCATTTCTGTCAAAGACTTTGCATGGGACTGTATGGAAGGACTCATTGCAGAAACACTGGGGAATTGAGAAGGGATGGGAAGAATCTAGCTTGCATTATTGCTGTGTAACTGAGAGACTGTAAGGGAGCAAAAACACTGCACAACAGCCTGGGAGCTAAGGCCTGTGAGAAGAAAGAGAGCAGGTGTGCTCTGAGTGAGGTGAGCTGAATTTCCATCCCAAGACCTGAAGGTAATGAAGGAAGCAATTATGTAACTTGTCATCTTCAAAACTGATAATTTTTGAAACTTGTGAACAGATGAGAAGGGCCAGGAAAAAGATACTTTGTGGTGCAGTACCTGTTGGGCTTCAGATTAGGAAACCAAAAGCTCGTTGACCTCAGAACCTCTCTGAGGCTTCTGCCATGTCACTGTATAGGATGAATGAGCCAACAGCAGCTAGACTGTGCAGAGCTCTTCCTCCCATTTCTGCTGTTTTCCATCCCTTCTTCTCAGGGGAACATGACTCAGAAGCCCTTCAGGGGCAGGGCTGCACTCCAACCTGATGCATGAGGTCAAGATGTCTGGCTTGGCTTGGCTGGTGAGAGCAGATCTCTCTTAACAAGAAGCAGCAAGGATCAGACTGTACAAAAGTCAGTGTAGTCCTGGTGCTGTGTGAGATAGCTGTCTATGGTAAGTATGTCAACATCTGAATGTTGTTTGTAACATGAACATACTTAGCTGCTATAGGTGGGATTGTCTTTTCCCACTAATATATGCTTTCAGCAGGAAAGGGATGTGCAAACCAAAATGTTCACAAATTCGAGGAGGCTGGAGCTCCTGTTCTGTTGTATCAGTTGTAATGAACTTTGCTGCTCTTACACTTAAACATATTGTGAAGGTCAAACCTTTCTCTTTACCACATTCAGCTGCCAAAATTCTCCTCTTACCATTCTGGTGCCAAGCCTGCCCACGTATCTACCTGATTCAGCCCACTTTCAGTGATGATGATCCATGCCTTCATTTAGCAATCCACTGTGGTCAATGAGCTTACCTGGCTGTCAAGTCTATCCAGATGAAACACCAGGGAACGAGTCCAACATTAAATTCTGGTGTTCTGTTAAAAAATCTTACTGTTCAGGGACTAAGAGTTTTTCTGCAGTTAACAGCATGTAAAGCTGGTGCAGAAAATGCTGGCTTCGAAGGAAGACCTGATTTCTAAATCAAAAATTGGTTGTTTTTCCTGACTCCACTTCCAATGTATTTGTTTACTGCAAATCCCTGAAGTGATGGAAGGTCATGTTAGAAAGGCCACAGATTATTTATGTTAGGATATGCATTTTTTTTTCTTTCTGTTAAATTTTAGATGTCTTTTTAAAGAACAAGAATATTAAAAAACAACAAAACAAAACAAAACAAAAACAAAAACATACAGGCTCATGGCTACCCTGCTTTGCTGCAGCAGATAACAGAGCACTTGCAAATGGCACTGACACCTTGGGGTAGATGGCTGGGGGTTAGCAGTATTGTGACCGAGCACGTCTGACCTCTTAACTAACTGAGCTTTTCAGTCTCCACCACTGCTAATTCGCATGTAGCACAACTAAATAAATAATGCATGCTGCATTCATCTGAACTAACAAACAGGCAAGTGCTACCCAGCCATACAGACCTGCCCATTAATGGCGCTCATCAGTGTCCTCTCTGCCTGAGTAGACAAGATGTTAGGGCATCTGTCCTGCTATTTGATGGGGGACTCTGTAGGAGGTGAAGCTTTTCAGCTTTTCTGCATTTCCTAGATGCTTGCTGGTAATGCTGGGTCTCATGTCCCTAATCCATAATGATATGGCTGGGAGTTGTTGATTTACATGAATCATTTGCGCTCTGGCTTTGGCTACTACCAATTTATGTTGTAAAAGGTTTGCAATTGCTTTATCCAATGATAAACAGCAATAAAAAGACATTTCCAGTGTCTGCTTATAGGATTTAGTGACAACATTGGTTCAAAAGTAATGCATGCAAAGGCATTTCCAAATTCATCAGAGGAAACATCCTGGGAGAAATTGGATGTTTTGTGAGCTAACCTTGTGGAGTGATTCCAGGGTAATCCATATAGCAGGAAATTTTAACAAAGAGATTTCTCATTGGAAAATGCTGATTTGCAATAATCAAAAACCATGGGTAGCACTGTGCCAGTTTCATCAAAGCTGAAGGGTAATGGGAAAGGCATCTCCCATCCAGGGTAGGAGTTACCGAGGAGAATACTCCAGGGTAGCCTGCTGTCTGGAATGCCAAACACCTACTATCGAATCTTTCCCTTGAAGTGGAAAGCAAAGATCCTTGAAGCTTAGAAATTTCTTCTTACACAGGAGGATGCCCTGCCAGTGTATTGGCTGTTCCAGGATGCATCTCATGTGAAAAACTTCAGAAAGGTTTCAGTTGCATCATGATGAGGAGCCGGCAGCTTCCAAGTTGTGCAGAGAAGCCATTCCCACCCCTAACAGCACACATGCAAGACCATCCTCTAGTGTTAAACACCAGTGGAAAAAAAATGCTCACACCCTAGCCTGTGCAGTTTGAAGCAGGTAGCACGTCTGCAGAGACATTAGAGGCAGCCCATGAGTCCCTTAGATGTCCCTACATGAGCTGCAGCCCGTGCTGTGCCCGCGCTCTGCCCTGTGCCACTGGCGGGGCTCCTGCAGCCAGCAGCGATCCTGCCCATCGCTCACGGCTAACTCGGGAAAGGAGGAGAAATTTCCTTGCATGCACTTCCCTGCTGTGCAGCTTGGCAGCATCAGGTCTTAAGGCTATTGTTGTGCTTGCCCCTTACAGAGGTAATAAATAGGCCAAATAAATAAATGAAAAAGGCCAAAGGCAGTGTATCAATGGCTGCTCTTTAATCGTATTTGGATCCTATTCCCTTCTGCCTTGTAAGGTACAGGAAGCCCTCTAGTACCGGTTCTCATTAATAAATGAGTAAGTCCTTATTAAAGACCAAGCATTCCCATGCACTTCCCCAAATTTAATATCTGTCCTTCCTTGCCTCTATAACAATTCAAAGTATTTCTAGAGGTATTATTGTGTTGTATTGCACTGCCTGTTTCTGTATGGGGATAATAATGAAAGCTTGCTATAATCCATATTGTGTCTGTCTAAAATCTCATTACTGTCTCCTTCTGAAGGAAAAAAAAAAAAAGTAATGTGAGTACTTTCTTCACTGAAAATTAATTTCCTTGATCGCTGAGAGAGAGTAACGTTACCTGTAATTATATGACTAAAAGCTACAGCCTTTAGCCATTTTGGGGAGCTTTTCTGTATCAAAACATAGACGGCAATGTAGACCGTGTTAGATTAACATTAAAGAGAAATGTACTTTATCCTTTCGTGGCTGATGAGTGTACTCACAAGGTCACATCCACATTATTAGCATGTTTTGCTGCATTTTTCAATAATTTATTCAATCACTACTACTCTAACTTGTTTAAGTAGCATTTTTGGTTTCAGTTGGTGCTTTTCCATTTACATTAATATCTGTTATATTCCAAATAAAAATAATATAACGTACTGGCTGACATAATAGATGCACGAAGGGAGGCTCTAGGGATCTCAGAAGTGACTGTTACCTATTGGTACATGAGATATGGATTATTTTTTTTTTTAATTTTTCCATTTTGTTCTTTTGTTATTACTGCACTAGCTTGATAAATAGGGCAGATGAATGGCTGTAGAAGATGTACAGGAGCCTAACAATCCTTTGCATTTCAGATCATCCTGTTTGGCTGAATACAGATATTGGAAGTTTAATTGGAATACTCTCTCATCTCCCATGCCATTTGAAAATGTGATGGATTTGATGTTCCTGTAAATGCTGGCTTGATTATGTGGCCCACATATTAAGCTAACCTTGATGCCACTCGAGTAATAACTATAGCACATCACTGTCTGTCCTATGAATGGAGGTCCTGAAGTTCTTTCAATGCAGTTCCCAAATTTACCGGACTAGTGACCGTCCTGTTAGATTGTTCCCTAGACCTGGCAAGGTTTGGCATGAGGCAGTGCTACAAAGCCCAGCCTGGGTGATTTATTTCTGTTGTTTCAGTAACATCAGTGGACTGCTAGGTACTGTACGAGCAGTACCTACCCCACATAGTTTACTTTCTTAAGTCATCAGGCAACGGATACAGTAGGAGGATAGAATATATTTTCAAAGGTGGCTCTTTTAAAAAAAATACTTCAATAGTTTCTTTATTTCAGCATCATTGTTTGACTATGTTTCTTGTATATATCAGTGTAGAAATGAGTCTTAGGGTGTTATCAAAGAGGAAATCATCCCTTACAGAGCCTGCAGATAATCTGCTGGATAGCCAAAGGGTGGTGCCTCAATCACAAACACTGTATTTGGGATTATTTTTAACTTTCCTTGAAAACTTATTAGAGCAGACCTCTAAGCCATTTGTATTGACTTAGAAAGGGCTAGGCATGACAGCAACAACCATGTTGCAAAAACGAATCACAGAAGTTTACTTTTGCAAGTCACTTTGCTATGGCTGGTCCAGGCCCAACAATGTGTCTATGGGCCTCCATGTGCAGGATGCAACTCAAGCCTCAGGGCTGGCTTGGGAAATTTGTGATTTCCTCGTTGTCTTGATCTTAATCTACATTCATCAAAGGAAATAGTGACTGCAGTGAGAAGTGATGGGATCTGACTTCATATGGGTACAGGGAACCCTAAATCCAGCTCTTCTGGTGACTGTAAGCATTGTGAGCCTTTGCCTCTTGAGGGAACTGTCCCATTTAAGGGGAGACCTCGCTGACTGCAAAACTGGTAATGCCAGACTGAGCTCAGCTTTCCAGTGTCCTGTCTTGACCGCAGTCTATTGCAAAACTTTTACAGCTTCTACAAACGTTGAAATCTTTGACCAGTTTTGAATCTGGCTGTCTTAGAGGCCCTCTCTGCCACTTGCCTCTGTGGTATCTGCTACAATGGGCTGCTGAGAGCACACAGGTGCAGGATGCTTGTCCTGGCTTTGCTGATGAGCTGTTGCTGGCTGTTGATAAGGAACACTGCCTCCCCAACCATTCACTTCTCTCTTGCTCTTTTCTATCTTCCCCAGGCCTTGTGTCCATTTGCTTCTTTTTCTTTAAGCAACATCTCAGTTTATGAAACCGAAGTCCAAACAGTGACTTCTGAATGTCATGTATGTGACCATAAAAAGCCAAAATGCACCAATTTATTATTGTGTACATTTCTGTTGTAAATGCTGCAACTTTGCACTTCCCTGCTCATAACTGTTTTTTTCTCCTTTTAATTATTTGTATCTTTTTATATCAAAACAATTTGAATCTATTTCTGTTGCAAGATGTGTAGCGTAATGATAGGCATTTGTGGATGTCTTTGTTGAGCTGCAGAAAGTGTTTTAAAAGCCTTGTAGCTTTATTTTTCTCTTGGAATGTCATGCTACTTACAAACTAACATCTTCATCAAGGCTCACTTATGAAAGGACAAAGCAACTTCCTGTGCTCATTGACAGTCCTTGGAGCTTATTTCACTCCCTGTTTTTTTTTTGTGTGTTTTTTTTTTTTTTTGTAGACTATATTTGAAGTAGGTAAGATCACTGAAACCATGGTGAGATGTGAGAAGCTCCAGATAAATTAGATGGCTGAAATAACAGTGATTGCTTTTAGCTTGATTTCTCTTTTTCTCTGTTTGCAGGCAGATGGGAGAACAGGTCTGCACTGCAGTCATTTACATGATTGCCTGCTTTATCCCTTGACCTGAGAACCCGAGTAGTGGTAGGTAGCATGAGCTCGAGTCAGGAAATGAGAGGCCAAAGTGAACAAGGGGTGTCATTGTTTAACCCTTCCCTACTGCTTTTACTGAATACAGCTAATTTCTGTCACTTCCATACAGAGTCATTTTAAAATTGAATAGTGATTAAAGGGGACATTTTAATATATCCAGCTCTCTTTGTGTGAAAGATCTGCATTTAACATTTGATTTTATTACCAATTCAAATGTAACTGATGAGTTTTCTGTATATTGTGTTGGCTGATAGACTGTCAGTCTTTGTGGCAAATAAACATTTCTGCAAACAGTAAAGAGCTCAGAAGGTGCATGCAGTGTATGTTTATTACTCATCTGAATTCATCTTTTCTACCTGTAAGTGGTGGTGAGTGGGAGTCATTGAATTGAAAGCAAAAGTATTTAGCAAGATAAATTTGAGATGACAGCAAAATTCTGGATTAAATAAAAAAGGATTCAGAAGCAGAAAAATTCAGTGAAGAACACTGGGAACAGGCTCTTTGGAAACAAAGAGATTGGAAGTCAGTTGGAAAGGAAAATCTCTACTCCCTAGAAATGTAGGTGATGAGGTTGCCTGTGCAAACAGGTATCTTTGATTTTGTGCCTAACACATGTCCAGGGCAAGGAATCAGGAAGCAGACTCAGTGACATCAGCCATAGCATCACCAAACTGCTGTTCAAAGTGTCGGTGACTGCAGTGATCAAGTCAGTGAAGCAAGGAGCCCACTAGTCAGAAGGGAGTGCAGCAAGCCCACCTGAGGACAGCCACACAACCCTACGGACAATGGGGGAAGCGTGCTGAAAAACACACCTTGGGTGTGTCCCAGATTGACTCTAATGCATGCTAGATCTGAGCGTAGGAGGAAAGGAGATTAGCTCATCAACTACTGACAAGTAACACAGTGGTAGTTGTCTTTCTGTGATGGTTTTACCCTGCTGGGCAGCTGAACTTCACCACAACCACTCTCTCACTCTCCCTCCTCGAAGGGAAAGAGGGAGAAAATACGATGGAAAGGGCTCAGGAACTGAGATAAGGACAGGGAGATCACCCACCAATCATCACGGGCAAAACAGACTCACCATAGGCAGATCAATATAATTTATTGCCTATCACTAGCAGACTAGAGCAGTGAAAACCTAAAAGCAAACTAAAAGCATCTTCCCCCTGTTCACCCCTTTCTACCTCTTCCTCCTCCCGAGCAGTGCAGGGGAATGGGGGCTGCAGTCAGTCCCTAACACTTTGTCAAAAGGTTTTTTTGGCCACAGAGCTGATGGTAGTATGATTCGCTGACCACCTTAAAATAAGTTATCCAATAAAGGAAGCCACAGTTTACTTACTTGCTGCTTTAGAGGTACCTAGTTTCATTAAATGTTAGAAGAGAAAGGACCATTCCAATACTTTATTACAACCTTTAAAATAGCAACCATAATTTCTGCGGCTAGGGCCAAATAACTTTATGTTGCTGGGGCGAGAAAATTTAATTATGTACAATTCATGACATAGGTAGTTTTCTATAAAAAGTGTATACACAGACATGCATGAATATTTTAAGAATAGCTAGAATTATGTGGAAGACATTAAAAATATCAATGAGCGTTTTAGATAACGAACTTCTGTTGTGTTAAATCTGAACATAATTCTAAAGGGCACAATTGATTGAGAATGCATATAATGCCTCCAGGATTTACCACCTCTGGATGCATTCGCAATCTGATGTTTGAGTAAAATGTTTGGATGCAGAAATTATTCCTTTCCTGTGTTCCTTTGCTCAGCAGAATGGTCCATGAAGACATCATGCAGTTTGCCACATTGCTAATTCCCCTTATACAGTTGTCAAATGCAATTTATTTCTAGAGATTTTGAAACAACTCGCAAACTGAATGTCAACAAGGATTGGTCTCCAATAAATTTATATTAATTACCCTGAAATTAAATATTTTATAGACAAAAGAGCAGGGTATTTAAAAAAAATGTTTAAAATAAAGCTAGCAGTTGTGCAGGTTGGGAGGACTGTTCAGCTTCTTGTGGTGATATAGCAGATATCAACCTGGACCAGCAGAACCCATGCAAAGAGTCAAGTAAAGGTGACCAGGCTTGGCCACCATGGTGAGGAGGCAGCTCCAAGGTCCATCATGGATGTCCATGAGCAAGGGTCAGCATGGCATGTGGCCAGGCTCTCCCCTCCCTGCAGCATTGCCCTGGAAGGACCAAGAGGAGAGACCTGGGATTTGGTCACCCTGCTTTCCTCCTCCAAACTCCCATCAGTCCCTCCATGTGCCCCCATTACAACAGGACAGCAGCTCTCCATGTGTCTTGTCCTGGAGGCTGCAGCTCAGGTGGTATTCACAGGTGTTCCCCATCCCTAGGGGTGGCTGTGGCCAACTGCACCACCCAGATTTCTACAGGGCACAAAAGGGAAATTGGTTACTTGTGACTGCTGTTGCTTTTCATTGAAAAGACTTGTATAACCTTCAAACTCTTGCTGGTGGTTTGGGGAAAACATAATTGTTTCCCAAGTGCTCTGTGTACTGGCTGTTATTCACACCAAAAGAACTTTTAGTCGCTTTTTCTCTGAAGCACGTTTGCTGAAATTCATCAGAGCTGATGCCTATCTCAAGGTACATGCTGGTCAGGGAGATAAAACTGTTTAGTTTGTGGATACATATTTCACAGTGGATTTGATCATGATTGTGAATACAGTTTCTGTCCTTTTAGTGAAAGGACCTAGCTGTCTGAGTAGGCAGAAACTAGGAATGCTAACCCAGAAGCTGTACGCTCAGAAAATAACCCTGACTGTTAAGGCTGAGAACTTACCTTTAGGGATGTGACAAATCCAATTGATTAGGACTACTATAAAGAGTGGCTATGCAGAACAGGAATTTTGTTCTTATTGTTCAAGAGAATTGCGGTGGTAAAAGGTGAGGTCTCAAAAAGAACAGGCCAACACAAGGATCAGTGAAGAGTCAATTGAATTACAAGGTGTAATTCCTTCCCACTGATTCTCTAAGATAGTGTTCTTCATTTGTTTGAAGTGAATCCAGGAACAAGGCCTATTGATGGGAACTGAACACAGGTACGGCAGAGGAGGACTGGATCCTTGCATTTTTGTGTAGTTAAACCTATTTTTTTTTAATTTTTCCAAGACATAGACATAAGGTATTTTGTTTAGGAATTCAAATTTTAAGTATAAATAAAACTAAATTGCTTTTGAGTTCTAACAAATCTAAGGTTAACCTAACCCAGGTAATACCTTCACATAAGTGGTGGTATTTTTTTGTTCATAGCAGAAAACATTCATAGTGCTGTGAGAAGAGAGGAAGGGGTTGCACTTGCAATTTTTATTTCATATGCAGTTCTGAAAGTGGAGCCCCTGTGCGTAGGAAGCATCTAGCTGCTCTGGCATCCATTCCTCCAGTCCCACTTCATTGCCAAAAGATTTATTATTGCCAATAAATCAGCAACATTTCCCTTTCTGCAGTTTACGGGATGAGAGAAGAGAACCCTTATTTTTTTTTTCTTTTCTTTTTTTTTTTTTTTTTTCCTCAATGTGTTTGCTCCTTTGAGAAATCAGTTTTTGGTTTCCTACTTGGGGCAGTGTTTGCAATCTATCACTTCAACGAGGCGTTTGTGACAAGGCACTTTCTTGTGCCTGGGTGAATTTGCACAATCCTAGTGGCACAGTTTTTCCAGCTATGTAGCAAATTACTCCTCAGGCTTACAGAATCTATTAGAGGCATTGTTGGGGTGGATGCTTGGTCTTGATCAGAAACTCTCTCTATGGGTCTAGCTGTGGTCTGTGACTGTAACCAGTGTCAGGGTTCATTTCAGGTTATACAGTGATTTTCCTTTAAAGAATTGCTCTCTTCTAATCAAGTACCATCAACTTCAATTCATCATATTCTTGCACCAGTACTTTTCCAAATTCTTGTTAATTCCCAGACTATGACTTATTTATTCTGTCCAGTATGAAGAGGAGTAGGAAATACATAAGCCATGACAGGGACAATCACAAGGGTCTTTGTCATTCTGGAAGTGGCAAATCCCAGTCTGCTGATGCAGAATCTTTCTCACCCAAACCACAGAGAGTTTTGCAACAGTGGTAATTTATGCAAAAAGCTAAATTTCTGTAATAGAATCATAGAATGGCTTGGGTTGGAAGAAACCACAAAGACTACCCAGTTTCAACCCCTGCCATGGGTGGGGACACCTCCCACCAGACCAGGTTGCCCAAAGCCCCATCCAGCCTGGCCTTGAACACCTCCAGGGATGGGGCATCCACAGCTTCTCTGAGCAGCCTGGCCCAGGGCCTCACCACCCTCAGAGTAAAAAATTTCTTCCTGATTTCTATTCTGACATTACAATACATCCACGTCCTTCTTTTGGGACTCTCTGAAGGCCCCAGATCTGAATGTAAGTACTGCAGGTGTAGTCTCATGAAAGCAGAGCAGAAGGGGCAATCACCTCCCTCACCCCACTGGCCACGCTTCTGTTGATGCAGCCCAGGACACGGTTGGCTTTCTGGGCTGCAAGCACACATTGCTGGCTCACGTTGAGCTTCTCATCCACCACCGCCCCCAGGTCCTTCTCCCAAGGGCTACTCTCAATCCATTCTCCACTCAGGCTGGGTTTGTGCTTGGGATTGCCCCAGCCCAGCTGCAGGACCTTGGCCTTGGCCTTGTTGAACCTCATGAGGTAGCACAGGCCCACTTCTCAGGCCTGCCCAGGTCCCTCTGGGTGGCATCCCTTCCCTCCTGCATGTTGGATGCACCACACAGCTTGGTGTCATCGGCAGACTTGGTGAGGGTGCACTCGATCCCAGTGGCAGTTCAGTGCTCAGCCTTCCTTGTTTAGGCTGATGGACATTTCTGTTTTGCTGATAACACACCTCCAATAAACTTCCTGGCTTTTGTAACAACCCTCGCTTCTTTGGCTCTAGGTTCAGATTAGCAGTTACCAGTTTATCTCAGGATTATTTTAAATATTTCAGTTCTTGCAGAGATTTTTTTTAGCTGGCCTTAGGTTATCATTTGCAGGTAGCATAGGAGCTGAGAAAGGCAGACTGTAAGGATAGATTTCTCTGTAAGGCTGTCAGATCTGGCAGGTACACTGCCAAAGCCAGGAATGTCACTATACACGGCCACAGTCTGTGTCCAGCTGTGAAAACAGTTTCTTCCATCCTTTCTGTCTGCTTCAAATTGCCAGGACCCATTTTTACATCTCACTGGGATGGACATACTACAGGCTATATTCTGTTATGTAATAATGCACATGATAATTTCAGAATCTTTTAATTTTCTCCACATCCGATCTGAGTTCTACCATATTTTTTCTTAGCCAAAGCTGTATGAGTGCAGAGACTGGCTGCTCAGCTATTGCTCTAGGGCAAGGTGAGGGTGGGGTGGCTTGCTTTCCTCCTGTGCCATTCTCATGCTGCCCTTCTGCAGGCAAACAGAATTAGTACTGGGAGAAGGATTCCTGGCTATTAACCGGAAACATCTTGGATCTCTGGGCTGGAACAAGTCCTCTGTGTCTTAAATGACACAGAGCAAGAGCTCTTAGCTATCTTTGCCCGACCACTTCTTGATCCCATACTGGGGTAGGACTTAAAGCTCTTCATTTTCCTAGGGAAAGAAACACTGTCATATAAGACAAACACTCTAGTCAGGCCCCTTATCTTGAAAACCGGTGGGCAGGATCTTTGGGTATCATATGTACACAATGTGGTAAAAGTTCAGTCATAAACTCTCTTGAAGCTTAAGGTTCATCAGTTTATTTCCCATAGAATGAAAAGCAATGTTTGTTGCCCTCCAGATTTATATGATTTATCTCATCTGACCTACATCTCTCCTTTCATTTTTCTCTCATTTTGTAAAACAAAACTATCAAGCTTGTGCTCATGTATCTCAACTTTACTGCTCTATCTTCCTCCTCTTAACCATCTGCCTCCTGATCAGAATACAGACTTTCACGTAAGTCCGTAATTGCCTTGTCATAAACAAGGCTATTTTATAAGGCTATTTTCTAATGTTTAAGCTATTCTTTTTTCTTTCTTTCTTTTTTCTTTTCTTTTTTTTTTTTTTTTTTCCTGGATGTTTTTTCCTACCGTGCAGGCATGAGTTAAATGAGATCCCATATTTTTTTTTTACTAGATCCCCATTCCCATTGCTTTATAAACCACTTTTAGCTTCTTTTTTGTCTACTATATATCACAAATCTTTCTTTAACTTCATACATATTAAATACAGAGCTGTGCTTACAGAGCTGGTGGCAGTTTGTCTTTCTTAGTAGTGCCTGCTTCCTATTATGGAATGCTATTACAAGGAAAGATTGAAATTCATTGGCAAATCATAATTCCTCTCAGAGGCCTCCGTTTCCTGATACCAGTAAGTCCAAGCCCAGCTGAGAAAATCCACACCTCTTCACTGACACTTCATACAGTACTCAGTGGTACTGGGCAACTTCTCTTTGTTCTTAGTTTTCTCTAGCCAGTTCTGATGTAAAGTGTTTTGTTTTGTTTTGTTTTTTTCCCTGTACTTTGAGCTGTCTGGCTGGTCCCTCTTCCTTTCACATACGGGAATGAGGTAGGCCAGGTTAGATGGGGCTTTGATCAACCTATTCCAATGGAAAGCGTTCCTGCCCATGGCAAGGGGGTTGGAACTAGATGGTCTTCAAGGTCCCTTGCAACTCAAACCATTCATTGATTCTATGATAATGGATACAAAGAGCAGGATCCCAGTCCACATCACTCAGTCTCTTTGTAAAGCATAAATCCTTTGACTGGCCCAAGTAGGCATCCAGTGTCTCCTGTCCACTCCTCTCCCTTGTGTATCCTTTAATATCTTACCAGAACTGATGTTCATGATGTTTTCTGCTATCCTTGCTGTAGCTCATCTCTGTCAGCACAGAGTTACCAGAGCTCTGTTCTTACTCGTGTTATCCAATGCAGCCATGCCCTGAGGTAGTTCCTGTGGAATATATTCCTGTTTCTTCTTCTATATCGTTTCCCTGAAACATGCGTGGCTATGCAGTCCCACATACATACAGCCAACCACATACCCATATATCCCTGCCCCCCGAAATACTCAGGATTGTTTTTTTCTTTTAGAATCTTTGAGTTCCTACTCTGCAACGTGCCTAGATTTTGACTGTAAACGTGTATCTCTCTGTCATCTTTAATAATGTGAATGGTGGTAGCTAACCCTACTAATTTCAATAAAGTTAATGCAGTTGTAAATACTCTCTTTAATTAACTTGAGAGTGTCAAACCACATTCTGAAAAGTGGCACAACCAGCTGCTCTGTTTGGACAGCCATGTTTAAAGCCCAAGCGTGGGTTGACAGGTGATCAAAACATGCCCTCCCCAAGTTAAAAAGAAGACATATTTTATATAGAGAGTTGCAGTGGAAGTGGTAGAGTACGCCAGGAAGGTGGATGAAGGAGAGGTAAAAGTGTCTAGAGACAGTAAACTGAAGATATTTTTTCTGGAAGAAAAGCAAAGCAGTGGCTTGTCTACTGATTCAAAGATGATGAATATAAAAAGTGGGTAGATAGATTTGTTTTAAAATGCAGAGGAAAAGTCAGTTGTACATCAGGATATAAATGAGAAGGTTTGAATATAAATGAGAAGCACAGTAAATGACAAGATGTAAGAAGAGGAAACTTTTTGCCGATGAAGGTAATGTGTTTTGTTCCTTTAGTCCGGAGACTTGAGAGACGTAAAGAACAAAAATGTAAATGAGCCCTTGGGTTTACTGATGGGTACAAGCCACAGACTGGAGTCTTGCTCAGCCTGGTGTAAAAGTGGAGATACCAAGCTGAAATTAGAAAAGCTGCAGTAACACAAAGCTGAAAAAAATTATAATTAGACTCTATATGAACAATCTGTAGAGGCTTCATCATGGCAGCTGAAGGGTTCATACTAGACGGGGATATTTCAGGTGGCAATGGAAGCAATTCAGAAGAGGCTGTTTTAACTGAAGAGGAGATAATTTATCTAAACATCATCATACATTTTCTGGCTTACACTAATGGCTGTAAACATTCCAGCCGTGAGTCAGTAAGTTACTGTTTGCTATGTCCAAGTTCATTAACACAGAGATGTGCAGCATCTGTTTGCACAGGCAAATTAGCACCCCCCAGTTGGTGCCCCTGAGCTCCATAGAAGTGTTTGTCTAAATCAGAGGTTGGGAAAAGTGTTTGTTATTGTTGTTGTTGTTTGTTTTGTTGTGTTGTGTGCTTTTCTTTTTTTTTTTCCCTTAAGCGTGATTTACCCTGTAGGACGTGCTATTTAAAAATTACTGTTCTTCAGAATTCTTTGCCGTCTTTTTTCTTCTGCAAAATTTTGTTACACAAAGAATCAATCATTGGGAATTCAGTTATTTCAAATATTGTGCTGAAAAATTTCAGCTTCCATGAGGGATGATATTTTAATTACCAGAGAAACTGGGAAGCAGCAAAAGACAGAGTAAATTATGTGAGCTCCTGATTTGTATGTTTAAGTTTGTGTTTGAAGTGTGGCTATGCACAGCATGAGTGGAAGTAAGAGTTATTTTCTGCAGTAACACAACATTCATTTTTCTGTGTTCACTGAAAAGATCCCATTGAAGAAATGGGAACAGAATGGCCCTTCATGAAGTCTTTTTAGCTTTTCCTTAGTCCTTTTTTGTTGATTAAGGCTCCTTTTCAGTTAAAGGAGAACTAAGTATTGTACTGTTGTGTACAGAACTTGTGATAGAGCAACCTGGAAATTTACTTTTGGGGTAGGTTTATAGTCTCTTACAATGTAGGTTAGAGAGATTTTAATGTACATACTCAGCATTGTCTCCATATTCCTGTGAATGTCAAGAGTTACTGTTCCACTTGGAAATTATTGACTGGAGGTTGCTGTGGTAAATATTTACCCTGAGGTCAATAAACCTTGATACTCATCTCAGCAAAAGTCAATATGTACTTATTAGTATTACTTTTTAAAAGATCATTGATAAGAGTACAAAATAGCCAGGTTCAGATGAGAGTCTGCTGATAAGCATCTCGAAGATGTTAAATCAAAACTGTCATGAAATAAAGAGAGGTAAACTACTCATATCTAGAAGATAAATTCTCGTTTGTAAAACACACCAACAACTTCATTCTAAGCGTAGAAAAACACAGAACCTAGTGCTTGCACCTCATGCATTCTTGAAGAGAGGGAATAACGTAGATACTGTATGTTTACCAAGGGGAAAATTTACATCGAATAGATTTTGAAACTCAGCAAAATAATAATCTGTTGCAGGATTCATACATTCAATAGTATTTATTATTGTACATACTTCTTATAAAGATAGAGTAGCAAAGAAACATAAGATCATTATGTATATTTGATAAATATGTGCTGTTTTCCCCCATAATGTGGCAAATACTGCATCCATAGATAGTCAAGAATACTGTGCTTGCAGCAAAGAGAAAAAAGCACAGACAACTAAAAAAGTCATTGAGCTTGTTGGCATTTCTAGTAGATCTTTTATTGCTTGAAGATTTCTCAGAAGCAAGATAGGATTTCTGGTCAAAGCAAGGAGAAATAAAAAGATGAGAAACGAAGAGAATAACCCTACATTTTGTTTTCTTTTCATCAATGGAGATTAGTAAAATGCTTGGTTGGATGAATATACAGTATCTTTGCCTCTCGCTTTTCTTCAAAAAATTACAGAAAATAAAACAAATTTTATTCTGATGGTTCTTATTTCTCCTTAATTCTAGAGCACGACAGACACTAGAAATATTTACAAAGCATACAGATCCATCCTGAACAAAAGACTGCATGTTGTTTGAACCAGAAGTATTTGTTCCAGGGTGCCTTTTGTGTTTCTAGATTACAAATATCTAGAAGGGTAATAGTAATATTACTAGTAATAGTAATAGTAATAGTAATATTATGTGGCTTTCTTGCAAGTCCAAAGAGAACAAAAATAAAGAAAATACTCATTTTTCAATGGTCCTTAGCTTCTGAAGATAGAAAGTATGCTCAAGAGAAGGCTCCAAATAGTGACTGAGGGAAAGTACCTCTTGATATATTTGGTAATGTAAGAAGGAGGAAAAATCAGATGGAAATTATTATGTCTTTAGAAAGACAAAGATAGAAGATTCTTCACAAGAATACAGGAGTCAAAAGCAGTTAAAGTCACATAAATGTAAAGGAAAAACTTGATTTGTACTGAGAGAAAAGTATGGTAAATGAAATGGTTTGAGCCACATTTTGTGAAGAGAGTATCAGAGCTGATAAAATTCTAGCTTATCTACCTGGAAGGAGAAATCATGAGGAAGAAACTTTTTAAATAATAACTGAAGGGACTGTGATAAGACATTCTAGATTTATTTAAATCTGCTTTTCAGGGTGCCTCACAAATGTGTATGTATTATGAAATGGAAATTATATTGTGGAATTTAAAAAGTAAAGTTCTGAATTTTATCAAACTCCAGAAAGTTGCAATTACATTAGAGAAGTCAGTAGCCTTAAACAGAGACCAAAAGGGTTGTAAGCAATTCAAAATCTGGGAAAAGCCCAGGACACTATCTTTATACAGTAGAAAAGAATCTGTAAAATATTGAGAGACTATATTCCCTAGTTACACCAGGTTTTTGTTCAAGTTCTGACAAAGATACTTCTGTAGCAGCATGCACTAACTTAATGTTAGATAACTCACAGGAAAGTAATTCCATGTATATATATACATATATATATATATATATTTAATTACCACTGTCTCAAATGTAAGAAGGAAAAACTGTATGCTGAATTAAGTGGCTACCTGTCTTGTGACTAAAACCAGACAGCTGAAGTCTTAAGCTATCTCCATCTGAAGCTTCTTATATAGCTACGTAAGAGGCAACAGTCGCTTTGTCCTATTTTTGGTGAGAGAAATTGCATCTCAGAAATGTCTGAGTTTTCAAATTGCCTCATTTTGTTATTGCTTTTATGCAAACTCTAGGCCACTAGCTCAGATGTACCTATTCACCATATTGAAACCTGCATTTGCTCAGGTGGATCCCCCTCCAAATACTTTAGACTGCAAATATACTTATTCCTTGGAGCCACTTTTCAGATGATATATAATACATATTGACCTGCAACCTTATAACCAGATCAGAACAAATAGATTACCTTTTGCGATGTTGTCTTGATACAGAGAGGGCTTTTGTCTTAGTTCCACGTCTGGTTTTTACCTTCCATTTTTTCTGTCTGTGGCCCCTGGTGTAACAATAACTAACTGTTTTATACATAGTCTGAAATCTAATTTTCAAGCAAAGGTCTGCATTAAAGGGAACGGGAGTAAAGATGTACTTTAAAAAAAGCTTTAGAAAGCTTTTATTTGCCTAGTTAATAGAGCAACTACCTGGAAAAAAAAAAGAGATCTGTGTCTGCTAAATGATCTGAAATTGAAGTGCAACACAAAATGACCTTATACTTAGTTGACATTTTACTTCATTTTACGTAAGTTGTGTCTCCTCTCTGGGACAATTTTAATTTTATCCAAGTATTGAGCAATAAAGTAGATATTTCTTAGAAATGTTATTGCTTATATTCATGAAGGCAGAAAGTCAAAGCTCAGAAGTTTCATCTCATTCCACATAAGCCACTACAAAAATGATTTTGTGAGTACATATGTACTTCATCTAACAGACTAATTACTAAGCATTTCTCCTTTTCTGAAGTGATCACAGAAGGGAAAGCCTACTATTAGAATAAAATATTCATTGGCTAGGCAAATAAAATACTCTATTTATGGATTGTCTGCCATGTGTCATAAGGTTTTTCATGTGTTTTTTACACTTACAAGACTTCTACCTGGAAAGTAGAAAAAGGTGGTTGTGAGAAGCATTGAGAGACTGCAAACTGAATTTAGGCTGAATAATAGCACTCATTTAAGGAAGATAATCATTGAAGGAAAAAAAAAATACAATGCCTGAGGAGGAGAGTAGGCAGCTGTTTGGATGGCGGTGGTAAAAGTTTTCCTATGCCTCCAATGTGGCACCTCAGTGTTTGTAAATCAAGTTTTTTACTCCATGTTTTACCCCTGTAATTGGCTTATACAGGTTGGGTTGCAAAATGACAGGCTAGATGGCAGTATGATAGGTGTGATTGATATGTCACAGCCTTCATTTGAAGTAAATGGTGATATAAATTATGGTATTCATATTCTTCTTTGGCTAAAGGAGATAATACTGTGACTTACCGAGCTCATATTTGTGTTTTGTAATACAGGCATATGCTGTAGCAATCTGCTTAGACATTGTGTTTGACTAGATGGGAAAAATTTTGCCTGGGCTCCTGTGTTAAGAAACAAAATGGATGTGCTTATGCTGAGGCCTAAGGCCCTCCCGTATGGTGGCTGCCGCAGAACATGAGGTGCCCTGAATTAAAAAGTACATGGAGATAAGTAGTGAGGTATGAGGTTTTCAGTTCTGCATTGCTCTTGTGGATTTCCTCTGGATGATTTGGTCAATGTCCAGAATAAGTAGGGTTTATTTCTAACTGGGCTTGAGATTTTATTCTGAAAAATCAAGAGGCTTAAGCTTGTAAAGCCTCTTAGTTGAATTTTCTTCAGGTGGAGGTTTCCTGGTTTGCTGTGGAGCCAAACCCTGGCTTTGCTGTGCAGTCTGTCGGCTTTGCAGCAGGGCTTCATGGGTTGCTTTGTTTTATTCCCAACTCACGCTTTCCAATTTTCTAAATGTGTTCCTCACAGCTAGTAAAGCACTCTGGGAAGAACATCAGTTTGGATCCTGGCGAAAAGTGTTCAGCCACAAAGCATGGTGTGACCACTCTATTTCAGTTGATTTTCTGGCACCCCAGATCAGTTGCAGCCAAAAAACAAAACAAAACAGATCTTAGACAAAATCTTTGTGCAGTTGTGCAACTTATTTTTCTATTCTGATTAACACCGTATAGCATTCAGTTATGTACTTAGCTTAATAAAACTTGCTATATACGCCTGTTGGCATAGAGATATTACTTTCCTCATCTCTCTGAAGCCTCTGGAAGAGCATACAGGAATTCTTGCCTTTACACTTTAAAGACTGAAGTTTGTGATGAAATGAGTGATTTCAGCTCGTGCTGAGCTCTGAAGGAAGGGAGGGTGCTTGGCTTCTGCCCAGCCTGCCTTCTGTGGGTAGGACTCCGTCACCTGCCCCTACGCACCCACTGCCTCGACCTAGGGGAGCGAGTCCCCACTGGCCTCAGCAGGAGCCTGGCAGTACCCTGAGCTGCAATTTCAGGTGAGATTAATTACCCTTTTTATAAGGAATACTTGATAATAATCCACAGTTAGATGCAGGACTGTTGCCGAATACATTAAGCTGTTGTTGGATGTTTAATACATCCTTATGTTTAATTACTGCCATTATTTGTATTAAATGATGCTGAGAAGCTCAAATTGGGCACGTATGCCTATGTTAGTTTTGCCATTTCCTATCTATTGGCTGCTTGACTTTGCAACCCTAGGCTTATTTTAATGTAGCTTTTTACACATGTTATTTATACCTTGAAGTAATTAGCATTATAGTTCTTAAGGGAATACACATGAATAAAGAATTCAACAAAAACTATTATCTTTAATTAAAATAACAATTCACCTAATCCAGACTTTTCCTGCAGCTGTATTAGCACTAATAATGCTGGTGGGAAAGGTTATGGAAGCATAAAAGCAATATATGCATTGAAACTGCTAAACAAAAATAGATGAGTCAGTTTCAGTTAACTCTAGTAAAATAATTAGCATTTGTTGAAGGAAAAAAGGACAAAAATCAATAGGGAAGAAAAATATTTACAACATCCAGAAAGGACTGAAAAAAAAAAAAAAAAAGAAAAGAAAAAAAAAACTTTAGAAAACTGCACTTTCAAGTGTCTTTGAGAAATGAATCAGAAAAAAGGAGACAGCCATTGAATGCTCAGAAATTCAATGTGGTGAAAAGGAAAATCTTTAGGAATAATTAAGGTGGATAAAATCTCCTTGCATTGTAAACAGCAGAAACAAAACTTTAATCACAGTAGGAGTCAAGCTTGATAAGACAAAGACACCAGTAACAGTGTCACAAATAAATCATTCCTAT
Source organism: Aythya ferina (assembly GCF_964211825.1). Taxonomy (NCBI): domain Eukaryota; kingdom Metazoa; phylum Chordata; class Aves; order Anseriformes; family Anatidae; genus Aythya; species Aythya ferina. The sequence continues at coordinate 193,504,695 of NC_140296.1, read as the reverse complement.
GCTCTGATTTCACTGTCACTCCATGGATAAAATTCATTTTTACTGAGAAATTTGTGTGCATGCGGACTGCACAATTCTGCTGGATGCTCTTGGAGTGTTTTTACTAATGCAGAGTAAGGAACATCTAGAAGCTTGGGTGTAAAATTCAACTCAGTGGCTTAAATGAAAATATTCCAGAGATATCTTGCTATGAATTTCCCTTCATCCCTGCAATGACCATTTTGATAAATTTTGGTATGAGGAAATCAGGGATGGTCTTGAAAAACTTTGCTGATTTTTTTTAATTTTTTTTATTTTTTTTTTTAAGGAGAATATATTGGGCAAAAAAATGTTTCCTAGCAAATGTAACACATACAGCTCAGGGAGTATGTTCCAAAGAAAATCTATTCAAGCAAGAAGCATCAAAGCGTTCAAGGAAGACCTTGAATGAGTTATTAAACAGTAAATAGTCTGGGAATGAAGGAAGAAAAATAGATATGAAAAGGAAGGCAGTGAATGTGATGAGTCTTCTGCAGAAGCTGTTTTTTCTCTTGGCCTGCAATTTAGATGTGAATTTATTCTGCACTGCACATATTATTTATATCTGTTCTCACCACCTTTTTATCTCATGATTTTGGGTTTGGAGTGACTTTAATGGGAGCAAGAAACAAGACTTAGCATAAAATAAAGATGTGATCCTGAGAGGCAGTCCAGGGCTATAGGGGTTTGGCCCTTGTAAGGATCAAGTCCTGAAATATGAAAGGTCATAACAGTTGCTGATTGCCTTCTGGATTTTTCCCTAAATTATTACCTTTAAATGCCTCAAATTTAAATTGAAAGTGTCATTTTCCCCCAAGTAAGCTATTTCTCTTTAGCCATTAATTGGAGGAAGAATACTGTGAGCCATCTGTTATTCTGCTCAATTTCTGCAGGTTATGTAGCAAAGTTTAGTGATTTTTTTGTGGTTCACTGATTTCTCTAGTAATACAATGTTTTGGGGTAATTATTTCAGCTGCTAAAGATCATTTAAAGTATGAGTTCACTATAGATACACACATGCAGAAAAAGCATAGTTTAGTTAGAGGGCAAGTAGAAAGGGTATTGATTACAAAGCATTTCATCTGTAGTTTATCAATATGAATCCAGCCGAGCACTGTAATAAAGCTTTAGGATGACCATTTGTCAGCCCATCCAGTGTTGTTTAGGAGAATAGTCTTTTTTTCAAACAGCTTGGGAGCAGGGGTCAGAACTGAGGTCTCTTGTCTACAGTTTCTATCTTAGCTTTCTTGCTGTGAAAAAGTCTCAATTTCTGTCAGGACTTTGCAGCCTTTTGGACATTACAATTCAGAATCATTGGTCTAGAACTGACCTCTTAAAACTCTGGGAGTGGGTGAAAAAGAAAGATGTTGGCTGAAAAGATTTGCAACTGGAAAAGGAAAGTTTTCCAGAAGAAAAACATGGTTCATGTTTTCAAACTCACGTGAACCATGAGTTTGAAATGTTTTCCAACTCCTTCATCATTCTTGTGGCTCTTTTCTAAACTCATTCTGTCTCTTCTACATCTGTCTTGAGCTGTGGGCATCAAAGCTGGACACAGCATTTCAAGACCAAACACTAAGGTAAACACCTGTTAGCCCATTCAGTATTTCCACATATGCAGATCACATTCATTCATTTAGCAGAGCATCTTACTCAAATGCAAGTTTAGCTGAAAACCCTGCGGTATCCCCAAGCTCTTTTTATATTTTCTCTTCCTGAGAAGCGAGCCCTTTTTCTTAACAGTATGGTTTCCATCTGTACTTGCCAGAGTTGATGTTTGTTCCCGAAGCAATCCAACCTACTGTATGCTGCTGACTCTGTGTCTCCATTATTCAGCCACTCCTCCAACCTCTGTCCCATCTGCTAACTTCAGTAGTAATGATTTTATGTTTCTTGCAGATTGGAGATAAAATGTAAAGAAGAGCAGGGCTAAGAACTAATGGTTTTAGGTTCCCACTGGAAACACGTATTCAAGGACAATTCCCTAATGGTTGATCAATTACTCAGACTTTAATCCTTTTAATTTTATGTCATGTTGATTTTTATATCATTCAAGTTAATCAAAACATCATGTAGTAAGCATCATCTAAAGTAGCTTTTAGAAGTCTATTATACCATTGTTGTTACTTTTAGCAACTTGAAGCCCCATAAAAAATCAAATTAGTTTGACAAAATCTGCTTGCTGTAAGCCCATGTTGATTGGCGGTAATTATATTAGCCATCTTTATTTCCTTATTAATCAAGTCCCTCTCAGCCATTTCATTATTTTCTCTGGGATCACTGTCAGGCTGACAAGCCTTTAATTACCTGAGCTGTCTGAATACGACCTACTGAAAACGCTGGCACAACAGGAGTTTTGTTGTAGTTGTCTGCAAGCTCACATCCTCACATATGAAGAAGAGTATTAATGGCACAAGCATCTCTTGAAATTCTTGGTTGCATGTGGAACACATTATTGAAAATGATGAAAAAAATGAGAACATACAGCTTTGTTATTTATGGGATATCTTTAGAGGATAACCAAAATACATAGCAAACTTCACATTGGATGAGCAAGTAAAAATAATTAATAGATGTTAGCAGGCAGAAAGATAGCATGTGGCTTGTATGATAAACAATTTTCTGATTGCAAAGGATCTTAATATTACCTCTATCATCTGGAAATATGAGAGACTTGATAAGTGGGGACATAAAAGTCACATTTATAAATTGTTATTTTCTGAACATTTCTCTACTTATCTTTGGGCTTGTCAGACAATATTTTTTCTCAGTCAGTCATCAGAAGTATAAACAAATTGGAAAATTGCTGAAGTTCTGAGCCTGAGAAACTTTACTACAAGTCCTTGCTTACATATTCCACTTCATAAATATTAGGCTCTTGATCCAAATTAGAGCTCTTTTGCGGTCTCTGATAGAAATAAAAGTGCAGTTTTTATTACGTTCATTCCTAATTAATAGATAAACAGTTCCAAACCCAACATCCTTAAAGAGAGGTCCCACTTTCTTCCCTTCCCATTCTCCTGGCCACAGCATCCTCATTAGTGGCACGTTGTTAGCTCGGCTGCTTGACAAGGGCATCCAACAGCAGGCACCAGAGTTGTGAAGGGCTTCAAAGGTCAGCATCCCACAGTTTCGCCTATGCTTACATTGTTTTTCTCTGACAGTGACAGTGATAGTAAGCAGGTCCAGACCAGCATGTTGTGGCAGTTGCTTCATCTGAATGGATGTCAGCTTAAAGCAAGGAGCTTTCCTGCTTTGCTGGAAACTCTGAAACTAGAAGAAAAATTGGAAGAACAAGAGCAGGACCTTGAGGGATGTGTGTTGCTCTTTTTTGCAGGCTCACAGAAATTAGGTTAAAAAGGTGAAAAAACTCTACAGTTCTCCCCCAGCTGTGTAGCCACTTTACTGGAGACCTCCATGGAAGTGTCTGGCATGGGGCAGGACTGCAGCAACCTTCAGTGCTCAGACAGCGTGGAGGTGAGGTTGGAACAGAGCCAAAATAGGAAATTGTGTTTTTGGTGAATTCTGTCCATCCGTGAGCATGGACCTGAAGCCATACAATGGGAAGCAAACTCTGCTTTACTGATGGAGAGGAAATGCAGAAGCAGAACTCTGTGAGGGCATCCTCTGTCCTTCTGATATCTCTGCACACTTTCTTTTGCAGATAGAGGAGTTTATCTTGGTCTTGATGCATTTCCAAAGGAATGTGAATGCTAATAAAATAATTACCAAGTTATGTTTTAAATTTCCCTGGGGACAATACTGTTGCTGTCATGTCCGGAAGCCCAACCTCTGTCAGAGGATGTCCATGCAGCAGCACCTCCTCACCTGTCCACTTCTCCGGAGATGCAGAGCAATCAGAAAACAGATGGTGGAAAGGAAATTGGTTTTCTGAGACTGCTCCACATTCGACAGTACCAACCACTGCAATTAATGCAGTGCTTCCTTAATACTAATTGTCTGGGGATGGGAGGGTTTTAAACTCTCCAGATTGCTGCCAGTGGGATGATTCCTGGGCATGACAAATGGCCACAGAGCCATCGCAGAGGGATGGAGAGGGACCTGTGCCCCCACCCAAGAGTAGACACCCCAAAATCCTTGGGGGAAATCTTGTTGCCCTTGCTCTGGGTGACAAGACTGCTTTTTGCCACTCCGCTGTGCAAGAGCCAAAGATTTGGGGGTAGCAGGAAAAAAAAAAAAAAAGACTCACAAAGCATGGGAGCAGAATAGTGTTAATTAATGGATCCATTGTATGATGAAAGTACCTCGATGCTCTGGCACTTACAAACATGAAAATATTCATTATTTGATCCATACCAGCAATGAAGCACTGAGCTGTAACAAACAAGGAGTGGCATTTTTTACTTTCAGGTTACCAAAACCTGAATTTTATCACATACTTCCTAAAAAGCTGTAATTTTAGAACTTCAGTCCTTGGTGTTGACCTTACAGTTGATGTGAGCAGACTGCAATGTCACCCTGGCCTGTATTAGCTGCTGTGTGAAGGAACAGTTGGTCAAAGTCAGAGGGGGAAAAAAATTCTCAAAAATCATATATTAAAAGTCCTATCTTTGCTTTCCAACATGCTGTTATCTTTGAGGTAGAGGTTCTTGTTGCTGCTTCCTGGCCTGTATCACTGCTTCTCCCTTGCAGCCGCTATTACTTAACCATGACATTGAAGAATCCTTCTTGCTTAGGAAGAGGTTTTATCTTGGTGATGCTGATTTACAGTGCGAGATTGCTGTGCTTTTCCTTGTACTAAACATAGACAAATGTATATTTTTAGGCACCTTTATTTTAGAACGTTCATTCCTATATAGAACCAAGTTTTAATTCCTAATTAGTTCTGAGATTTTCTCACACCTTTTACATCCTGCCCATTATTTTTATTTCATAAATAAAATGTGCTCCTGGACAGACGTTTGCACAGATGGTATATCGTAATGGGCTTTGTACCAGCCTGGTATGCTATTGCCCATAATAGTTCACTTTCAGTTTTGAAATTCAGAGGTAGCAACATTTTAGCATGGCTGGTCACATACAGTGACATTGGGATACTGTAAAGTTTATTATTATACTCAGCACTCTTTAAATTAGATTTATTGCTTAAGTCATTTGGGGATTTAGGTTACCCACTTAACATTTATTTGTATACACCACAAAATGTGCAAATTGCTGGTGTTTGTGAAGTAGAATATTCTCAGAATGGGACAGATTCTGTGTGGTTATATCCAAACATAGCATTTTTGCTTGTGCATTTCAAGTGAAGTTTGTGCTCATGCAAAATACTATATTAAGATACTATAAAATACTATATTCAAAAGCTTTGGAAATCCACTTTTGGTGTGGATTTCTAGTGCCACTCTTTGTATCCCGTGTTCTCCATTTGCTTATAGGCCAGTGTTGTTGAAGGAGCCAGTCCTGCACATCCAGAATTTACCAGGGATAAAGGAAGAAGGGAGTGATGCTGTTTTTCACACCCTGATTCCCTTCTAGGTTTTGAGCCATTTCTTTCTCTCCATAAATATTCAAAAGCAGAGGGAAACTCCTTATCTCTGAAATTGTATGTCAAGCCATCAAAATGTACAGGATGTACGAAGGAATCTTTTACAGAAGTTTTCTTCTGCATAATTTCCCTATCTAATTTCTGGTCTTATCAGATCTTTCTGCTGACTTATGCCGTGGTGATCATGTAATCCTATGAGATGCTTACAAAAACCACTGTTTCAGTTTGTTGCAGAGAAATGTTTAGAGTATATTACATTTGATACCGGGACTGATCACTGTTCTAATGAAAGGAAATCAAATGTCGAGTGATTTGTTTTAGTTGCCTGTGAAAATTGTTATCTGATTTAGAAACTGCTCTCTGGAACCAAATCCAGTCCATTTTACTGAGCACTTACTGCAACAACTCCGGTGAGGTTACCTGCCGAAACAGTAGGACACAAAGGGTAGGACCTAGCCCTAAATACCACGAAGAGACACCACAATTTGATAACCAAGGGTAATTTCCATCTGCCCCTTCCCTCTGACGTGTACTGCAGAGCAAACAACGTTCTGATCAGTGCCCGGGAACTGCCTCCTTGCCACGGACAGCAGCGGTGGCGGTACAGGGGCAGTTGGTGGCCCTGCACCGAGTGCTGCAGGGCTGTGTGGTCTGGCAGCAGATCTGCGGGGCTGGGTGGATGTGTCTTGCTTTCATGCGTGTAAGTGCCTCTTCACACAGATGAAATCAGAGCAGTGACTCCTCTGTCTTCATGCTCGCTGGTCTGGAAACTGGGCTCATAGCTTTCTCCAAGTAATTCTTCTTAGAAAGCCTGTAGTTTTTTATGAAGATATCCAATAAAGTTAATGCATTGTGAGGTCAAATGATCAATAAATTATTAATTTTCACTTTCTTATCACCTTCTGTTGGAAGCAAGGAAACACTTCCATGCAGGCCAGACCTTGAAAAGCTGTTTTTGATTTTACTAGGAAAGGATGTGAAGTTCAGAGCTCCTAAATAGACATACTTCTGATGATAGTGCCTGGTTTTAGGGGCTAGGAGAAGGCTACAAAAGGAAGCAGGGTGGTGTTAGGTCTACCAGGACCATAATCCAATGCTCCTCAAATGAGAATGAATGTTACAGTGGGAAAAATATGTTTGATTTCAAAGTTTTCTTCATAAAATATCAAAAATAAAGAGAAAAAATGAACACCAGCCCATTATCATAATGTGAGGTAGCACCACACCAGGCTTTCATTCTTGCTTCTTAGTTACTGGGGGAAAACCAGCTTTTGCAGAGCAGGATGACTTCTCCCCAGCAGCCCTGCAGGGCAGGCAGTCTCCTGAAGCCCTGCTAGTACTAACCTGCTCAGGGCTGCAGCCCCAGCACCAGGAGGGATTAGATTTACCATTGGAGGCAAGTGTCAGGTGCTCTTCCCTGGTGTATTTGTCACTGCACAGGTGAGATATGAATAGCTGATGGAGCAAATAAAGTGATGTATGCTTCCAGTAGACTTCATAAATATGAGAAAGTGCAGTAAAATTCATCTCCTCCTACTGTTGCTACTATCCCTTCACCCACTGCAGGAAGACACAGACACTTTTTGGGTGCAGTCCAGACCATCACTGGAGTGCTGAACTCACCTGCTGTATGTAATGCATGTAAATGGGTGGCTCAAAGGGATCCCAGCTGGGGGGCTCTGTGCCACAACGCTGGGGATGTGATGCAGAGCTGCTCGGAGGTGCAGGGCTCTGCAGCAGAAGGGCACTCGTCTCTGCAGACATTCCTGTCTGGATGGCGAAGCAGGCTGTTCATTCTGACCTCCAAGTCCTGACAGCAAATAGCCCTGCATCCAGCTTGCTCTCACTTGTTAAGAAACTCTTAATTTCTGAGGTTGCCATCACAAGTATGAGGCTGCACACATTTTACACAGGCTACCCTGTGGGGGACTGGAAGAGAAAAGGATGGAGAGATATGGGTTTGTGACCAGACATATATGTTGCAGTTCTGAAAAACACTGCAGAAGCAATTAGTGTATTTTTCTAACCTCTGTTTCACCTTCCTCCTTAGTGTTTAAGTCTTGCTGCCAATAGATCTAATTGAATAGAAACCTGCGATGGACATTAAACATTCAAAACACATGCTGGTCACAGCAAAATCGCCACTACCTTTACTGGGAATTTTGTATGCCTGTCAAGTGAGGGATTCACCTCTTTGCTTTCAATTCCACATCATTTACGGAATGAATAGGGGTGTAAGTATCTGTTCTTGTTTTCATCCCTCTAATGTACAAAAGATCAAATCGTAATTAAGGAGAAATAATTATCAGTCTGTCCTCTTGCGGTTTTCCTTTCTGTGTTCCACTGAAATGGTTCTGAATACATAGATGGAGATACCAGTATTTTATGAGCAAATTCTGGTTTTTAATCTTGCAGCAGGTCTGTCTTGTTCAGTGGCAGGCTCATAAAATAATAAATACGATGCTCCATAATTACCCTGTTTTGCAAACATGTAGTACTATTTAGCTGATAATGCAAAACGCTCTTCAAAAGCAATCATCAAATAAGCATTTATTTAGGTGCATCTTTTGAAAAATGTGGATTATTTATCTAATGGACTGACATTCTTTGTTGGACCACAGCAGGGAGCAAATTTGCTATCATCCAGCCAGCTCGTGACTTCAGACCCCTCCCTGCCTGTACTGATGGCAAAACGGGGTGCACGAGGGGCAGCAGGCCTTCAGGGGATGCACATGCGAAGACCACCCTTGTTGTTACTTCAGCAGTTTGCCATCACTCTTGATCGGACAACCCATTCACTCTCTGCAATGGTCCCGCCTATCCCTGAGCTTACAAGCATGCCTGGCTATATTACAGTCCTTCCATATGACAGTCCTCCTGCTTCTTGTCAGCATATGCCAATCCCAGCTTTGAAACAAAAAGCGTTTGTGCCTTTCCCTCCTCCAGGCACTTGTTTGCCAGTGACTGTGAAAACAATGCCTGCATCCGAATCTGCCCTCGTTCACATCAGTGCTGAGGCACTGGCATCCACAAGCAAACTGCGCCTCATCAAGTCCTACCTGCTGTCTGTCTGTGGCAAGTACTCGAAGTAATGATGATTTACAGCGAGGGCTCTTCCTCGCAGCTCCCAGATCATTCTGTAATAGGCGCTATAACACATTAGGCTTCTATTGTCTTGTAGTCGCTGTACTGAAAGAGTACAAATTATTCTGAAAAATAGTTTTAAAAAATTGGATTGTCACTGGCAATCATGTATGCCAGTTTTAAGCCTGCAACGAATGTTTGTGATTGAGCTGGAAAGGATTTGAAAGGCGATGTGTACAACACAGGCACTGAAAGGCCTCCAAAGCAGCAGCAGGGGTGCGGGTGCCCCCTGGTACTGCAAGGATTACCTAAATGGCCTTCTCCAGCCTGGAGTATGGCAGTGACATTTCCTTTACAAAATGCAAGTCATTTATTGTTTTAAAAGGAAGGATTGGGTCAGTTCTGTTTACCGAGAGGAAGAGAGATGTTGGACCCAGGGGGTGTTTGCAGAGGGTTTGACGTTGCAGACGTGTCTTCTTCAAGCTTACTTAGTGCTCTCAGGCCAGCTGGGGCTGCGATGGAGACACTGAGGGAGTACACAGTGACCTGGTACCAAGCTAACTGAAGAGAGGCAAAGGGGAAAAAAGCTCATCTTGTCCTTTAAAACGTTTTAGATGTTAGTTCATGAGAGAGGGTTCAGATCAATTCTCAGGCTGCAGTGTGGGTTTGCAAGGTACAGGATTATTAAAGGAGATTTGCTTTTGTACTTTGTGAAACAGGCATATTTAATATGGGAAGAAAAACTTGAAATGCTCCGGACCATGAAATGAAAATTCCAAATGACATCTCAGGACAGAATTGTGCTTTGGATAGTGTGCAGCCTGGGGATCATGCTGCAGTCCTCCTAGGTCCTGCAGCTGGACATCCTCTGCTCCTCCAGCTGGCAAAGGCATTGTTGCCTATGCCACTGAAAAAGAAACCTCAGAGTGTTTCATCATGCTAGAAGGAGAGCATTGCAATGCTTTCTCCTCTTGATTATTCAGGACACACTGTGAAAGCTGATGGAAAGGCAGCGATGGTGGGCACAGAAGCAGGGTCGGGAGTCAGCAGGTTAACAGGGAGCTGCCTGGTGCATTGGCTCACATGGAGAGGCGAGTGCTGGGGGGTTCAGCAGGATTTCAGTCTTCATACCTGCTTACTGTTGGCTCCAGCTGTGCATACAGCATGTTTTTTTGTTCAGTTAGCGAGCTAAGGTGAAGAGAGCATCTTACACCCCTGTGCTCCAGCTGCCTTTAGCACATCTGCTGTTGGAATGAAACTAGATAAGATCTTCATAAAAAAAGATTTCTGAAAGTTGTTTTCTTGTGGGATGCCCACAGCCTCAGTTATCTTGTGCATCACAATAAAAAGAGCACTCTGGCAAAATTAGAAGGAGGTGGGAGCAAAATCTCTGCTGGAGCACATCTAAGGCAAGAGCATTTCCTTCTAGCGAGAGCCACGCAAAGGCCAACCTGTAATGTCAAGGAGCAGGATATGCTTTTGCCACTCCATTAAAAATTATTGCTAAGTTTTTTATAGCCTCATTTCCATAATATCCATGTGCCTCACAGTCTCTATTCGTTATGAAAACAGCAGAACAGATTTGGTGTAGATGTAGTCAGTAAGTCTGCGAGGGACATTGCCGAAGGTATTTAGATGCATCATTTTCTGTCGCCTAAGAGACCTCTCTAAGGTCAGATGGGATTGAGCCACAGCAGGGAATTGAATCCAGGAACACTGAGTCCAGGATTAACCCCTGGGTTATCTTGCTGCCCAAGCAGGGCAGTTTAGAAATGCAAAGATAAATGGACTTCTTTTTGATCCTTATCTCAGTTTGATGCAGTGAACTTGGAAAAGATAGGGTTTGGGTACAACCTTTGATTTCATAATTCTGTGATCACCATATTAGTACTTCTGGTCCATGCTGCTAACACCAGAATTGTATTTCAGAGATGCAGAATGGCAGGCAAAGTTTCTTATTTTCCAGGCATGTTTTATTCTTAATCAAAGCAAGGACAAATAGTCTATCAAAATTCCTGCCCTGCATCACCTGAGCAGAGAAATCAGAATGAATGATGTGCTGATGATGAATAGGCCTATTACCTTGTAAATTGTACTGTATAGTACCTCTCATAACAACACAAGATGCTGATGCATTTTTTTGATTTGATGATTTAATACCGATTATGTTATTTTAGTTCTCATTTTGAAGACAATATGGACAGGAAGACATGTACCTGATATATATATTGAAGTTAAGGTTGAAAAGCTTGTTTCATATGTGAAAATGAACCATGCTTTATTTTAGTAATAGCAATAATAATAACGGTCTATAAATTACACTTTTCTGGTATCAAGTTTGGAAAATTTCAGATAAAGCTACTTTTTTGTAACTGTGGAATAGTGCCTAGTTAATGGACAGTAGAGAATTTTCAGGGTTATGAAATCAAGATAAAAGTTGAAGATCTATACTGAAGTTTTGCCGTCTCCAGGATGTTTGAATACCCTCCATTTTGGGATTCCAATGTTGCAAATATTTATAGAATGAATGCTAATAATCCTTTCTACGGATTAATTAGAGACAATGTGTTCCACTTAGGTCACTCAGGTGTGAGGCAGAAACAGCTAGCTTGCTGCATTTGGCATAGGGAGGAAATGACAGAACTGACTGAGATGATATTTGATGAAATTCTTTCACCAGAAAGCTAGTGATTTTGCTCCTTCAGAAAACAAAACAACAATTAAAAAAAACTTCTTTATATGGAATCATGGGATTTTTTTTAGCTGCAAGTTCAATCTGCAAGAGGGTCAGATGGAAAAGTCCCACCAGATATAAGGACTTTCTGCTCAAGTCCTCAGTGGAGCTCAGGCACCAAAGAGATGCTCTCAAGAGGCTTCAGCCCCCAGATTGCAGGCAGTTGTCACATGCAACTTCTTCCATACCTGTATATCCTTCTGTCTTACAAGTATTTAGCTTAGTGGCCTCACTACTATGTTGGGTATAAATAAGTTAGCAATCCACCTATACCTGTTTGTTTTTGTAGTGTCCTCTAGCTTAACCTGTTTTTCCTTCCTGATACTAAATAAGCCCATTCTTACTTCACTGGTGTATTTAAACTGAATTCACAGAATCACAGAATCATCTAGGTTGGAAGAAACCTCCAAGATCACCAAGTCCAACCTCTGACCTAACACTAACGAGTCCTCCACTAGACCATATCCCTAAGCTCTACATCTAAACATCTTTTAAAGACTTCCAGGGATGGTGACTCCACCACTTCCCTGGGCAGCCCATTCCAATGCCTAAAAACCCTTTCGTTAAAGAAGCTTTTCCTAACATCCAACCTAAACCTCCCCTGGTGCAAATTTAGCCTGTTCCCCCTCGTCCTGTCACCAGGCACATGGGAGAATAGACCAGCCCCCACCTCGCTACAGGCTCCTTTAAGGTACCTGTAGAGTTATCATATCTGATCTCTGTTTTTAACCCAACAAACCATGTTTGTTTTTTTTGTCTCTTCATGTTGGTTTATCTTCCATGTAATAAAAAGTTGGACTTGGTGCTTAGGGACATGCTTTAGTGGGTGACGTTGGTAGTAGGGTGATGATTAGACCAGATGATCTTGGAGGTCTTTTCCAACCATAATGATTCTTTGTTTCTACTATTTCTGTTCCTGTTCTTCTTTGAAATCACCTTTCTTAAGCATGTAAGTATGGCATATTTTCACACACAGTATTGTGGGGAGGTCTCACCTGTTTTTTGTGCAATGCTGTTAATGCTTCCCCTATGGAAATACTTCTGACACATTCTAGGATTGCATTTACCATTGCTACCTCACAATGTTGGTTTGCACTGACTCTGTGATCAGCCAGTGCTTCCGGATATCTAGAAGTGTCTGTCCAGATACCAAGCTGTCTGTCTTCTACGCGTTTCCAAATGATGAGCTCTCTGCTTATACTATAAATGCTCATTATGAGTCCCTAGATGTAGGCCCTTGCACTTTGCACAATTGATTTCCACCCGTTTCTATTAGTTCAGACCTCAAGGTCATCTAGTTATTGCTGTGTGTAATCCCAGTTCTCTTCTGATGAATTGACAGCTCCTCCTAACTAGGTATCATCAGCAAATTATTACCACAGTCCTTCTTTGGGTTACCATCTTTAATGAGATTGATCCCAAAAATTAATCTTTGAGGAAATCCTCTGGTAACCCTTCTCCAGTGCAGTAACTGTCTTTTTAGCACCGTGCTCAAAATTTGTCTTACTTGTGGAATCTTAACTGAGAATGTGTTACAAAAGCTGTTTTTCCTTTTGTGTTAGGAGCATGCTACCACATAGGCCTCATGGTTGCTGAGGTATAGAAATGTCCTTCGAAGCGCTGCCCACCTCTGGTCTGTTTGGGCCTGGGTCCTCTGGGCCTGGCCTCCATGGTTGAAGAACGCCCTTCCATGCCACAGAGACCTCAGCTGCTGATAGTCCGAACTGCCTGCTCAGTGCCTACACACACTGCTGAACGTGCTGCTTGTCCACAAGTGTTCACTATGACGGGACAAGCTGTGGAGCTTTCTAGCACAGAGACGCCCAAGAAGGAGCCTTTGTATATGGCCTTAGGGTTTTATTCATGCAGTTTCTGTATGTAGTACATCCCTGGCTGCTAGCAGGTCTTTTATCTGTTCCCAAACACGGCTTTGGGCTGTGTTTGGGCTGTGTTTGGAGCTGTGGTTGGTCTAAAAAGTCAGTGTAGAAAGCACAAGAGCTGAGCACCTCACATGGTGTGCTTAGGTTTGCTCTCCAATCTCATTGCAAAGGCACAACTGGTGTCTGCCAGAACTTATCAGACTCTTTTCAGACATTGCCTGCCCGTTTGTGGCAGCGCCTGATGAAGACCAGCTGCCCCTCCTTGGCTCCTTCTCCACCGTGTTGGCAGTCTGCAAAGCAAGCCTGCATAGATGATTTTGAGGATTTGCAATAGGATTCTGCACCCCAGCCCATCCTTCCCCAGCCAGGCACTACTAGCACCTCCTTCCCGTTCCTGTTTGCTCCTCCAGACAATTCATCCTTAGTATAAACACTTACACTTTGTTGTAACTTTTAATGCACTGAAAATATCAAGACTGACTTAAAGTCAACACATTTTGCCACAAATAGAGTGCATTTCATGACAAGTACATAATTAACTTTTTTTCTAATTAATTATTGGCTGCTTGCCAAATTAATTCAGTCACAATATGTATTATTATTTAAGATGGTACCAAGCAAATTACTGGTGTGTCAACTAATTGAACATGTTCAAATGTCACAACTTTAGCAGTTTGCAGGTTCCATTCGGAGGCAGGCTAGAGTGCTTCTGCAGTAAATTAAAAAAAAAAATAGTTTTTCCAGTACTTTTCATGTGAGCACACGTGAGTTTTTATGTGAGTAGTTTTCATGTGAGCACCATTTATTACCTAAATAACGGTGCTCACACAAATTATAGGCACCATATCGGCATCATAGGATTGATTCCATCCTCAGAAAGTAGGACCTAAGTCTGTAGTTACTCCAATCCTGGAGTAACTGGTTGTGATGAAGTTAGCTTAAGGGTGGTTTTCAGCCTTCTCATTATATATATAGCGTACTTTCAGCAAGACACAACATGCCATGTGCTTTTGTGCAATAATGAATTCTATTACTGGGCAGCGAATGATTGACTTTTGGTTAATAAAAAATATGAATGAAATTGGTGCGTGTGAAACAATTTCATTATTTGGAAATAATAATTTGATTAGGCTTGGAACAAGCCCCATTAAGCGCTTTGCCAGGAAGTGCAGGGCTTTCCCGTTGCTGGTTTGCTGCCATGCTTGGAGCTCAGGACATCAGCTTCCCTGTCAGCCCCAGCTCGAGTGCCACCCATGTGCGGTGGCACCTCACCCGCTGGTGTGAGCGTACGAAGGAGACACCTGGGTGCATCGCCTTGTGTTTGGATCCTGGTGCCACACTTCTGCTGGGAGCACCAAGCCTGATGCTGTTCCTGCAGACGGGTTGCTAAAATTGTCATCTGGTTTTGGCAGGAGCCGAGCTGATGCCACCAGTTGACGTAAGGCTCTGGGCTGGTGGATGTGTGCGCATGGTGGAGGCACCAGGAGGTGCAGATGCAGCTGGTGGTGTTGGCAATGAGGTGCTGTTGGTACAGCTGGGAACATGGATGGGGAAGGGAGGAAGAGCATCAGTGCTGCTTGGTGGTGACAGGCACCCAGTGTTAAATACAGCAGTGCTGAGCCCTGCCAGTGCCTGCAGCAGAGTGGTCTCAGCCAAGTTGGGTGCTTGCTGGTGACACACAGTGACACCCCCCATGTGTCATCCCCATTTTCCCTTCCCCATCTTGGGGATGTGCTCATCAGAAGGTCAGGAGCATTTTTGTCAGCTTCTTATCCCTTCCTGTCTCACCTGCTCAAGTTTCATAAAGCTCTTGAACATGGACACTAAATTGGCCACCATGGGTGAGCCTGAAGGGTCATCAGACGTTGAATTTGATGAACTCCCCAGCCAGTGGGAAATGAGGGGTTTTGCAGCTGTGGGAGGCATCTGCCCTGTAAATGGACGGGGTGATGTGCCCTTGGAGAAAGGGGTTGTTTCTCTCTAGCTGCACTGAATGCAACAGGCAGCCCCACCAGAACCTGTGCACCTATTGGTGTGGTGCAGGCAGAGGATTTCACCCACAAGGAAAAGCTTTTACTGCTTAGACCTCTCGGTGGGATTTGCAGCAACCCTTGCCCTTTAGTTTTCCCATCATCCTGGAACTTCAAAAAGGTGTTGTTGAAGGAGGGTACAAAGAGGTTGTTGGTTCTGATGGGGCAGTTATAGCGATCACTTTTTTGACTTCTGCACATGTTAAATTAGAGGGCAACAGAGAAAAAAGGTTACTCGCTGGTTGTGAAGCTGTATTTTCTTACATATCCTCCTTCCTACTTCATCAGCTGGGAAGTGTTGACGTGGCCACTTAAGCAGCCAGCACATGAGACACCCTTTCCTTCTCATTCTGCTTCCAAGTCATAGTTCCCCATGCCTGGTCTGTCTTCATGTGGGCTCGGTCTGGGTCTATGGGTCAGAGTTTGGTCTATGGGTCACAAACCCCCATCTTTCATTGCCACTTACTGTAAAAAGACAGAAAAATCTGAGCAAAGGTTGGCACCATAAGGTATCCAGGTGAATCAAAAACAGTAGCCTGAGCCTCTTGCTGACTCAGGGGCTGCGTGCTGCCATGCAGGAGATGGTCCCATAGATATCAGCTGGCTTTGTAGGAGAGGATCTGGTGTGCACAGGGGCTGGAGTTCTTGCTTGACCAGGAGGTTAATTGCTAGTATTTTGAGGCAGTATGTTGTGCCAGTTCTGTCTAATTTTGTTTTAGCTGTAATAGAACATTGACTTTTTTTTTTTTGGTTGAGTTAGTCTAAATCTGAATAAACAGACTAAACCACTGAGAGCATCATTTGGCTGCAGTAATCGCTGCGTGCCGTAGCCGCACGTCAGAGTTGCAGTGTTGAGCCTGGAGGCTTTGTGCTGTGCTGTTAAGCAGATCTATTGCAAAACCAAACTGTTTAAAATCACACTGGTTTAAATGCAGAGCATCCAAATGGGGTGGGTTCTGGTCTCTGCTGTCTCCATGCGGTTTCACGATAGCCCGCTGTTCAACAGCCCCACTCTCTGGGCTCTGGCTTCCAGCCCAGAGTAAGCCCCCTGATTTCCTCTAGCACAGAGGAGATGGATGACCATGTCTGAGGTGCTCGTGAGTGGAGCCTGTGTGGATGGATGATGGCGAGCCCCTCATCTCAGCTAGGAAGACAGGAGGTTGTGTTGGGGTTGGCAAAGGCAGCTGGCTCTGTGTTTTTTGGTAAAGAGGAGAGCTTTTTGCTAAAGCAGAGATCAGATAAACTGCATCCTCAAAATGTCTCTCTCAATTGACTGTTTTAGGCCTAGTATGATTTACTCAGGCATGGAGTATGTGCTAAGTGACCCTGCTTGGCAGGGGGTAGAACCAGATGACTTCCAGAGGTCCCTTCCAACGTCAGCCACTCTGTGATTCTGTGAGTTAGGTGAGATGAAAACATCCCTGTTTTGTAATGGCATTGTGGATATGATTGAAATACTGAATCTGCCTTACATCTCGCTTTTCAAGTATAAATTCAAGCCTTTCAGAACAGAGTCCATCTCTTAGAGCCCCAGGTACAGCATCTTGCACACTCAGTTCCTGAGGTTTTTTTAGGTCTCAAAAGATGCCCCCCTCTCACTGTGTTACAGCTTCATCTATTTTGTCACTTATCTATGAAGGCTACTATTATCATAAAAGGATCAATACCACAAGTGATATATTGCACATTTGCATTCTGTTAATGAGCATGACAGTCTTTAGCCATAGAGAAGTTAGGTTTAAAATGTTTAGCAAATGTTTTTTTAAGCTAATGTACTGCAGTGCTCCCTTTGAAGTTAGCCAACACAGCATACATTAAGTATCGAAGTGCTCTGGACCGAACAAAACAATATGTCAACGTTATGCAGCCTCTGCATGCTAGATGCATATTAGATGCCCAGTGAAGGAAGAGAGATGCTACATCACTGGGAATTCTTCCTGATTTTCAATCAAATAGCTGATCTGAAATGCCAAACACAAACTGCATTTCATCTAAAAATGCTGCTAGGTAGTCCTTGATTGAACACTTTGAACCTGATCAGAATCTAATTTGTTTTTGCATTACAAGAGACACTTATATTAGCACCTCTAGGAGATCAATACCAGATTTTAATGCATACTAATAAAAAAGGTCCTAATTCCAAATACAGTTTTAAGTTTCACAAGAGCAACATAGTTCTCGCTAATCAAATATATTTGTTGAACAAGAAGCAGTGAAATGGAGTACTGTTTTCAGACAAATGGCTCCGAATTATACTAACAAATGCTGCAAAACGAAAGCACGCTAATCTGTTTTTCACAGTTAGGGGAAAATACTTCCTCATGGGGGCATCCTGACTTCTTCCCAACTGTTAGTGCTGCTGTTTGGTGCATGAAGTTTCCCTTTATGACAATAAAAACTGTCATCTCTGTCATTATCTTCAGAATTTAAAAAATATATAAGAAATCATGTTCATAAATGATTTCTAATACTTACTTAGCAAGTAGAGTCTTGACTGGCAGAATGGCTTTGCTCGAAGGATTTAGCATGGTTGTCTAAACTCCATATTCAGCTAATTGAGAAGGAAGACAATCTTTTGTCTCTTCTGTCACTCCCCATCCAGTGCTGCTGGCACAGTCCTCGTCAGGCTGGAGTCCTAGGAGTGCTGCTGCAAGAATAACTTAGCAATAACAAATGTCTATTTAAAATTCTATGTAGATAGTATACAATTTGATTTTTTCAGATTTTATTCTTACTCCTATTGCTCTATTAATTACATTACCTATTTTAATGAGCAGAAACTCAGCGTGTCTCCCAGTTTTCAGCAGCCAATACCAAACTTGAGAAATTGATCTTGGTGGTTTTGTGTAGCACCGCAGGTGATTCACTGTGTGGGAGGTGGAAGAAAATTTTATTGATCCTCTGATGTTGTTCCCCATACTTCTGTCCTTGCACTGATCTGACCATTTCTTCTCAGGAGCAATCACTCAGGTGCTGCAGAGCCAGTGCCTCAGCCTGCTCCTCTCTGATGTAGCACCAAACTCCCAGAGAAAGTCCCTCATGACCCTCTTTACTTTACTGCCCCACATCTATTCTGGGGGACTTTTATTCTGTCTCCATGACATTAAGGGGTTTGTGTTGGTTTTGTTTGTTTGTTTGTCTGCTTGCTTCTTTCTGTGGATATAGATTACTCACTGAAAGTATCTGAGAGGATTTTTGCTGGGCCTGCAGGAAGAATTACACCTGTTTGATTTATCATTAAAAATATCAGAAATATAAGTCTGTATCTGTTCACCAAAGCAAACAAAATATCCTGAACACTGGGATTAGGCTCATAATATGACAGGGAATAGGCGGACTGTGTGAATATAAATCAGTATTTATACATCAGGGCCACAGCTTCTATAGTTCATGTATTTTCACTTACAGAATGCATTAAAGGCAATAGTGATTTTCAATTAACAAGGCAAAAATATTTCTACAGTTATATAATTAAACCTTACAGCACAGACGTTTTTCTACAGACTGGAGCCACAGCGAGTGAAGCACTTGTGTCTGAGGTCTGTCAGGGAGCAGGTGAGGGCAGCCTGGAGAAATTCAGAGATGCCCTCCAGAGGCCCTCTCCCTCCACACGGAGACTGCTGCTGCCAGCGAGGAGATGCATAGTGGGCTGAGCTTCATGTGCTCTCCTGCTGTGTGACACTTTGGGATGCTTTTGGTTCAAAATGCCCATTTTTTTTCCATTCAGAACCAACTAAAAGTGCTACATAATGTTGTACCTAGAAACCATGACCAGTGTTGGTATTGCCATAACTGACAGTGTCCAATATCACCATTGCCATAACTGGACCCATCTGTGAACTTCCAGAAGTGAACAACAGCCCTTCCCTCATCAGTTGGCAGTGGAGGAAGTGTTGCAGGTGAAATCTCACTGCTCAGATCTGGGTTGATTTGTGCATGGTGCCTCCATCAGCAGGCCTGAACTCCACTGGGAGGGATGGTCCCACTACTACCAGAAGATGTCTTTGCAGCTGATGACACCAAAGTGAGCACAAGGCCCTTCAGGAAGGGAAGGTGCTTCCTATGGGGAAAAAAAAAAATACACAACTTCCTGGAACATATCTTTCTTGCGCCTACGTTGGTCTCTCTGACCTCCCCCTCCCCATGCCCTATCTACCAGGCTAAAGTTGTAGTTCCTGAGGCTCTCACTCCTGGGCCAGTTTGGCAAGTGGATCTCCGGCCAACATCTCGCTGGCAGGTCCCACCAAACCCAGCCTTATTCCCGGGACAGCTGCCCCGTGGAGGAGGTGGGCAGTGGGCTGGGACTACAACAACACAGCATATCTGGCAGTAAAGCACTTCGGGAAGTGTTTATGGTTTGGCTGGCTTGTAGATTCATGAGCATTTTATGTCATAAAACATTGCACATTTCAGACTAACTGAAATGTGGCCTGCTTTTGCAATAATATGAGCAGACGTAGAACTAGATGGGTTTCCCTCACCTCAGGCTATTGGCAGTGCTCCACTGCAGCCTCTGGTAAAGCTGCAGAGAGTATTTCCACTCAGCTCAAAATACATTTGCTTGCCAAACTGTGTATTGTATTTGGTACTGTGGTTTTTGTTCTCCTTGCAAGTACTTTTTGCCACTCTACCTTGAAAAATAAAACAAAACAAGGGCAATAAATATTAAACATGGAAGTTGCTTATGCAATGTAATGCTTTTGCTTGAGATTAGATTTGCTACGAATTGTTACAAGTAGTTATAAATCTGATGAGAATATATCTCATTGACAGATATATTACTTACAGCCAAATTTGCTTTGATTTCATAATTGTGGATTTCTCGACATATATACAGCATTTAATATCATTTTTCTGCTGATATTTTTTTTCTCAAAAATGCAGTCTTTTCCCTTCCCTTCCCTTCCCTTCCCTTCCCTTCCCTTCCCTTCCCTTCCCTTCCCTTCCCTTCCCTTCCCTTCCCTTCCCTTCCCTTCCCTTCCCTTCCCTTCCCTTCCCTTCCCCTTCCCCTTCCCCTTCCCCTTCCCCTTCCCCTTCCCCTTCCCCTTCCCCTTCCCCTTCCCCTTCCCCTTCCCCTTCCCCTTCCCCTTCCCCTTCCCCTTCCCCTTCCCCTTCCCCTTCCCCTTCCCCTTCCCCTTCCCCTTCCCCTTCCCCTTCCCCTTCCCCTTCCCCTTCCCCTTCCCCTTCCCCTTCCCCTTCCCCTTCCCCTTCCCCTTCCCCTTCCCCTTCCCCTTCCCCTTCCCCTTCCCCTTCCCCTTCCCCTTCCCCTTCCCCTTCCCCTTCCCCTTTCCCTTTCTTTTATAAAAGAAAAACTAGGAAAATAGTGAACCCTGTCCAGAAGGACACGGGAGACCTGGTCACCCAGGATATGGAGAAGGCTGAGGTACTCAATGACTGTTTTGCCTTAGTCTTTACACAAGGGCTCCAGCCACATAGCCCAGGTCCCAGAAGGCAAAGGCAGGGACTGGGAGAATGATGAACCACCCAGTTTAGGAGAAGATCATTTTCGAGACCACCTAAGGAACCTGAAGATCCACAAGTCCATGGGACCTGATGAGATACATCTGCAGATCCTAAAGGAACTAGCAGATGTAGTTGCTAAGCTACTGCCCATCATATTTGAGAAGCTGTGACACTCCAGTGAAGATCCTGCTGGCTGGAAGAGAGAAAATATAACCCCATTTTTAAAAAAGGGAAAAAAGGAAGACCCAGGGAACTAAAGCCCAGTCAGTCTCACCTCTGTGCCTGGCAATATTATGGAGCAGATCCTCCTGAAACTATGATAAGGCGCACGGGAAATATGGAGGTGATTGGTGATAGCCAACATGGCTTCACTAAGGGCAGATCATGCCTGACAAATCTGGTGGCCTTTTACGACAGGGTTACAGCATTGGTGGATAGGGGAAGAGCAACTAATGTCATTTACCTGGACTTCTGCAAAGCATTTGGCACTGTTCCCCACGATATCCTTGTCTTTAAACCGGAGATACATGGATTTCACAGATGGACCACTTGGTGGGTAAGGAATTGGCTGGATGGTTGCATTCAAAGTGTTGTGGTCAACGGCTCAATGTCCAGGCGGTGATCAGTAATGAGTGGTGTTCCTCAGGGGTCAATACTGGGACCAGCACCATTTAACATCTTTGTCAGCAACACGCACAGTGGGATCGAGTGCTCCCTCACCAAGTCTGCCGATGGTACCAAGCTGTGTGGTGTGGCCAACACGCAGGAGGGAAGGGATGCCATACAGAGGGACCTGGGCAGGCCTGAGAGGTGGGCCTGTGTGAACTTCATGAGGTTCAACAAGGCCAAGGGCAAGGTCCTGCAGCGGGGCCAGGGCAATCCCAAGCACAAATCCAGGCTGAGTGGAGAATGGATTGAGAGAAGCCCTGAGGAGAAGGACCTGCGGGTGCTGGTTGATGAGAAGCTCAACATGAGCCAGCAATGTGCACTTTGCAGCCTCGAAAGCCAACTGTGTCCTGGGCTGCATCAACAGAAGCATGGCCAGCAGGGTGACGGAGGTGATGGTGCCCCTCTGCTCTGCTCTCATGAGACACCACCTGGAGCTCTGCATTCAAATCTAGGGCCCCCAGCACAAGAAGAACTTGGGTGTATTAGAATGAGTCCAGAGGAGGGCCATGAGGATGATCAGAGAGACTGAAGGAGTGGGGGTGGTTCAACCTGAAGAAAAGAAGGTTCCAAGGAGGCCTTACAGCAGCCTTCCAGTGCCTAAAGGGGGCCTACAGAAAAGCTGGGGAGGAACTCTTTGTCAGGAGTGTAGTGATAGGACAAGGGGGAATGGCTTTAAATTAAAAAAGGTAGGTTTAGACTAGATATAAGGAGGACATTCTTCACTCAGAGGGTGGTGAGGCCCTGGCACAGGCTGCCCAGAGAAGCTGTGGCTGCCCCATCCCTGGAGGTGTTCAAGGCCAGGCTGGATGGGGCTTTGGGCAACCTGGTGTGGTGGGAGGTGTCCCTGCCCATGGCAGGGGGTTGGAACTGGGTGGTCTTTAAGGTCCCTTCCAACCCAAACCACTCTGTGATTCTGTGATCCATTATTCATATGAATAATGATTTCTTGTCATGTTTCCCTTACTGGTACTTGCTATACTGGAAACAGTTCTTTGAGAAGATAGATTTTGGTTATTTTTTGTTCTGTAATAGCTAGCCTACTAATGCAAAAAAGTAATCTAGGCACAGTCCGGAAGTTGCTATTAACATTTTATTTGCTGATGACTTCAAGTCTAGGAAGGTTATATCAAGTTTAAACTGCATTAGCATTTGTATTGAGCACTAACTATTCCCTAATGACTTAAGAATTACAGTTTACTGCCCATGAATACTTTATCTTGCTTAATAGCTTTTAAATTAGTAGAATAAATGCTGCTAAAAAGGAAGAAAATCATTCAAGTTCCATACATGGTGGAGGTTTTACAAAGCTATACTTTATGATTAAGTCTGCCATAGTATTTGAAGTTGATTTAGTACTCAAAGGACATACTTATTTTTCATGAAGAAATATATATGGAACATAAATAATTGTAAATACAATTCACCCAAATATAAATCAGCAAGAGGAGGAAGAGGGGGACCCTAAATTATATCTCATTGCTTTTCCCGGCTTCCTATATATAAAAAGAAGCCCCATATTCTTAGCTGTTTTTATTTCAGGTGTTTGTTTTCTTAGTACCCTGATTCTACATTTGTCCATGTCCACCTGCAGCTTTGGAGCCTGAATTCATGAAAAGTAATGCCTGCCTTTCCCCAGGAGACCATAGCTCTGGGGTTCAAGGTGCACGTTTCACTATGCCTCAGGATGACTGTTACCAGTTTGCTGCATGCTACAGAACACAGTGCCTGAAGTCCTGCGTGTTTGGTACACTAGAAATCTTGCTGGGTGCAAAAGGAAAGCACATTAGATGTAAAACAAAACATTTAGTCTACTGCAGGTCAGAAGGCCTGATGAAAAAATTATGACTCTAGTTACAATAACAGGTTCAAGCCATTAAAATTATATGAACAAAAAACTTTCCAACAGCCATCCATTTCTCTGTTGTTATGCCGATCTTTCCATTGTTCTGCTGGGTCCTGTGGTTGATGGCTTCAGTCTTGGGGTAAAGAGCATTATCGGCATCCTGAATCCCACAGTGTTGATGATTTCTTCTTCCTCCTCCCTCTGGGATGTGCTTTTTTGTTTGCTAATGTGTACTGCAACTTGGTTCTATACTGGCTTGCAAGTTCATGTTACACTCAACTTTACCCTGTCTCTTATATGTGTTGGGCACTTCGTGCTTCCTGTCCCTCCTAAAAGTGGTTTTACCTTCCTCCCAGGGCTGCAGTTCTTTGTTGACAAGCAATTGACCATTGGTGAGTTGTTTATAGCCCTGGGGCTGCTGGTATCATTACTGTTATGAATTTGTAAGTATCTGGAAGGAATTTAGAAGAATGTTCTTACTTTTAAGTGAGTTTTAGTGGGGGTCTGCTGAGAAAACTAATGGGGCTGCATTGTTAGCTGGGGGGGGAGAAGTCCTAGAATCTGAAGCATTTTGATACTTTAATTGCAAGTAATTCCTCTTGCAATGCTTATCAGGTGAATTGTACGCATTATATAATGTGAAACACCTACCTAATCATAGCAGTGATTATTATGCAAAGTCCTTTTCCAAGGTAGGACTTGAAATGCCCTAAGGACACAGCAAAGGAAGCTCAGGGAAATACAGGATGCATTTCACACTTTTGTTCTATTTTATTCCCTCACATTTCACACCACCCTATGCCAATCATTTGTTAATGAAGAACCAGGACAATGAGTCTGACACATCCAGAACTTTTCTTGTTGTCGTTTGTTCTTGAAATTGTACCTGATTTCAAAGATACATACTGAAGGAAGAGCTTACCACTCGGATGTTGCTGTGCTTTCAATCAACCTTCATAGATCAGATACAAAAAGAAGGTGACCCTGAAATGCAGTAACGTTCTTGCCTTTGCAGTTGCAAATAAACAAACATAGAAGAAAATAATTAGGTATGTTTTTCGATATTGTAAGGTGGTAATATTCAGTTTGCATTGTTTTTCCAGAGATAACACTAAAAATTATGGCACAGTGATGCTGACATAGGAAAGGCAAGAGTAACCATTACCTCAAGATATTCCCTAGGATATATGGCTGGTCAGAGTTCAACATGGGTGACTTTTTAATACTAACAATTTTTTAAGCCTTAACTCTGCTTGTTTGTTTGTTTGTTTTCCTTTTTTTTTTTTTTTTAGTTGTTGAGTTTTTAAACAAAAATATTCAATTCTAGGTTCTTTCTTCAAATCCCAGCCACCAGAGCTTTCAGTTGGTGGTGTCCTTGCCTAGAAGTATTACATACACATTCGTCTAAGCATGGAAGGGTTTGTGGGTGTGAGTATTGTAGGTATCTAGTTTGCCTAGAGATCCAGCCGACCTGTGGGGCGATCGAACTCACATTTCTCACTTCCCAGGAAAGCTTCCCACCTCCTCCACTGTGATTACAGTCATATAGAGCCTTAGCCCTGGTGGAGAGGTGAGAATTCGGGTCTCCTTCTCCTAGCCAAGCATTTTAATCAGAGAGATGGGTTTCATTTTGCTCTCCCTCTCTGCTCCAACTACTCTCCAGTTATGTTCTGCCAACTATCAGAGTTTCCAACAAGGCAGAGCTGCCTCCTGCCTACTCTGGAGGGAAGAGCCAAGGATTTGATCACCATCACCCATGCAGGTGGATCTTCCAAACCCCCTGCAGCCAAGACTAGTGTTGTCATGTCATACCCATGATGTTTCATCATGCAGAATTGATCGGGGATGTCCCTGTCCCCACCAACTTCAGACATGTTTGTGGAGGAGGTGTCCAGAGACCTCTGTGCCGTACAAGTACTCCTGGCAGGATGCTCAGGTGCATCCCAAGAAGCTGCTTGAACCCATCCCCTCCCAGCACTGGTATGGGAGCTTCTGGCTGATGGTCCTGGTCCAAAAGATGCACCAAGATGTGCAAATCTGCCTGAAGAGCGCTTACTATGAGGGACAACTCCAGATTCAGGTTCCTCACAGGGTTTGGCCTGATCTTGAGTATTGCATCCATGGGCTGAGGCACATAATTTCAAACAAAATTGATTGTAGCCACCCAGTCCTTTAGTTCAGTGTACCTGATCCCTCACAGGGCTAGAGCTTCCAGGTCTTACTGTAACCCCGACATCCCACCAGCCCTTGTGAGGAAGGCAGGCTGCCCAGCTCGGCATTAGAAGCCTGAATACTGTTGTGGTGAGTTACTTTCCTACTTGTGATGTGACAACAGCTGTCCTCCCATTCCCAGACCTCCTGTGATGGTAGGTAATTTCTGGAGCATGGGGATGGGCCATGTTTCATCCATCTTCCTAATTCAGATGGAGCAAGAACCCACTCCAGCAATTAAAGCCTAAGCAAGCGAGTTTATAAACAAGACCACAGGTAAATTCCTCATCCTTTATCATTGTGGAAAATAAATCTCTGGTTATTTTTAGTAGGTCAGGATTCTTCTTTTGTTTTAACATGCACATTTATTTTTGCACTGTTTCTTTTAGTGGTGCATGCAGGGATGCTGTAGGATGGTAACCATAGTAACTGCAGAACATGGAAGATGTAATTTCACCCCCAAAATGCGTATTACTGGGCTTGTGTTTGCTGGAAGTGGAGCATCTGGTTCCCTAAACAATAAGAAAAGTTTTTAAAAAAATTATTTCACAGTGATTAAAAGACAAAGTCACAGGCAGTTAGCATACAGTGGAAGAAATATGTGTTAGGTGCTGTTCTGGTATGTCTGTGAGAAGCCAGTGTAGAGAGAGATCAAAAAAATCTAAGCATGTTTTCCTTATGATATTTAATAGCTATGAAATAATCCAGCATGCATTTTTTTTTACCCAAACCAGGCATTTCATCATCTTTGTGGATGTTGTCAGGTTATCCCAGGGGCCTGCTATAGGGAAATTCGCTGATACGATGCCAACATGGTGGTTCTATATTACAATTAATGTGCAACTTGCACCAAATACAGCAGTAACACAGTGTGCAGCTCAGCTCCTCATCCTCAGTGGCCAGCTTTGACTGTTCACCTGCAGAATGAGAAGGGGGGCTTCCACCAGCTTTCCCAAGGTGATGGGAGCTCAGCACTTCAGGAAACCAGCCTGCACCATTGCTTTTCCCCTCACCCTCTTTCTCCTTATATACAATCCTATTTTCCCTGTGCCCTGATGTCCCAGAAGAAATAGCATGGGTACTACTGCAGGGGTTTCTGTTTCCAGCTACACAACACACTTGGGTGAATTTTAGGGAAAAACCAAAGGTATGACAGTAGCATGAGCTATCATCCATCTTTCCCTTGATAGCACTTAGGTAGATAACTACATTTATTGTTGAGCAAAATCACTTACTATAAAAACTCTCCAGTACTGAATGGTTCTAGGGATTTATTTTTATGAGCATTCAAAAAATTAATGCCTTGATGAATCATACACCGATAAATAATTTATTTTCCAATAAATTCCTTTATTCAGGGGACTGCTAAGCCCAACCCTGAGGAAGTATGGGTGAATTTAAGAATTATTATATTGTTTAGAGTAATGGGATTAGATTTATAATAGAAAACTTGTAAAAACTTTAAAAAGTAAATAGATTACTCCTCTTTCCTTTTGCAGTGTTATTTAGTTTTCCTTCCTCTCAGAGGGAAATAAACTTTAAAATGGGAAAAGCTGAATTTTATGGAGTAATGAGACTCCGTGAGTCCAATATTAATGAAAAATAATAATGGTGAGAACTGATAAGAAGAAGAAAATGAGGCTGCTTAGTACTCTGTAGCTAGTCCACCAATGAAGTTTAATTTACTTATTTATCTGTTTACAAACTTCCTCCCAGGATGACATTCTGCAGACTTTTCTTTAGTGTTAGGTGGTGTGTTTGTTTGTTTTTTTTTAATCATGTGGAAAGACTCTTTCTCTCATTATTCCAAAAATGTTACTTAGGTACAGACAGAAACACTTTTACAACAAATGAAAACAAGCAAAGCACCAGGCATCTAGCAGCAGAGCAGAAACATGCATGGCCACACTCTGTAGCACTTTCACATGATTAAGCAAGAGCACTGACAATTCCCCAATGAACCTTTCAGGGTTTTGCATGCTATGTTTCTTCCCTGCTTGGATCCCTGCTACAAGTTTCCTGTGAAAATGTTGGTATTTCCCCAGGTTTTGCTTATGGGCCTGAAAACAATGAAATAATTATCTGCTATCCAACAGAGAAGTGGGAGGATATTGCAACAGCTGCTGCAAATTCCATAATAGTAATAATCCTGATAACAACACCATGAATGTTGATTCACTGCATAAAACAATTAGCAAGAAAGTGCTAAAATGAACTTCTTTTTTTTTAAAGAGAAATAAAATAAACATCCTTTAGAGAATTTCTAATGTAAAGGGTGAACAATGAAACAAAATATTTAAGATAGTGATAGATGATGAATAAATCGATTACTATAAAAAAAAAAAAAACTCTTTAAAGACTTATGAATAAATGCAGCTGAATCATTCACCATCACAATTAGCAAAACATGTCTGGGTGAAAAATGTATTGTCAATTTACTGATTTCGCTTACAAAACATTTAAAGAGGCTGGCTCTTATACAAAAAAGGAAAGAGGATTAATTGGTATTTTTAACTGAATTGAAGAATGTACTTTGTTCTCTAGAAGAATTTGATTTCCCACCCCAAGCTTTACAGCTGTTCCCTTTCAAAATGTTGTGAAAATATTTTTCCAGCATTAAACGAATGTCTTTCCCCTTGTTCCTTTCTCCCAGCAAAAAAATAGCTAAAACATCTAAAGTTCAGATGTTTAGGAAAAAAAATACTGCCCTGAGGTCTGAAACCAAATACATGAAATTTCCTGCTGAAAACATTTTATTTATCTGCAAGATAGAGACGGTGACAGGTGTATTTGTTTTGAAGGGAAGGTAGCCTACACTGCAGCACAGCTCCAGTAGCTTTGGAGGGGGAGCTCCATCAGTTACAGCAGTTCTTGTGCAAGGAGTTGCACCATAGGCTCACCTGGCAAGAGGTTGAACAGGGCTCTAGTAGGTTTGGTATTAGGTCTACTACTGGGTTATTTGCTCCTCTTTCTTGGAGCCTAACAGGGAATGAGCAGGACCATCATTAGCTTTAAAATCTCTGAGGAAGCTACTCAATAATGTGCTAATCCAGCTGATGGAGGCATTAGTTTCAGTGGTGTTTGTGTCTTCCTAGATGGCATTGACCCAATGTGACCAATACAGGAGCTGGCAGTTGTTCTGCTTGCATTGATTACATTGATTGCCTGCCATGCACACCTGCTGAGAATGAGCTGAAGCATGGATGAACAAATGTGTTCTTAAAGTGTAATTTCTTATAATAATTAGAAATATCACAAAAGCTCCTTGATTTTGTGTGTTCTCTAAGCTCACCCTCCCTGCTGCTTTAAGACCTCATGATCAATTTATTTTGGTTTGCAGTGTATCATTTATGCTGACATGGTTTGACTTGGTTTTGACATTGTATTATTGTCTTCTCAGCCTTGCACTGCTAGCTGTATAAGTGTCTGATGATACTCAGTGGCATACAAATAAATAGACAATTACAGTTGGTATGAACACCCATTGTATTTCACAATGTGCAGGCTCCGTAGTTGATTTCCAAACCTAAACATGTGTAAGTTGTTTCAATAAGCTGTTTTCTGAAAACACCCATTACTGTCAATCCAGCCTACCCCAGGGAAAATTTCCTTTTTTCCATGTCTTTATTCTCTAGATAGTGCTTGATAAGCCCAAAGATCTGAGAAGGGTTTTGCTGAGCTGGTGGGATGCTGTATCACTCCTTCAGCATCACGCGCTCATTTGGGTACTTGTCCACACCCCTCACTCCCATCACAGTGGATGGAAAGCTCAAACAACATTTCCAAGTCATGTTTCATTTATGTTTTAAAAGCTTCCTGTACTTTGTTATGCTTCAACCCATCTATACTGGGAGGGTGATCTCAGGTGTCCTTTTTCTGTTGTCACAAATGGAGGTTAGGTGTCAAAAGAAGGCGTGGAGTTCCTTCAGAATTTAAATATCCAACCCAACACCCCAACAGGCTCTTGTGTTTGATTACTGCTCTGAAGACGTGATTCATGACATTGTCATCTCCATGCTGAATGGCAGATGGCATGGATCACTTCTACAGGATCTATTTCTTTGGCTCTGTGCAAAGTGTTTCCTATTGAGCTAATGGAGGCTCTCCAAAAGAGCTAACCTAGTCCAAACCTTAGTCTTTCTCTGGATGAACTTTCTACATGTTAGCTTTAATTCTTTCAGGAATCTTTGGTTCAGTTGGGAATTTCTTATACAATGTTAAAAAAATAAATAATAACCAGTCATGACAGAGCCAGCAGAACTGGGGAGTCAAGCCCAAGTGGCCACTGACACCAGCGGGCTTTCTCTACATACTGCAAATAGTTTTTACTCCTACAGCTACTCTTCATGCCAGCAGAACACCACATCTATTTGAACTGAGTCACTTTATTTTAGGGTTGGTTTGGGGTCCTTGTCAGATTGTCTCTCCTTTATAAAGTTCCAGGCATCTAGAAGTAGGAAGCTTCCGTCAGTGCTTTCCTGCCCATCTCAGCACGAGTAGGTGCTTGGTTACAGCTACAGCTGGGAAACTGCTCCCCAGCACCAGCAGCTAGATCAGTCTGAAGGGCACCTCCACCCAAAGCACCTTCACAGTCTCCCTACAAACTGGATTTAAGCAAAGGAACCGTGGAGCCCAAGAGACTTGAGCTTCTTTTCTGTTGACTTAAGTTGCAAACATAAGATGTAGCACTCAGCTCCACTAGCTGTTTGTGTGGTGTTCACAGCAGGTCACTGGAGGATCGTGTGTAGAGCAATCACCTTCTGGGATAAGAAACAGCATGATATAGTGGTTTTGTTTTCCAGTAGGTCCCAGAACCTTTTACCTGACTGTGTAGAGGAAAATCTGACTCTTCTCTGGGGTGGGGCAAGTTGCTTTAGAAAGCACTACTGGAAAGTTGTAGTGTTTGAGTCAATGATTTAGGAAGCAAACTTTATGAAATCTCTGTGCTATCTACCAGATCTACATGCCAATCTTTAAGCTAGGTTTATTCCTGAGCTTAGTGGCATTCAGCCAAATCTACTAATAAAACTTAATGGATCAAATTATCTATTCCACCGTAAAAAGTTGTACATGCTCAGAGAGCTAGAAATAGAGCAGTTTAAAAAGGCAGTTGACTGAATTGTGGAGTCAAGTAGTTTAAGAGCTTTACAGACTTAAATTTTAATTTTTCTAGAGCAAATTATGGGAAAGCTCATCATAGAGGTCCAGTGGCCTGCAAATCCTGCCACACACCATTCTGTCTTCTTCTGTATTACAAGTACCTTTTTCTTCTGCCACAAGTGGCATGAAGCTACTTGGCTGAGCTTGGCCCATGAAGCTCCACTTATTGACCATTTTCCTCCCTTCCTATCCATCTAGAGCTGTATGTCCGAGTGCAGGAGCAGATCTGCTGATCTGGAGGTCGATTGGAAGCAAATGAGACAGCCGAGATAAATGGCACTGATTAACTATCAATTGCCTATCACTCAGTAAGCTGAAGCAGAGAATGTATGGAGATGGGACAAAGAGATTTAACATGAAGGCAAAATTCACCTTCAGAAAGCAACGAAAGGAAACTCAACTGCAGAAGATTGACGTTGGCTGGTCAGAGAGAAAGTGCTTGGCTCAGAGAAAAGCACGGAGGAAAATAAAAACTGGCAAGGGCAAGAGAATGAATGATGAAAAATGGAATTGAAGTTTTTAATCCAGAAATGACAGTGGGAAGGGGAGGAAAAAAAAAAAAAAAAGAAAAGAAAAGAAAAAAAAAAATGATAGAATCACTGCAAGATAGACAAAATCACAAAGTAAAGATGGAGAAGAAAAACAGAAGAGCAATTCTAGTTGCACAGATGAAAACGGTACCCCGGTTGAAAGCCTAAGCTTCACCAAATTACTGTTCTAAATTGCTTCACATGTAACAAAGCAACTGATGCAAACCAGGGTAATATTCTTACATGAGGATTTGCATCAATTTTAGTAACCTGATTTAAACATGATTTAAATCCGGCAGCAAATGATCTTGTCCTTAAACCCTCCTTGTGGTTCTGGCTATGATACTGAATCTATTTGTGCCATGCAGAAGTGCAGTGGGACTGGCAGTTTGTAGTGTGAAAGCAATCTTTCAACAAACATGTTAATTTGAACATTTTCATTTTGAAGCAATATGTTAAAACCTCCACTGTGCTTCATCTTAAGTTCCTGTCTGTGTGTTAGAGTAACATAAAACTGGAAAATTTTCAGGGGAAGACTCCAAGAATTGAATTGAGACACAGTAAGTCCATGCTCCCACTCCCTATTCCTTTCCCTTCCAGGTTTTCCAGCCCCTAACAGAAATTTTTGAAAGTAATAACTTTCCCTTTGTCAGCCATTAAATACATCAGAGAAATACAGTTTAATACTAAATAGATGTTGGTTATAGAGAGGTTACCTTGAATAATAAAATCCCACGCACGGAGGCAGTAATGCTAATCTGTGTTTTGCAAATATTCCCCAAGGCCCTTTTCAGTGAAGAAGTTAAATGCTCTTCTGCAAACATCAGGTCTTCTTTAATTTCTTCCTTCATTTTCCCTACTATTCTTATAACTACCATCTATTTTTTCTCTCCTAAATATGTGCTTAACCTAGCGGTGTTGTTTTGAACTCTCTTTATCATGGGCTTTCAGGTTTAATTTTAACAATTACAGACCCTGCAGCCCCAGTAATGTCAGTTTGGCTATGTGAATATACATTTCTGTTTGTTTATGCGGAAAAGATTAGTTTTGAGGAAGGAAAATTACTGACTGCCCAGCAGTTCATCAATTCACTGAGAAAAAAAGAAAGGTTATTTGGTTTGGCCTTATGCGGTCGCACGTCTGCCTCTACTTCTTGGGGAAGTGTTCAGCAGGGATCTTGGAAGAGGGAGGATCATATCCCCACTACTTTCCCCAGCAATGTAAAGAGCAGTGCTGGCTTTATGGTGATGTATTTTTATGTATTTATGTAATTATTTATTTATTACAACAGAGTATAGCTGTGCAATATTGTTGTGTATACTAGAAAACCCATAAAAGCATCCAGGACTGAGCGGATCTGTAATGCCTAGAACTTGGGACACTATCCAAATTTTAAAATACTTTTGAACATATTCATAGTCAGAAGCAATATCAAAAGTGTAACATGAGTTTTCAGGCTCTGCTGGTAGCTCAGTTTTAAATATTTTAATCTAGAAAAGTAAGCATAATGGTTTGGGTATTGCAATTAGTATTCATACTGGATAGACTTCCTTACTTGATCATAAAGTCACAAATCAAAGCTTATGCATCGTTGCCTTTTGGGATATTGATCCGTGTCCATGCAGACAGCCTGGCAAAGCCTCTGTTAAATTAGTGCTGCTGTTGAGAGTGACTGAGCAAAGGATTAATGTAGAAAACTGTTAATCAAATTAAATGTTTCTTAAAATTCTGTAATACATTTTATGCACAAAGGAAACTTTGGTAAGAACTCATTATTACAACAGAAATTATTTGTTCTATTGTATTTCATAGTACCAAATGGAAATTTGTTCTCTTCTTCAATGAAACCTGGTATTCAAATATTATACCATGAAACCTGGAAAAAAAAAAAAGCCTGTATGCATAATGATATTGAGCATTCAAGAAAAAGGGGAAGTGCAATGTGGAGAAAAAGGTGAAACGGAGTTTCCGACTTGCTTATGGTAGTTCCTCATAAAATCCTGTGGGGGAAAAAAATGTATGGGCATCTGTCTTTTTAAGTCTTTTAAAGCCATTTTGACTCAGCAGTATGAACAAGTTCAGTGATTGTTTGCGCAAGGCAAGCAGGTTCTTGACCCAGTAGAGTGGATTCTGGCCCACATGAATAGGGACAGGAGAAGTGAGCCAGCAGCGTTCTCCAGGGTTCGTTGCCCTTGCTACTGCTCCACCCTAACACCTTAGCTTGTTGAGATGAGTGGAGATAGTTGAAGCCAGGTCATGGCACAGCCATTGTGTATCACTGCTCTTCAAAGGCTTGAGATGGGTCCCTGTGGTAGCCTCCAGGTTCCCAATTTGTACAGGTCATATCAGGTGATGACAGCTAGTCTGGTAAACCGTGTTAGTAACTTTTGGGACAGTCAGTTTCATGCTGCCTTGCTGGCAACAACTGATAGGGAGCCACTGATCAACACTAAAAATTGTTTTCATGTAGGTTGAATTTCAGTGTTACTTCCTATCGCCCACTTACAAAACCTCTTCTGTAATACAGGCAATGTACAGTGACACTGTCAGGTTGGCAAAGGAGTGATCCATGCAGAGATTATCACGTTTCATGCAGCAGAAACACACCTAGCTCCTATTTTCATGCCCACGTCATGCCTAGACTGATGCTGGTGAAATGGGTAGTGTCAAGGGCTTTGGCACCACCAGCAGTACCTGTCATTGACAGCAGACAGCCACAGTCACCCCTGAGACATGAGTCTCCAGAGTTGCCCTGTGGCAGTCTGACACCCTCATATGTTTTTTTGAGCACTCTGGATCCCAATGAGATCTTCCAGTTCTGCCTCTTGCGTCTTCTGTAGTATCAATGGATTATCACTGATAACTACCTGTCAGATTAACAGAGTTTATAATACTCAGTTGATCTGGTGAGTGAGTTAATTAAGTAGGTTTACAGGTTAATTAGCTAATTAAGTTTTAAAGAAATGCAAACATGAAAATACTATTCAAGTTCTAAATAGTATTATTTATGTTACCAAATTCCTGGGAGGTGTATAATATTGCAAGGTGCACTATGTGCACTGGCTAAAGTGGTGACTCAGATACACAACCACTTCTGACTTCATTGGAAGTTCTGGATGTTCGCCTCATACATGTGCAAGCTTTTAATGTATGATCTTACAAAACAGGACGGGTTCCTCCATTTTTTTTTACTCTCCCCCCAGTTTACCAGTTTACAAATTCACTTCAAACCCTGTTTTGGTCACTCACATTCCCAGATTGCAAAACTACATTGGACTACAATTAAAAAAAAAAAAAAAAAGATGCATTGCATAAATTCAGATACATTACACCCCAAACCACTTATAAATTTTAAAGCCAGCCATTTGATATATTAAGAGTTCATAACATACATGAAGTTTACGTAATTTAACAATTACATATATCTGAGTCTGTGGTTGACAAGCCTAACTTATTTGGGCTGATGAATTACAGGCTGCATTAAGTAATTGGAGTGATTTAAGACTATTCTGCAGAAGTGCAGCTGAGAGACATTACACTGGGTCTTTTTATTTTTAAAGGGTATATTTTAAGAGCTTAAATTGCTACCATAAACACTGTTTTAAACTTCAGCTGTACAAGTAGGTCTGTTTTCAAAGACAGTCGTTTATTTGTCTAGCAATAAACAATAATTTATGATACTCAGTACTGGTTTTCATTGACTGTCCAGCTCTTTGGCAGTGGCATAATGCTGTTCAGTTGCTTTTGCTAAAAAGACTACGTAATTATCATCTGTGTTATTATGTGAGACAAAAATACTTCCTGTGTTTAAGAAAATAAGGCTTTGAAAGTTGGAGGGAGGCCTGGAGTTTATTTTGGTTTGAAAGTCTGTGTCAGAAGCAGAACAAAAGTCTGCTCCTACGAAAACATTGCAGGATGGGGCGGTGGTAGCTTTCTAACCTGGCAGGCTGTGACAGATAAAATCTCCTGGAGGCTGGTGGTTATGTGGGGGCTGGAGAACAGATCCTCACCTTCAAGCAGCAGCTAAGGTCTTTGGGGAAATCTGGTTACATTTCCTCAGACCTTAGGGCAGGTCAATGGAAAACTCCCTTTTGCACATTGCTTCCTGCCCATGGGGTGGGAAGCATGGGCCCCTCAGCCTGACCCAATGTGTGTGCCTGCCTGAAGTCCTCTGCAGGTGATTGTCCCTGCAACAGTGCATTTTTAAGACCTGGAAAGAGGGCAAAGAACTGCTTTGCAATGGGCTCATTTCAGCAGAAAGAAGGGGTGCTTTTGGCCTTTCTACACAGTGTGTGCTCTTACATGTATGTGCTTCTCCAAGGCAGTATTTCCATGCCCTTCTTGGGTCTGGGCCTCCACTCTCTGCTCCCATTTCCCATACAAGCAACATCCGAGGGGGACAGTGCCTATCAGCTGTGGTTTGTGTGCTGTATTTTAATATCTAAATTTGGGCAAGAGATAATTTTTTTTCATTTGATACATAAACCACATAATACATTGCTTCTTGAATGTATGCAGTATTTCTTAAGGTCATGTTGCACCACTCCCTAATAAAATACAATCAATAACCATTGCGAGAAACCCATGGGGTAGTGTATCATTTGTCTTGAAACCTTCTGCTCTGAATGAGAATTCTGACTTCAGTTTTCAGAATGAATTGTAATCTCTCATAGGTTCTGCTAGAGATACCATAAAATATGTTGTTATATTAATCAAAGTCCCAGCACCCTGGCATCCAAACTATGAATTATTGCTGTATTATAAATGCTTAAGAAAGAATACCACAGCTTATCCCAGCCTTGCTGAAAACCATAACATTTACGATGTGATGGTAGAGAGGGCAGGAGATTTTTGTAGAAATGCTAATTAAACCTTCTCTTTTGAGATTAGGTTGATTTGATAAATCTACTTTAACACTTATTTATCTCTTTATTACATGCCCATAAACTATCTATGACCCTTTAAAATGCTTTATGAATAAATTAATGGTTTAAAATAATAACTAAATATTTCCTATGCACTTTTCAAATCAGCTCATGAAACTCCTGACATCCACCAAAAAGATTTGATGTGTAATATACTACTTGATGTTATTTAAAATGTTTTTCAACTCTTGAATAAATGTTCAAATGAGTTGTAGGGCAATACCAGAGTTGTAATTTTTGGAGCCAAAAACATTCTCAGCCACTGGAAAAGACTGTTCCAGGATTTTCTGTGAGTGACTGGCCTCACAAATTAAGGCTTAGCTTTTTACTTCATTTACAGGGAATTAACTTATTTGTGCAGGGAACAGCTACGTTAAGCAGTTACATGGAAAGGATTGGAAAAACACAAAGTTAATAATGTGTTTCTGTATAAATATTTTTATGGACTGAGTAGATTGCATTAAAGATTAGGTAGGAAATATTTAGTTAATTCGTTTATGTATTTATAAAGTGCTTTTGTGTATTTGGAATGGATTACAGAGGAATAGTACAATGACAAGAAAGAGACACCATCAGTTTGTCAAGAACAAATCATGTCAGAACAAAACAATTCCCTGCTAGAACTTAGGCAAGAGATGCTGTGGACGGAGGGAAAGCAAGAGGCATCATCATACACCTTTTGCAAGGCTTTCAGTGTTGTCTCACATGGCGTTTTCTGAAGCAAGCTGGGAAAGAAAGTGTCATCTAGGTGAAATTGTGCCAGCGTAGGTGGGCACTGGCTGCATAACCGTGCTCACAGAATTAAATCAAATGTTTAATTTCCAACAAGCAGCTCCACAAGGCTCTGTTCTGAACCTAAAACTGTTTAGTCTTTACAGCAGTGGTATGAGTTGGATACTAATTAAATTTACTCATGACAAAGACTAAAAGAAGTCGGAGGATGGGTTTCAAACACAGACTGGGGAAAAAGGAGGTGCTCAGCCTCCAGGCACCGTTGTCTGCTCCAGATCCTGTTTGTAATTCCAGTTCTTACAGGTAGCAGACCTGTCTACTCACACCTTGCGACTTGACTGGACTCATCACTTAGCTTTCTTTATCCAGACGGTGTGGCAAGTGGTGAGTTTGACTCTCTACAGGAGTCTGAACAGAACATGCTGAGCCCAAATGTTCAGCAGTCTGAAGCAAAACCTGTCCAAGCCACAGCTTCCCTTCCTGCACATGGAATGAGTTCCACGGACAGCATCTCATGCATTCCTCCCATGCACATTCCAAGTGGGTAACTCAACTGCTTACACACTGTGCATACAGTCTTGTACCAGTATCCACACTGACTGTCGGTGTAAGCCCCTTTCTGTCTTTTTGCAAGCTACACACGTCTGTCTTGTCAGTACACCATCTAGCTGCTCATCAGCTGCACTTGCAAGTTCCTTTCTACTCCAGTGCATTACTACAGTAACTGGCCTGCATATTTTCCAAGCTCCATAGCATTGCTGTACACAGCAGCAGCAGCTCTTGCAAAGCACTGAGCATAGGTAGGATTCTGCCTTAACTGTGACTTCATTACACAAATAGTCCATAATGCGGCAGTAGAGTCCTCTGGGCAGCAGACCCAGAGAAAATGATGTAAGAGGCAGTGGATCTCAAGACAAACATGAATCAGCAGTATCATTGTTCTCAAAAATAAATAAATAAGTAAACCACGAAAACCTAACCACCACTGCGGGATGCAGAGCCATGATAAGCCATCAAATAAATAATGAACAAAATGTTTCACTGAGAACTAGTGAAACCTTCACTGGAGTAATCAGTGCAGAATTGGACAATGAATTGCCAGAAACAAGTGAACTTTGTTGGAATATAAACAAATTCAAACAATAGGAGTAATCAGAGATTGAGCAAGAGTGGCCTAATAGGAAAGCTTGAGAGTAAACTGTTTAGTCCAGAGAAGAGAAGGCTGATGGACACCATGTGTCAACACCAAAATTCTCCTATCCCTTTTTCTGCTGCCTCTTCCAGGACTGAGATTGTCTGTATCCCCTTTAAGTTGGATAAGAAGCAGTGTGCTTAAGCGGAGAATTAGTGTTTTTATTTTAAAATACTGAAGCTCTGGAATATATTTCTGAGGAAGATTATAGTATATCCATCACTGAAAAATCCTAAAACCAAGTCAAAGATATCTGCCTGTTAGGAATATTCTTAAATATACCTGAGACTGATTATCAATGGAAAAATAGCATGTGAAAACAATCACAGAATCACACAGAATCACAGAATTTCTAGGTTGGAAGAGACCTCAAGATCATCGAGTCCAACCTCTGACCTAACGCTAGCAGTCCCCACTAAACAATCTTGCAAATCTTGTAATTTTCAAGTTGACATTATTTTTCATGGGACTTACTCATGTTTTGTAATTTTTTCAGTTGGCATGCTGTTAATCTGATACTTCATGTACACACACACACAAAAATCCTTGGTCCCATTGAAAATTAGAGAAGATATCACTGAGTAAGAACTGCTTGTATGACTTGGGTCTTTGCAGAGCTAAACCCTTCTTTGCAAATTCATAAGAACTGTCATCCATGGATCCCGAAGCAATTTAGAAACATTATTTAATGTTAAAAATCAACTTGGCTCAGGCTATAACTGAGTTCAGGCAGCTTTGTGGAGCTGGCTGCTTTTCAATGGAGAAAAATAATTCCCTTGGAAAGCAATTGGGCTGAGTGTTTGTAGTATTTGTACTGCTAAAAAAATTTAGGGCAGATATTCTTAGATCCACACTGGCAACCATCTAAGCCAATTCACTGATTCAGTGAACCCTGGGTAAGCTTGTCAGAGCTTATTTCTACAATGCATATAGGAAAGGCTGGGGACAAACAAACTGCAGCTGGTGTAAACTTTTCACTCACTTTCCTGGCTGTAGTTCAGGTGCAAAGTGTCCTGTGTTTCCCTGCCTAAGAATCACCCAGCAGTCCTGGCAAAGTTGGTCCAAACACACTTGTTCTTGTTGCCACATTCCTGCTCCATCCAAACCACACCTTTCAATCTTTCCAATCATGTATTAATGGTTCATGCAGAGATGCAGAGATACTATGTTCAGTAGCAGTTCATACCAGAGGATGAATCCTAGGTTCATTCAGGATGAAAAGGATCTCAAGAAGTCTTGTCCAATCTCCTGCTCAAAGCAAGATCATGGGGCCAAACCAGGTTGCTCAGAGCTTTATCCAGTCAGGTCTTGAAAAAGTCTGAGGACACAGCCAGCATGATCTCCCTGAGCAGCCTGCTCCACTCTTGACATCCTCATGGGGAGATATTTCTCACCCAGCCTGAACTTCTAACACTTCAGCTTTTGCCCTTTATCTCTTGTCCATGCTCCACTGTGTGAAGTCTGACTCTGTCTTCATGATGACCTCCTCATAGATAGTGGGGTACAGTTGTCACGTCCCCTGGTGCTGTACAAGCCCCAGGTCCTTAGCCTCTCCTCACAGAGCCCATACTCCAGGCCCAACCATCTTGTTGTCCTGAACTCCAGTTTTTCTATGCCATTCTTGTTTTGGGGGCCCCCAAACTGGACATCATGTTGCAGATGTGGTCTGGTAAGTGCTGAGCAGAGGGGTGTAATCACTTCTTTTTCTAACTGTGCTCCTATTTATTCAGTCCAGGGTGCAGTTGGCCTTCTCTGTTGCCAGTGGCTTATATGCAGCTTGCTGTCTGCCTGGACCCCTGGGCCTTTCCCAGAGAGCTGCTCCCCAGCCAGTCAGTCCTCAACTTGTGTCATTGCAAGGTTTTCTTCCTTCCCAGTTTTTTTTTTTATTTGTCATAGGATTTTTATTTGTCCATGCTGAATTTGATAAGATTCATCTTAGTACCTTCCTCCAGCCTGTCTGGGTCTCTCTGTATGGCAACATCTTCTGCAAACCTGACCGAAGGACACTGCTGCCTCCTTCAGATTGCTGGTAAAGATGTTAAATAGGTTCCCAGGACAGAACCCTGTGGTACCCCACTTGTCACAGGCATTCAGGTAGAGTGCAGCCCATTACCCTCTTAGTCCCACCACCTAACCAGTTATTTACCAATATAGTTGTCCATCCATCCAGACTGCGATGTCCTAGCTTGAATACAGGAGTAGTGTGGAAAATGGTATTGAAGACCTTTCTGAAGTCAAGGGAAATGGCATGCACTGC
Organism: Aythya ferina; assembly: GCF_964211825.1. NCBI lineage: Eukaryota > Metazoa > Chordata > Aves > Anseriformes > Anatidae > Aythya > Aythya ferina. The sequence goes on along the minus strand of NC_140296.1, from coordinate 193,464,461 downwards.
TCCCCCTTTCTCCACAAGCCCAGCTATTTTACCATAGAAGGTTGGTCAGGCATGATTTGCACTGGCTAATACATTCTGGCTGTTCCCAGTCACCATCTTCTCCTTATATCCACAAAAATGTGTTCACAGAGTATTTGCTTCATGATTTTCTCATGAGACTGATTGGCCTACAGTTCCCCACTGTGGCCTTTTGTCTTTTTTGAAAACGTGCACAATTTGTTTTTCCCCTGTTGCTAGGAAGTGCTGCTGATCTCTACAGCATTTCAAGTATTACAAGTAGCAGCATTACAAGGGCATCAGCCAGCTTTGAGTATCCACAGGTGTAACCCATCAAGTCCAATGGAATTGTATGGATCAAGTTTTATGAAGCCATCTTGGTCTTGATCCTCACCCACTGCTGGTAGTACTCTCTTCCTTGAACACTTACACTACACCAAGACCTGGGAGATATTATTCGTAGAAACTGAGGCAAAAAAGGCACCTCAGCCTTACCTCTGTTCATTGTCAATATACCACCAGAATTTGTAGAAATACTTTTCCTCCATTGATTTTCTGGTTTAGGAACCAAGGACACTTCTGAGTATGGATAGGTTTCTGAAATGAATTTCCTCTATTGTGGCTATTAGAAGGGTTAGGAGAAAACCTGACCCAGGCAAGAAGTAAAGAAGTTCACAGACACTGCTGGCTGTTCTAAAGATACAAATACTTTGGATTCAAATTTAAGAGACCCAATGTGAATTATCTAGGTACAGAATGTCATCTTACTGTGTTCTTCAGATTAACCAGCAGTAAAATGATCCAGAAATCGTAAAAAGTCCCTAAATCAAAACAGATGAAAAATGCATTTGAAAATGCATCTATAACATTCTGGTAGATAAAAGTAGCTGAGAAGAAATTCTGAATGTGATTACATAAGAGAAGTATTTGGATTTCTCTATGTATCAGAGTTACAAGTTATCAGAAAAAAAGGGAAGTCAACAGGTCTTCCGGACAGCACTTGTTTGAAATTAAATTATAGTGGTGTTTTTATAGCTCTTCTGAATCTTGTGAAGTGTTTTCAGGCATAAATCTTGGTGTGCCCCTCCTCATCCAGACTTTGGTTGCTAGAAGGTCAGCATGTCTGGTCACAAGTGGTTATTCAGGTGTTTTTATGGGGGGAAAAATAACCCCATACTTCAATAAGGCATCATCATATTGGTACTGTCTGGACTTGCTTTTTAGTATAAAAACAAACAAACAAACAAACAAGCAAAAACACAGCTGTTTATTGAAACCCTGCTTCCACTGATGAATCCCTGATTTTACCCTCCAGCCTTCCCAAATGGAGTGATCGTCTGCTGCACTATGAAAATTTCACCCAAAACATCCATCCTGGGCTGCCTTTCTTAATATCTCTTTAGCTGTTTTGAGTGTTCTTTGCCTTTCCTGACATTTCTTCTGGCATTGAGCTTGTGGGGACTGTGATTCCCAGCATGCAGAAATTGGAGAGATTATTCTGACCACCTCAAAGACACAATCCTGCTTCAAGATCTGAAAAAAATCTCTGTGAAACAGATTTGACAGAGTTAAACCTGTTCTGGTACTCCTGCTAGTGACTCTTAGGGGTCCAGGATTAAGCTCACCATGAACCTGATTTACCTTTAGCCTTGTTCTTCAAAAATCTACTTCCTCACTGGGCTTAACCTTTTGGTATTTTTGTCAAACATTCCCTATTAAAGTAAGAGAACATTTGATGCCATATGGAAATAGCAAATTTTATTTGTTTCTCATTTAGCAGCAAGGAAATGCTGCAGAAAGTAAGCCTCGCAAGGATTGCTGAGTGTTTTGATAAGCAGTCAGATTCAGCTAAAACCTGCTCCTTCCCAGGCTCCTCAGTAATCCTGGTTTAGACCAGAAGAGTAATTAAGATGTTGTAGGAAAGAGTACACTAAAGGAAAGACACAAAAAAAGTTGTTAAGGTCAAGAGCAACTGGACCTCAAGAGGTACCAGAAAATGTAGAGAACAGTGCAAGTCTTGAAGAAATACCATTTGAGGGAGAAAGTTCAAATGATTTGTTCTCAAAGAATTCACAAATCCTTGGCTTTTTGTTAGAGCAACTAATTCACATTCATCCCAGCAGTGAAATTCCAGGTGTTACAAATGATAGCTGATATAGAAGAAACTGTAGTTTGTTCTGTGCAAATGCATATTAGATAAAGCTTAGCTGAAGAAACAGGTACCAGCAAAGTCATTCTGAGAAAGTTAGAGTTTATGTAGAAATGTGTCAGAGGAAAACATATATTTGAAGCTCTTTATCCCCAAGTTCTGGTTATGCTATTCAACCATTCTTGACACGTCTTGTAGCAGTTATTGCCAAGTAAAAAGATTTGATGCTAGATTCAGCAGTAGATTGTTTAGAGTGTAATTACCAGTCTTACAAAAATTTAAACAGGGTTATTGCTTGTGAAGCTGAAATTATATCTGGCATCTGGATGCGTTGTCCTCATTCTTCTTTTCCCTACCCTTCTGTATTCTTCAAAGAATCAGTGTAGCGCGACATTAATGCTGTTGGGAATAAAAATGATGAAAATTGGTAAAAGTACTTCCAGAAATGTCTTTCTCTCATTTTAAATTAAAACAACAAAAAAGATCAACAAACAAACTGAAAACAACAGAACACTTAAGAGCTACCAATAGCTTCCACTGGCTTTTACATGAGGAAAGATCTTTTCATACTTTTTGCATTACTGACTAGGGACATCATTTGGTAACACATGACCAGTCATAGCTGATTGTGTATAATATACAGAAATGGAGCTAGCTACCGTGTACTGGGGTTTGCTTTTCTACCAAGAATTACTCTGAAGTTACATTATTGCTCCAGGGAGCATCTGAAGTGGCAAGCTAGTGCTCTGATTATTTCAGCTCCAAACTGTGGATCTGCCTCCATTCCTTGTGAATACAAGCATGCTGCATGTTCAGCAAATTATCTGTGGGTCTGGGGAATAAACCATCTGAAAGAGGTGATGGTCCACCTTGCCAGACCTTTGGGTGTTCACTGCATGTCCCAGTGACTCCAGTAGTTGTCCTTAACAACCTTTCAGACTTCTGTTTGTCAAAATCAGTTGGAGGAAAAGCTTATATGAAGGCATTAAAATTATATGTGTTATTACTTTGAGAATGAGAGTCAAAATAAAAAGACATAAAATAGGAGTGATATCAAGGAATTTAAACAAGTAAGAGGGTCAATAAATCTGAAAGTAGGGGATACAAAAGCAAAACACTTAATTGCATTATAAGTAGTGAGAATTGACATTCTCATGCCCCTAAATATCACTGAAGCCAAGATGAGCCCTGGCAGCCAGGAAGGCCAATAATGCCCTGGGGTGCTTCAAGCACGGCGTTGCTAGCCGGTCAAGGGAAGGGGTTGACCTGTTCTGCTATGCCAGGGCAGCCTCACCTGCAGTACTGTGTGCAGGTTTGAGTGCCACAGTGTAAGAAAGACATAAAACCAAAGGACAGCTATGAAGATGGTGAAGGACCTAGAGAGGAGCCCTATGAGAAGCAGCTGAGGTCCCTGGGTTTGCTCAGCCCAGAGCAGAGCAGGCTGAGGGGAGGCCTCATGGCGGCCTGCAGCTCCCTCACGAGGGGAGCGGAGGGGCAGGCGCTGAGCTCTGCTCTCTGGGGACAGCGACAGGACCTGAGGGAACGGCATGGAGCTGGGACAGGGGAGGGTCAGGCTGGGGGTTAGGGAAAGGGTCTGCACCCAGAGGGTGGTCGGGCACTGGGACAGGCTGCCCAGGGCAGTGGGCACACCCCGAGCTGCTGGAGTTCAAGAAGTGTTTGAACAGCGCTCTCAGACACAGGGTCTGATTTTGGGGTGGTCCTGTATGGAGCCAGGAGTTGGACTCCATGATCCTTGTGGGTCCCTTCCAACTCATGATATCCTATGATATTCTAAGATATTTTAGTAGGATCCAAAACTAGACTGTATATTTATAATGGTAAAAATTGAACTAGTAGGCCTTTACAAGTTAAGGCTAAACAACAAACTTCTTGGGAAACTGTAAAGCCTCATGTTTCAGCACTTGTTTTCAGTACAAGAAGAAAGGTTTCCCTGGAGAATGATCACCTCATAAATGTTTAACATCAGGCCTTCTTGTATATCATCCCTAAACATCTGGTATTTAGCATTATTGGCAACAAAATTAAGATGAAGTAGGCAATAGTGTGATGTGATATGGCAACTCATATGAGGAGAATGAGGTCCAATAAGTATTTGTTCTTATGCACACGATTTCATTTTCAGTTTCAAATTCCCCATGCAACTCAGTTTGGCTGGCCAAAGTTATAGGCAACAACAACAAAATAACAACCAACAAATCCTGAATAAAGATAAGCCAGGGACTTTAATCAATCTAGGTTTCTTTTAAAATGTTTTCTACCGGTATAGTCAAACCAACTTCACAAGCTGCACTGTGCTTAGAAGTAGCTGAAGGGAGCCATAACAGAAATGATGTTTGCAGACAACTTCAGAACCATGGCGGAGACAGAACAAGCATTTATTGGGAAAGGTATTCTGATCTTTGTATTATGTTTTGCATCTTTGGCAAATGTGGAAGAGGGGGATATTTCTGAGGATGAGCAAAACCAATTTTACCTGACCTACTCTCAAGGTTTTGGCTGGGATAGAGTTAATTTTCTTTGCGGAGGGTTGTATGATGCCGTGCTATGGATTTTTGATGAAAACAGTGGTGATAACACACTAATGTTTTTAGTTGTTGCAGAGCAGGGTTTACACAGAGCAGCTCTGCTGCTCATGCTGCCCTGGAGGTGCACAAGGAGCTGGGAGGGGACAGAACCAGGACAGGTGACCCAGGCTGGCCAAAGAGAGGTCCCATACCGTGTGGTGTCATGCTCAGCAATAAAAGCTGGGGTAAAGAAGGAGGAAGGGAGGGACACTGGGAGTGATGATATTTATCTTCCCAAGAAACCGTTACGTATGATGAGCCCTGCTTCCTTGGAAATGGCTGAACACCAGCCTGTCGATGGGAAATAGCAAATGAATTTCTTGTTTTGCTTTGCTTGTGCATGTGGCTTTTGCTTTATCTAGTGAACCGTCTTTATCTCAACCCATGAGTTCTCTCACTTTTACTTTTCTGATTCTCTCCCCCATCCCATCTGGGGAGAGTGAGTGAGCAGCTGTGTTGTGCCGAGCTGCCTGCTGGGGTTGAACAACAACATTGACCCTGTACCTTTGCCTTTACCTGAGCTAACATGAGAGATCTGGACATAATACAGTTTGTGAATATCTGCACCCACCATTTCCTAAATGCTTCCTTAGTGCTCATTTTGTATACAAAATGGGAGATACACAAAACCTATGTGAAACCAGACCCTAAGATGACTGCAAGATTGTACAGCATCTTCATGTATATATTTGCTTCTTCAGTTTCCCACAGGTCACATTTGTCATGGACAGTTTTCATCTGCACAAAAACACTGCCATACTTCAATCCAAACACCAAAACACTCAAGAATTTGCCAGAATTTCCAGTGTAGTTGACCTAGTCTCAGATTTCTTGTCTTCAGAAGGGTGAGCCACCCACCATGGTCACCATTGAACCATGTTGCTTTGCAGCAGAGAAATAAGAATTAATTTGATCAAAGAGTCCCACCACAGCCCCAAGGTATTCTTGAAGCAGGCACTGGATGCAAGTCAGATCTCTGCAGCCCTGATGCGTTTTATGAACCAGATCATAGACAGCTGAGAGCTGCTCATGGTTGTCACTTTCAAAGGGACTTTAAAGCCACATTTCCCTGCTCCTCAGCACAAGGAGCATGAAGATGCTCTGAGAAAACATCACAAACCATTCTTGTAACCAACCTTAACTCCTCAGGCTGTGCACACAGAAAGGCACCCTAATCTCCAGGGGGAGTTGAAGGCAAATCTACTCCTTTGAAATAGCATCAGCACTGACCTGTGGGCAGAGCAAACACCTATTTTAAAATCTATTTTTAAGTTTTTAATTGGGTATTTTTGGCACAGTGAAAGCATATTCTTTACAGGACTGATAACATAAAATTCTGTCTCTCACCTTTTGCACATGTGCATAATTCATCTTTGAAATTTTCTAGATTGTTTGCCAAAACTCTGAGGCCTGCCACTCATGAATTACTCTTGCAATGCAAAAAAAAAGCATAGAGCTTTAGAGTAATACACATCATCAGTCTTTAAAGGCTGAAATTTTGCAAGTGATAAATTTTAATCTTAATAGAAACTTTTCCAATAAAGAAAGAAGCTAGTGTAATGAAGGATTTGGACCAGATCCAAAAAAAGAAGGAGACACCTACAAGTGCTACAGTACCTATAATTTAGGGTGCCTGATGCTGAGAACAGGGCCCAAAACCCTGAGTTATCTGCCTCCAGTTCCTCTGCAATGCCTTGCAAAGACAGGAGACACAAGGAGATACAGACGTGATCAACTCAGTACAGACTCTAAGCATACTTCAGCTGTCCCAAAGGGTCACTTCTCTCTGTGAAAATCATGGAAGATTTATTTGGGTTAAACTAGAACTGTCTTTGCTCTAAAGTGAAGAGGGTGAGAGGACATAGCATGCAATAGAGAACAATCTCTCTGTAACAGGTTGAAAGCAGGAAAGAGAACATTACTTTCCCTCAAGTTCAGCACCATATTTATGGAGAAACCAATTTTTCATCCATAGTATCGGGTACTGCCATCAAATTTCCATGTAATGTCCTTGTCCTTTGCCAACTTCTTTGCAGAGACTTTGCTCTATTAAGTCTCCACACAAAGAATTGCCCTACATTCAGATCCAATTTAACAAGTGAAGGCAAATTTGTGCAGAAGGATGAGGGAATTCTCCTGGCAGATATAATCAGTGCTCACAGGGCAGAGGATCATAATTGGTACCTACTCCCTCTATTTCTTAAGAAACATTTTTACTTTTATGCAGTTTACCAAGAGTCTCAATCAGTTCAGAATGTATCCCATCAAAATCAGTCTGAAATGTGTATTTCTTCAAAGTGAATAGAAACCTAAGTTCCTGTAGGACTGCAAGGAGAGGCACATAAAAGTCAGGAAGAAAATGAAAGGGTAAGAAAAGGACACAGCAACAAAGGAAAATGTTAAGAAAATAAGGGGAACTAGGTAAATTGAAGAACGACCTTGCAAAGGCAAAGCTACAAAGTCACTTTTGTTGGCACACTTAAGTTCCACATCACTGAATTATGATGAGACTTAGACGAAACTTTCCTCTGATTTCCATCTTGCTGAGTGCCCATAATGTAATGTTCTTCAGACTTCAGGGATCATTTGATCCTTGCAGAGAGTTTCTGGATGTTTCCTGTAGCCACTCCATCAGCCATAGCATTTCTGCCTGGAAGTGGCCTGGGCTGGCTTTTCCAGGAGGAGAAATATGAAAACCCTGGAATTTGGTGACTTTCTATGTGGGCAGAGTATCCCAACAACAGAAGTATGATTTCTGCAATACATTACAGAAGCTTATCTTTTTATGCTTAACAATGACTATTGTACATTACTGCAGAAATATTTAACCCACCTGACTGGCTCACATCCCACTGCACAAACCTGACGGGCACTGGTTACCATGGGGAGGCAAAAAGTGAGGTCCAACAAAATAAGCAAGTTGATGCTCATAAAATAACGGTGAAATTTATGGTAGAGTATACAATTGATGCTAAGGTCCAGATGAGAGAGTCCATGGCTTACCAGTAGTCTCAAGTCTTGTTTTTTAAAGTTTGTCTTGTATTTCTGAAACATGAAGAATCTGTTTGAATCCATGTGTTTGTTCTCGCGGCAGGACTGGGACAAAAAGACAGTTTTAATGGCAGCCCAGCCAGGTCAGAAATGTTCCAGGCCAAATTTAACCCTGAACAAGTCTGCTGTATATAAATTGATTTGTGCAAGTTGGAAATGGAAAGAAAACATTGTCATTTTCAAGGCTTCTGGTAGCTTTTTTTTTTTACATCTGTTCACTCATTCCTGGGACTTATAGTTTGATATTTTCCCTTCCCAGAAGCCTGGTTTTCACTTTTTCTTGGGTTTCATTTTACTCTAGCCTGTTACTATACCTCTGACCACAGACTTCAATACTGAAGCATTTTTCCAAGAAGAAAGCACTTTACAGGTCTATTCCAAGTCTTAAGTTATGTTCTGCTTTCTCATATGACCCACCTTGCTAACTGATGTCGCGTTAGTACAGAAAAAAAAATAAAGGTATGTTCTTGAAGTAAAAAATGAGGCTTATCTCTCTAGAAAAATGAATAGTACAGATGTGGCCAACTGATAAATTCTGCTCTAACAAAAGGTGGGCTTGAAAGCATACATAATTTCTCTTTAATACAAATGAATGTTGCATACTTCCAAAGATTTTAGCTCCCGGTTGACTTCAGAAAAGTAAAGATCAGTTGCATAACTTCAGAAACGCATTTAAGCTAGCAGGATAACAAGTATATTGCAGCATCTTAAATCACAAGAAAAGCTTTAGACTGGCCTGGGACTCCTCAGTGCTGATGGAAATTCAAGCTGTAAAGAGAAACATCAAGACCTTGCTGTGTTCTTCATCCCTGCAGAGATGCCAAGGGTGTCAGCGGGGTCATGGCAGTGGGAGCAGATGAGCAGAGCCCCCATGGATGTACTCTAACAGCGAAATCTGTCCCATTTGTATGTATTGCAGGAGCGAGTTGAGGACACAGGACTCAGGTGAGATGCAGGCTGTGCATGCCAGCTACACAGCTTGCGTGTTGCAGAGGACCATATTTCGGGTTATTTTAGCAGTGCAAGGCTCTTGGCCCAGCACCATTAATCCATGCCTCCTGGGAGCCCATCAGAGAGCCCAGGGAAATGGGGCTGATAATGATTAAGCTGCTTTCATCTCCTTGGAAAACCCCTTAATTCTTTGGGTTGGCATTACTTCCTATGGAGATTTTCTAGCAAAGTAATAGCCCAGGTGAGCAAGGCTCATTCTGTCCTGCTTGAAATGTTTCCCTTGGAGCTTTTCAAAGGTGTTTTTAAGGTCTTTGAGCTGTCTGCAGAGAATAATCAGGCCATACTTCTTGGAAGGGCACAAGTCAGCTACAGGGATCTTGATACTTAATATAGGTTCACCCACAGCATGCAGGGAGCTCAGTTCTGTAACATACCTAAAGAAATGCTCCCAGCAACCAGTGATTTGTACCTCAGTAAAACACCATGTTTCTGCCACATCTTGTTATTATTTATGGGCTTTGTTCTTGTTCAAAGGAGCCCTGCACAGCAGGGCTGGGTGCTGCACAGACGCAGAGTGTGAAGGCTGTCAGGTGTAATGCAGGCGTAAGAGAACACAGGGGATGAATGTACCCAGAGGAGTACAAAAAGCAGGGGGATGATGGGATGATACAGTTCATCAAATGTCTTACTGCTGTTGAGTTGTTTTTTTTATAACATCCTGGTAAAGGGAAAAAATTGCCTTGCCTGGCTTGGGCTGAACTGGCTATAGCTGTGTAAGTCACACCAGTCACCAGCCTCCTGTAATCCATGGAGAGACATGAGCCAAAGGCTGATCACTCCCTTTCTCTGAGCTGCTCAGGATGGGTCATGCACTGGAGAGTCCTTTCTTCTTCCAAGAAGCTCTATCTTGGGACCTGAGACAAAGTTCACTAGGTTTAATTCTTGTCCAAAGTTAAAAGGTGATGCCATGAAAGCTGGATAAAATGCAGAGCACCGGCGTAGCCCTGGGCCCTGGCTGGTATCAGCAACCCCAGCACGTGGTGGCTGTCATGCCAGGCAGTCCCACCGGTCTGTGATACCCTCCTGAAGCTGTCCAGAGAAGATTTTGCATCCATCCTGCATTCTCTGTGAGCTCTGCTGTATGCTAACAGACACAGTATGAATATTTTTTCTCAGATGAGTAATGGTTTGTTTTCTAAGAAGCTGGAAGCCAACTGTGAAAGAGAGAGAGCAGGGAGGGGCTGCCTGCCATGCTGGTGGGTACAGGGCAGGACAGGTGGACAGGCTGGCTTCCCTGCTGCTCCCATTCCTGGATTTCTTGTAAGGGTCAGAGATAGCCATGCCAGCAGGAAATTGTGAGAAAGGATGTGCAAAGGAGGGGCTTCGTGCTTTCTGCCTGAAGCAAACCTCTCTGAAGAAGCTCGTGCTTCTGTGCTCTGGGTAACAGGTAGGAGCAACTCCCTGCCTGCGTTCACTGACTCACGATGCTCTGATCTGTCAAAGTCTGATGGGTAGGAGGGTCATTTTGGTGTTGGTCACAGTGCAGAAGTCACAGGACGATTTTGGTTTCCCTGAAGTTCTTTTTTCTGTGGAATTCCCAGAGATATGGCCATAAACTCCCCACCGACACTGCAGGAATGACTCTTGAGTGCACTCAGTGGATGGATGTCTTCATTTTAACAGGCTCCTAATGAAACACACAGCAAAAGAACCCTTGTAAAGAGGAGAAGAGGGGGGATAATTAGCTCAGAGCTGAAAGCAAAGAAAGATTGCCGCATTATTCTCCTGAACACAGGCATTGTATGCAGAATTAAAAAAAAAAATGATGGTTCTTGGCTTTTATTCCTCAAAGAGCACTGAAAAGCCACAAGCTTCTTACCTTACAAAATGTTTGCTCTCTGCAGCTGTCCAACCCCCAAAACACAGTGCTTGCCATAGGTATCCCGCCAGCTTTTTCTGTTCTCAGCTGAATGCAGACACCAATTCCATTTCCATCAGGAGGCAGCATGTGGAACAATCCCCTGACCTCTCCTGGGGCTTTCCTCAGCTGAGCACCACTCCCCAGTGGTGCTTTCCCCTGGTATCAGGGCAAGCTGCTTTCAAAAGCCTTCAAAATGCTCAAGTCCCACCTGAGCTGCTTCAGCAGACTAGTGGAAGCTGTTTAGGAGGTCAGTCAGGGAGACAATTCAGATTATGGTCATTCCTTCTGAATAGGTAATATTGAGAGTATAAAGCATTATTTAAATCTCATCAAAATGCCATTCCCAGTCAAGGTCCCATGCATGATAAATGGTGTTGACAGCATACTCTCCTCAGTGGATATATGCTGCTAATATTAGCTTTACATTAAAAGCTAGAAGTCCACCCACCCTGCAGATAGAGCTGTTCTCCGTTGTGCTGAGGAGGCAGCCAAAGTTGTGGAGGCCAACAGGAGTAGGACAGGCATTGCTCTTCAAGGGTACTGTTGATTCCCTCTTCAAGGAGGTTTTCCACCATTTTCTAAGGACAGCTTGCACAAAGGAAGAGAAGATTCAATACGCAATGGGGAAACCCAATAGCAACCTAGCCAGGCACTGCCACCAGCCCATGCCTGCTGGAGTTGGGCTGGGGCACCCACCTGCAGCCAAGGGTTGAGGCAGAGCTGTCCTTTTTCCTGGAAGGAGACCAGCCTCGTCAGCATGTGATTTTTTCTGCTCAGTGGCATTTTGCTTTGGCATCTCAGGTGTGTAAATGCAAACATAAGAAACGCTGTGCTAGGACAGAAAGTGGTCCGTGTCATTCCATACTGCACTTTGTGCTGTGGCAAAAAGATCTGGGGAGAGCACATGAGTCTGGCCATCTTCTCCAGCCACTGCCTTGTATTCCTCCATCATCCCTGCCTACTCCCCTTCCCTATCCAACTCTTCAGGCTGGCGCCATTTCCAGAAGGTCTTGTGATAAATTCCTTTAGCTAACTTTTGTTTAAATATCCGAGATACCTGATTACATGATTTTTAACACAGGTGGCTCTATCTGATCCAAGGTATCCATTCAATCTTTAGCATTGCCAAACTTTGCCAACCAAGAAAGCATTTGTGAGCAGTCTGAAATAATCTACTGACTAGAGGAAAGAGCTGTTCTCTGTCTTGTTTCTTTCCTCATAACTGCATTCATGGAGCAGCCCACCTGTGCAAGAACGTTTAAAGAAAAAATGAAAGGAGATAAATCCTATAAATTAATCAGGGGCCTTTTTTAATTATTAAAATACTCTATATTTTCAATTAACTTTTTACAATTATTTGAGAAGGACAGAACATTGAAATTAGGACTGCATTTAAAATAAGACATAATTTTTTATTTATATATTAATTTACAAGCTCTGTGATATTGAAGCTTCAAATATTTTCTACATTTTTCAATGACTTTTCTGTGCTGGAAGTATTTTGTTGTGTTAGTAATAAATTCTTATTTACATTGGGCTCTCACTTGTGTATTAAAATTTTGTAGGAAAGATACAAGAAATAAAAATATTTCTTCTATCAGGAGATTCAGCAAGCTGTTGTTGTTACGCTTTTCTTAGCACTGAATACTGATTTCCATCCTGGCAAAAACTTCACTAAAGAAAATAAGCTTAGTGAAAGAGCATTGAAAAAGCTGGCAAAATATTGACAAAGGTGATTTCATTTATCTTTGAAAAGTTACAGATTTTTCAGTGATGCCATCATCCTCTGAGATTGAAAAATTTGAAATCAGGGTTTTGCACCTTTGCTATCCTGCTTCTAATTAAGCACGAAGGGACAACGGTTGTTACATTTAGTTATTGGATTAAGAAATAACAATATCTTGTATACTTGTAACCACAAGACTAGCTGGCAAGATGCAGAACACAAATGGTATACCTTTTCTTAAGTTTCTGGGAAAAAAATCTTGGTCTTGAGATGAAGTGCCCTATTTGGTGAAGTACTGTGTCATTCAAAGCAATAAATAAATAAATAAATAAAATTTAAAAATTAATAGATAAATGTAACAGTGTGACACCCACATGTCTACCCATCTCACTCTATAGATCTTCTCCATCACCTTCAGGCCTTCGTTTTCAACTAGCTGGGTTATGTTTGGAACAAGCTTTCCCAAGGTCATCCTCTTTTCATCATTGCCTTTGTATTTATGCCAGTTTGTGTTTACATCATGCTCAGAAAAGACAGGCTAAGCTTAATAGTATTCTTTACTATGGCGTAGATTAAGAGCTTTTAGGGATTGTTTGAACAGTTTTGTCTCTCAAAATTTACCTCTAGTTAAAATGAAACAGCTTATGAGCGTTGGAGTGGAACTGAGAAAATCAGCCATCCAGGCACAGGTAAATGGGGCCAGTTATGTTTTACATACGATGATCTCTAAGTCCAGACATCCCTTAATGTGACCAAACTCTTACCCAAGGCAACATGCTGCATTTATTTCCAATGGGTTTTTGTATAAATTAAGTCAGTGAGGGAAATATCTGTGGGTACACTCAGGGCCAGTGACTCTCTGTCTCTCTGACAAAGATGACTTGAATCTCTTGTTTTCTGAATGTCTAAAACCCAACGTATTTTTATCCATAGCGCCTTACTTTCCTCTACTCTTGTAGTGAAGTACAACAAATATCTCCTTGCCTCTTAGAGTAGAAGAGCTTTCAAAACCAACAGTATGAAACACAGACTGAGATAACAGCATAGTCTGAATATTTCAGTTAGTTGTAAATAATCTTGCAGATTTCAAAGCGTTGGTCATGTATGAAGCATACTGCATTAATTAAGACCTGTGCTGGTTTCACAGTATGATGCAGTCGCTGCACAAACACATCATTACTAACATTTTGCCCTTTTCCCTGGTTCTGGCACTTCAGCAGTTACATGCATCTCCTTCATATTCAAAGCCACTGAAAAACACTCAGATACTTTAGATGAGATTGCTTCCACTCTGAGGCAGATCAGGGAGAGTATCGCATCTCAGGAACCCAGTTTATTTTCCTCTCCCATCTGGTCACAAATTTCTGAAAGGCTTTTTATTGTCTGTTTTGCATCCCCAAAGTATACGTTAGCTTGGATTTTGTTGTTGTCTGCAAAGTAATCACAAAACACATTACAAAACATTATGGGTTGTGTGATATTACCAATGCCTGGTCCTTCCCCTATGTATATTTGACAAGTAATATTAAAATCAGGCCTTGTTCTTTTATTTTCCATTACAAAAAGCCATCTATTATGAATTTCATATTCAAACATTTTAAAATTGTATAAAAACAGTATTGCAATGCCAATAACTCACAATGCAATACTAATATATATAAAACGTGTATAATATATATATATACACATTAATATATGTATTATATATACTCTACATATACATGTATATTCAAAGAGAGTTTAAGGGAAGGATTCATTGCCAGTTGGTGATGCCAAGAGTGTGGAGAGAATTATAAAGTGCCTTTTCTAACCAGCGCCATATGGCAGCGGTAGGGAAGCTGATGTATGGTTAATTTATGTAATGTGCAGTGAGGTAACCCAGTGAGTAGTAAGGACTTCAGAAAATGCAGAAAGTAATAGTAGTTGAATTGAAACATCCATCTTCTGATTTACTGTAAAGGAAATATAATGAAGGGGGTACATGAGAGAAGAGCTGCAGGGTGGGCTCTGCAGTCTTGCCATGGATCCCACCACCCCACGACAATGCATCTGCTGCACGTGGCTGCTGTGCTCTGTCCTCCAGCTGTCATGCTCCAGCCTAGTCATAATATCAACTGTTATGCAATGTATATTGGAACCACCATTTTGCTGTTTAATTTTGAACTTCATACATTTTCTTTCACTCCAGGTTCAGGGGAAATCATCATTTTACTGTAATTGAGTGCCATTGCAGCTGAAGCTTACAAAGAAAAAGAAAGTATATATATATATAAAAATATATGCATATGCAGTTGAATTGGCAAAAAAGGAGATTGGGGCTGGAAATAAGAGCTTATTGTTTCCTCTCTTGAATACATTTATTGATAAATCAGATCTTATGAATATCATTCAGGGTGTTTTTTGAGGACAACTCAAGAGCATCACATCTCTGCATAATCAGGTAGGAATTTTGCAAAGCTCACAATGTGTACCTTTTTAAAAATTAGGAATTTCAAACAACATGGAAGTTTAATTAAAGGTAATGATGTCGTATTTGTGAAAATTTTGATGTCCTATTTGTGAAAAACAGGAATCTGTTACAGAATACTAGAAATGCAGGCCTAGAAAAGACTTAGGTCCATTTCACTGCACTGACACAGAAAATTAATGATCCAAAACATCTTAATTAAAAGTGTGTTTTTTCAAGCAAAACAGCATTATTTATCAAAATATTTGTCTCTGGAGCTTTTTGTCCATTATCTATGATTTCACTATTTTATCTGATCCACTCAGGAAGCAGACAGTGAGGTATACACAGTAAGAGAAGTATAATTATGTGTTTTAAATGGTTAAAACACTGTTAGTTACAACAGGTGAAATAACCCTGTGTACTCTCTGCACAGACAGTGTGTGTGTTTCAATCAAAGAAAAAAACACAGTTTAGTTTTGTGAGCATCAGTTTGATGAAAAGATTTTCATGCTCCTCATGGCCTCACCTGAGGATGCAATTCCAAAACAATGTCAAAAAATTAAGGATCATAAGCACTGCATGACTTTTCCCAACCCTACACCCAATCAATGGGTTAGATGTAGTATAGCTCTTCTACTGTAGGCATTGAGTTGCTGTACATAACATGCAGTAACATGATAACATATGATAGCATAAATATATAATTATAATGTAATATCCAGAGGAATGTTTATGTGAGCAAGAACACAAACCATGTATGCATCCTTGAGGACAGGATTACCATGTCCTGAGGAAGGCACTAGCTCTGAAAACACAAAGACTCTTCTCAGTGGTTTGATTACTCACTGGCATAGGAGAAATGAAAAAAGAGAATGTGCTGAGGGAATCCAGGAGCTATAAAAGCATGGATTTAATCTGTAAGTGCTCAAAAGTTCAGAGGAAATGGAGGCAGGGTTTGGTTCACCATTATTCTTCATTTTGACTCCTCGCTGTTTCTCTTATGAGCTACCTGAGAATGAGCAAAGTGTCTTGGGGGTAGAAATCTCTCAGAAAAATCTTTGTAGTATCCTTCGAGGGTCACATGAAGCAGTAGATTAGAGGATGGATACCTACCCTCTGGGAAGAGTGTTAATAAGTTGGGGAGAGTTGAAGGGTACACAGCTGAACCCAAGGGCACCATTCTGCAGAGGACAGTGCCAGAGTTCAGAGACCACATCCAAGGGTTGGAGACACTGTCTGGAGTCTGCCTGTGTTGAAGAAGGGCGGTCTGAAATGCCTGCAGGTCTTTCATGGCAGGAACATACCCCAGGCTGCAGTAACTGGCCTCTGGAAAAGAAACTTGCCTGGAAAAGAAACTTGCCCTGTTCAGAGCCCCATTCCCCTGTTCAGAGCATCACTTCTCCAGCCTGGGCAGCGGGGCACCATGCATCCATCCCTGGCCACCAGTTTGGTGACACTGGGTGAGAGGGTGCTCACAGCCAGCCCCAGACAAGGCAGAGGGAGGCAGGAGCTGCTGCTTTCTGCAGGATCAGGGCAAAAAGATACAGGAGAGAAGTTGGCAGCTTAAACGGCAACATTTCTGCTCATGCTGTTAATGGTGAGGCACCTCCAGACAGGTTAATTATCTTTTAAAACCAAACAAAACTAAACGACAAGAAAACAAAAGCAACAACAAAAAGCCACCTATTTTATTGTCAGCTTTTATAGCAATAGAAAACAGCGTGAAAGAGACCCTGGGGTCATGAATGTGTGCTGAAAGTCACACTGCAAGGAACAGGAGGAAAACCACCAGTAATTGTATTGACCCTGAGAGCACGCGGCTGGTTCTGCACCGCGGTCCCAAGCTCCTGCCACTTTTCTGGTTCCTGTGTCTCCAGCAAGCTGATGCACACACAGAACATGAGCATGGTCTGCCCTGTGCTGGGTGAAGGGCAGATCCTCTCCCTGCTTTCTTCTTCTGACACAATTATTTCTGACTCAGTGGTTGCCAGCCTTCAACAAGAGGAGAGCCGGTTGCTGTCAGCAGGAGGGGAAGGCCTGGGGTCGGAGGAAAAGCCAGACCTGTGGAAAGCTGCTCAGTTACTGGGCTCAGATGGCATGGTGATGATATTGCCCTCTTGTTCAGCCTTGATCTTCAGAACACAATGATACCTGCATTTTCCATCAGTCCCCTGCACCCTCAGCAGAGACCTGCCTTTCATTTTGGGTCATTGCCACACACTGCCAGTGCTGCAGTGTGTGGCAAAAAAAATAGTGATTTTAGAGAAAACCTGGGCATCTTCTTCAGGAGGAGCTCATTGCTTCCTCACTGCAAACAACTGGTGCAGCTATAGTTCCCGTCCACGTGCAATTTAGATATTTGCATTAGTTACACTGGACTTGGGCCTGTGTTTCTATTTCTATTTTTTGTTGTTGCATTTTGACTGTTCTGGGTGTTACTGCCTTGTCTTGCACTGGATTTCAAAACTTTGGGTTATTTGTCTTCAGGAAGATTTTATTTGTTCTTTGTATCTGACCACTGGACCTTTTTTACTCATTTTTAGTGTGGAAGTGGTGAAAATTCTGGGAATTGATTTGAGTTCATCTTACCCCTTTGTTACAATACAAAACAAAGAAACACAACTAACGCACCATGTTCTAAAGATGTCAAAGGTGGAAGATGGAGCTGTCATTTAGCCATGAGGTCTGAGGGATCTGGTATGAGATGGGCCTTAAAGCCAGGACATGATCTACCTGAACAGCACCTGATAAAACACTTCCTGTTTTTTCAGTGGTTATATTTTTAAAGTTAAGATATTTCTTAGCTTTCTGAGTAGGATTAAATCAGTCCACATTTGTGAATTTCTCTGCATGCCTTGAGTAGGCTGTGCTCCAGAACACACAGTTATATTATGATTAACACATTTTGGATTGAAGTAAGTAGTGAGAACGGTTTGAAGAAGGTATTCCTTTTTGGAATATGGCAGAACAAATATACGCTGTCTTCTCCTGCACTGAGAACAAAGACGGGTTTTCTGCTTGGAAATCCTGACTTATTTCTGTAGATCAACTTCTCTGCATTGATATAACAATAGGGCTCATTAATAGACTTTTAATTGGCTCTATGACTTGCAGAGATAGCAACCATACAAGCAGTTTGAACATATGCAGATGATAACTAAGGATGGAGCTGTTTCTAGCGGCTGACCAGCAAGTGCACAGAGAGCTCTGAGCATTGTTGAACTTTCATCATCAAAGCTTTTAGTGTGAGTCCCATTTCCTGGTGTGGGACCCTCACACCATTATCAGCCCCATTACACTGTGCTCCTGCAGGTGATCAGCACTCATTCCTACAGTACATTTTCCTAGACAAACCACAGCAGCAGACAATGTCATATGCGAGAGTGCTAGTTTTGGAGGAACAAATTATACTCATTATCCCCAAAAGCCAAAGTGATAAATTCTTTCCATGGATCACTGTTATTACTGAATAATTGTTCAACACAAATATGACAACTAAATTTTTGCATGACATTGCCCCCGATTTTATAGCAGAAGAAAAATTGTAAGAATATCGGTTTGAATTTATCTCCTTAAATTGATTTGTCTAGCCTCTTTTCTAATTCATTTATTTATTTTTTACTCTATAGCATCCTGCAGTATGGTGCTCACAATTCAATTACTCATTCTGTGAGGAAAAAAAAAATCATTCCTTTTATTTGTTATAAACCTTATGCCTAGTGATTTTACCGTACTCTTCATAGTTTTTGTGCTACTAAAAACAGCAAAAAATAATTCCCTATGCACCTTTTTCATGTCCTTCGGAGCTATATTGTCATCCATCTCAGCAGCACAGGAGCATTCCCATTGTTTTACCTAGCCTAGCAGAAGTCAGATCAGCAGGTTTTGTCTCCACACCCGTCTCCCATGACCTAGAAGGTCCTGAGTGGGGTGAGAGGACCTAGAAGGTCCTCCGCGTGCTGAGTAGACTCCAGCACATGAAGTTTCTGTACATGCATACCTGGATACAGTGTGAGCAGCTTCTCCAGAACAGCACTGGCCAAACTGGTATTGGATGAGCTCTCTCTGGTATTGGATGAGTTCTCAATGACCATGACCTTGCAGGGCAGGTGAGGTAGGAGCCACACATCACAGCACAGTGACCAGCATCCACCAAAGAGTCCAGATCACTGGAGAAGTCTGTAGCACTGAGATAGGTCTGAGATGAAGCCTAGGAGCCAAGCCAGCCACTCAGGGTCAGCATCAGGGAGCTGTGAGACTACTGCATAGCTCAGCCAAATAGCAAGGGTGGGAGACTCAGCTTAAATGCAGCTCCTGAGAAACCTGGACTAAGGCTTCCTGCAGCTCTCTCTGAGGCTGGACAACCTGCCTAAGCTGCTGCTGAGCCTGAAAAACAAAACCCCTCAGGACAATGGAATGCTCTCAGGGCCTTGACGATGGCAGAGAGGAAGGCCACCTCAGCTACAGCATTCTTCATCCTCAATGTTATGTATGTTTAATAGTATCACAGCATTAAGTAGTATTGTGATACTTTTCTGTTATCTGTTCCATGAAAGACGCAAATATATAGTTATTACTAGGCCTCGAGCAAACCATTTCGCTTTTCCGGGTCTTCTTTTACCTCATATTTTCCCTTCAGTCCTAGCTGGGGTCTTCAGTATGTGCTTGAAACACAACTACAAATGTGGTAGGTAGAGCTGCCCAAAATTCTCTCTTAGGACTTTAATTCTGCAAAGTATATTGCAGTTTACTTGCAAAATATAGACTATAAAAAATACAGTCTATACTGCAGTTTACTTGCAAAACCACAAATTCTGCTAGGCCAAAGGAGCATGTCTTGAGGAGAAGGAAAGCAGTGGTGTTCTTCCAGAGACAGACAAAAAGCTTTCATCCATTGGTACCAGACTACAGAATGATGAAGCAGAGAATGGGACAATCCTGAAGTCCCTGTCCATCCAAATGTTGTCCCTTTTCCTCTTTTTGCACCCTCCAATCGTTGTGTCTGTCTAAGTAACTAAAATGAGCCAAGGACCATTCTATGGCCCCATGGCCAACGGGTTAGACATGACTTATAAACAGAGCTAATTAATCCTATCAGCCAAAAAGAAGCAACATCCAACAACCTATTTGAACTGTCATTGGCATGCCAAGCCCTGAGCCATTTCCGAGCATTGTAAGGGAGAAAAATGGACAATCCTGCCAAAACCATGCCAGGAACTGAACAGTGAGCTTCAGATAGTAACAGACCAGTGCCCACGTCCCAGCACTGTTGGTTCATGCACTGACACAGCTCAAAGTATTGTTTCCTTGACTCACATTAATTAGATGTTTCAGTTTAAAGGATTATTTGAGGTCATTGCAATTAGTAGCTAGAGAATTCACATGAAATAAACATGACAATAGCACTCTCCTCAGAGAATTGGGTTCCAGCCTGCTGCCATGTGCTTGTTACAGCCAGCTCACAGACTGCAGAGCGTATTTACACCTGTACAATCTACAACCTTAAAAAACAAACTTGATTTCTGAAAGACACTATAGAGCAAAACAACAACAACAAAACAACAACAACAACAACAACAAAAATGCCTTCATAACCAGCTGAATGCCAAGAAATATCTATAGACTTTACCTATTCGGCAGTTTGCTCTGTGCCAACCTGCGGGAAGAAAGGGTGATGATGGAACCCAGCATGGGAGAACCAGCAAGGGAGAACGTTCTAGCTCTTGCACTTCTATGTGTTCACAGTTAGGGAGTTTTTTCTAGAGGTTGACCAGACACTTCTGCTCTTGTACTGGCAACTGCCACTGCCCAATACCATCTCACTCTCTTTGGCAGTGTCCTCATTAGCATGTGTCACAGCAGAGAATGTTTTTTTCTCACCTATGCAATGGAAACTGTGATAAATTTGTACCTCCCAGTAGAGCAGCTGTCCCCTCACCTCACCTGATCTCCAGCAGCTCAGCCTCACTAGGTTAGCGTTTGTCTTTGGGGTTGATGTGCTCTGGTGTGGGTCAGAACAGCTTCTACAGATGCTGCCTCTCCCTTTACCCCTGCTCCTTGCAGCATTCATATATTCAGTGCCCTTCAATATATGTCACGCAAGAAAACAGGTAGCCCTCATTCCCTAACGGAATCTCTTTAATTTGTGCCTTTATTAACTTTTATGAAATTTTAATGGATATTGCTTTCTACTACTGTTGAAGTAACACATGCATAAAAGCATTGTTTGCCAGTACAGCAGTCATGCCTATGGAGCAAAAGAAGTTGGGAATTTCTGCTAGGGAATTATTATCTGCAGTTCCTTACACTGGGTCATTAATGCAACACATTGCTGCTCAGTAACACTATGCACTGTCTTCTACACCATTACCATCCCCAAGCACTTTTATTTAAACATGATAGCATCAGATATAGGTGACACCAGTCACAGAAAACTGCATTAGCATGCTTCTTTGGTCTCCAAGAAGTTCTGAAGTTATGTGAAGTCTTTACATGTTGACTATTTTGGCAGGCTATATTGTTCTACAATTTATCAGTTGATAACTTTTGCTGCCTCACAGTCATTGTGTTTTCCCAAGTGAAGAACCTTTGGCTGAGCTCTGGAAATATATGCGTTTCACAGAAATGAAAAGTTATTAAATCAGTACTGCAGGGGAATGCAGAGGAATGATCTGTTTGTAATTCTGGGAAAAACAATTTAGAACACTGTTTTTAAAGCTTAACGAAATTACTTAAAATCTTTCACAAAAACAACCAACCTTTTTCATCTGGTCTCCAAGGATTTCGTTTATCTTTCAGATCTAGTTGCTGCAAAATACTGATAATGCAGAAATTCCATGAGGCGTTAAATCTCCATCTACCAGTGGCTTGCAGAATTAATCAAATTACCTTTTAAAGTTAATGCAGTCGGTGAGAAGAGCTTAATGATATTCAAAACCTTCATGGTAATAATTACAGATGAAGAGGGTCAGTCAGTTGAGAATTAATGCAAAAAGTGCACAGAATGATAATCTGAATTAATGTATCAGACCATGCAGAAGACATTGGGAGAGTGAGCCATGAAAATAAAATTCATTTGCTTCCATTCAGAAGAGTGAAATAAACTTGCATGTGTAAGAATTTGAAGCAAAGGATGATTTTGAAGCTTGAGATCTGCTAGAGAGCAGGCAGCAAGTTGAGAGAAGCGAAGGACATGAAGAAAACGAAGTGAGAAGATGAGCAGGGATTAACCTGGATTATCTCACAAAGATTTGAACTCTCAGTCTTTCTATCATGACTCAAGGACAGAAGCTTTTCCCCAATTTTCTCTCACCCTGAGGCTATCTCACTGTTTTGATTTTTTCTATTCTGCATGCATATTTTTTCACAGTATTAGAAATGATCAATTATTTGGAGAGGGCAGTTTTAGCTGTCTTTTCCCATGCTGTTTGTAGTTCTTTCTCAAAATGGAACAATCCTGAAAGAACTTTCTTAAAAAATAATAAATCACACCCCAGTTCATAGAATCATCTAAGCTGGAAAAAAATTTCAAGATCACCAAGACCAACAATCAATCTAACATACAATGTCCCATCACTGAACCATGTCCCTTAGTCCCACAGCCACACAGCTCAAGGTGAGTAAGCTCAGGTCACACTCAGGTATCGCAGCAGTGGGACAAAGAGCAGTCTGTGTCCATCTCTCCTGAAGCTGAGAGGCAGTGTGAGCAGAGATCTTTGCCTCCTGAGAAGCTATTTCTCCTAGTGACTGGCATTAAAAATTGCTATCAGATGAGGATGCCACAATTCCTGGGTACCCTCTAGGAGAAACCACACAGATACTTTCAGAGGAAGGAATCAGTGTCAGAGTATTCTGAAAAACAGGTCTCGATTACCCCAAATACCTCCAAAATTATACTAAGCTTTTTAGAGTTTGTTTTTTGTTTGTTTTTGTTTGTTTATTTGTTTGTTTGTTGTTGTGTGGGTTTTTTTAATCTTCATCTACAACAGCAGCTGTATAGCCAAATCATAACCAGCTGCCCACATTTATTTCCAGTTTGCCATTTTCGTCACACGTATGTGACTTAAATATTCCTGCGTTCATTCTGTTCCCCTGAGAGAAGTTGTCAGTTGCTGTCTTTTCTGTGCTATTAAATCAGTTCAGGCATCGTATTGTAAATGTTCCCAAAAAGTGAGGCAATGCTGCTTTTATGGTTAATTGCATATTGAACTTCCCATGTGCTGTTTTCACATTTCAAGCATCACTGCCCATCAGCATTTGAGACTCTTAGTTTGCATGTATGAAGGGATTATCAAATGTGCCAGCCGAGCCCCCCACAGAGAGCCTGTTTACACAGCAATGTGATTATGCAATTGGACTGTGAGGGCGTAAATTATGTTTCTGCATAACTATATATCGTGCTCTTTAGGTCAACGGTACTCAACTCACAGCAGGCAGGGAATTGCATTGACATTGGAGACTTCCAGAGACATCAGATAACCATGGATGGATCCTTCGCTGCAGTCATGAAGCCACATCAATTTGTGATAATGTGCCAGTGCAGCAACTCAAGCAACTTGAGGCTGCTTTAGTGTCCACCTGCCTCCCTAGTGGACCACTCTTCTGCTGCTGGCTTTGTCCAAACATATTCCCAAAATGAATCCCAGGAGCTTCACCCAACTCTTCCATAAATCTCATAGTTTCGATTAGCAAAGCAACCAAAGGTCAAATTGAGCACATCATACTCTGGCTTCGTGCTGCATTAGCCTCAGGTAGTGACATAAGGACATATATTGCTGCAAAATCAGAGGCTGAGTGCAATTCAGCTTCATTCAGCTGAGCCGACCTTGCAATAACACCTGATGTATTGCCCCATTGAGAGTTAAAGTACTTAAAACTATTGCTACCCTTGTTTTTCTGTTGTGTTACAAAGGAATTTGGCACTTTTATTGCTTTGCTGCAAATATTTTTGTTCAAATCATTTGAGAATTGTAGATAATTGGTTTGGCTGTGTTTGATCTAGTAATCTTGGGGAAAAAAAAAAAAAGTAAAATTGTGGTGGTGTAATGATTTTTTCTGAACTACTGAGAAGCAAAATATGATGTAATTATACAATGTTATAGTTAATCCCTTCATGATCTTGACATTTGCAAAAAGAAAAAGTGTGCAAGTACTCTTGGAAGTCCTCTGACTACACAGCATTTTCAGCTTGGGTAGGTAGTTGTTTTCAAAATATATTTCAGTGTTTTGTGTGAGATATAGGTTACATGAGTAGAGCTTAAATCCATCTTATGTAGTGATTTCATCTGGAAGATACAAGAAGATTTACCAAATAAGAATTCTGTTGTTGCAGCTATCAAATCTAAGGGTTTGCTCTGAAGGACTCTCAGTAATGCTGGTCAAGAGCTTCCTTCATGCCATTTCTCAGTAGCTTATTACCTAGACTTATACTCTGGAGAAAAGTGGCTGTTTTCTGCAGACAACATAAAGATTTCTTTTCAAAACTGAGTGTGGGAAAAGTTTTAGGTAAAAATGAAAATCAAATCCAGACTCGTGATATGCTTTTTCTCTTGAGGTACTTCACTCCAGGTGGAAGACACCCAGACAAGGCCTCCTATCACCTCCTCCCTGGCACTCTTTGCAGCAGTTTGGCACTGGAGGAGGTTGTGCTGTAGTGTAGGTGCCGACTGGTCTGGTGTTCTGGTCCAGACATTATCAAAGAGCACGAGATGTCAAAATACCAGTCATCTCATGTCATGTCAACAGTACCAACCATCAAGAAATGAGGTCTGGGCAGAAAGTGCCCGTTTTTATTTCCTGCTGCCCAGTCAGGGCTTTTCCTGGAGCAAGCCACCCTGAGAAGCTCTCTTCACATCTCTGGTGGCATTGGAGCAACACATCACCAATAGATTTCTCCCATTTCATTATCTGTGTCGTAGAATCAATTTACCAGCTTTAACGTAGGTTTGAGGTTTCAGTGTTCTTTCATAAATGCCTTCAACATAACGCCTTTCATTCCCCACCGTTTGTGATAGTAACACATTAAAGTCAGCCTTTTACTTTTGCTGAGGAATTTCACCAGCCCACACACAAATTCTGCTCAACAGCCCTTTGTTCTCACCACAGGAAAGAAGAAAACTAACATTAATTTACTTCCTCCTAGGAAAAAGATGTTACTGATGTGGGTAATAGATGAGCAAAGCTTTGTGAGATTGCTTTACAGCTTTAAGTCCTGACATTACATGATGGGTTTTTTTTAGAAAACACCAAAGTTAATGAGCAGCCAAGCAGGATTTAACTTAATCCTAAACGATGGTGGTGTTTATACATTTCCCGTTACTTTCCCCTTAGCTAATCCTAAACTATTATGTCCTGAAAGGCTTCAGTCTTGTGCAGGGCCCACTGTGATCAAGGAGAAGAGACGTCCTGGTTAGAGATGCCTCAGGCCACGTATTTCTTGCTGATACCCTCTCCATCTCTCAGGGGAGAATCAATTTGTAACCAGAGTGTGTTGAAGGTGTCAAAAGTCAGTCCTGGTAGTCAACACTGCTCCATGCAAGCAGCATGCCCCGGGGCTCAGAAGTCTCTGGGGAGGACTCGGCTAATTCCCTCCTTAACTTGGGACTGGAAAAGGACAGTTACAGCTGTCCAGAGGAAATTTGGCCAGCACCAACCTCAGTGGAGTTTAATGGCTATCTAGGAGATTTCTAGCACAGTAGAGAGTTGCAGCTGCAGCTGGTAAAGGGTGTGAAAGAGAATCACAAGGTTATTGAAGTCTGCTGTGCTGGTAGGACCCCGAAGGAGTTTCTCCAATACCTGCAGACACAGTGCAGCTACACTCAGATTTATTAGTTTCTCAGTTTCATTTCTGACTTGTGCATAGCCATAACAGCATGAGCACTTTGTATAACATGATGCAAGTTATTTTAACACTTACCAGTACACATCAGACTTGCTCAGGGCTGGGCCTGAAATGGAAGCAAACCCCACACACTTTGTACCTTGCCATTTCTCAGTTTCAGCAAGGGTTTGATTCCAGCCCTACACTGCTCCAGTGCCATCTGCAGCCCAGGAGCAGCTGATTCCCCTTCCTTTCTCTTTGCTGAATCCAGGAAGACATCTGGTAAATAAATGAGAAAGTTTTGTCACATACAACCCATCTACCCTCTGGCATCAGTCTTTCTTAAAAACATACTGCTAACAGAACACATCAGCTTCCCTGTGCCTGTGCTACATGAGGCTTAAATCCAAAACAAGCATCAAGTATTCATATCTAGTTTTGGTGTTTGAGAGTCAAGCTTCAAGGAATCTTAATGAATACTTGGTTTATTGAACAATAATAATAAAGAGCACTTGTTCATACCCAATATTAACTGAAAAAATAGTTTTGAAGTGAAAAATTAAGTCATTTTTAGCCACTACTTAGTGAACAAATTGTCCAAGTCTGCCAAAGAAATCATCTGTGGATGTAAGAGATAATTAATGTATACCAGTTCATAAAATTCCTCCTGAGATGTCAACTATTGTGCTGCACTACTGCATGGCCCAGACTGAAATATTTAAATTATATACATGTAGTTTCAGGTGCAATGCTTGAAAGTCTCAGAGCCCTCTAATAACAAGACAGCTGTTAACTGGGCTGTGCTATATTTCACTTTATGTCCCAGTTTCTGCAGTGTGAAGAAGATTGTATTTGTGTAGTGATGTTATGGCTGGACTCCACCAACCTTGGAGATCTGAGATACCAGGCCTGGGGACAGAAGCATGAGGAAAGGCCAGTGCTGGCTGAGGACATGAGTGTTTCTGCATCAGTCAAGGTTATGGTGAGGTGTTGGATCTTTCATTTCTGCCCTGATGCCACCAGGGACGTCTTCGAGGCAGTGTGTGGTGGTAGTGAGCTTTCATGTGTTACAGCACTTGCCCAACTATTGCTCTTGTGCATTTCCAAGGAGCACACAAGGAGCTGCAGGAAGTTCTCTGGGGAGACAGACTGGAGAGCCCCAAGTGAAACACAGTGCAGGGTTGAAAGTCTGCCTCAGGTTCTCAGGAGGAGATCATCTCCCTCACGTGGGCTGTCAGATGGCTAAAAAGAATGCTGCAGACTATTATAGAAAATCCTTGAATAGACAGTACCATGGAATTATGCAAAATACAGCTTTACATGTCTTGATGTCCTTGGGTTGTGCCTTTCTTACATCACTGCAGGGAGAATTTGTGGTGAGGAAGTCCTCTGTATTTATGGCTTTGCAGTGTCTGTCAGTACCCAGACCAGTGTCTGCTCCCAGCATCAGCAGCCAGCTCACAGTCATCAGGCCTTTGGAAATTTTCCAAACTTTTTTTTTTTTTTTTTTTTTTAATTTTCATTGCTAGTCCAGTTAAGTGTAATGTTTTTCATCCTGGGCACAGACCCAGCACCACTCTTAGGGTAGGTCCCAGTATAGGACATCCCAGCTTCAGCTACACGTCAGCACTGATTTTCTTGTACTGTGCAGCTAAAACTCAAACTATCCTGTGCTTTATCTCTTAAAAGAGGTAACATCACCCCATTTATGAGCATGTGCATTCCCACCTCTCTATACCTCTATACAAAAATAGTACTTGTCATCTTTGGAAGCAGTAGTCTGCCTGTATTAGGCAAAAAAATAAATAAATAAAATTTTGTTCTTTGCAATGTTGTGCTACTGGAAGCACTTCTTTACTGTGTGGGTAACAGAGCACTGGCACAGGCTGCCCAGAAGTGGATAGTCTCTGCCTTGGAGACTTTCAGAAGCTGCCTGGAAGTCGTCCTGGCCAGCCTGCTCTGGGTGTCCCTGCTTGGGCAGGGGTTGGACATGGTGAACTCCAGAGTGCCCTGCCAGCCTCACCTTTGTGTGATTCTGTGATTCTGTGATACTGGACTGTAAAATGCCAAGCAAAGCTGTGGTTTTACAAGCAATGTTGCTCCAAGGCTGCCTTCAGGCTTGAGCCTTTCTGACCCCCCGAGGCTGGCACTGCAGGAGGTTGTGGCACGCCACATTTGCTCTGGCAGATCATCCATGTGCATTTGGCTGGGCTGGGCATGCGGCTGCGATAAGTGGACTCCTCGAGACTACCATTTTTGCCAGCTAATTATTTGCTTACTAAGAAAAGGCCAGTGAGATGTTGGAGCCTTTTCCACGTCTCAGAAGAATTGCTGTTTTCCTTATAGCTAGTGAGCCTACTACCCGGTTGGGCTATTGCCTTTCCTAAGGATGTGTGATAGGGTTTAATTAGTTAGCTGCACCAAGTACTGAGACTGTATGATACTTTGAGTGTGAAGCTTGGTAGTGATAGTCGTAGAAAACAGTAATATTAGTAGGAAAACTTTAGCAATGTGAGCTCATATTTATATATATTATTGACTAAATCAGGAATAATTTAGCTCTTAGTTGGGTATGCCACAAAAATCAGCATAATAAAATTGTATGCTTGCATAGTATTATGCTTTTATCCTCATCTCTCCATACTGAAATTATGGATTAATTAATTCTCCATAGTCTGTTATTTTTTTAATTTATTTTTGTGAACAACTTTTTGCTTTGGAGACTGAACCATTTTTAAAGCAGAGAAGAGGCAGGGTTTAGCAATGACTGTGTGGATTTCCCCAAAATATATTGGCAATGAATTTTAGCTCCAGTATTTTTGATTAAAGAGTTATTTAGCATTCATGCTCTTTCGATCTTTGGCTCTTCGCTGAGATTGTCAACAGGGCTGCAGGAAAACATCAGTTATGTCCATGTGTTGTCAGAGAATCGTTGTGTG
This sequence comes from Aythya ferina, assembly GCF_964211825.1. Taxonomy (NCBI): domain Eukaryota; kingdom Metazoa; phylum Chordata; class Aves; order Anseriformes; family Anatidae; genus Aythya; species Aythya ferina. The sequence continues at coordinate 193,435,874 of NC_140296.1, read as the reverse complement.
GGTAGTAAATCATAATCTTAAATAAAATCCATCTGTATATAAATTCTCAAATACTCGGTATACTTGCTAAAACAAGCTATAGAATATATTTCAGAGTAAAGAGAAGAGAAACAAAACTTTAACTCCACTTCTTGAAAAGAAACAACTGGAAATTGGCTTTGTTCTGGGCCCCATCTGTCAGAGCAGAGATGTGCACTGACAAAGAGAAACTCCATGGCAATACTTCAGTCCCTCCCTGAGCCCCTCCTTTTTGATCGGCAGCCAGAGGGCCCCCAGCCTGACAACTCATATGAAGCACAGGCAACAGCTACGCTGTGGGGAGGTTTAGTGCTATTAGGGCAAAGATAGAATAATGAATTTAAGCACGGTAATCGCCATTCCCCTCCAGGGACGAATGCCCAGACATCAGTACTGCTGAGGTTCTCAGTTTTTATGTCTATCTGTGTTGTGTTTTCATATGGGCATCCTGCACACTGGGAGACCAGCGTGACCCTGAAGAGTCTCTGCCTTCAGGACTGACAAGGAGGGGCATACTGTGAGGGAGCAGGAAAAATGTGGTGGAAATACTGGGTGGAGAGAGTGCTGATGGTAAACCTTCCCTTGTGACACTGCAGGTCTAACCCCTGTCCTCTGTGAAACTGTGAAGAATCTGTTTTCTCTACAGATCATTTGCGGGTTGCATGCGTGAAAATGCAATATTTCTGCTGCAGTGAGGAGTTTTCCCACATAGTTTTACAAATTGCTTTGTTGTAGTTGATTTTTTTTTTCTCTTCATTCTCTTCTTAGAAAGAGAACTAAGGCAAGTATGAGTCCTTATAAGCTGCCACAAATCACAGCCAATAAAGTAATTCAGAGAATTCTCTCATGTATCCCAGTAAATTTGGACTCACAAAGCAGTATATCTTTTATATGCAGTCCTGTTATAAAAATGTCATACAGTAGTCTACCACATACATTGATCATGTGTTCCTGTGTTAAACATCTTTCTCCATTGCAAATGGAGATTATCACAAATGAATTGTTCCTAGTTCTGTTTTCACCAAAGACTGGTGTTCATGAGTGAAGACACCTTTTTTTTTTTTGTGGGGGGGGAAATAAAAGACCTAAAATACGTGCTATAAAAAAGTGGGATGTGGCCAACAACTCATCATTGTGTGCATATCTGCCTAGTTCCTGCCCTGAGTGCTCTCCTTTTCTCTCTGTTCCGTGCAGTACTTGTTAGCCTGGGTGGGTTCAGTAGCCTGGATCAGAAAGCTGTTGTGATGGAGGAGACCAGGAGGTACAACCAACATGCCCACCTGCTCCCCAGAGGGGTGCCTTTGCATATGGTTGGAAAAGCATCACTCTGCCAAGGCCTCACAGGCAAACATCCAACTTTCTTGGTAGAATCTGCATTTTGCAGCCAACTTATGAATAATATTCAAGCCCCCAAAACACCACCTTTCATGCCTTTGCCGTATGTATTAAATCCATGTTTGCTGGCATCTGCAGTTGTTGGAATGCATTGGTTTATCTGAAAATCCTGACGTCCCAGAAACATACATTGAAATGCACGAACACAGCTGTTACTTGGCTGGACTGACTAATTGCTCGTAAGCTACCTGACAAACCCACCTCCCTGCTGAATTCAGGGAAACACATTATTTAGTATAACTAATCCTTTCTCTTTCACAAAAATAGATCAAATAAATTCATATCATCTCTGTTCAAACATCCCAGCCTCTCTTTGGCCTGGAGAAGGCTGATATGTTCTTTGCTGTTAAATGAGGTATTGATTTCCTATTTCTGCTGGCTGACATCCTGTCATATGAAAGACTTTAATCAATAGATCATATGTCAGCTATAGTTATTTCACATACCATCTTATTATTAACATCATCATCGTTTTTATTACTTTGCATTTGTGTCTAGGCTGCTCCAGAGTATGAGCATGTCTTTCCTATTGCTCCTTCCTCCAGCTCCATTTCAATGTAGGGGATCTCACAACAAAAACTGTTGGGAAATAAACTTGTGTCTTTCTATGCCAATAACAGTAGAACAAGGGATTAAGGAGAAAGCTGCCCTTCCCCAACAACCTGCCATGCTATGTCCTGTTTCATCTTAAGTAAGCTGTTCTATCTTTCCTTGCCTTGTTTCTGCTATACCAGAGAAGAAACGAGCTTCTGCCCTTTACATTTGTGGTCTCAGAATTTCTGTCTCCCACTTCTGATCTCCTTTCCACTGGTTTTTACACAACTGTTGGCCTCAGTAGGATGCTCCTCCTTTACAGTAAAATGATTCAAAGTTGGATCGAATCTTCATTTCTGGAAAGACACATTCTGCTGCCCGTATTGCCAATTCACACGCCTCATTTTTCACAGGATCCATTGGGACTCCAGGCTATTTAGAATTAGCCCGTGTAATTTGTCATATCTCCCTTTCCCAGGTTTTTATATAAGGATGTGTTTCTGTTGTGTCTAATGTGTTTTTGTCAACTTTCGGGTCCATTACTGAAAAAAGGCACAGCTGGAATCTTTAACAGAGCACAACAAAAATTCATTTCTATAGTTAGATCTTTTTTTAGCTATGATGTCTCTTTTGCATGTCTAGAACATATTTAATGGCAAGTTATTATTTTAGAAAGAAGCTAATGACTGGTTTGAGCACTTTCAGAAGATATGGGCATTCAGTGTTATTTATTCACCTCGTTTGTGATTATCTTACTTTTTCAAGCTCAGAAATGTAATCTTTGTTGAGAAAACAGGGAAGGTTTTTGGTAAAGATGTTACCTGTATAATGAATGCCTTTTAGGACATCTGATTATAAGATTTTTTTCCTTCACAGTTTTTGAAGTTTGGTTTTCCAATTGACAGTGATTCTAATCTTGCATTTCAAAATGGCAAAGCACACCTGCCTGAAAGACAGTGAAGCACTGCAGAGCATCTGACCTTCAGGTCTTGAGATACAGTTTCCAAAACATAAAGCTTTGCACTGGAATTCACAGTAAGTCTTGTGATGCAGAAGCAAATCCTTTCATTCCACTGTCTGCAACTGATACTCTAACGATGAAGTATTTTAGCTTCAGGCTGTTAAAAATGCCCATTTAAATGATAGAAAATGTAAGGAGTTTAAATTCTTTGACTTTTCAAGAACACGGGAACTAGCAAGATCCTAAACTGTATCCTAAGCAGCTTTAATAGTGCGTGTGCATAATCTGAAAATTTGCTTTTTATGTAAAACTGTACATTATGTATCATCCTACATTTTCACAGTTTGTTGTCAAGTTATCACACTGGATTCTTATTTTAATGTAATCACACACACACACACAAAATAAATCTCTACCTGTAATTTGACTTAACTGGGTTGTGATGGGAGCTAATGGAAAGATGAAAATACCTTTCAACAGCTTTCTTTGTCTTTTTTTTTTTTTTTTTTTTTCAAAATTAGTGGGAAGGGAAAATACCTGTTCTTACATAACTTCGTCTCTGACTAACAACTGTGATTATGATACTCTTAGTACTCTTAGCTGAGGGAAACACCACCTTGTGACAGGTTTACTCCTACTGAGCTGCATGAGACTACACAAGGAGCTGTTCTCCCCAGTCTAAAGAAGAGGCTGTCTGACATTTTAGTTTCCCCACTTTTGACCTTCAAAATGACCTTCAAAATTACACCCTTGTGATTTTTCCTTCTGATTTTGCAATAAGCCTCTCCTAATTTACCTAAAAGTCTTCCTGTCTCTCCACAAACTCTTTGTGAACACGAAAGCTTTAATTTCTGACCTTTCTGGAAGCATCTGTAGTCAGCCAGCGATCAACAGCAAAATCATTGAGTATTGACATAAAACATTTAAAAATGTTGGCTTTTGGAAGTCAACAGGAGTTTTGTCTGCATTGGTATATTAGGACTTGTTCCCAAATGAGTTAAAAGAGCACGTTGCACAGGATCACTTATTTTACTATCAATTACAGTTAAATCTTGTGTAGATGAAACTCTCATCTGAGGCAGTACAGGAAGAAAAATCAGCATACCCTGAGTAGAGAATTCAGTCTTCAATACACTGTGAGGAGAAACTTGCAGTGCTGATATTATCACTTAATCCTAAGCATTTTGAGTTAGTGTTTTGGTCTGCAGACTTGGGCAGAAAATAAACGTTCACACAGAGACCATTAACAGCACGTAGAGAATGGCTAGAAAACTTAATTTGCTAACAAGCAGTTTTGCAAGCACCTATTCTTACAAAGCCTAGTTTCCTACAGATTTATGTTGCTTGCTTGATTGGCTTTATGACTGAGTTATAGTGAGATTTGCTGTTATCTCTGCATACATGTACAACCTTCTCCTGTGGAGTAATTTGATGGCCACATGCAGGCAGCCATCTGACTGCACATCTCAGCCAAGAGACTAAGAAGTGATTGCGGTAAGAGCGTGGGTATCCAAGCCTTAGTCTCTCCATTGTGTGGCCTGCAGCTTTCTATGGAGTCTGTAGGATTTTGTTTGTCTTTGAGACCTTCTCTGTTTTGTCCAGTGCAGTTGAAACTGGCCAATGAACTGGGAGGTTATTAGCAACAGACCAGGGAGGCATGACCTGGGGAAGATGAGGGACCATGTAAGTATGCTTCTCAATGAACTCCAGAATGATGTTAAAATAACCAGGAGCTGGTCTCCAGAAGGACTATTTCCCAGGTCTGCTGGAAAGTGGAACTATATAAATGAGATATTCAGCATCACTTAAGATGCAGAAAACCATGGAACATTTCACAGTCTCCCGGGGCAGAGCTACGTAGCTCCAGCTGAACCCAGCCCTCCTAATTCCAGTAGACCTCCAGAGGCTGCTGACCTGGGGGAGACTCATCTGAATTTTTAAGTGATTTGCAGCCAGACCCATTGGAAGCTGCTCCTCTAGATGTTTTCATAGCATATAGGAGATGAATGATAGGAAGCAGCTCTTTCCTCACCCTTCCTTCTTATCTCTAAATGTTTTCTATCCCTCATCACCATTTTCCAAGCTGAGGACTTTGAATGTGCCTCTCGATCTTATGAATCTGCTGATGTCTTGTACAATTAGTACCTCAGCTCACCTGCCAGATGTGTCTTTGCTCCTGCATCAATTCCTTAATGTCAGAGAAGATGATTCTGCAGATAAGCTCTACCTTGAGATTAATCTGTCTTGCTTCTTTTCTCACTCTGAGCCTGGCTGTCCCAGCACTCCCACAGCTCCTAACTGAGGATGTACAACTTTATTCATCTGAATGTTTCTTCCCCCTAATGTAGTCGAGGTCTTTCTCCTTCTGCATCACATAAGATGACCCATGTAATATTAAATGAAATTTTAAAAATTGAGACATTTTAAAACATTATTTAAGGGAACATTCAGTGTAAGCTTTGAATTTTCTTCAAGAGCCTGCTTGTAGTGAACTGAGAATTTTATTAGCAGTTTAGATTTTAATTTATTTTTCTCTGCTGGACATCCATCAGCTCTCAGGTTTCACAGTTAGGATGGGTTTCAGAATTATGTCTGCCATTACTTCAGTATTGTCTCTGACACTAAATCATATGGTGTATGCAGGATAATAACTGAACTGTGTGTTGCTTTTTAAGGTTCTCTTTACGGCTGTGTTTCAACAGCCTAGCTTCATAAAGACAAAAAAAAAAAAAATCCCAGTTAAAATTGTAAGAAGTTTTTTTTTTATTATTATTTTCATGCCATTTATGGCAAATCTACCTGAACATATATCAAAATTATATTCATGCATTGTAATCTTGTCTCCTAGTAGAGGAAGCTGGGGTGCAACATCAGGGCTACTCAATACTGATTTCCATCATACACAATCCCTAACATACCTGAGTTTTCCACCTTTGCAAAAAACATTATAAACCTTTCTCTTTCTACCTTGCTACTACTAGCTAGAGGAAAGGAGGCAGAAATCCTGTCTCACAGCTCACTGCACTTAACAGCTACAGTTTATTGCATTACCTCAGATTAGAGGATTAGAGCCTTTTACCATTTTAGAGTGAGATGGTTGGGCTAATTTCTCTTAGGTATTCCCACAGGAAGCACCCAATAAATCCTGATTGATGGAAATTTATTGCCTGTGCAAAGAAGGGTGTAAGAGTTGCAGATTTGTTGGTCTACATCTCTGGCATTTCAATCGTTTCTGGAAGATTTCAGGGGTCCTCACTCCCTGCCTGGCACTTCCGCAAAGCTTGTAAACACCACAAGAGCAGAGACCTTCTGGTCCAGGTAGCATACACAGCTTATAAATTTTATAGCATCAGAGAGAAGTGCTGGAGGCAAAAGGCTCTCTAGTACTCCTGCTTCGTGAATGCCACAGGTGTCATTAAGCTGGTGGGTACCCTTGATCCTAGCCAAAATAAGATCAAAGACACATACCTCCTGATACTTCAATCTGAATACATTTTAGTCTCTTCCTGGTTTCTCGACTCTGAACTGTAAAATAAGTGTCAGATACATTGGAAAAAGTTCTGTCTTTGTGATTCTCTAAACAAAGAGAAGAGATTTCAATTGAAATCAAAGTAACCCATGAGGAAACCGTTGACTTTTGTGGGAAAATGGTTGTGTACTATATGTGGATATGAGTGTGTTTTCATAAAGCTGCTAAACAAAGCAGTACAGTTCTATTTTAAGAAGAAAAGAGACAAAAATAGATAAACAATAAAAGGCATTCCCCTAAGTTGCCAGGCTTGTGCAATGCATTTCTTTCCTAACAGCTCAGGAGTTTTTCTATGACATCCTTTTTATTCAGGTACATTTTTCCTATTGCCTCAGCTGCAGGTGGAGCCCATTCAGACACTCCTGAGCAAAATCTAATCCACCAGCTTGGGTATCTCTGCCAGGGTAGCTGTAGGAGCACAAAAGGTAGTGCAGGCTTGAGTATTTTGAGCAGGGTTTGCCCAGATGTGAACCGAATATTCATGGTAGCCAGTTTAAGCTACCTGGATTTGCCTACAGTAGGGCAGATGCACGCCAGGAGTGAGGTTCAGTCTGATACAGGTAAATGTATGCACAGCAGGCACCTGTGGCATGAGCAAATCAAACCATCAGGAAGTGTGGCAGGGGTAGAAGCTGGCTTCTTAATTTTATAAACATAAATTTATTGAGCAATAATCAACCAAAAAAGATTCACATTTGATAGAATGAATTCAAATGGAAGTTACACATTTCACAGATTTGAAAGCATTTCATTAGTACTGTTTAGAAAGCAGGGTGCTGTGTAATGTAATTGATGAATTTAAAAGGAAGTCACGCTCTCTGCAGCAATCCAAGAAAACTCATTGTCTTCTATGAGACAAGGGGAGGGAGAAAACAGGATTTGGACAAACCAACTGTGACTATGATGATGATTTTTGGTGAGGTAGATCCCAAGAAATATTAAAAAACCTGCTTCTGGAGATTGAACTCAGTTACTACAGGGGATGTCACTACTGGGGAGTTACTACTACTACTCAGTTACTCTGGGGATGCATTGAGGAAAGCTGTGCTTTTTGTGCCTGGTAAATACACATAAAATGAGCGTACATGCACAATGACCCATCAGACAAGCAGGTTCTCACTGACTTCTGCATGACTGATATAAGCAAGTGAAAATACTAGTCTGTAACTGTACTGATGAAGGGAGAAGTAAGACTCTCAGAGATGTGGTATGACTTGCAACTCTGCCCTGGCAGGGCCACCTCTTTCTGCTTGGGATGGCTCCACGGAGAAAGAAATCTGTATCTGGTGTTGCTGAAAATATGCAGACAAGGTTTCGGGTCACGGGAAGATCAGGCAGTGTACGTATGTACTTCAGAGCGAAGTAAGATCACCTGTTCCTCACCCTGAGGAGTCAGGATCAAATGGATCAAGTCTTCACCTGAAATATCTAACAGGTGCCCTAATGGGCATCACAAACAGACAGAATTCAATACAGAAATAAATAAATAATATTCTTCATTTAACTGAAAAGCAGATGTGAACCCATCTAGGTGATACATGTTTTTCAAGCAAAGGGGGAGAAGGTCTGTATTTCTATGTTCTCAACAGGTCTAGAAAACAGGATGTTTTGAGCTTCAATATCTGACACTGCCTTGCACTCTGGCGAATATATCTAATTTCAGGAGGGGGAGGTTTGGGTGAGCTGTAGGCTGGTTTTGAAGCGTACTGCTGGGGCCAATGATGGCAGGAGCACCACGTCTGCTCTCCCCAAGCATGGTGCTGGTGGGAAGCTGTGGCACCAGAGCATCTCTGGTGCAAGGAGCCTCCAAGAAGAAAATCAGCCATGGGCACACAAGAACAAAACAAGGGAAAGGGCTAAAAGTACAGACCGAGCCCCTCACCACTGCTGCCCAGGAGGCTGGATGGGGCAGTGGAGTTGTTGCAGCACCAGGTTGCTGCTGTCCTCAGCCCAGCCCAGGTGGGCTCCAGACCCAGCCCTGACTTCTTTTCAGCAGCATGAGATCTGGCTCCTTCCACCACGGGTGGCTTCAGTCACTTTCCAGCCACGGTCAGATCTCTCTGGGGTTCTTGTCAGATTTATATACATAGGTTGTCAGCTTTTCTTGGTTTTCCTCCCTAGATTCCTTCAGTCTTTTTCGAGCTCCTTTGAACAAAGCTTCTTTGACTTTCCAGCACACAGAGAGGTTTCTGGGTCAGCTTTATCCCTGTAAGCAATAATTCTGGTACTGGAGATATATGTTGTACTAGTCAGATAACTTTTTATCAGTTTCCTGAGTGAAACAATTTTAGTGGCAAAGGCCTTCTTTTGGGATTCCCATTTCCTGACATTATCTTATTAACTGAAGGAACACCTTTCTTACACACTGCCAGTTGGGTCATGCACAGCAACCACTCTTCGGCACACGTGTTTCCCAATATCAGGCCTCAGTTGTCACAGAGGAATCACACTGTTTGATCATCAGAATCTTTGCATATCCCACAGTCACAGTTTTTCAATCCACTTGCTTGTTCTGCTTGTTTTCTGAAAGTGGAAGATGTTTTCCTTCCTACAACCACTGCACTGCCAGGCATGTTCCCCCTTTTCTGAGGACCAGGGATGCACGTGGCTTGGCACACAACAACTCAGAATCCTAAAACCTTTCAGACAGGTTGAAGGCCAGAAGGAACGAGGATGATGGCAAGACACCAAGGGGTTGTATTATCACTGCAGTGCTAAGGATAAAGCCTTCGAGGTACTCAGAAGACTGAATTCGTATCTCCAGACCCACACAGCATAGAAGTTCCACAACATCAGTGAACTAGCAACATTACTGGTGCACTTATAATGTGGAAAAAGAATTGGGAAACTTCTCCACTTCCAGTCAGCATTTCAGGCAGCTCCAATGATTGTGTAAAACTGTGAATTTACATAATTTCCTGTAGTGCCTGTAGAATCACTCTGGAGACATATTTTTTTAGACAGAAAAATCTAAAAAGATTTAATTTGAAAAGTAAGTGGTCAACATGCATCTGGATGTGGGTACCCTGAGAAATTTAGGCTAGTTTCTGAATCACAGATGTTCTTCAAAATTTATGTTCATTCTAAATGAAGCCATATCTCCATCTTAATACATTTTTCTGGTGAGCTCAACCATCCATCTAAAAAGTTGAATACTCTAATTCAGAGCATTCAAGATTTACTAATGTAGCTCTCAAATTGTAATGCAGATAACAGTGCCTCTCTGTGAAAGCATTCAATTTAGAGATAAAATAGAAAAGGACTCTATTCTGCATTTCAGCATTGATATAATTTAAATGACACAACAGTGCAATTCATTCTTGTGTGCCTTTGGCTAAATGCCAAGCCAAAAATAGTGTGTGGATACACAGAGAGCCAGAAAAGAAATTAAAGAAAAATAAAATATACTGGAAAAGGGCAGGAACTGTACCTATGCTATTATTTTTGTTGCACAGATCCAGTAAAGCTCTGCCCATAAGGTGTCAATAGGCGAGCTTCATCCACGAAATGTGTAATTTTTCAAGGTTTGCAGACTACTTTTCTATCATCAGTCTTAGTAATTATTGCATTTGCAAACAAAGAAACAGCAGAAGAAAGAATTAAAGAGTGAGACTGTGTCTGAGATTGCCTAGGTTCAAACAGAGCAACCTTCAATAGGCAGCTGAAATGTTCAGACTTGTAAGAGCACTGAGCAGGCTTTCACGTAGCTGTGCTGCAGGGCTGGGCAAGCTATTTCCATAGGAGAGGCTGAGATACTTTGCAGAGATTTGCCTGGCCGGGTTGTTTTAAAACAGTTTGTTCACATTAGAGTTAGTGCGAATAAACTATTTTTAACTAACTCTAAATATTGTGACTCATGAAACGAAAGGAGATGTGTACTTGCACTTCAGAAAACTTGAGAACAGTCTCATAAATATTAAAGAGTGGTAGATTTCATGGAAAGTATCTTCAAGTGAGCCTGGCCATTTCCACATAGGGCAACCGTGTCTCAAATCTATTTAAATGAAGAGTGGCAATCATGTTTCTTTTAAAAATTAAAGATGGATTAAAAGTTTCGGTAAGAGCTCTTTCCAAAATAATTCACTTATTCTCAAGCCAATACCATGGTCCAAAACAAATGTTCAGGTCATCCACAAGGTATTTCTGTCAAAATAATGAAACAGCTGTCAGTCTTCCCCATTTGTTTTCTTACAGTAATTCTTCCTTTTACTTGAATTCCCATCTTATGAGCATTTGAGGTTGCCCAGAGACGAGCTGGTTTCTGCAGTCTGTAAGTGCTCTGCGTGTTTCACTAGAGGAAGCCCCAAGTGTGATCATTTGAAGTGAGCACATTTTTAGAGCACAGAATTGAATTGCAAAGTATTTTGGCTGTATTACAATGAGGATTGCAGCAATGAGGAGTGCTGTTTAGTTTTGATTAGGAGAATAAACAGTAAAGTGATAGAATAGAAGAATGGAGCTGGGGAGTTGGACTTACTCTAATTGTTTCCTTAATACAGTCTCAGCCTGCTGCCTCTTTCTCCAGTGTTAGGGTTAGTGTAGACGTGGTGTTGATTTCCGTTTGGAAACACAGGAGGCAATATATAAAACAAGACTGGAAGTTCAGCTGGTCCATTAGGTATCCCTGAGTCCATGTGCCTAGAGTGCAGTGGAGCCCAGCAGGGTAGTTATGGAGAGGGTTGTAGAGCAGTGCTTGGGGAGCTTTGGTACCACATCCAGCGTGGCCACCTGATGTCAGCACTGGCACTCTTTCATCTAGAAAAAACACCGTGTGACTGGACTGCACCTACACCAGAGATGGTGAATTTAGTCCAGGGAGCACTGCGATGCGCTACATGAGCTAATTCAGGCACGTGGCCATCATCCACCAATTTGTGGCACATGTTCCTGGTGGTCCCTGAACCATGAAAATCTGATAGTGGTCAAGCTAATAGCTAACTTAGAAAGATAGAAGGTTTATATATCGACTTATTTTATTCTACCTAAATTCAGTGAGTATTATTAGTTCTATAAATGTTTTATTCTCATTATGTCTATTAGATTTTGGCTGCAATTATTCCTTGAACTGATGACATCCATGGCTTCTTTAACCATTTTGTTTTCAAATTAAGAAGAGAGCATTCCCCTGTCTCACAATCAGATAAATGTGGCTTCCAAATGTTTGAGATGGTACTTTGATTTTGACTTATGAAAGGGCAGAGAGCAGAAAGACCTTTATACAATTAATTCTTTAGTACCTTTGGTATGTCCTGTTTTGTTCACTTACTCTCTAAACAGTCCTAAGCTTTTCAGTTTCTCACTGATGCAGAAATTATTTTCTACCTTTATTACCCTATTTCCATTAGTATTCGTGCTATCCTTTTCTGATATCTTTCTATTTAAACTATATTCTTTTGAGATAGGAAGCTCAGAACAAATGCACAGTTAAAGGCAAGGGTGAGCATTTCATTTACCTTAGAATATTATCAATAAAAAAAGTTTGGTTCACTCTATGCATCCCAATATTTTGACCGTTTCTGTAAGCAGGAGTTCATGCTGAGTACACACAGGGGTCTTTTTCCTTTGTGGCAGTGTTAAATTTCCAAGCGAGTACTATGGAGGAGTAGTTCAAACCATTTTCTTCAGATTTTCTGTGTCATAGTCTTCAGGCAGCCCTGTCACATAGCTTCATCAGGACTCACTTGAAGAGTTCCCTGCGGTTCTTTTTAGTTTTGATTAAATTAATCTAAAGATTTTTTTTTTTTTAAATCTCTCATATCTACGTATAATTAGTACCACTAGTTTCAGTCTGGGACTTCAGCACACTGGAGTACAACCCTCAATTATACTGAAAAGCAACCCTTTATTGATGCATCTGATCCTACAGTGTTTGCAGGTCGCATCACTGCTTATCTTTCTTATGATGATTTACTTATCGTCTTGTACAGAACTTTGCCAGTAGCTTTTTGAAAGCACTGCTGAATTATATCAGCTGGTTCTGTTTTCATCCACTGCCTTCTAGGCTGCTGAAAAATGAAACAATCCCTCTGAATCCTTCTGTCACAGCAACAGTTTAAGAGAGAGTACGAGAATCTCTGTTGTGACCAATCCATTTGCCTTTTGTTCCTCCTACTCAATAAAAGGACAGTTGAAAAAAAATCCTTCCTGCTGCAGCAGTTGACTTATGCCTTTCTTGTTGGCTGATTCTCACTTTTACAGCCTTGTCATTCTTTATCTTAAATTAAATCAGCATTAGACATTATTGAAGCCAGACATCCTTTGAAACTTCATGCTGATAGACAGAGGCAGATAGCAACTAATCAGCAGGTATTAAAATACCAGGATCAATTTTAGGAGGAACCTTTTAGAAAGGTGGATATAGCTACTTTATAAATGCATTTTCCATTATTTTATTCTCCCCTGTGTTCCTAAAAGAAAAGTTGCAGCACTCTTTGATCTTAGAAGACTGCAACACATTGATGAGTACAGCAAAGCTGTTTCCTTACTTACAAGAGCAAAAGTGTTTTATTCTTTCCCATCATTTTAGTATTAGATGGCCTTGTAAATTACAGAACAAAGCAGCTTATATTCCAAAGAAAGAATATGTCTCTTCTCATTAAATGATTCAAAAAAAAAGGACTGAATAAATGCCTGGCATGAAAAAAATCCATTGAAGCCATTAAACCCTGCCTCTGGCTTAAGAAGCTCCTGACCTGCAACATACTGGCAATATTCCTATATATTTTCTCTGTTTATCTAGTCTTTCCTTCTTTTCCTTGGTATCTGCTATTGGCAACTGTTGAAGAAAAGACTGGACAGAAGGAATCTTTCATTGGAGGCCCCAGAAAGGAAGTGCCTTGGGTTTTGTTTCTCCTTTTCTTCTTTTTTAGGTAGTTGTTAATAGTCCTCAGAAATATGGGAGGGCATTAGAGTTGTTTGTTCAAAAACATCTCTAGCCCGTAATTTCCATCCTGCTGGAACAAGTGAGCTGGGCACGAGGACTCCCCACAGAGGACATGGTGGCTTCCCACAGATCTCAGCCTTCTGGAGGGGTGGAGGGAGGACAATTAATCAGTGGCAGCATGTTTCTGTGTGTTCACAATAAGCCAGGTTTGTCCAGAAGAGAAGAGGGTGGGTCAGTTTGCCTCTTCTCATTATAAGGTGATCAGATCTTCTCTCCTCCCTTACACGTAACACACAGCACAGGCACTGGAGCTGGTGAACATTTCCTCCTGAGCAAGCTTCCCTGCACAGGCAGGCATCTGAATACAAACGGAGGCTGCTGCTGCTTTGTGAAATCCTCTAACAAAGATTATCAAAACTGCATTCAGCATCTTTGAAATATGATGTCTTTAATCATCTGTTTGGGGAAAGATGGGTTGAGGTAAAAGACAGTGAGAGAATGCACGGTTCCTTTTAATTAGAATGATTGATTACTACAGTGTGTGATAGTCCGAAACTGATTAATGTTCTTAATTAATTACTTTAATCTATTTGTGGGTTTCTTGTTAAGTCTCCTGTGGGTATACAATACCTTCATTTGCTAAAGCAAATTATTTTTCCTCTCTTTTTTAGGACTGTTTATCCAGATAGCCTCATTCAGAATTACAGATGTTAGGAATATGAGGTTGCTTATTCATAGGCATGAGATTCAACTAATTATTATCCAAAACATATGACCTTCTAATAACTTTCACCAGGAAGGAACGATGCAGAATGAGGCAGTAGCAATTAAAGAAGTCACGAATGTCAAATTATGGCTTCTGAGTAGCAGTTTAATCACTGATTAGTTAATGCTGGTCAGTGTCTTGCCCTTTAGGAGGACAAGGTGTAAATCCCAGCTGATGACTGACCTTACCACCCTGATGCGTGATGGGACAGGGCTCCTCGCCACAGCCTGGTGCTGCCCGGTGGTGACACCCCTGTGTTCCCCCAGCACTCAAAAATCTTACCCAGTGAGATGGTGAAGAGGAACTGGGAGCTTCTGGGGACTTGTGTAAAGGAGCAAGAGCTTTGAATCTCCCAGCTGCTTAAACGATTAAACACCACTTAACTATTTGGCATTAGTTAAATTTATCTTTATTAGGTAGACTACCTCTGTCAGTACCTCTCTCACTAAGCTGCAGTAGTCATCATTCATTATTAAAAGATCCCGGGAGATGTGTTGCTGAAAGGGCTACCTTGGGTCCATTATTTCCAGCAAGGCATCTCCTCCTGCAGATCTCCCGTTTCTTTTTAAGCTTGCCTCCATCACTGTGTCTCTGTGCTTCCTAGAGCCTTTCACAATATAGACGTGTGATGTCTGTGTATCCAATGCAGTTCTAGGACATTGTGGAGACTTAGATATGGAAAAACCACTATTACTTCACAATACAGGGTGGTCTGCTGCTACCCCCAGCCAAATGCTCGATCACCAGCAGTTGTAGATACAGCCACCGCTGTCAGAGCTGCCCATGATGTTGGGCATCTCGTTGCCTCCTACCTTTGTGACAGAGCTTGCAGACAGGTACTTGGCATTTTGTTGGCTGCAGGAAAAACTGGATCTGATCTGTACGTAGGGATGCCTTCGGTGTTAGATACTTGTCTTCTGCTTTAAATTCAGCAGATGAATTTAGCACCCCACACAAACACCTGCCAGGGAAGCAGCTCCCTACAGACTCTTCTGTGGGGCTTTCCCCTGGCATGGTGGGTGCTGGTGTCTGGGGCTGGCACATCCCCACTGTGCCTGCTGGTGCTGCAAGGAGGTAAAAACATGTCACAAGGTGAAGAAAAAGGCTTTTTTCCTTTTTTTTTTTTTTACCCCTAAGTTCTCCATGTTCATCAAGTTTGAAAGCCTAGGGCAAGATTAATTAAAATCAATGGAGCAAAGCAAATTAAGCACTTAAAAGTGCTCTTTGGGGCTATCACAACCTGAATAAATCAAAATAAATATTCAAATGTCTGTGGCTTGTTATGAGACTATTTTATCATTCAGTCCATTCATCCTCCCTCTCGCTCACTTACTTCTTTATCTGCTTTTCACAGAGCTCCTTGGATGCTCTTTCCTCAGCATTTCACACCAGCATCGCTCCGTGCAAACTCAGGGCTCTGCTCCCACGCACCTAAAATAAAAATCACACTCCAAACACACAGCCCAATCCAGCAACTCTTACTCATACTAGTAATCCTAACCGAGACAGAAATAGTACTGTTCAAGTTAATGGGATGGCGCGTGAGAAAAAAGAGTAGGCTCACAATTCTAAGTAGTGATCACGGAATGAAAAGCTGTGCTTTGTTTTGACTAGAAGAAGCACAATTTCCTGTTTTGTGTATATGATTATCAGGAAAACTCCTATCACGGATGTCTCTGAATACCTTAAGCTCTCTCCCTAGTTTTCTGCTGGGGAGTGAAACCCAGAGCACACTCAGCATCTGCCATGCAGGAGGAGCTGGAAGGGTAGATTTTCACTATGAAATATCAACTCTTGTTGATTTTGGTTTTTATGCTTTTGTGCCACCTGGGTGGTCCTCTGTGACCCTGCTTAGTAGGGAAATCTTTTCACTGATGTATGCCATCTTCTGATTGGCATTCCAGCTGTGGAGTCCAGCTGCGGAGTCCAGCACCCATAGATAGACTTGTTCAGTACTTCCTACGGTAATTCCAGGTGTTATGGAAGGGCTAGTAAGGTGGTGATTGAAATCTCTGACTTTCTGTCTAGTTAGATTGCATTCGATCTGATTACACAAAGTGAACAGTTTGCATTTTGCATATTTAGCAACTCTAAATTGAATTTTTTACTTAAACAAATAGGAATCTGGACATAAATCCTCCAGATTACACTATGTCCTTGACTAAAGGTTCGAGGAAGAAGACTTTCAGTGCCCAGGATCCTGCTTGTCTTTAAACCACGTGTTGTACTGTATATACTGCATGTTCTGTACATTCTGAGTCACCAGGCTTCTCCTGATGCTAGAGCAGTGATAGTGCATGATGACTAGGAAACACAGTTACCTGCAACCCAAACTATATTCTTGTTATTCCTGTGGTATCAGAAAACAGATCAACACACGTCAAGCTCCCCCATAGAGCTGTTACTTCAGATCTTTTTTTTTCCCCCTCTTAAATCATCTTCTGAGTTCTCTCCATTTAGCTGTGTGATTGGAGTGACACTGAAGTGTGATATGCTTCTACCAGCAAGAATAAGAATTTGCTTTTAGAAGGCTCCTTTACTTCCTGAGTATGAGAGATATTTCTACCCACAGCAGATCTACTGGTGCTCTGGCTCCTGTAAAAATCTTGTTGCCCCTGAATGTTGTGGAGTTTTTTTGTGTTTTTTTTTTTTTTTTTCTTTTCAGTTGGTTGTTTTTTCTCTGCTGAAGTTAAATGTGTGACAATTTGTTGAAGAAAATGTGGAGACATTGTAAAAGCTGTGTGATATGAGCAACAGCACAGAGATAATTAAGTGTGGGGATACTGCAGCTCTGATCCAATATTTCATTAGGAGAATACTACAGTCTTGGTCCACACAAACATTGTCTGAATTTCTCTTTTCAAATGCAGACATCTAAAAGTGTGAGGTGCAATTTTGTACATGAACTGTGAATAGAAAATAACCACAGATTGATTGGTGGCCTGGGTGGATGAATACATACATTAAATTTTCCTAGAGACACATTAGTCTAAAAGGTTCAACTCAGTAGTCAACAGTTAACAGATACTGAATCAGCAAACTTCATCATGAGGTTTGATGGAAGGTCTACAAATGTCACGCAACTACCTCCAAGGACTTAGTAGATCTTATCAGTTGCCGGATTTTGTAGGCATAGTTGGCAGACTCAAGGACAATGAAGCAATGAAGGAAAAATAACTAATTTAGAAGGAAACCTTTTCGGTGGCAAATTGCACAGCTGTTATTTTGCTTTCAGGACATTTTGATAGAAAAAGATGAACAACTTGGTAATAAAGGTGGATGCTTTCAAATTTTTAGTTGTTGAAAATCTGAAGAACATTGAATCTAAGTCTTCAGAGACCTTTTTCTCTAATTACCTCTACAAATTATTTCAAGGGGAATTGCTAGCAAAGAATATCCCTGCTAGCAGTTCACAAGGGAAAGAAAAAAGATGTTTTTTTATTGCTTGTGGAACACAGGAAGCTAAAAATAAGTAATTTACCTAAATGTATGAAGGACTAAACAAAAAAAACAAAAAAAAAAAAAAAAAAAAAAAAAAAAAAAAAAAAAACAAACAAACAAAAAAAACTTTTCTTATTTCTAAGAGATATTTCCAGATTTTGGTAATGTTACCCTTACAGAAATTGGATAGGGAAAGACGTACTGGGAATTTTCCTTTCCTGAGGGAGGTTTAGGCTTTCTCTAGTTAATAGGAAATAGTCAAACATTACAGAAAAAATCTTTTTGGCCAATGTGTACTTTCAAATAACTCATTTAGTTTAGGCTTACTTGTACCCATTGTTTGCTTTTCATAAACGTTGAGTGGTGAAGTTTTACATACATGGATGTTCACAGCAAGTGAATTTAGTAACGTTGCTTGCTTTCAAACAGCAGTTAAAGGCCCCTGCTGGGACTGGAACCCCATGGAGCCAGTTTACATGAGTAGAAATTTCCAGTGTCCAAGAGTTAGGTCTCAAAACAAGACCTGCAGTAACTGGGCATAAGGAAGCTGTAGCTGCTATGGACTGAAGCAGAGCTTGGAGGGCATTACATTAGTGCCTGGTTGACATTCAGGAGAGGACAGAAACCCTGTACAAACACCCTGTAAATGATAACTGTGAGTTGAGTACAAAAAACACCTGCCATCTTCATTTTTTTGCAGTGATGTGGGTAAACGTGCAGAAAATCATTTTTTAACCACACCTGTCTGAAGCAGAAGCAGCTTTGCACCTTGCAGAGCCGTCATCCTAGGTGATTTCTCTGACTTTCCTTCCCCTGGTTGGGAGCTCCCTCACCTTCCTGCTCCCCAGTCCCCAGCCATGCTGTATTCAGTCTCAGCTCCCATCTGTGTAATGCTCCACAAGCCTGAGCAGGTTGGAGGGATGGCATCTGGGTTCTGGGCCCTCCTGAGGGACCAGAAACTCCTCTGGCATCTATCTGAGAGGGCTGAGACTTTGTAGCTCAAACTCCTGAGTCCTGGTGCTAGAGATGGCTTCCAGACGCTCCTCAAGGCTCCCCTGACATAGCTTGCTCCACTGTGGCCCCATCAGTGCCGGGACAGAAAACAGGGAAAGCTCCTTTGTAGGCCTGTTGCACTGGTTTCCATCTCAACTGCTTTTCAGACAGAATAAAATAAACTTAATCTAAGCAAATACAATGAGCAACCAGTTCGCATAGCGCCTCCCTTCAGCTTTCTATCAAACATCAACATTTCTTGAGATGTCAATGGTGTCCAGATGTCCAAGACCCTATCCTGTAATTCATGGCTTCCTTTACAAGGCCAGGGGCTTTGCCCTTCCTATGTAATTTTTACTCCCCTCTCTGGCCTCACATTTGAAAAAGGTCACAGATGGTTTAAAAAAAAAAAAGAAAAATCCAAGCATCTTTCTTCCTATGCCCTGTCCAGAACTTCCTCTATCCATGTACCTCTTTCTGCATTTTTTGTGTTGATGCAAATATTTGATTTCTTTGGAAAATTCTTGCCCTGCAAATTTCAGTGCTCAGGTGCCTTCAGAGAAAATGAGGAATGCCTGTTTTGTCTAGGAAGCATTTGCTTTTCTGCTGTGTACAGGCAAGGTCCTCAGAGGTGATATAAATATTATGATCATGTACTGACAGATAGACATACAGCTACCGTTCTCCCATCTAATAAAGAGTAATATGAAGTTGAAAGGCTTCAGAATAAATATTTTAATCTTAAAAAGGGTTACTAAATTATAGACTGTCAGCTTCCTCAGACCTCCAAGCTGACCAGCCTTGCTCAAAGAGCAGCTTTCAGGAATAAAGTGTACCAAAAGCGCAAGTGTAATGAGAAGGCTGTGAGAGCCCTCTGTACAGTATTATAAATACTGGGTATTTCAGTATGGATTGAGCGGTTAATATTTTGATCTGTGGAAAGTGAAGTCTTACAGCTATCTCCCTGGACTTGTTTTCACAAAGCTAACCTAGAATAAATTGGTTTTCCAGGCTACTTCAGCAGTTAATGGGGAGAGTGGAGGTCTGTACCTCTAAGGAACTAGGCTTGCCATGCTGAGGTTAGTGTCTGAGCTATGTGGGATGAGTTGCTAGTCAGATTTGCTTCTTTGTTTTCATCAAGTCTCAGACAATGGGCTTAGGTGAGAAGCTGTGTTCCTGGAAGCTCTATGTGAAGCAGGACAGATGCCAATGAGCAGGTGACTTCTTGCTGGAGTTCTCTGTTGTACCAAGGACCACACAACAACTCCGTTTCCTGCTGAGCAGCATCAGTTAGTGGCAAAAAGCTCCTGCTGAGCCCCAGAAACACTCATCATGTCATCATGTTCAGACTCAAGTGCCTTCCACAAGCCCTCAGAAAGCTAACAGCTGGAAAGTGTGAAATCAGTATCAGGCAGCTTGTGCTGCGAGGAAAGCAGACCTGGATACACTGGTAAGCTCTCAGAGAGGCAAAAACTGCTGGGATGGGTCTGTCTTCTCATCCTGTGCGGTGGGCTTACATGGCAGGGTTTTGGTAGTGGAGGGCTGCAGGGGTGGCTTCTGTGAGAAAAACCCAGAAGCTGCCCCATATTAGATAAGGGCCAGTTTCATCTGGCTCCAAAGGGACCCACTGCTGACCAGAGCCGAGCTAACAAGCAATGTTGTTTGTGCCTCTGTGAGAGCAGGTTTAAGAAAGGTGGAAAAAAAAAAAAAAAAAAAAAAAAAAAAAAAAAAAAAAAAACATGCTCTGCAACAGCAGCTGGGAGAGAGGGCTGAGAGCCAGCCCTGCAGCCCCCAAGGTGAGTGCAGCAGGAGGGCAGGAGGTGCTCCAGGCAGGCAGCAGCAGCTCCCCTGTGGCCTGTGGAGAGGCCCCTGGTGGAGCAGGCTGTCCCCCTGCAGCCCATGGGTCCCACATGGAGCAGATATCCACGCTGCAGCCCCCCCAGGGGTGGAGGAGCCCCCGGTGGAGCAGGTGGATGTGGCCTGGAGGAGGCTGCGGCCCATGGAGAGCCCCCGCAGGAGCAGGCCCCGGGCCAGAGCTGCAGCCCCTGGAGAGGAGCCCACGCAGGAGTAGGGGTCTGGGGGGAGCTGCCACTCATGGGGGACCCATGCTGGAGCAGTTTGCTCCTGGGGGATGGACCCCACAGTATGGACCCAACTGGAGCAGTTCTTGAAGAGCTGCTGCCTTGGGAAGGCCAGGATCAGTTCAGGAAAGACGGCATCCTGTGGGAGGGACCCCATGTTGGAGCAGGGTCAGAGAATGATCAAGAAGGAGCGGCGGAGGAAAAGCTGACCGCAGCCCCCATTCCCTGTTACCCTGTGCTGCTCAGGGAGAGGAAATGGAAGAGGGTGAATGGGGAGAAGGTGTTTTTAGTTTGTTTTCTTTGTTTCACACTTCTCTAGCTTGTTAGTAATAGACAATAAATTTTACCATCTCCCTACTTTGAGTCTGCTTTGCCAGTTACGATAATTGTTGAGTGACCTCCCTGTCCTAATCTCAACTCTTTGGTCCTTTGCATTGTATTTTCTCCCTCTTTCCCTTTGAGGAGGGGGAGTGAGAGAGCAACTGTGGTGGAACTCAGCTGCCCACCTGAGTAAAACCACCACATCCTGGCAGATCACTCAGGAAGAACCTGCTTTGCTTGGCAAGAAAAGACTGAAATAATATCCAAACAGTATTTGCTATTTTTTTTTCTAATCCTGCTTTTCTTCTTGTAATGTTGCTGCCAGGGTTGTTGCCATTGTGAATAACTTGAAAATACTGCTAGTAATGGACAGTGTTCTCAAAACCATCACCAGAGCATGGCACCAGTCCTTCCCTTCATTACTGGTGCGTAAAAATTGCAGATTTATATATTCACCCAATTCATTCACTGCTGAGGATTACAGAAAGGAGGAAGATGGCTCATGGTGGTAATCATACCCATAGCCCAGCTCCTGTTTCTGTTAACAGGAGACACCGCTGTAAGCACCATCTCCAAACACTTGCCAGACAAGAACACATTATCTATCATAATCTGTGACAAAGAGCAAATCTGATCAGTTTAGAAACTCCGTACTGTTTTTGTCTTTAAAGATTTCTCCCTACACACAGCATTCTTTCTCACCACAAAAATAATGTTGAAGTTGCAATGCACAGATATTGTTCAAAAGCCAGTATCCTGCAATAATCATATTAATTCTCCCCCATCTAAGCTTAAATGAAAAACCTGTCCATGCCACTGCTCAGTTTCCCTGGTTACAGTGACTTTCTGTTATTCAGGTGTGGATTTCTGATGTTAAACACAGTATCCTATTGCTTTTGTTCTCTGATAAAGGTTAGAGGGGATGTCTTTTGTCTGAGTAAAAATAAATTCATATTAACTTATCTAAAACTAGCAACACTTGCACTATGTACATGTTTGTATTTTTTAAACAATTAGAGGAGTACTTAAACAGAGGAGTGAAGGTAGGAAAGCATTATTGTGTTTGGTTACCAATGGTACAGGTTTTTTTGTATAAAATTTGTTGAATATGTGATTTGATTTACATCTTTATAATCGTAGTCAAGGGCAATTGGATGTTTTGGATAAGTAGGAAAATTTTACTTTTGGTGGTCATAAGGTACATTTTGTATTGGTTCTTCAGCTTCAGCAATGGATGAATGGTGGCAGCTTTCTTACCTGTAATGCTGTAGGTTGGGATGGCTAGGTAACAGATTCAGACTGTTCTTTGCCTACCATGAGAAAGCAACTTATAGGTCCAAGCACTTTCTTGTATTTATACTTCGACCCCACTGTCTCTTCCAGTGCTGGTGTGGATGCAATGATTTATCTTGCCCACTGGCTGCCATTTGGACAATCCTGTGTCAGGAACCATCCTGTTTTACAGCTGAAAATTTTGCAAATCTCATTACTTTTTCCCACTCATATTGGTTTAACTATGTCCACTTGGACAATTAAAATTAATTATGCAGTGAGTTTTGACAGCAGTTGGAAATAAACATCCTTAAAAGTTTGCACTGTGTGGTTCTTTCTATTATCCTTACATAATATTGTTGGTTTGGCTAGCAACTTTTTTGTATGTAAACACTGCAAACTTGCTTATTCTATAAATATTCCTGCTGTGTAAAAGGGAAAAGGTAGTTGGTAATGAGCTTTACCCAACTAAATTAATTTATTCCATGAAAGACAGAAATTAATCTCTTCAATTTTGTCAACTAATCTATGCTGTTTTTACACCAACATTACCTAACATGTTCTATCTTTCTATTATATGGCTATTATAGAAGCACAGCAACTGCCTTTTACATCAGATCATGGTTTTCTTTTGTCTCATATCCTGTCTTTGAGAGTTGTGTGTAGAAAAATATATATTAAGATGAATAGGTCTTGAAATGATAAATATTTTTGTTTTGTTTTGTTTTGTTTTGTTTTGTTGAGCTTTCTGGAATAGGCAACATTTCTGGTTTTCCAGGATCCATGCATGGCATGGGGTTGTTGACTAATGATTGATTATTTCTAGGCTTAAATAAATATCTTCCATCCAGTAATAGGAAAAATTTCTACATGATTGGTTCAGGAGTTGAAAATTTTTCAACAGCAGATAGCTCCTCTCTCCTAAGTAAAGGGAAATTTTCCCAGAAGATATCACAGTGATATGTCAACTGCCCGTGTTAGCTCTTAGAGCGAATCCCCAGGCAGTCACAGCATATTGTCCTTGTCAAAGGGTATGTATGTGTTGTACAAAGCAGTCGCAACTCACAGACACTGAAGGTAATTCCAAGCAGGCTCACCTGTACAGCAGAGCACAGTGCTGCACAAAGGTGGCAGCTGGTTCCTGAAGTTCTAGCCACGTTGGTACCATAGCTATGCCCAGGCTCATCATCTCTGTTCCTCCGCACTGCAAATTACCCTGGGCATGGATCCACACTGACAAGCTGAGTTGCTCCTACTCTCAGAGCTTGCTACGTCAGCATTATTTTGGGAAACTGCACTTTCCTGAAGTGCACATTATAGACGTACCTGCCTGGGAGATGTACCTACCTTGGGAGAACTGCAGAGGGGCTTCCTGACAAGTAAGCAGGAACATAGATGCACAACATTTCTGACCAGCCCATTATAAGAAGTATGCTACCAATTAAGACTGTTTCCCTCCCCAGTGCAGTTTGCACAGTGGAATTTGTTAAATTGCATATGCCCAGCCATCCTGGGTTGAGTTTGCCTTCAGATGTTGCCCTGTTTTATGTGGAGGCTTTCTGGCTGAATGCACTTGCTGAGGTTACCTCTCACTGTACACAAGGTTCTTAGGAATATTTCATCTGTGATTGCAGAATCTTTCTAGAAATGTCACAAAGAGGTGGGGACAGTTCAAATCATGAACTTCCTGTTTGATTAGTAGTCATTTTGACTCAATGGAGATTAATTTACTTATTATAAGTACACCTTTTTGCTTCGATATAGGTAGTTCTGTTTTCTTTATAAAGAAAAAAAAACGTTTGGAGAGAAAGAGCACACTGAGAAATATTAAATGTTGAAAACTTCTTTCCATTTTCTAGCTCTCATGTTAAGGGGAAGCTGCAGCTGGAGAGCTGGATGGAATGGGAGGAAGGAAGAGGCAATGGTAGAAACAAATGCAACCTCTCCTGTCAGTAACCTGTAGTCTTCAAGAGGCATCCATTGAGTTGTACACACCTAGCTTGCAGGATCAGAGCCTTAATGGTAAAAATAGCCTTAGAAAAAATACAACCAAAGGTTGCACCAAAAAATAGTGGGTAATGTAGTTTCATTCATAACACTTACACAGCCTTCTTTACATTAAAGGACACTTTCAATTTATTTAAAATTCTGTCACATGAGACAGTTTCTATAAGATTCCTTTTACCTATCTGTAGCTGTCTAGAAGTTATTTCTCCTCCAGTAATTACCAGAGAGAGACAACATCTGCAGGGTGATTCATTTGGCCTGTCATAGACACCTATCTGCAGATGGATGGCTTGTCCTCTGGATGTCTTATGCTTTCTAAGCAGAAAACCCTGATCTCTAGGGCTCGCCAATAGATATTCCTGAACACTGAAACTATAACATACTCCCTTACTGGTTTATATGCTCTTATCCTCCTCATGTTGAAATTTCAACACAATTTCAGCAGCAGCTGGGGCTCTGACAGCTGCCCAGCTAGGCGGTTGCATTCTGCTTGTCAACATGATCTGACCCTGTGAGAAACACATGAAAATCAGTTAGACATGCTACATAAAGCAAGAGATACACGGAGCTTTCAGTTCAGCTTTGTGTGATACTTAACAAAAATACCCTATGGACTCTTCTGTGTAACAAGATTTTTAGCCTGGCTTCCTCTGGAAATGAGGCGTACACAGCCATGCAGTCTTCCTGTCTGTCAGGTCCTTCTCAGAATTTTTTTTTATCCTTGGGTGTACTTCTGTCAGATTTAATACAAGAGAAGGAACCCAAAGGCAGTAATGTCCTGAGATATTAAAGAAAATCACCAACTAGATTAACAAATGAATGAAATTAATATATTCATTGGATGAAATATGACGATGAGCTCAGTTGTTATCTATCTGCTCCCTTTGCCCTAGTGGTAGGTTGGTGAGTACCAGTTAACATGCATGAAGCTGAGAGCCAGTTACGGAATATGTTGTTTTTTTTCTGGTCAACAGTTAGGTGGTAAGGGATTAAGAAGATATCTTTATGCTTGGAGAATATGAAGGGAAGATGTAAGAGGCTTGGAGATACTAAGATCTTACATCTGAGACCTAGTGATGTTAGACACCAAACCATAAAAAGACTTCTTAGTTTTACTGTTCCCAGAAAAACTTTCTAGCCTGTATTTTTAATGCCACTGAATTAAATACTGGCCAGCATTTTCACTTCGAAACACTTACAACTGATACAAAATAATTATGAATCTTCACAGCTGCTCTTAAAGAATTCTTAAATTATTCTCTTACATATCTTTATGCACATCATTTGTGTTGAGTTCTCCGAATTCAAAATCCTTCCAGGACATTATTGCATGAAGTACTTCCCTTATACCAATTTGTCAGTAAAACTTGAATGTTAATAATATCTTGAAAGTTTGAAATGGTTGAACGTCTACATGATTTACAGAGTGTATTTTAATTATCTTAAACAAACAGTTATCATTTTAATTTTGTAACTGTGAAAATGAAAAGAATGAGGCAGCATGGAAAAATAAATGATGGAACTGCCTGGACATAAATGATAATACATGGGTTAAATACAGGCTAATAGAGCAGAACTATGGAAAATGCCAAACAGTGAGCTGGCTTCCAGAAAACACCATTATTTTGCTGTTCAGACTGAAGTGGGATTTCTCACTGACTTAAAAAATGAGCCATTGTATTGTCAGGATACTCCCATTACTGTTTTACTTATCTATTGCTGTTCTTAAGGAGTAACCTCCCATTGGCATAGTACTCAGTTTTGGTTTTCTTTTCTTTCTTCCCAAATGCCTCTTCCTGTTTCTCTGGCTATACTTTACATTTCTTTTACCAGTCCTCTCTCCAACAGAGCCTCCTCCATTAAGGGAGCCACATGTTCTTCCTCCTTCCCATTCTACCTAGTCTTTTTTCAGCAATCCACTCAGAACCCATCTGAGCATTCACCTTGCCTTCCTAAAGAAAAAGAGAGAAATTTAAGCAAACAGATATGAAACTATCTTCATGCCCCACTAACTATCCCTTCATCTTCTTCTTGCTACCCTTGAGGCTTTCCCTTTTACCATCTAACTGTCTCGCCTTGTGTAGTAAGCTACATGCAACCCTTGGCAGCAAGGTCTTTGGATCAGCAAAAATATCTTTCAATTTCAATGTTCAATGACAAGTAAAGTAAGTGAGAATATATTCCATACTGCTAACTACCACATATTTCACAAGTGCTGAATTTGATGAATCAACACCAGGGAAAACCACTATTTTTCTATTCCCCACACAGTGTGTTTAGATTTTGCTGTTTAATCAAGTGATGCTTAGCTCATTTGGACTGACTTATGTACAATTTTCAGTTGTCAATTCCTGCATTCTAATCAACAGCTTAATAACAAGCAGCAAACAGCCATCACGTTTCATCTTAGCAGCACGCTGCACACAGAGGCAGCTATCTGGAACTCAAGGACAAAGCTCATTCTGTATCTACCCTTGTTGGGCCGGAGACTGATTTTCATTTTCTTTGTCAGCTGGGAGGAAAGCTAGCCATGCAGCACAGTAGACATGGGAATTTGCTTTCATCTTTTAGTCAAAGAGCAGATTTGGCAGGTTTTCTGTATTTAAAAAAAAAAAAAAAAAAGTACCTGAAGGTAGTTAAATGAATGCTTGAGAAAGTGTCTGTAACTCCGTAAACTTTATGAGTTGTAGAAGACTGGCAAATGTCTATCTGAAAAGAACTAATGTGAGCAGCTGAGAGTGACTTCTGAAGCTGAGTCCATCTGTTATTCCCACTACATGCCACAAACTGGAAACATATACTATCCCCCGAAAACTCACCATATAACAGTTTATTTCAATTACAATTACAACATTAACCAAAACATCTATATGAAAATATTTCAAGTCATTTGTAAAGAATACACAGCTTTTCCATTTGTGCAGACTTCTCATAATCTCATGTAATCAGACTAGGGTGTCTTGAAGAGCAATTCCCCAGAGTGATATATCAATTACACTAGGATGTACTTCTATGTGTTAAGCTGTAACAACAGGACTGTGCCAGTAATATCCCACTAAACAACATTTTTATTTAAAGTACACTAAATCCTTAAATCTTCAGGTTAACATTGCCATTTCAGTAAACATACATAACACATATATCACAGCCAGAGGTATGAGTGTGCATGTATGCATGTGCTATGGGAAAACACTGCCTTTAGTATCCTGCCTTTGGTAGTTTAAAATATCAGCATGTTATGGTTGTTTCTGGAATCCCATCTTCAGTTTTCTAGTTCTGAATTTAGAGTCAAAATTGTAGTGTTGCGGTTAATAACTAACAACAGTTTGACATACTGAATGAAATAAATTGTTGCTTTGTTGCTGAGATAAATAATTTCTTCCAACTGGAAACAGAAATTCACTCATAATCTAAAAGGATTGTGTATGGAAAATGTTTCTTTCAGCGGGAAAGTGGCTCTGATGTAAGGAGCATACAATTAGATTTTAAAAAATGATTTCCCAGACTACTCTCAGCGGGGGGAACATCTGTTCAGATAAGCATTTCTATGCTTCTTATTGTTTAGGTCCTGCTCTTGGGGTTACCCGGGCATTGCTCACAGATAAAAATCATTTTCTATTTATAATTTTCCATTCAAAGAAAGCAAAATGCTTATCAGGGGGAAGTTACACTTTCTGAGAATTTAAACTTCAAAAGTGTAAGGAAATTTGTTATGGTCTCCACAACTGATGTGACTTATCTCCCTTGCACTTTTGGTGTATTGTGCTTTATTGTTAAAATTTGCTTCAGCATTTGCATGTCATGTGTGTGAAATGCCATGACGTTTTGGTACTAATTAAAGAGAAAACACATATAAATGACATAGGGTGGCAGGATGGGGGGATATGGAAGGGTGTGTTGGCTTAACCAAATCAAATATTAAAATCTGGTTAAATTTATATTGCTTTCCTTGAGCACAACACGTAAACCGGTCTAACTTGTGAGTTGAAGCATGCAGATTATTATACAGCAGATGATCATGCACTTTGTGATGGAAAGCTGTATATGGCCTAAATCCCTTTGAGGCATCTACCTGTAGCAGAAGAACACCCTGACCAGAAAAAGAAAAACAATTTTTTGAGTAAAAGTATCTGGAATATCCTTTGGCTGAATAAGATGAAGTGCCATCTTCTGTCTCTAAAGCTATCTGTCTTGTAATTCCTTTCAGCCAGATCATTTTTCTCTGGCCTGGACTCTGTTAATATTACAGTACATTTATTGCACATTCATTATTCTATTTAAAAAATCAGACTAAATGCATTTTAACTACCCTGTTAGAGATCAGAATTTGTCTGTGCTTGGTGTATAGATGGAAATACTTAGGAAATAGCTGAGGGAACTGAGAACTCTAAAGATACAATGAGAGTTGTGTTTAAGAAGGCTGAAGTAGGCTTTATTTTTAATCCTTAAAAAAAAAAAAATAGACATGCTGAACAATTATTCATTCAGAAATGGTAAACCGTCAAAAAAGACAACACTCTAAGGTAAGAACTACAAGTGAAATATGGCCAGAATCACTTCTAATATGATTGTAGTTACAAAGTAGAATATTCATGATCTATCAATAGCATATCAATAACATAACAGCATCCAACCCCTTCTCTTCTATACACAGTTTACCAGAATAGTGTTAACATACATAATACAGCTGGACTAAAGTATGTATTTTCTTTTACAGTAGTAAATGTCTACCTTGGTTCCTGGTTTATTATTTATACAGCAAAAGGAAAATAAATCCCTAGATGTGGAGCGGGAGACAGAAAGGAGGCATGGAAAAATCTCATAGAGTGATGAATA
Organism: Aythya ferina; assembly: GCF_964211825.1. NCBI lineage: Eukaryota > Metazoa > Chordata > Aves > Anseriformes > Anatidae > Aythya > Aythya ferina. Next base: position 193,406,837 of record NC_140296.1, on the reverse strand, counting down.
AATGTCTAATTAAAGTCAGAGCTGTTGGTAGTGCGTGGTTACTCTGGCCTTCCTCGCCTACAGACAGCATTTTATGTCTTTTTTCATGGCACTTCATGCAGTTTGGATTTACACTACAGAGACATTTTGTTTGATGGGCCAGAAGAAAGACTTCAGAAACACTGGTTCAGAAGTAAAGTAGAAATACACCCTAGAAGAATCTAGAAGTTTTCTCCAAAGCACTGTCGTGTGTATAGTATTTTAAAAAGTGTCTCCAATCAAAAATCACTTGTGACATGTTTCAGATAATACACAGAAATATGTTCCAGTTTATCATCCTTTTCTTGACTAAAATTTAATTCTGTCCCAGACACAATCAGAGCTGCATTATTCCTTCAGTTGCTCAAATATCAATGTTACTAAAACCAGTGCATAGGGTGGAAATACAAAGGGTGGGATTCAGCTTGCAAATTAATACTTTGATTTCCATAGCCATATATGCAGGGCTATGTGTGCACTGAGTGCCCGATAACATTGGTGTCCAGTACACTGGTGTCCAATATATTGGTGTCCAGTATTGGTGTCCAGCCACTGGAGATGTACAGCCAGTGGAACCCAGTGAGCTATTCGTCTCACCTGGAAGCAAACACTTTAAAATGATGAGTGAATTGCCACCTAGACTCCACTGGCTGTATTGACTACATCTCTATTGATTACAGTTTGATTGTAAACAGTTCAGTTTAGCTGTCTTAATCTCTGTGTACATTGCCAACTTAAGTGCTGGTTGTTCTTACTCATGTCAGAGTAATAATATATAAACAGTAATATTAATGAAGTATGTTAATGCTATTTGGTGACATTATGAGCAAGAACCTCTTATGTAGCTATGGAGTTTGGCTGCTTAACCAGATCTGCCTGTGTGTTTGGAATAACCAAAGACTAAGGTGCTTAAAAGCAAGATTTTTCATCTTTCCATAGCTATTTTCCTATGACTGCTACATTTTTGAGGAGTTAAAGGACTATAGTGATCATCTGCATTCGGTCTCTGCTGATTATTAGTAGATAAAGAGAAGAATTACCAGAGAAGCTAAAGGCATTGTTCCCTCTAGTCGCACCCCTAAATGCTGCTGAATGCAGGATCCACTCTAGGTCACGGCTATAGCCAACCTTGCCCTTAGAAAACAAATCCATCTCAGAAGTTTTTAATCTCCCTGCACGGTTTTGGGAAAGTCATGAGGATGGCTACACTTGCATTAGAGCCTTTGAAGCTTCAGTGTTTGGGATAAGAATTGCATTTCTGGAGCTTGAATCTGGATGTTGAAATACCAAAAGATGTCCTACATGTCCCTGTGAATAACTGTTCACTTTGAATATTTTTGAGTCAAAGGATCTATAAAATATTGTATCTTGTAACAATATCTATACTAAGTTCATGAAATAAACTCCCTATTTCTTCATAATGTGTGCAGAGGGACTGACCCTGGTGCCATTTAATCAAAGGGGATCTTGCACTTGACTTCAGTAGAAGCAAAAATGAACCATCAGTGCATGCACATCAAGGGGAAATTACGCCTTTTCAGTGTAATTTCAGGTGCTTTTCAGTGCAGTGAGCATCTTATTTAAAAGGAATTCCTTATTTTGATAGACAGTATTCTCAGTACTTTAGGCTGGCTTATGCATGTTGCCTTTTTCTACTATGCATTTACTTGGAAAAATCTCAGCTGCAGTCTTTGATGCTGAGGAAAATGTTTGTAGGTGCCTTTACTTAGTAAACTGCCTTCCCGGCCAAATGTACTGAAGCACTGGGTGGCACACTGTGAAGCATAGTCTCAATAGTTAACATTATGTGGAGTGCATAGGGGGAAAATGTTATGATGATGTTTCTGCTTGCAGCTTTCCAGCTCCTGTGCATATGTATTTATAAATATTAGATATCTCATGTGTATTTCTTCAGTTGCCCATAATATAAATCTTTTATGAACAAATTATGCAATATTAGCTACATAGTCTGTAAAATGTACTGATACATCTAAAAGTGTTGCCTGGAGTTTGAAGCCGTTACAAGCACTGAGATCTTAGACGCTATTATTAACCTATCAGGGTGTTTAAACGTGTCAAATAAGAAGTTTGACAGCAGAAGACTGGTTAACATTACAGTAAGGAAAAAGGCATGTGTTCAAACATTTTCTAGTTACATAAAAGCTTTAGAAACATTGTTATATGCGGGGCCTGAAATTAGTCTGGGGGCTTGAAATTAGTCTGCTTGGGTCTGGTGTGTTTTAAAAGAACAGAGAGTGAATGTCATGCTTTTGAAAGTGAGTCTTTGATAGTGCTGTACTTAATTCCTCTCCCATTCTACATCCAGAAGCCAGCCCTACCTGTCCTGGCACCAGCACTCTTGCACCAACAGGTCACTGTGTTGCTGGAAGGAGGCTCTGCCCACCCCAAGAAGAGGTTGCCCCCCTCCCAGGCTCTCTTTCCCAGAAGAGCAGTCTTCACATGATGCATCTGTGCTGAATCCAGAAAGTTTTGTACCATAAATATCAGGATTTGAGGAGCAAAAACAGAGTATCTTGAAGGTTTCAATTTCTAAACAACAGCAAGATTTAGGAAGGAGATGTGGTACATATGGCAGATCCTACAGTGTGAGTGCCAGGTCCTACTGTCTTTAAGAAAGAGTGAAGCTCAGAGTGTCAGAAGTGCTCTCCAGGTTGCAGTGAGCATCTAGGTTGAACTTCCAGTTCTCTGTGGCTGCTGGAGACCAGGCAGGGTGCAGATACCTGTGTGCATTGCCCCCAGTGCAGGCCCCAGTGGAAGACCGAAGTGGTGGTGCTCCCTTCTGCAGAACAGGATAAAGAAGAATCACTTCTCATGTGATAAGAGAGCTAAGTGGCTTTCTTTCTCTTTTTCATTAGCCTTCATGAAAGGTTTATGATATGAGGAAGCCTCTCATAAGCTTCATGATACTTCTCAGCCCTCAATCTACTGGTTAATCTTACAAAAATAAATTATTTTGACAAGGAACACCACACCACACTCAACCTCTGAATGTCCTGTAAAGCATCCTGTGGACAGTAGCGTGTGCAGATGAAGCCCAGGAGTGCATAAACCTTTTTCTTCAGTGGAACAAAGTTCCTGCTAATGAAAACGTCAGTGTGCTTATCCCACTACATGTGGGTAGGTTTGTCCACATAGGCTGACTTGCCTGCAGACCAAGCTGCATGTGGCAATAGGTGGTTTACCTAGTGCCGTAACAGAGGGACAAGCGTGTAAGAGCTGCCTTGGTGGGCTGCAGTGACCAATATTTTTGAGAATATCCAGTTTCTCACTTGTTTAAGGTTTTCATGATACATCTCAAAGGAATGACTGTGAGTTTGCACACTGGAAAGGGCTGGTTACAAGTCCAGGAATACAAAAGGATCCTTTTAGTTTTGTGTCTGGTGGGGGAAAGGCTGCGGCATCACTAGATGTTCTTACAGCGGTTGGTGAGATTAAGTGTCATAGAAACTAAACACCTTGCTATCATTTCAGCTTAAATTCAAGAAAACTTTAATTTTAAGGTAGTATCCTTGGATTTTTTTTATCTGTTTACTTTCAATTACTCTATCTGCATACCACCTTTCAGGTGCACTTTCAATGACTTCTTGTTAGGAAAAGGTAAAAATCTTCACAGTGAGGTAACCATTTAAAAACACTGTGAGAATCACAATCAAATCATGACATCTGACAACACCGATATGTTGCATGCTTGAAATGAAGATCATTAGCAGACCCTGAAATGTTCTTGTACAACATTCCCAAACATTCAGGGTGGTCAGCCAGAAGTGACATTTGAAGGTACTGTGATTTTCTCCAAGAGGAACAAATATATAGCTTCTCTCATGTTCTGAGATAAGCATTTCACTTCTTAATGTGACTCACTGAATGTACAACTACTGAGTCAGCAGAGATAAAAAGCAGCAATAATGAACGAAAATACTGCATTTCCTGTAACAGGATAGAAAATCTACTAATTTTTCTTTTCCATATACCTTGGGAAATGCAAATGCTCAACAACATCTGAGTTTGAAACCTTTACTATGACTTTTCTCAAGAGCAAATGGAGTATTGAGTCCCTACCAAATTCAAATATTTCTTTCAGAATGCAGCCTACAACTGTAATCTGTGAACAGTAGAGCTAGGAAGAAAAAGAAGACTTTAAACCCTGGCAATTTGACTTTGAATTAAAGCATAATGAGGGAGGAAAAAAAAAAAAAGAGAGAGAGAGAGAGAGAAAGGAAAGAAAAAAAAAGATTTGAGAAGCAGCTAGTAAAAGGCATAAAAAACCTGCTAATCCTTCTGGAAAAAAAAAAAAAAAAAATCTGAAGGAGGAAATCTGCCAGAAGTCCAGAAAGATGATCAAAGTATACAGTCTCTGAGCATCTCTGATAAAAGTCTCAGAAAAGACAGGGATATTCGGGGTGGGGGGGAGGGGGGAGAGGGGGGAATATATATATATATATATTCTGTACACAAAGTTACTTTGGAGGAGTTTGGGGAGATTCTCACACTGGAAATCAACCTTTTGGGAGACTGTCGAATGTTCTTTTTTCAAATTTAAATGGAGATAGAAAAGTTCATGGAATAAATAGAGAAAATGAATGATAACATATCAGAAAGATCAACAGGAATAGATATGCCAAAGAGCACTAAAGGAAATCAAGGATGAAGTATTTGACATTTCAACAGTAGAGTCTAACTTTGTGCTGAAAATTGCCTTGACACCAGAGAACTGGCAGAGAGTTAATTTGATATCGGTTTTCAAAGGAGAGTGGAGGAACTGCAGAACAATAAGGTTGATATCTATACTGGGCAAGTTGGTAGAAATTTTGAATTAGCAGCTATATCAGAAAATATGACATAAATATTCAGAGTAGTCAACATGGATTTCAGAAACAGAAAGGGCTCAGACAGGAGCAACAGAGATGAGCAGAGACAGAGAACCTCTCCTGTACAAGGACAGACTGAAGAGACCAGGATTTCCCATTCTTACAGAGGGCATAATTCAGCTGAGATAGGACAATGGTCCATAAAAGTAAGAGGTACATGACTAAATCTGGTGTAACAATACTGTCCAATGTATTTTCCAGTACAGGACTGAAAAACTGTTAAATGAAGCTAGCAAACGAAAAATTTGAAACATTTTATTTTTTTAATCTAATGGATAACTGAGCTGTAAAATTCTTTGGATGTTGTGGACACTGACAGTTTGCAAGGATAAAAAACTTAGCTGAACACATTAAATGAGGAAGGAAAAAATCGTGAAATCCCACTAAGTATAAAGATATCTCCACTACTCTGTGAGCTGCAAATTGTTAGAGACTGGCAGAACAACCTGGGGAAATGCTGTTGCATGTTTGCCTTATGCTTACTCTCTTCTACTGCCAGCTGCTGGATACAGGGCATGGGGAAATGGGAATGAGGATATTTATACAAGGAAAAGGAGCTGACCTGCCTGGTACACATTCTTGTATTTTTATGTTCTTCTGAACTTTGTGATTGCACTATCTGCCCCTGTTATCCACACAAAGATGGGTGGAGGAATAGGTTAGTAAAGGTATTTGGGTTACCCATTCCAGCTGGTTTTCAAAGGAGCTAAAATAGTCATATAGTGCTAGGCACCTAAATAATATATACTCATTTACTGTCAAAAGAAGTTCTTTTACTTTAGAAAAATAGCATCAGCAGTGGCATTTTTTCAAATTGAAGCTTACAGACCGTATCTCCAAATGATACAGAGTCTACTACTACAAAGATACATATGAGTAAAGGGCAGTTGCTTTGCAGATGCTGGACACTTTATTGGAAGTGACAGGGCAGTGACAAAACAGCACTTCTGAGCTGGTGCAGGAGGAGAGCCGTCCCCACCGACACGCCACCTGGGCAAGCCAGACAGCGAGGTGCCTGCTTGCTGGTGCACTATGGCCTTGAAATAAAAAGCACAGAAATGCAGTGCTAACAGAAACCTTCAGAAAAGTCTTCAGCACTTATATTTGCTACTGGTCTGTGGGGATTTGGATGCATTAATAATAGGAATAAAGAATAGTTAGGGGTTCTGGGCTCCAAATGTACAGGCATGGTAAGCATTCAGATAAGGGTAAAACCCTGCATAAGTGTCCTAAATAAAGTGCCCTAAATAGTGCCCTAAATGAAGACAACTAATCCCTGGTCCCTATAGGAAAATCTGAGTTTTTCAAAACCATATACAGCTGCAGCTCTCTAGAAGAAGAAAGCAGGAATCCGAGTGACTGATGGAGCCAAGGGAGCAATCAGTCTGGAAACATTGCTGAAGAGTTCGGGGAGGAAGACAGCAGAGAAACACTTGCAGGAAGCATGTGGAAACTGAGACTAAGAAGTGGGGCAATTCTTAGCAGAGAGATTAGACAGGTAACATTTAAAGAGAAAAACTTTAAAAAAAATAGAGTTAAACACAGAGAAGAGAGCTCAGAAGTACATCCCGAAGCACTGACATGTAGTAAGGTGGGGAAAACAATCAGATGTCACCTATGGTGGGTTTTTTTACACAAGAATCTATCCCAGCAAAACTTCTACTGCTCCATCAGCACCCTGTGAAACCTTTTAAGCTACTGATTAGCTTAAATCTCTGCAATTTCATCAGCTGGACAGTCCTCTTTCTTATATATGTGGGTCAGATGATCTGTTTTATGTAGTCTTTACAGCTGGTACAGCATCTGCTTATACGGCAGAGAGAACAGGTAGATGTAGAAGATGGAGAGCATGGATATTGCCAGCTTGCTAGGGGCATATTTGCTTCTCAGCTGCAGCTCCTGGAATGAGCATGTGTTTAGGAACCAAACCTCAGCAGGTGGGAGCAGGCCAGGAGACACAGCTGGAAGACTCAGGAGGGGCTACAGCGCATTTGTGGGTGAAAAAATATATTTTCTAGAGCCGTGCGCTGTGCCTGTCTCTTGTTCCAGCACCCACACTGGCACTGTGCAGACAAGTTCCCTGTCAGTTTACTGTCAGCTCTGGAAATCTTGGCAAGAAAAATCAATTGTGGATAAACCTCAAATTATATCTTTTCTACTTCTGATGAAAGTTAATGCTAATTTTGAGGGATTCTCAATAAAAATGGAGAGCTTCCAATTTCTCTCAGAAATGTTTTTGGTTTGTCTTCAGTTGGTAGAGTTCACAGTGATTAACCTGCATATCTGAAATGTTCCCATTAACCTGCTGCTGTCTTTACTGGAAAAAGTATTTCAGATGAAATATTTCACTCAGGACTGGCAAAATGAGAGGGACTTTGACACTGGTAAGAGGGGAGGCAGTCCTGGCTGGCAAAGGATGTAGGGGCAGAAATCTATAGTGAGAGAGACTGAAATCCAATTAAGGGAGGCCATTAGTGGGTTTTTCTGCACAAGACTGTGCTTTGTGGAGGATCTACTGGAATGACTTGTTTACTGTCAGATCATGTAGATTAAATTGAATGGGGTCTAATTTAAAAGATTACATTTTGTAGGTTTGTTTCTGCTTAGACACAAGGAAATTATTACCAAAACCAACCAAACAAACATAAACAAACAAAAACAAAGACAAAAAAAAAATGATTTGCTTAAGCAGAAAGAAAATAGTACATTTTTTGGTTGGCAAAATAAAAACAATTATTTGGCCTGCTTATCTTAGCCCTTCAAGGCAGAAGCAAGGTGCTGTGCTGGTACAGGGACATCATGGGAGTCCCAGCATTACCCAAGGGAAAAATCCGACAAACCAGTTTTAATCTTGCCATTTAACCTAAACATTCATTTTCAGAAGTAGATAAGTAACACATGACAGCATAATTCTTGAATACACAAATGACTTCCACCAAGCTTATATCAGGACTTTATTATCTTGTTCCCACAGTTACACCATCAGTACAATTTAACATGGCACCTTCTGGCTATGCAAAAATAATTCTAGCAATGAGCCCAAACAAAAATACTTTGTTGTTATTGCTCAGTTTAAACACTGGGCAAGGTCAGTGTAATTTATCCCCATAGCTGAGTGCCTTTTCATCTAGGTGTTACTAGATGTACATTTCTCTGGTCTTGGGTTTCTGCAAAGCTGGAAGGAGTCCCATCTGAGCAGAGCTGAGTCTTGCTGCAGTGGATTTCTTGATTTGTAGCATGTCATCAGGTGTGATCCAAACTGGGATTACACTCCTCATGCACAGATGTGTTAGAAGTAGATTTAGATGTTAACAGATTAATTTGTGAACCAGCAAGGATGTTACATAGGCACGAATACAGAGAGTTTAGGAGAAATTAATTTTTAAAAATGCAGCATTGCAAGTGAGATGCTCCTTGAGAGCAGCGTGGTCAGGGGTGGGTTAGCAGCACCAGCTGTGCTTCAAGGAGCCCGAGATGCTCTTTGCTCTAAGACTTCACCAAGAATAAGGTTCACTGTTGTCTGAGCAGTTGCATGGATGAATCTTAAGTGTGGTTCTCAGTAGGCTGAAAACACGTTGAGCTGGTCATGGTTGGATGGACGTGAGTCAGATACTTATGTTATTCAGGCTCTATGGTATATCTTTGTGCTGTAGGAGTGAACCAAGTTGGGAAATGTTATTCTCATAGCAGAAAATCTACAAGGGCTGATTCTGGGTGGCTCAACACCAAGACAGCTCAAGTGTGTAGGATGTGTGCCTCCAGGTCTACCAAACACCTGTGTTATTTATACACAGATACACTTCTTGCCAGACACACAGAGGATAAACAGCAGTAGGTACGATTTATGTGTTTCCCTACGTTACTACTCTCCAGACTTTATTCATTCCCAGCTGCAAGGTCACTTGAGCATATTTACAATCCTCCTCACCATTCTCAACCCATCCTCCTCATCAATCTTCTGCTTTTAACCCGTTCCTCTTGACACTTGGGTGTTGTAAGCAAACTGCTAGCACATTTTTATGAATGTGATGGAGTTATTTAGGGGCCTTGAGATGTCAAATGCCAATTTTCAAAGACAAACTTTATACAACATCTTTAGCCATGCAAAATTAAAGTGCAGTGTTAGCTGATGTTCCTATGTGAATTACAGGTCGCCTCTGCAATCTTTATTTTTCCCTTGGGCTTAATGAGAAGCAGTTGTGACATGGTATTGTCTCGAATGCCAAAAATACAGAGTCCATGCAGAAGGACTGCTGCTATACAGGTTTTAAGGGAGTTTGATGCACAGATTTTACAGTCTCTGGTTTCCAGGACTTGTACAGTATCTTGGAGCACCTTCCTGTGCATTTCTGGAGCCCCTCTGTTTCCCCTGAGCCAAGTACTGCTGCTTCTCCTTTCCTTCATGGAGTCGGAACCTGGACCTTTGGAAAAATAATAGGACCCATTTTGCATGCGTCCATATCTTCATCATCATGGTCAGGGTGTTTGTCAGCAGATTGAAGAAGATGCCTCCCCAAACCAACGTTTTCCAAAGAAACTGTCATGAAATCTGAATTAAATTGGATTTACTTCCAAAACACTTGTTCAGAATAGGTCAGATGCTCTCACCTCTGTCGCTTTGTAGTAACATTTTCCAAAGCAAATAGTCCCTGTGGGACAGGTGTCACCAGCAATAGGTGTAGGAATACTGCATTACAGATCGCTGACTTACTACAGCTGGTTCTGATGGTCTGAGATCCTGAAGTTTATGTTTCCTTTGAACTTTTCATTTAAAAGAATCATGTGTTTTGAATGACAAGACACTAGATTGCTTGCAAGGGCAACATTATATTTTCTAAGCATTTATTGGAATGCTCAAGTATCTCTTTACATCGTTATTTCAACTGCTTGCAATATATTGATAGAAATGCTTGCTGCCTGATGCATTCAGGAGTATTTTAATTTACTTACGGCATTCCATCTCTTTTTTGCTGGTATCAATCTGTTAGTTAAACTAAACCAACTACTTCCCAAAACAAATGTATTGTACGTGTTTTCAGATACTATTCTGAGAAGAAAAAGAGGACTGGGTAAAGGACGTGGGGCTTCAGTCTTTTCAAAAATTTTTAAAGATGACAACATAACTACAATCCCAGTAATGTTCTCCTTTCCTCTGGCTCCATCTCTGGATTCAGCTGGGCCAGAGCCAGTTTACTCCGTTTGGAAACACTGCACCTCCTGGTTCATCCTTTTAATGAGCTGGTGAGGAGCACACACTTTGGGGCTTTCTCATTTCACCTAGCAAGCCCTTGAGCTTTGTACCCAGCCTTGCAGGTACGCAGCTTTTCAGGCAGCCTGTGTCAATCTCTTTGGCCTTTGGTAGGACCGTCAGATATGCCTTGCATTGCCACCTTGCCTCACATCATCCCAGTCCTTGCAACGTCTGAACAGACATCTTGATTTCTAAGACAGAAATCACCAGCAGTGATGTATTAATAGGCATACACCGGAAATTTTAAATGGAGGCAGACCTAGTTTCTGTGACTTCTGGGCATCAGTGCTGCAAATCAGCACCAGCATGGTTGTTTGCTGTGTTGGAAGTATTGAGGATTGCTTTAGCTCAAGGCACTGCAGCACTGGAACAGTACACGTGCTGGACTTACAGAACTGTTCAAAAAGGTATTAGAGCATGATATCATAAACCTAGACAGGACTTGAAACTGCATGTGCATGCACACCAGGATTTGCTGACAACTAAACTGATATACTTTGCTGCATAGTGCAAATCTTGGGGCTAACTGGCAAGACTGAAAAAAAAATAAAGGGATAGAAATGTACCTCTGTAGAAGTGAAAAGAAGTTCCAGAATTAACCCTCCCACTCAGGAGCTGATAGGGGAGTCAGGATTACCAGAGCACCACGCAAGGAAGGTTGCAGTCATACAGATCAAAACAGGACATGTTACTTGATTAGACAGACTTGGTAGCAACTGGAAAATTAGATATGCTTGCCAATATAGATACACAGTAATAAAATATTCACAAAATTAATTTAGATTTCTTCCAAGTTTTTTTTTTTTTTTTTCAAAGATGTTAAACTTTCTCAGCTCTAGCTTGTCAAAAACAATGAGTTGAGGAGGTTCAGCAACCTCACAGGCTCATCCCTAGGTAAAAGGATATCTGTGCCTCACCAGGAAAAAGGCAAGAGAGAAAAACATCACCAGTCTTACTGGTCTCCTCCAGGGCTCTCTGCCACCATCTAAAGCTCATGTGCTCCATGGAACAGACATTGTCACCCCGATGCTTCTGCTGCTGCTGCCTTCAATGAAATATCAGCTCTTGAGAGGCAGGAAGGTGCCATTGCCAAATGTCAGCTTTAATGAAGAAGCAATGCAGCCGAGCGGTCTCAGGGCCTATTGTCCATTTCTCTTTTCTCCCGAGCAACGCTGGTAGGAGATCAGGAAGAGCTGTAGCAGAGATAAGTGAAGAACAGCACATGACAAACCATGCACACAAAGACGTGTACGTGTGCCTCGGGGACATTGGAAGGAGCTATACAAAAGTCAATGCCTTTATCATCCGTTAGAGCTTGTCTTGCACCTGTGCCAGACCATTTGTGATATCAGCTAGTCCTGCTTTGGAAATCAGATTTAAATGATTGCAATGTCTTTAGTCAAACCTGAACGCTCGCATCTCAAGAGCGAGGCTGCCTTCTGCTGCTTCCCCTTCTTTCTTTGCCAATGGGACTGCCCCTCCTTGCTGCCTTCCAGCTGCCTCCTCCTCCACACACCAAGTTCCTCCCCTCTGCAGGCTTAAGCTTTGCATCGCCTGCAGCATGAAGGTGCCTCAAAACCTGTGTTCCTTTTTTTTCCTGCACCACAAACCGCTCTGAGGTATGGGTGTGGGTCCCCTCTCTCACAGGAGATAGGGAGTGGGGTGCAGGCTGTCTTTGGGAAGGCTGCTGATTTTAAAGAGAGGGAGTGGAAACAGTTTGGAGCTGGTTCTTTCAGAAGGAGCTAGCTGGAGTCCTCCTGCCAGATCTCCACTCTGACAGAGCACACTGCAGAGGCCCCCCAGCCCCAAGGAAATGGGTGAATCCAGAACAGATTTGAGCACTTGGAGGAAGAACCAGTATATCAGAAAGGGTGAGCACAGTTCCTGCTTGTCAATAAAACACGGCCTATAGTCAACAGCAGGTAACTTCTAGCAAAACATTAATGCTATAGATAAAAAGAAAAAAAAAAAAAAAAAAAAAAAAAGAAAGGACAAGAGCCTTCACCTTTCTCCCTCATTGCACTCATTTATGTCTTTTTTTCCTTATTCCTGATCAAATATTTCCTTGTGCATCACATCATCTTTTTATTTGCCTTCAGTTGCTTCCTCAGAAATTTAATTTTACCTACAAAAATACACAGAAAATGAACATATCAAAACGAGGGCAAAGAGAACGTAACCATCATGCCCACAAACACAGGGATGGATGCTTGTAAACTGCAGCTCTCAAAACCCACCTTTCATTTCAGAATGAGATCACATTTCCTTATCATGATGCATTATATTCTGGGAATCATAGCCCTGCTTTTGGCTGAGAACATAGCAGCGACCATGAACTCCTACCTTGGCTTACTGCAGAAAGAAAACCTTGCCAGTGACTATTCATCTTGCCCACCACCACACAACTTCTTGAATCTCCCGACCAGCTTGCATTAGAGAGGTTTCTCTGTCTGGCCATTGACCAAAAGCAGGCACACGCATCTGTCTGGCAGCTGCCTGTACTGCTCACGTTTCTTCATCTGGCTCACAGAATTCTGCCAGCACCATCGGGGAGCCCAGCAAAGAGGGAGGAGAGGCTCAGCACATTTAGGAATACTTTTTTCCCCTCTCTCATTTTATTTCATCTCCTCTTGCATGTGTTTTCATCGTTTGTGTTTCTTTCCTGGCATGAGAGCTAGCAAAGCAGAGGTTGGATAACAATTGGTTGGGTTCTCAGCAGCTATTTTGAAATCACTCGGTCAGCTGTTGACTGCTGACCCATGCTATTTCATGTACTGGATGGGTGAGTTACCCTGTTTCCCAATCATTTCTAATCATGACTGTCAAATACCCTTAAGTGGTCATAGAAATGAAACTGTGAACATGAGCAGGATGTCATACCAGATGTTTCTCTCAAGCAGCAGTCTGTGTGGGCTGATTCTTTAATGCATTACTAATACGCCACTACTGTTAGTGTGCTCCGTGGCGTGTACCAGGTGGGATGCAAGCAATCCCCTGCAGTCGAGGGCTGCAGCAGTAACAGCATAGGGAAGCCTGGCTGGTTGTGAACTCAGTGGTTATACAACACAAGCTGAGCTGGATTCATGTAGGCAGTAAAAAGAAAAAAAAAAAAAAAAAGCCAGCAAGAGGCTTTGTTCGCTGCAATACAGTGCAGGATTTACCCAGGTAGAGAGTTTTGCTAAACTTATGGTCAAAGGAAAATAAATCTGAAGCTTTGCAGCAAAATACCCATAGTGCTCAAACTTGGAGTTTGCCTTCAACACTGTGCCTGCCTTAAGGCTCAAGCAGGTGCTGTCTGCATTGCTGGGCACATCCCTGCATCCAGCTCTGCAGTACTGCAATCGCCATATGCTGAGATAAGTGATGATCCCAGGCTTCTGACATCTGAAGATACCTGGTGTAAGACTGCAGAATGTAGTCCTTAAAGTTCTTACTTTATATATCTTAAAGGTCCAAGGTAGCTGAGTTTAGCCTCACAGAGAAATTTATCCTAATAATTTGTTAGTATACTGATCAAACTCCATCTTTAATAACTGTTTAACTGCATCAGCTTGGACACCTTAAACTTTTTGGTCTGACTGCAGCTACAGAGAGCATGTGCCAAAACCTCTCCCCTGACTATTCAAAATCGCCTTCTACTTTACAGCCTAAATGTATTCCTGGACAGTTTACATCCATTTGTTCAGGCGCCAAAATTCCCTTCCAGTTAAATAGCTCTTCCCCCTCTCTGGGATCCATTCTCTTGTGTTTATGCAGAGTAATCATAATATTCTTCAGTGCACCAGCACCGTAAGGCATGCAGATCTGTTCTCTAGGCAATAATGCATAGTTTGTTTTTTTAAGGTTTTCACTCTTTTTGTTTGTTTGTTTGTACGTTTTTGTTGTTGTAATTAAGTACTTACTGGTTGCAAAGTTCTTAGTCTTCAGAGGGAGCAAAAGACTGAAACAGTGGACATTTATTATGACATTTATTATTAATAGACTTTATTGTATAATTTTTTTTTTTTTTGTTTAAATTTATCTTGCTTCTGAATCTTGCTTGCACATCAGAACTGTGGTGTTTATCCTGAAAACATTGGCTGGTACACTCCCTGACTTGCCATTCACCAGCATATTGAGATTTGTTTCCTATTGCAGTAGCTCCAAAAACAAGCCAGGTGCATGCACTGCCCAAGCACAAAACCAGGCTGCTGTAGTCACTTGATGTTTGGCAGGGATGACAGGACAGCTTGATGAGGACAGGGACAAAAAGGAAAATCACTCTATGCCACTCTTCTTTCTTTGCCATCACTTCTGCAAACCTTTAATAATTAAGGAGGAAGGAAAATTATTCTATAAAGACTACAGGGAGAGCCCAATGATGACCTCCTTCTTTGCCTCTTACCCTCATTTATCCTACTAGATTTTCTACTCAGTTTGATATAGACATCATTATTTTTGATCTTAGCTTTATGCAGTTCTATCTAGCAACTCATTCTCTGGGTGCTATTTGTTTTAGATGTCCTTCTTCTGTATTAATTTTAAAGGTGTTTATCCCCAGCCTCATAAAAACAGAGGCCTGGAGGAAAACTACTAAATCATCAAACCTGGTTCCTTTATCATAGGCAATTACAGAATCATGCAATACCCTTCCTGAAATGCCATGTTGCATCTTAAAACAATCTTGGTCTAATGAAATGGCTGTTCCAAACATCAGTCTTCTAACAATTAGAAATTCTCTAATTTGCAGTCTACATTCACTTGTGGGCAGTTTATACGTACTGTTTTAGTGTCAGCTTTTCTCTTTAATTTACATAGCTTTGGCTGCCCCTGAAGTTTACTACCCTGAAGTTTACTTTCCTCATACATGTGTAGGGAACAATCTTATTTCACCACCAACACAAGCCATTGTCTTATAGGGCTAAATATAGCAAATTCCCTTAATCCCTTTCTGAATGCTAAACCCCTCCTATGCCCAGAAATCCTGCTAGCCCTGTCTGGCATCTTTTCCAGCTGAATTCGTCTTTCTTGAACATTTGTGACCAACAGTCCAGGCCCCACCAGTGCAGTGCCAGATGGTTCCAGTGCTTCCTTTCTGCTGAAAAAAGACTTTTCCCTGGTACTACTGACACTTGTGTTTACCTTTGTATGGAAAGGTAAAAGAATGGGTGCATTTGACTGGTAGCTCATAGTCCTCCAATGACTGATCAACATACTCACGTTTTTTCTTCTTCACCGCTTATTCCAATAGTCTCCTGCATTGATAGTACCTTCCATCAATGGGGTTTAATGCCAAAGCCCTACTCTTGCCAAAGCTCCTAATGAAAATATTATTGATTGATTCCCAGACTCATCCTTGAGATGCCGTACATACACAAATCCATGTATCCTCACAAAAGCTCAAGACTTTCCCTTGAAGCACAAAACATCAGCTCTCCAAAAATGAGTCAGATAACCACATTCAATTCTCATGCTAATCTCTGCTTTCTCCAGGTTAATAAATGTTTCTCTATGACACAGTGTTTTGTGAAGATCATGTTACTTACCTTTCTTTTATAACATCACAGCACCAAGTCTGGTGGAATTCAAGAAGTGTTTGGACACTCTTAGACACATGGTCTGGTTTTCGGCTGGTCCTGTGTTCAGCCAGGAGTCGGACTTGATGATCCTTGTGGCTCCCTTCCAACTTGGGATAGTCTATGATTCTGTGATTCTTTCTAGTTATTAGATAAACCCATCCTGATGTCACCCCACATTGTTTTTATCTCCATTGCTCAAAGATCTGAGATCAGACAAATGGATGAGTGTTTGCTCCAGTTATTTTTCAATTCTCAATTTTATTTTGTTTTTCTAAAAATAAGGTAGCACATATGCTGTTCCCAATTATCTCAACAATAAATTTGTTTTAAAAACTTGCTAGCAGCTTTGCAGTTCAATGTGTTGCCTATTTCACTATTTGGGATTGGATGGTCTATTCCTCTAGCTTGAGCATTTTGTAATCATCTTAGTTTTGCTATGGGCTTGGAGGCAGGAGTTTCCATTTCCGAATGCTTATGCCCATCAGCTGTAAGGGGATTGCCCTCCTGTTATCTTCCTGTTTACTCAAAAATGAGGAAAAGATTTAGTTCCTGGTTCCAACCTTAGTCCATTTCTGCTTTTCTTTTTATGTCTGTGTTAATATAATTTAAGACTTTTATTTTTTGTTTCAATTTCTCTTGAAAGATTTAGCATAGATTATTTTTGGCAAACTATCTTTTAGGCTTTCATTATCTAACCTCCAAAAATGCTAACTGGTCCCTTTTCCATGTGTAGTGAGCACAGAAGGAAATAGAGTATTCTAATAATTTGGGTAGAGATAAAAAGTACTCCTGAAATTTTGTTCATCTTCTCAAGATACTTCAGAAATTCTTAGCTGAATGAAATTCAAGGCATTTCCCACAATTAAGTATGAACATCTTCAGTCTGGTTAACTTTTTATCTAGTTCCTTTAGCTTATCAAAGTTTGTCCCTCTGAAATATACATTTTTTAAAACATAGTTTCAGAAATATTTTTATTCATGTTATCATTTTATTTAAATTGAGCTGACTCCTGATCACTGAGAGCCAGATTACTTTCAGTTTTTCCTCCTCTTTACCAAAACCAAGTTTAAAATAACTTCACTACTTGGATCAGTAACTTGTGAAGAAGCATCGGTTGTATAAATATCAAGGGATGTCTAGCCTATGCCATTCATAATAGCACCTATTCTCCAGTCTGTCTGCCGTAGCCCACACTGTATTTATATTAAGTTGATTCATTTATTAAATCTAGCACAAGTCAGTATGCTTTGGTTTGACATGATTTGGCTAAAGACCAGGTTCTACGAAGAGAAGTTAATGTTAACTTCAGAGAACATAACATTAACAGAAAGCTGTAACACTCCACTATTACAGTGTTCAAAATAAACACTTTTAATAGTAAATTTTCTTACCAAGTAAAGCCAAACCAAAAGTGTATGACATCTGAGATCTAACAAAAAAAATAATAATAATAATAAATCAAAAAAGTAGGGAAAAAGAAAGAATCAATGCAAACAACTGGTTCCTCTATTAGATACACTTTTATTTTTTAGGAGACTAGCATGCAAGAAATGGGGCTTTTGGATGTCCCCACATCATCAGCAAACCTGGCTTAATGATAGCTGACTGCCAGGCTATGACCGCCTCTGATCACACAGATTCGCAAAGAACCTTTTTCATTCCCATGATATCTCTAGGTGTGAACCTTCAGTGGACAACCTGAGCTCATAATACATACCTCCTGTGTCATAAAGACATGTTAGAAAAACTCTGGCAGGCTATGACACAGTCTTCGTGTTATTTTAGACACTTTAAATGGAAAAAATCAGAAAAAAAATCTAGATCTCAGGGCCAGTGCACACCACAGAGGGTGACACAGCATAAATGTAACTTTTGACGTGTTCCTTCCTATGGGCTTCTAACCTTCTAGGTATACCACCAGATATGGTGGTACCTGTATTATATACCTGGTGGTATCTGTATCCCATAACCACTTCACAGTAAAGAAATATTTTTATAATTTCTCTTATATAACTTCAGTTTAACCATTCTTCATCAGTTAGTCATCTACCTCTGCTATAGCTGTTAGCAATCCGTTGTCATGACATTTCTGGGGAATTTTTGCCTACATGGTGACTAGGCCCTTATCCGTTAATAGTCCCCAGTTTCCATTTATTTTCTGGACAAGTTATTATAAATTTGAATTATATGTGTCTGTGGTTGGAACACCAGAATTGTGGTCTTTCACATGGAGTCATTGGGATACTCCTTGTGAGTCACCTGCCATACACTCATAAAAACCTGAGATATTCTTATATTATCTTTATGCTTAAGCTAAGATAGCTGTTGTACTAACTAAATTATTCATAGATCTGCATTAATCTCAAAGCTTAATTATCATGGCTAATGATCAGAACTTGGAAGTTAAATGCTCCCATGATGATACCACCCCTCACAGAATTTCTGTCTCTCTAATACCAAAGAAATCTCTATCCATCCATGAATCCAATACTTAAGGTCTGAAACAGCCCCCCTTAGTACAGTAAAATTTCTCTTACAGTTCATCCTCTATGTGATCGTAACTGAAGTAGATCACACTGTTTCTTTGCCATTCCTTTTTACATATTCACAGTTTAACACATTCTCCACATATAACATTACTCCATTTTTTCCACCTTTCTGAACAACTCATTCTCTTAGTGCCTGTCTTTGGGAATGGCTGTTGGTCAACCATATTTCAGTTATCCAGTGTCACATCTTGCAACCGCTGATCAAATTCTTCCATTTTGTTGTATAAGTGCATTCAGTGGGCATCAAAAAAGCCAGTGATCTCTTTGTCAACCCAGCTAGGTTATGGTGAGTCTTCTTGCCTTGACTGTAGCGTCTACTTCACTACTGCTTTCCACAGCATCATTTTCTTTCTCTTTGCTGTCCAGTCACTTAATATTTGGTGTTCTTTTTTCCTTCTTCTATATATTCAAATTCGTGTGGATAATATACATATTGCTTGATCTTCCTATCAGATTTGTCATCAAGAAGTCAGTGTCTTAATAAGTTAGGTGGCCATAATTTGTGTTGTCTTATATATTATCACAGGGATTTAAATCTTTTTTTTTACCTTTAACATTGTCTGCAAACGATCTTAATCCTGTGAGACATTCAGGCTTATCTACATTAGCAAGTAAGATGATGCAAAATGAAGGAATCAATGGATTAAAACAATTAATGCTGAAGCTTTGTTTTATGTGGTTCTAAGGTTTTACTTCAGATTAGAATTAGTTTGGTCTCCTGGACCAAAAGTCCACATTATACATGTTCAATTTATTGAAGTTTAATGAGCAATTGTTTTTGTAAATACCATTTATAATAAACCTGAAAAGGAAGATTCTCTGTGTTTTTGGAACCATGGAGGCTATTGCATAGGTGGGTATGGAAAGAAGATAGTCGGTCAATGTAATTCCTGTTCCATTTTTTTTTATTCTTTTATCAGGAAATCTACCATCATCATACTCTACATACAAGCAAATCAGGTATGTTATCAGGAAAAGAATGAAGATGAGAGAGGAGTCTGCCAGCAGGAATCTCTTAGCACTGGTTTCCTGTATAACAGTCAGCCTTTTTATAAACATAACCTCATTCCATGCAATAATGTAATATTAATGTCACCATCTTTGGCACAAACATAGGATCGTGAACCACTTGCTTGCTAATTACCATTTGAGATAATGCACAGAGCACAGGCTGTGATAATATTAGCTTGGTCAGAGTCACAAGCATGTCAGTGCCAGCTGACATGTGCCATGTCAGTGTCAGACCCATTTTAGGGTCTGTTTCCAATCTCTGAAAGTGTCATATCTGCATCTTTACATCCCAGGAGGCAAAATCTTGGATTCACCCTCTTAAAATGAATGATTTCTCTTGTCACTCAGAGCCCTAAAGGAAAACCATGTTGCAACTCCTGTTCATATGGGAAAAAAGCTTTTACAGAGAGAAGTAAATGGATATCAGACAGGTTTAAGTAGAATATAGGAAATATTTTTTAAAAACTTGAAAAGTTTCACCCACCTCCAATATGTAGGTGAAAAAAATTGTTAGCCCACATCTTGTAAGAAAATTAGAGAAGGGACTGGACGAAGTCCAGGGTCATCACTACAAAGGCACTATTCCTGCAAATAGCTTTCTTGGGCAAACAACAGGAAAACAATGTTGATATCATTCTCGTAAGTCTTACAATTGCCCAAATAGCTCTGAACAGTGTCAGTGACACTAATCAGTCTCTGTTATCAATTTTCCCTGGCTGCTTCTTATACAAGCTCTGATTAGCTACAGAGCTATTGGAGCAGTCTGTCGGCAGGTTCAGGAAGTTGATGCCAATTCAGTGCATTCAGCTCGCACACAGAAGGCTGTCTTCAACTAACATAAATTTAACTGTTTAACTTTTTCCTTACTTGAATCAAATTGTCTGTAAGAACCAATGATTTAAGTCTTTTCATTCAATAGGTGAGCTTTCCAAATCTGAAAGTTTCTGAATTTATTAGAAGTGGATGAAGTGTAAGTGTAGCAGTGTATCCTCTCATATTTTTCATGTTTCTATTTCAGTCACATGGCCATTAGAGACAGTGGAAGTTTAGACAAAGATACGGGACCCATGTCTGTGTTATAAAATCATCTGTTAGCTGTTTCACTGCAATTGTAACTTAAAGTGGTTTCCATTTTTCAAATTTTTAGAAAACTAAAAGTAATTTCCTTCTAGAGAAAATCTTCTAATCCTCTTTAGAAGGATTAAAATGTAAAAAATTTCTTGCAATACAAAGTAGATCTGTAGGTGGATTTTATACCTGTCTTTTCAGCCTTGTAGCTGATAAATGAATCATTACCTGTTTCATACTATTGAGCAAGTATGTATTCTTACAGGCATTCAGAGCAAAATGTTCCCTCAGCAACTGAAGACTTGAGGTTGACTAATCCTACATTGTTAACCTTTCCAGGTGAGGTATGATTCCTGTGTCTGAAGTTTTGACCAAGCAGCTATCTAGCAGAAAGCATCTGTATAGGCAGAGGAGATAATAATATCCTCTCTTTGATGTCTGCCTTCATGCAAAGGGAACCAGTCTAACCACCATAATGGTTGGACTTTGTACCCTATTACCAAGAGAAGTCCAGCTGTAGCCAACTGAATAACTCCAGGAAGTTCAGGGAGTACATCTACAAGTCCAGGTACCAAATTCAGGAAAGATGAGTTAATCGGAAATCTGAAGAACTCAGATGGAAAGCTGTGTACTGAATTCCTGACATTGGGGCCTATATTCTTGATTGCCTGGATGGAAAAGAACAAAGTTTAATTATTTTTAAGAGGTGTTGGGAACATATGTCTAACGGGGTATGTAATAAAAGAAAAACACAGAGATGACAGTAATTCTTAATTATTCTTATGCAATTAACAGAAAAAAGTCCCTCGTCTATTGATCATTAACTGAGCACTAAGCTTCATCACATTTTGAGGATGATTAATAAAATAAACTAGTTTGGGTAGTTGCTACTTTATAGCAAACATTTGTCACAGTCACCTGGGTAAATGTGGACATTTTTAAGAACACCAGAAGTATGAACGTTTTATCACAATCATCATAGAATGGCTTGGGTGTTAAAGGGACCTTAAAGCCCACACATTTCCACCCCCCTGCCATGGGCAGGGACACCTCCCACCAGCCCAGGTTGCCCAAAGCCCCATCCAGCCTGGCCTTGGACACCTCCAGGGATGGGGCATCCACAGCTTCTCTGGGCAACCTGTGCCAGGGCCTCACTACTCACCTAACAGTGAAGAATTTCCTCCTAACATCTAATCTAAATTTCCCCTTTTAGTTTAAAACCATTCCCTCTTGTTCTATCATTATCTGCCTGAGCAAAAAGTTGCTCTCCATCTAATTTATAAGCCCCTTTTAAGTACTGAAAAGCTGCAATGAGGTCTCAAGGATGCCTTCTCCAGGCTGAACATCCCCAGCTCTCTTGGCCTTTCTTATGCATCATTTCAAAGAAGTACCTCACAACTCAGGGCAATGCTTATGTGTTGACTGCAAGAAATCATCCTTTTGGAAGTTTGTTGGACCAGTTCAAGAAAGAAAATTAAACAGTTTGTCTCAAAAAGCTTTGGAAGGTCTTTTGAAATTGCATTAATGAATGAGTTCAGGCAAGGCAGAAGCCAACTTACAGTTTGTCTAACCTGCATATGCTGAGTAAATCAGTCCTTATCTAATTGTCCTTGTTTCTATGCTTAATTGTCCTTGAAAGTATTATAAGGTGTTACATTTTCACACAAATGAACTGCTCAGGAGGAATTTATCAAGTATACTAGGTGCAGGTCTACATCAGATGCTTTGCACAGACATGTTTTTGAGGCTTTTTCTGCAGCAATGGGGTAGCTATATAAAGGAAAATATCATTCTTGAGTCCTGTTTTCACATCTGTGCAGGTGACTGAGCACAGGCTGCCCAGAGAGGCTGTGGGGTCTCCTCCTTGGAGACCTTGAGAAGCCACCTGGACATGGTCCCGGGCAGCCTGCTCTGGGTGTCCCTGCTTGGGCAGGAGCAGCTGGCCTCCAGAGCGCCCTGCCAGCCTCAGCCATGCTGTGATTCTATGTTACATTATTTCATCAGATTGATTCAGCGCAGGTGTATTTTTCTTTGTGGGCATTAAAGGGTGGGTGTAAAATGCCAGTGGTTATGCTCGTCCAGAAAAGACAAGAACTTGTTGCAGTTCCCAAACATACAGCAGCCATTGGTTCCACAAGCTACTCATGTGTAATCTATGGTTTTCAGACTGAGGGACAGTTCAGCAAATATTTAAAAGGCTGAAAGCTGCACAATGTGTTCTTTTCAATTAGCAAGTATGTTCTGTGTGCACAAATGTGTGTGTGTGTGCATGCGCGATATATGTACCAGTATAATGTTAAGAGTTATAAATGGTTTAGTAGGTGACATCGGTAGATTGGTAGTAGGGTGATGGTTGGACCAGGTTATCTTGAAGGTCTTTTCCAACCTTAATGATTCTATGATTGTTTAGGATCCACTGAATCTCATCAACCATGCTAAGGGAGTTGGGCTCTATGATCCTTTTGGGTCCCTTCCAACTCTGGATATTCCAAGGAAAGGGGGGCATATCAGAGCATTATTCAAAACACATTGCTCTGTTAGGGAATTTGCTGCAAGTACCCATCTGCTCTGCCCTGTGTTAAGGTCAATGTGTTATGGACCTCTTTTAGTGGTCACCGAGGCTGATGAATGAGCACCCGAACACCCATCCTTTGCCTCTTTTCCTACCACAGCACAGCTGACCCCACCAGGAGTGGCTGGCAGTCCATGTCAGCTAGCTTTCCATGAGGGTAGAGGCTTTCCATATTTTTTATTGGTGTTAAAAGGATCAGGACTTTTTCGTGTTCAAGATGTCATGCATTGATTCCTCAGGTAAACCAGATCAGAAGTTCGCAGCAATGTTGACAGCTTATTTTTCCTTGCAGACCAATGTCATAACTTGTGTTTTTGAGGAGTACAAACCTTATGCATAAAACATATTTCAGTTAAAGTGGTACTGCCAACTTACATAGAAAGAAAAAAACAAAACAAAACAAAACAAAAAAAAACTTACTATTACCTATGTGTGTTGCAAGCAATTAGATGATCAGAAACAAGAGATAGGCTTTTTTTTTTTTTTTTTTTTTTTTTCTGGTTTGTTTGCCCAACCATTTGATGGTAGTCCAATGTTTCCTTTGAATATCCACCTTAATAATAATTTTTCCCTTTTATTTTGGAGGATCCCTTCATATTACAATAAAGAAATCAGTCTCACTGTGAAAATGTGATTGTACTGGTACAAAACTGTCTAGGGATTAATGATGTAACATTTAAAAAATAAATAAACAAGGTCCCAAGTTGATGTTGTGTCTTAGGTTTTTATGTTTAATAGTTAATCACAGCACATTACTGTGTGATTTGTTTTTAAGTAAACTAGCTTTGAAGCTCAGGATGAAAAGGCGTGTTGCTTTAATGATAACTGTGTAGGTTCTCGTCAAAATGAAAGTTTGGTCTCATTATCCCATTGTTCTCCTTTTCTTTTTTCTCCAAGCTGCCTGTCTCGTCCTGGGTTGTATGATTTTTCCTGATGGCTGGGATTCAGATGAGGTAAAACGGATGTGTGGTGAAAAGACAGACAAGTACACGCTGGGGGCTTGTTCAGTCCGCTGGGCTTATATCCTGGCTATTATTGGAATCTTGGATGCCCTGATCCTCTCATTTCTGGCATTTGTGCTTGGCAACAGACAAGACAGCTTGCTAGCAGAGGAGCTCAAGTTGGAAAACAAAGGTATGACTGCTTTAGAAACACTATTGTTGGGTGGCCTTGAGGCTATTGCTTAAAAACAATTATCTGTTTCATTTTGTTCTATATGTAAAAGTTAACATACTGGCTTACTTCCTAAGTTGCTGGAGAAGAGAAAATGCAAAGAGCAGTGGAAGTTTTACTTTTCAGCCTCCAAAACATAAGAAAGCTTGAAATTGCCATAACTGCTGTACTATGCATGACTTATCCTTACTTTTCTCTAGAACTGCAGATGGGATGTGTTTGTGTTCCCAATTTGTACAGTGTTTTTCATTAGCATTTAGGTTTCGCTACCTCCATCTTTTTCTATACCTATCTATTTTTCTATCTATATCTGTTTCTATACCTATAAGATTTGTTCATTTGGTTCCTTTAGAATTTTGCATTGTAATTTGGATGTCTGTAATATAAGGTTGCACTTTATGTGTTAGCAGAGCAGGCAGTGAGGAGGGAGTTCTTGGCTTGGGAGATTTGTACCCAGCTATGTAATGGGACCGCCTATGCCAGGGGGCACCAGTAGACTTAGAGCAAGGATAAGAGCCAGGAATGAAAAATAATGCATCTCATGTCCCAGCCTACTCCTTTTAACTGACCTGTGTCGTGGTTCCGCTCGAGTGGGCAGCCGAGCTCCACCACAGCCGCTCTCTCACTCCCCCTCCTCAAAGAGGAATGGGGAGAAAATATGTGAAAAGGGCTCAAGGATTGAGATAAGGACGAGAAAATCACGCAATAATTATTGTAACGGGCAAAACAGACTCGGCATAAGGAGATAGTAAGATTTATTGCCTACAACTAACAAGCGAGAGAAGTGAGAAAACAAAGGAAAAAAAAACAAAAGCACCTTCCCCCCCCATCCACCCTTTTCCACCTCCTCCCCCCGAGCGGCGCAGGGGAACGGGGAATGGGGGTTATGGTCAGTCTACAGCACTTCTTCTCTGCCGCTCCTTCTCGGTCACTCTTGTCCCCTTTGCTGTGGGGTCCCACCCACGGGATGCAGTCCTTGATGAACTGATCCGACGTGGGCTTCCCACAGGCAGCAGCTCTTCCAGAACTGCTCCAGATATGGGTCCGTACCACGGGGTCCATCCCTCAGGAGAAAACTGCTCCAACCTGGGTCCCCTACGGGCAGCAGCTCCTGCCAGATCACCTGCTCCTGCGTGGTCTCCTCTCCACGGGCTACAGGTCCGGCCCGGAATCTGCTCCGGCAGGGGTCTTCCACAGGCGGCAGCCTCCATCAGTGCAGGGCCACCTGCTCCACCGTGGTCTCCTCCACGGGCTGCAGCGTGGAACCCTGCTCCACCGTGGTACTCCATGGGCTGCAGGGGGACATCCTGCTTCACCATGGTCCTCACCACAGGCCGCAGGGGACTTCTGCTCCGGCGCCTGGAGCACCTCTTCCCCTCCTTCTACACTGACCTTGGTGCAAGGCTGTTCTCTCACTCCCTTGACTCTCCCGGCTGCTGTGTGGTGCAGCGTTTTTTCCCTGTCTTAAATATGCTCTCACAGAGGCGCAAAACAACATCGCTTATTGGCTCGGATCTGGAAAACAATGGGGCCCTTCCCAAACATGGGGCAGCTTCTAGATCTTTCTCACAGAAACCACCCCTATGGCTCCCTGCTACCAAAACCTTGCCACGTAAACCCACTACAACCTGTTTTCCCTGGATCTGCCTAAGTGCTTCTGAACCTTCTAATACTGTCAGCTGCTTCAACACCACATGGCCACAAGTTCCCAAAGCTCACTACTGAATGCTAAAGAAGTACTTTCTTTATCTGTTTCAAATTGATCCCCTACTAATTTCACTGAGTGCCCCCTAGATCTACCAGTGCAGGATTCTGCATTCAGCTCATCTACTACCTTTGCAATTTTGTGGGTTGCTTCTAATAATAGCAGAGATATTGGGAGACCTTCCATGCAGGATTGGAAATCAAGAGCTGTTTGTCAGCCTGTGTTGTACAAAAATAGCTGGTCTCAGCCCTGCTCTGGAAGGACCATTATCCATATATCTGAAAGCACTGGGCCCCAGCTTGCTGACTTGCAGACAGTCAGTACACTCAGCCCTAAGATTAATGGACTTGAAGATTGAATTTCACATACAATTCCAGACCTAGTTATAGGCTACTGATTTGGGGGTTAAGGAAAGTGTGTGTTGCTTGCAATTGTCCGTGTACATCTATTCTGTGGGTAAACTGAGGGCACTTGTTTCAAGGACTGTCCCTGTGGCCCTTTTCTGTAAGGATAACATTCATCCATATTTGAAAATTAAAAGGTTTATAAGAAGGGTATTCACAGCTATACCACAAGCGCTTTTGCCACCAGCTTTGTGTTTAATTTGTCTATGCTGTACAAAGCTCATGAACCCAACAACAGCTTGTATCAAAGGGCCTCATTTGTTTTGGCACCTTGTGAGCAGAAAACAGCTTCTGGAGACTCATCACCTCTCACATCACTGGCACAAGCTCGTGCCAGAACATTTGATCCTCAGCATGTCGGACAAAATCATTCAGCAGCTCATTTTCCTTGGAATAAGCACAGAAACGTAACAAAGCATCAGGCTCTACACAAACCAGAACTCAAAATGGGACCTGCCCCACTTTGTCGTTCACAGTCAAGCCTAATATCCACCACATTTTAAACTGTCCCTCAGATGAAAAGAAAAAGAGGCAACCTGCCTTCTAAAAAGGACATCATCTCCTCCCTCTTCACAAAAAGCTTCTGCCAAACAACATCTCCCACAGGGGGACAAGGCAGGCACTAGTCTGGCATGAGCTCTTTGCTTTGCTGCTGCCAATGTCCCTGCAGGTGCCAGCTCCTGGCAGGGCTGGTGGGGCTGCAGGGCTGGCACCTTCACCTGGGGACAGGGCCAACACAGCCCTTGGTGTCTGTGGCTTCCTGGTATTCCTGGCCAGAGATCCATCCTTCTTCTGGCCTTCTGGATTCCAGGAAAGCCTGAGCTAGTATCCCACTGATACAAGAAGACAAGAGCACTTAATTCTCTCTTGTGATCTTCTCTTCCCCACACTGTGCTGATGGAGCTTTGGGGCCCAGAAACCACCAGGGAGCAATTTCTTCCCAAAAGGCATACTCCAAAGCAGGCACTGGGATGTACAGGTAGCACTGATGCATTTTTGCTGCTAGTAGTCATTTAGCTATGGATGCCACGGTGTTTAGGAGGAAGATTCTGGGTCCGTATAGCCAGGGTTGTGAGACAGATTTTGTTGTCCTGGAAGTCACTGAATGCTGGCTTAGGTGGTCTGTTTGGGGCAGTGGTCTGTGGTCACAGGGGGTATTAACTACTTACACCATAATGAAGATGCTATTAGAAGATTAGGGCCAAAGCTTGTCCTTGATTTAGCACCAAACAACCTCCAGTCTGTACCCCTGGCATGCAGTGCACATGCCTGAGGACTTTGACACTTACCCCATAAACTATGTCCCGTTGGCCCCTTTTGGGTTTAGATGCTGGGGAAATACTTAACAGCATTAGTCCATATACAAAGTATGCATGCATCTCTTGGAAATGGTCAGGGAAAATACTGAAATATGCAAATGACACTAAAGTACTTCCCATATAGACAAGAAAATAAAACTATGGATATAAGCAATCCCACCTGCAGTCTCCTCAGCTACTCTTACAATGTGAAGTCCTCACAACAAGCAGCTCTGAACACTAAACACTGTCACCCATCTCTTCTTCCCCTCTTCACCCAAATGGTGCCAGTCTCCAGGCTTGTACTGGCTTCTGTTTCTGATTAGCACCCCTGGATCAGGAGCATCCCTTTCTCAAGGAGGAATCCCTAGGCTGCTGCTGGCCTCCAAGAGGAAAAGATGTGGCCAGACTGTCAAGGAGTGCTGGTGAGGGGCTGTCTAGGTGTCCCAGAACTCCTTCCCCTTCGTGGTGGTGATGTCCTCTGTCACAGGGCTGAATGTCCTGTAGCCCATGATAAGCAAGGCTTCCCTTGAAGGGAAACCTTGTGACTTCACAGTGGTTTTTTTTTGGAAGAATGGACCTGGAGAGAAACCAACATTGACTGCATCAAAGAGGAACCTCCACTTACCTTCTCAATTCTTCCTCTGCTGCTAGGGCTTTGCCCCATGCATGTCAGCACTATACAGTAGCTTAACAGAGGAGAACTATAAATTAAGTGTGAGAGTCACAACAGTTTTCATTTGTGGAAAAATCCTCAAGAACAATGAATTATGAAGCAATGATCAGACAGCTGGGCAGCTGTTTCCTTAATCAGGTCTGGAGGACTTGCTGCAGATCAACTCCCACCGAGTCATCAATAAGAGCTTGCTGTGGCTGTTAAAGCTTGTGTGAGTACCCAGGACCACAGCTGTTTCTGAGTATTGGCAGTGAGTAAACATTAAGAAGTATACAGTATGTAAAAGGATGGTGAAAAGGTGAGAAAAAGAAAGAAAAAGAGCAAGCTGTACTTGTCTGTAGACTTATCATGCTGAATTACCACCTGCTGTATGCTTTTGATTACTACAGTGCTGTGTATTTACATAGGTTAATGAATGCTCATATGTAAGGAATTTGGCTGCTAAAATTACTCGCAGAGAAGACAGCTGTTTTGTTTTTCAGTTGGTTGGTTGCTTCTTTTTCTTTTTCTTTTTCTTTTTCTTTTTGTCATCCAAGAAAGTATCCTTTGTCACTACATGATAAAAATAGTGTGTGCTTATTTCCTCTTTGCTTAGGTTTGAGAGTAAACTACCATGTGAGCTTCACCTCTGGAACTGAAGCTTAGCAGATTTTTATCAGGGTACAATGTACTTAATGCATTTTCCTAATCATGCAAATTTTACACAACAATCTGTACCTTTCTCATTTTAAGAACTGCCTTTTGAAGAAAAAAAAAATATTTCTAAAAAGACTTTTACATTATGTTTATGCCATTAGCAAAAAGAGAGGAGAGCAGTGTTACATGGTTTGTTTTAATTTATAGGAAAAAATGGTAATGACTTAAAGGCCTGCATGTTATTAAGCTAATGACATTCTGGGTGATAACAAAAATAGCCAGAATTCATCTTAGCTTTAAGCTTCATCACCATCAACATCAGGAAAAAAAACAAAACAAAACAAAACAAAAAACTCAATGTGTTGTATAATGGCACAATTTAACATCTTCAACTGTAATGTTTTAATGACATAAAATTAAAGTTCTGCCCAAAGGGTGCAGAGACAAAATAAGATGTTTCCAAAATAAATTGAGGGTGCAAAGCAATTACTTTTATGGTAGAAAGTGGTAATTTGGTCTGTACTATGGGTGATAAATACATGAGCATTCAGAAGAAACTATCCTGTTA
This sequence comes from Aythya ferina, assembly GCF_964211825.1. Lineage (NCBI taxonomy): Eukaryota > Metazoa > Chordata > Aves > Anseriformes > Anatidae > Aythya > Aythya ferina. The sequence goes on along the minus strand of NC_140296.1, from coordinate 193,377,460 downwards.
AGTAATATCAGTCAGGCCAAGTGGGTAATGCACTTTGTGGACAGCTGTGCCTTTTCTGATGGATGGAGCAGCTTCACAAAGTGTTTACGTTTAACATTTGACTTACCTTTGGGGCCCATCTGGTCATAGACAGGCAATTTGCACTAGAGATTTCCCAGAGCTGTAAGCCCAGGGCTGAAATAGATAAAAGAACCAGGCAGCTAGATGGGAGATCTGAAGGATTCATCTACCTTGCAGTGATTGCAACTCATGCAGACAGATTCAAGCTACACCAAGCAGCTCCCAGCAGCCACGCTGGGGAGAGCTGGGCATGGAGCTCTGTGCAGGATGCCCAAGTGGGTATTTAACAGTTTGTTGGCATTTGCACCCTCATTATTCTCCATACTGGTGCTGTCAGTGCCTGATGGAGGTTGTTGAAGGCTGGCTCTGTACATCTGCATGAGCTTCAGAAACTGCAGACTATACACACTTGAAGAAAGAAACTCAGGGGAAGTAGCTTCTTGGTGACAAAGCAGTTTTCTGGGGAAAAAAAAAAAAAAAAAAAAAAAAAAAAAAAAAAAAAAGCTTGCACGGAGATTGGTGCACCTCTGGCAAGAGTTATCTTTGTAAACAAGAATAGTCTGTCCACATGATTTCAGCTGCAACAGAAAACTGTCTGCAGAAGTCCTGCTACCTGAAGCTGAGCGACAAGAGGCCAGCAGTGTGCTTGTCCCATTGAGGTACTATATGACAGAGTGCACAGCAGCTGTCATTCCTTGAAAGGAAAATAGCTCAGGTCACAGCACTTTCTGCAAACTGCTGCAAAATGGCAAAGCCCTGCTTATCGGCATGTAGTCCTCATGGTGTACATTTGCAAACATTCAAGGTAACTTGTTCAAAATTGGGTGAATAAACATATGAATTTTGATATCCGATATAGTTGCAATACATAAAAGAGTTGCCAGTAGCTCTTGTTGGTAATAAAGACTACAAATCCAGCCAGAACAACATGTACAGCCCTGTATATCCATGTTTTCCACTTGATAAAATCATATAGTTCCTTTTTGTAAAATTCTGCACCCCTGACTTCTCCAGCTATATGCACGTTTTCATTTTAGTTAACATACACTCTTCTTTCAAAAACAAGATGCAGCACATCTGTTACTCTGTTCCCTATTTCTCTTCATGTCTGCTTGTCTCCTCCCATCATTTCTTTCTGAAGTTCAAGAGTGATCCACGGGACTTCACTTCAGCCTCTTCCTGCTTTGGTGTGGCTCAGCGTTCAAAGCACTTAAGGTGCCTTTGAACTCGGAACCAGCTTGGCCACTTGAATTTCCATTTGAGAAGGGAAATGTGGAAGAAAGTCACTGCAGAGTGATCTGTGATGGATTACTGTAGACAGCCCACCACATGTGCTCGCTAGACTGCAGCTGGCCAGAGGAAGCTGGAACTACGTCAAAAAGTTTGTAATCTTGCCTCAAAGGAGAAGTATTTAGGTAATTCAAAGGCAGAATCAAGGTATTATTTGAAGTCCACAGACATAGGTTCCAGGCTGGGAATTACTGGCCCTCAGTTCTCATTTCAAAACATGATTCTCTGCCATGTCAGCCAAGAACAAAGCTTTGTCACAGCTGTGACGATCTCTCATGTTCTCTTTCAGCTTCAACCAACAAGTGGCTTATCTACCACTGCAATTACCTCCAGTTGTCTATTTCTTTGTCCAATGGCAACCTATTTTCCTTTGGATATCACCTCCGTGAGTTGGAAGGAACTCTGAGTACAGAGCAGTAGGAAAATAGTACCAGCATTTCACCTAGAAGGCTGTAACTAGAAGCCAAACACTATTTTATAAAGATTTTTTTCCACAAAATTTCCACCTTTAGAGAATGGCAACCATTTGCCTGTGATTTCAACTATGTAAATAATACAAAATAGAGAAAATATAAAGGTAAACATGGATATTTCGTTGTGATCAATGTCAGAAGGAACTTCATCTCTCCTGGCATAAGATTCTCATACCACTGCTGTGGGGTCTATGCCCAAGATATAAACTTTCATCCAAGGACTGTATGAACAGTTATTGGGTTCAAATCCTGGACTTTCCCTTCCACTGTTCTAATGTCCTGTTCTCTCTTCCCAGTGTATACTGAATTCTATCACACAGAGTAGAATAACTCCAGCCAGAGGATTTCTGACTTCACAGCAGTCTACAATTTATTGTGTGGGACGCTATTGCTGGAAATCAGAACTGGAGGACTGAGAAACTCCAACATGAGGAAAGAACATCCTCAAACCAAGACAGGCATAAAATCAAAGTATTTTGGAGGTTTCAGTAGAAACCGAGGGGAGGAAGACAGGGAGCAAGATCAGAAGTCAAGGTGCTTCACTGTGGACTTAGAAAACACTCCTACTCCCAGAAAAAAAACTCTTCCACTTCAAAATGTCTACTTTTGTGTTTATGAGCGTGTGAGATGCATGTGTGAGAAACTACTTAGACTTTTCTATTTGCACTGCATGGCAGTAAGAGAAAAACCCTGAAGCGGTATTCAGAATAGATGATTTTGATTCCTGGTTTTCTTACCAAGCCTGGATCTATCATTTGATTTCTCCATTTCTCCATCTTTTAAATAGAGCAAATTAGACTGACTTTGATTGGGTATGTTGTGTTTCAGCAATAGAAGGTGAATTAGGAAAGCTGAATAGTGGTATTATTACTAAAAGTATGTATACGGAGACTAAGCTTCAAATAAAGTGTTTCATCAGGGATGTACTTTACCACTGCATTAAATGGTGATACTCTTAAGGGGAAGCAAATGAGGCATCAAAACTAAAAGTCGAAAGTTGATTAAAATACCTTATTAAATAAAGGTCAATCTTGCAGTGGTGCTGATTGATATATCAGCTGATCCAACAGTTCCTTTCCAACCCTACTTTCTATAATGAGAAAGTAAAATTAGTCCTAAGTATACGCATTAATTACTTAACTGAAGAAGCTGGAGACCATGAATAAAGAGTTGTAGTTCCCCACTGATTAATGAAGGAAGAACATGGTGAACTGCTTTCTGTCTCTTAGAAAGATGGGTTCCACTTGCTGTTACACTCTGAAAAGAATCTCATACAACAGCTCAGTTAAAGAAATTATCTTTCCATTTAATGAGCTCATGATACAAGGGACCAAGTAGCAGGACTTCAATGTATGCTGGTCACAAAGAGATAGCCAGCCTTAAAAAAACACTTCTTAAACGGTATGGGGAAGTTGATGCGTTGTATGGGCTCTGTGCTCTGCTTAAAAATTTGCAGGGCAGTGAGCCACAGAGGAGTTGAACATTAAAAAACATAGTGACTTGATGTATAGCAGTGGGTGATTAGGTCATTACGAAGTGCTGTTACAAGCTAAAACAAAACTCTGGCCTAGACATGTTCAGACAAAGCCTGACAGATCTGGAGGCCTGTATTTTTAACTTAACATAAAGCCTGTTGTGTATGGCCTGTTCCAAGCAGGACAGTATTTACTGAGTTAGAAGGCAACATGTCTGACTGCGCCATCGCTGGTAGTTGCATTAGAAATGTTTTAAAGTCTGGACAAAAATCAGAGATATTTTATAATAAATAGATGTACAAAAGGGAAGTAGCCAGCACATGCTTCATTCCAGGCAGAGCTAGTCACTCACAAAGATTATCATACACTACACCATCCATGCTCTCATCCCCATTGGCAGGAGACACATTTTTAGAAGAAACAGCAGAGAACAGGAAAGCTCATGACTCAGCCGTTCTTGCATAAGTGTTTTTGAAGAACATGTTAACACAGACTAAATAATGAAGACAGGTTTGTGCCAATAATCTAGACTTAGGAGGAACAGCTGATCTATAAGGACATTTTGCTGTCCAGTCCAACTTGCGAATTCAGCGAACTGCCTGGGCTGTCCATATGTTCACACCAGTCCTAATGGCTTGTTCTTGCATACTGATGAAGCCTGTAGAACTGAGCTGTGATTGTTCCCTGTTAAAGCAAGTTCCAGTAATTTTCATGGAAATCTTTCTCATTATTTAAAAAGTCATTAGTTGCATTATCACATTTTGCTGTGAATTTGTTTTGACTCTTCTTCAGTAGTTGCATAAAGCAAGCATCATTTTCTATCTGCAAACAAGGCATCTGAAAAAAAAAAAATAATCAGGTAATGTCCCTATCTGAGCATAATGTCAATAGAAACAAAGGATGTAGTCAGTAGCTTTAGAATGAAAGATCTATCCAAAATTCCAAATGAAAGCAAGGTAAATAGCCTTGTTTTCCAAAGTTACACTCAATGAGACATGTAAGTCATACCTAATGAGATATTTGAGATATCTGTCTCTTTCTGGTTTCTGTCACAGGTAATGTCCAAGACAGCTTATTACAAACAAAAAATGATCAGCTTGGTGCTGGCAGTGGAATTTTTTCTCTATTAAGCCAGTTATTTTTATATTGCTTTATTCTAGAACCTTGAAACTCTTTGTATTATTTCTGGACTACTTCCAGAGTTGGTCTGCACTTTCTGTTGAATCCCTCATCTTCTTTTGAATGACAAGCTTGGTAGACTCTCATTCCCATTGACCTCTTCTGGATGCCTGGGAAGCCAAACCCAAGATGCCTGGGAAGACAAGCCCAGACTAGGGCATGCGTGTATTGTAGTTCCTTGGCTCTGGAGTGACCCTACCAGGCACAAGTTTGCTGGGGCTGAAAGTTAATGTTCTGCTCATGGCGGCCAAGATCCTTCTCTGTTGACTTTGCCAAGTCTGTACAGATTTACTTGATACAACACCGGACAATACCAATGGAAGTGGAAACAGAAACATGATATTCATGAGTGACATTGCACTCAAGATTTCAGTAGGTGTATGCTAACTTCATTTGCTAGAAAGGAACAAAATGGGTAAAAAGTGAAATTGCAATCCAGAGAGTCAATCAAGGTTTTGCATACCTTTTCTGTCTGTTTTTTCTTAATTCGTATTTTTAAATTATATCAATGACTTTGTTCACAGCACTTGGACCATGTTATTAAGTTTAGTCTTTCAGGCATTTGGCATGGAAGCACTCCAGCTGTCAGAAATATTTTTATGCACTTACTTCAAGAGCATTTAGTATAAAATGTGTTCTACAGACATGGTAAAACTGAAAATAGACATTTTCTTGCAATCTCATTTGACTAAATGTATTTACAACACCCCTACACATTTGATTTTACAAACCACCTTCACCTTAGTTTAGTAAATCTAAAAATTTTCAGGTTCATAATGAGCTGGCATGAAGATGTCCTTGCATAGTCATTCATCTCAAAGCGGTCTTTAATCTCAAAGTACTTACACCCTTCTAGGTGGCAGCGTTTGACACCAGAGAGACCATTGCTCTGGTTCCTGTAGGCCATTTCCCTCAGTCCCTGCCCTCTGATGTTCCCAACCAATTCTCTCCTAATCACTGAGTGAATTGTTCATGTCTAGTCCATGCACACTAAAACCAAAGCTCTCTGCTCTTTGTATAACTCCGTGTCTGATAGAGGCTGAAAAGATCAGCATGGTCTTAAGCTACTCTCCAATATTACACAAGCTGTAGGATGGTCTGAATTCCCTCCGGCTTGTCAGCATTGCTTAAATTGTGGAATCAGAGTCGGACACTCTTCCAGAAGTGTTTCTAACTCTGCCATCCCCTGAGGAGTTATAACCCCTCTACTTTTGCTCAGGGTTTCTTTTCTGCAGCCAGGATGCTCGGTAGCCCTTCTGTTTGCCAGAACCACTCCAGCTTGTGTTCAGCTGACTTTCCACATGTTCTCTGTCAATGTGTGGCTGTATCTTGCATCATGATGTATCACTCTGCATCAGGCCATGCTTATAAAGTGAGCAATTTGCTAACACAAATGAAGACTTCTTTGGTCTTCTTCACCACAGCAGCTGAGAGAGAGCCAATGGGCATTGCCACTGGCTCCTGGCAGACTGGAGAAATTGTGGATGTTGTAGGTCTCTCTCCTTTCTTTCTCACTAGAAGGGGTAAAGATCTGAAGAAGAGGAGACTAGGAGCAGACATCTTTCTTTTCTACATGTGCACTGAATTGAGATACAAATGCACTGTTGTCTGAACTAATAGTGTAGGGGCACTTTGTGCATCCCTATGTCTTTCTTTGTTTTCCTTCCCCACTCTCCCAAGGGTTTTATAAGCTCTCAATCCACATGGACAGTTCAGTCTATAAAAGTGGATCTTTATAGGATGAGTAGGTACTACTGTTTGGCATAGCTGAAGACCCTGAATTCCCACTGTAGGGTCTAATAAGTGGACAACCATCTGAAATACTGGGTAAATCCACTAGCATTGCTACCAGTAACAAAGTGTAAAGGGAGATTATTTCTTGCTTCCTGAACACTGAAGCAATAGTTTAGCTGTATTTTTTCCATTTCTACTATAATAATACATATGAAAGATAAGTGCACATTGGATAAGTATTGAGAAAAATAGCAGTGTTATGTAAATGCCTGCTAAAATGGGTGCATCTGAAATCTGTGCAGAATACAATAGTTCAGTTATTTAATGGTTACTTCAAAGAAAGTAAATTCAGAAACCAAATTAGATTGGCGTAGCTAAAATTGACTCATTTTAAACAAAATGTTTACTACAATTCTTTTTATTTTTAAGTAGATTATTGAAGCAAAATCCTCAAAGCTTTTCCACTAGGCATGTTGGACATGATTATGCAGTGGTTTCCTTCATTCTGGAAAATCAATAAGAATTTTAGAAGGTGGGAGCAAATTGAATCCATTAGAGCAATTCATGCACATTTTAAATAGTCATGAATCTTACTTATATTAATCCTTGGGCACAGAGTTTCAAACAACATATTTCAGATGTTTTAATGGTTGGTGTGTATCAAACAGCACCACGTTTCCTTTCAAGAATTATCGTAACACTCTGTCAATAACAATTGGCTGATCCCTTACAAATAAAACTGATAAAGCAATGAAGTTCAGACATCATATATCCTACAGAGACAAATACTGTTCTACTAGGGAAAATGTCAGTGCATTAGAAATCATTCAGTGTGTTTCAAATGTGAAGAAGAAAAAAACATTGTTAAAGTGTTAATGGGAAATTGGGTACAGAAGCCATGTGGGCAAAGTACGAAGGTGTTGTACATAGAGGAACACTGGACTTGCATCCTTAGTAGAAACACTGGATTTGGTAACACGGAACAAAATAGTGACAAATGGTTAAGGAGAAGCTTTCCTTAGGAAAATAAAAAATTGTAACAGCTTTAAAGGCTGCATTTCTATGCCCTTTCAGAACAAGTCTGCAGCATCTAATTGTAGAATTTAAAATGATAGCTGAAAACCTCTGAGAATGCATTGGCATGTGGCCTCAGCACTTCCAAGCAGAGGCGGTAGCTATCTAAAGAGCAAAACTAACCTCTAATGTTCTGCCTAAATTTTATAAGTATTCTCCCTGCTGCTCTGTAGATGCTAATTCCTATCCAATATGGCCAAAGATGACATATTATTAAGTACAATAAATCTTCTCATATAACTACCAGACCAGCTATTTTCCTGAAGAAGACTGACAAGCTTATCTTAAATAAATCCCTAAAAGAGCTCTTTGAAATTATTAGAAGTTGTACGTTTGCAATGATGCCAGAAGATCATCAGGTTTATATACTGATCAATCATTTATACACTAGTGAGCAGCTGGCATTTGAGGCTGTCTGCTCATCTATCAACCAGTTCTCAAAAAGGTTAGAGACAATAAAATTGTACTCAGGCACTAATATAGGTACAAAAATGTTGTAAAACTGCTAAGTACTGTAGATTACAGCATGAACTGGTTGGATTTCATATTTCAAAATAATTTGTATATCAGATCCTGTTCCTATGATCACAAAAAATTTACGAAGACGTCACCTTCTTCATGTTGACAAGGAAAGAGGATCTGGAGGCTGGTGACATCAATCCCCATTATGGCACACTATATTATACTTAGATTATTTTTTAATATTTTTAAGTTCCACCTGAAACCAGTCATATTAGTCTAGCACTGTACAGCACCTACTAAACCTGCGTTACATTTTCTCCAATAATTCTTCAGAATATCCTCTTAAGCTCTGCATAGCATTGAGGTCAGCTTGTGTTTGTCTAGACCTATATTTAGTTTCAGCCATTAATTGAGGTCCTCCTCAAAAAAACTTGCTGAGAGATAAAGCACTAATCTCTTCCAAACTAGGCAATTATAATAAATAATGTCTATTGTTCAATTTTCTCTTCCCTGCAGATATCCTGGACTGTGCCTCAGTTCCACCTTGCTTCTCCTTTATTTCTTTTCTTTCTTCCCTATGCTTTCATACAGTATGCATTTGTATCCCAGTTTCTTAGCAAATCTCTTTATTTCATTTTTATTTCTAGTCTTCAACTTTCATAATCCCACAGCTATGTGTTTTCTCAATTTATATGTGCCTAATAATAGAAGAAATGATTATATCATCAGTTAAGCAGACAAAAAAATAGAAGCAAATGGGAAATTTTCTGTTTGGTGGTGGTGGTGTGTTGTGTTTTTTGTTGTTGTTGTTGTTGTTTGTTTCTTTGTTTAGTGTATATCTTGTATGACTTTATAAACTCTAACAGTAGAAACATTATAAATGGTATTGTAATTCGTAGCCTGCTTGGGAAGAGGTGAATGTTATCATGTAATAAGTATACATCGGTTTTTATGGCTATCACTCAGATCAAAACCCTCTGCATTGACCAATTATTATTACTTTTTTCAACAGGAAAAGAATGCAGCAATTCAACACTTGTCCAGTCTAGTTAATGCATTGTGACGTTTTTCTAAGAGTTGAATTTGTGAACAGGCTAGTTTTGACAGTTTGAGACACTTGGTACTTTTCATTTCTAAATCATAAATTATTGCATAGCACATATTTGATGAAAATTGCCAAAAATTGAATCTAGAGGATGATTGATAGCTGAAAAATGTAGAACAAACAAATAACAACAACTACAAAAAGTTGGGTTCTGCTCAGCTGTTAGCAGATGCCAATAACAGAAAAATCCCTATATCTTAAACCTTTACTAACAATCGGTCTAAACAATCTCACTAGGAAGACTCAGAAATGAATGGGGAACATATCCATCTTTGAATGCCTTCATCTTTAGCCTCCTAACTTTAGATATCTAATACCTATTTCCAGAATACACCTAGACATGTCACTCAAATCCTTGAAAATCTGGTTGTCAATTTGGAATATCATACACCCAAAAAGTGAATCATCTCGAGGTCTCTTCTGAAGGACAGTAACTGCTTGTTCTCAACAAGACTGACTTTGTAGATCAGGCATGTGATGGAGATGGATGCGGTGTGAATATATTATGAGACAGCTGATACATTTCCGGAGAGCTATGCAGTAGAGCCAGAGATTAACTTTCAATGGCTTGTACCAATGCCTTGGACAGTACAGCAGTCTCTGCACTCCCACTTCATCTCAGCATTTAAAACCTGTCGAATTAGTAAAGTGAATTAACCTAGTATGTGACACTTCTTTCTCTAAAATTTCCAAGAAATTTAGTCTACAGTGATTATGATTTAGGCACTGGAAGGCCACTGGAAGGTCTTCCCAGAGACTTCTCTAGACTGAGCAACCCCAACTCCCTCAGCTTGTCTTCATAGGAGAGGAGTTCCAGCCTTTGGATCACCCTTGTGGCCCTCCTCTGGACTCATTCTAATACCTCCATGTCCTTCTTGTGCTGGGACCCTGGAGCTGAACCTAGGCACTAGGTGGGGTCTCATGAGGGCAGAGCAGAGGGGCACAATCCCCTCCCTCACCCTGCTGCCCATACTTCTGTTGATGCAGCCCAGGACACGGTTGGCTTTCTGGGCTGCAAAGTGCACATTGCCGGCTCACGTTGAGCTTCTCATCCACCAGCACCCCCAGGGCCTTCTCCTCAGGGCTGCTCTCAATCCATTCTCCACTCAGCCTGGGTTTGTGCTTGGGATTGCCCCGGCCCCTCTGCAGAACCTTGCCCTTGGCCTTGTTGAACCTCATGAGGTAGCACAGGCCCACCTCTCAGGCCTGTCCAGGTCCCTCTGGATGGCATCCCTTCCCTCCTGCGTGTCAGCCACACCACACAGCTTGGTGTCATTGGCAGACTTGGTGAGGGAGCACTCAATCCCACTGCCCATGTCTCTGACAAAGATGTTAAACAGCACTGGTCCCAGTACTGGCCCCTGAGGAACACCACTCATTACTGATTGCCACCTGGACATTGAGCCGTTGACTGCAACACTTTGAATGCAACCATCCAGCCAATTCCTTACCCACCGAGTGGTCCATCCGTCAAATCCATGTCTCTCCAGTTTAGAGACAAGGATATCATGTGGGACAGTGCCAAAAGCTTTGCACAAGTCTAGGTAGATGACTTAAGTTGCTCTTTCCCTATCCACCAATGCTGTAACCCTGTCATAGAAGGCCACCAGATTGGTCAAGCATGATCTGCCCTTAGTGAAGCCTTGTTGGCTGCCACCAATTACCTCCATATTTCCTGTGTACTTATCATAGTTTCCAGGAGGATCTTCTCCATGATCTTGCCAGGCACAGAGGTGAGATTGACTGGACTGTAGTTCCCTGGTTCTTCTTTTTTTTTCCTTTTTAAAAATGGGGGTTATGTTTCCTCTCTTCCAGTCAGTGGGAACTTCACCAGACTGGCACAACTTCTCATGGATAGTGGCTTAGCAACTACATTTGCTACTTCCCTCAGGACCTACAGATTCATCTCATCAGCTCCTATGGACTTGTGCACCTTTATACATGTATTCCTTAGAGTGTCTCCTACCTGACTTTCTCATACTGTGAGTGGTTCATCATTCTCCCAGTCTCTGCCTTTGCCTCTGGGTCTTGGGCTATGTGGCTAGAGCTCTTGCCAGTGAAGACTGAGGCAAAAAAAAGTAATTGAAATAGGAGTTTTCAAAGACTGGTTCTTAAAATAATCAACAAAGTCAGAATTCTGACTTTAATTCAATAATGTCTTCTTGGTTCCTTGTAGTGCAACGGATACCATCTGGATCTCAAAACAAGAAAAACCCTATTATAGAACCTTTTCTGACAAACTGCACATTAAATGAGCAATAGTATTTCAAGATACAAAGCCTTTTAATGGATGGATGTTGAATTTAAAATTTTGCTTTATTCCAGTTATTTTTTTATGCTAGCTCATTTCATTTTGATATCTTAAAGCAAAAATATCTGATTTTTCCCTCAAAACAATTTCCTTATGGAATGACGCTGCTTATCTGCCCACCTGTTTAGTAATCCTTTTCCTTGATAACTTTTAAACTCATCATGGAATTTCAACTAAATTTGTCAAAAGTTTAACATCTTAAAATACCTTACTCCCAGAAGTGTTCTAAAGATCAATGGTTGGATAAAAGAGAGAGCATTAATTAGCAATCACACTAAGGGAAAGCCAGGAGATTCAGCGCTTAACAGCACTTGGCTGGCCAAGTCAGCACAAATCTCATTTCTAATATGCTGCACTGCCTGCTGTGTCACTATCGTCTGTCAAAATCAAGTTAGGTTGAGTATATGAAAACATTGCAAGTATTTCTGTGTGGGTGTATAAAAACACAGGGAAAGTGGAATAAAACCAAGGGTCCTGTGGGAGAGAGTCTGTAAGGGACATTTGGGGCATGGGAGCATGGAAAGTTGTGGGGACGCAAGGGGAGCTGGAAGTACTCATGAGGGAGATAAGTATCTTAGGTAGAAAGTACCTGGGTGTAAGAGGAAACAAGGTATTGACATGGGGGGGTCATTGGGCTGTGGTAAAGGAATTGGGTCATTCTCAGGACACGTAGAAGAAGGAGGACATGCTGTTCACTGAAAGCCAGGCTTCATTAGTTTAGTGTAACTGCTTTTGCAGCATTGGGCTCATTTAAAGCTGACCAATAAAAAGACTATTCAAGCATCTAAACAATTGAAAATGTATCTCATTAAATATTTTGGTTTAACTGTAAAGAAAACAATACAATAGGAAGTGATGAGGCCACTGTTTTTCAAAAAAAAAAAAAAAAAAAAAGTAAAATTGTGTTTTGGTTCAGACCCAAACTATTTTTTCCACAGCTTGCTTCAGCCAATGAAGTGAAAAAATGGTTATTTACCTAACAGTTATATCTAAAAATATCTGTAACACAGGCATGGCCTGTACCTTCCGCTACAAGCTTAGCTGTGGGGACAGCTCCCAAAACATGCCAAGGGACCAGAACTTCCTATTAAGTTCTGGCCGATAGGATCTCAGGCTGCTCTTCAGAGAATTTGTTTCCTTGTTTGGCTGAAGATAAACAAGTTAGAACCAAGCTACTTGCTTCCGCAGATTGCAAACTTCCTAGGAGATGCTATCTTTTCAGCAACCACTGTACGAAACTTTCCTGAAGGTCAGTGCATACAAAATAATCAATTCTCATCTCCAGATTACATTTTGCATTGCCAAACACTGCTAGGGTTTATGAACTGGCTTCATGAGAAGAAGTCCACAATACTGATTGAAGATGTGATGCTTACTGCTGGTGACAAACTCAGTGGGGTATGGGCCGTGCCTGGGGAACTTCAATCTTCCAGAAAATTGATATTAACTCTTCCTAATGAGCAGTAGGCACGTAGCACCCACAGTATAAATGGTTTGTGGATAAGCAAAAAGCTGTATTCACAAATCCTGTCAATCAACACTTTGCAGCAATTTTATTTCAAAAACACAAAGATAGAGAGAGCTGGTCCAGGAAATTCAGCATTTTGAGGATGCAGCATTTCTTTTGTCACAACTAAGGAAAAGGTGGGATGAAGGCAAGTGCCATTAGCATTCAGCCAAGCAGCTCTGCACCAGCGTGGTAGGGCTGTGCTGTGCTCAGCTGCTCCGCTCAGGATTTGGCCACCTTTGAGACTGAGCCTGTGCCCAGAACCTCCCACAGACAGCATGAGGCAGGAGTGTCCAGGAGAAACCCCCATCATCTGATCTTTGCTGACTGCAGCAAAGTACTGTAGCCTCTTCAGCAGTGTGAGCAAGACCAGCATCAAGTCCTGTCATCTTGTGCCCGCTGACAACGTGGAGACAGTTTTGTCCTCCTGAAATAAAAATCTCGTTATTGTCTCTTCAGCTGATGAACCCTAGAGACTGATCTCCAGCCTGATGGTAATTCCCAGTTCAAAGCATATAGAAAAAGTTGGGCAGGATGCAAATTTGCACTGAGAAAAACAGAAAACAAAACAAAACAAAAAATTGATTCCATTACTTTATATGCTGAGGCAGTTTAGGAGTATGTTAGATATGTCAGACCTTAGCCTGTGGCATTGTATTTCCCTCAAGCTTTGGAGGGAAGGACATGATGACAGCATGGGGAGGGTTGGAAGTGCTGGCCCATGAAGGGCCATGAGTGGTTCAGGTGTGAAGGCAGCTGGGCCAGCATGATTGCATCCCAGCAGCAAGCCTGGAGACAAGGAGCAGAGTCTCCAGGCTTGACACAGAGTCAAGCTGACAAGGCCATGTTGGTTTTAATCCTCATCTAATGTCTGCACAGCACCTTGTGCCAAATGAATGAGCTCTGCTCTCTGCCTTTCAGTTTCTGGGTGTTGTTTCCCTCCTCCAGATATTACTGAGATGCTGTTTCCACCTGGCAAGTATTTTATGTGTGTGTATCACATAACAGAGCGTGATGCATAAGTCTCCTAAATCAAAACAGGACACAGACATGGGAAACAGGTGTTTGCAGCTACACAGGTGCATTATTGCAGTGCAGTCAGATCTAATAAACCCTGCTGATGTGCAAGATTTGCAGGCTTACCTGTCTTTTCAGATGCAGGCATCTCCGCAGTGCCCTCTAGGCTGTGTCACCTTGTGTGATGCAGAAAACCCTATGCCTTCTGGCTGCCACTCTGCCCATCCCTCTGCAACTGAAAGACATGCTGTTGGGTACAGGAAAGGGAGAAGCAACTCACTGCCAGCATAACTACCATTACCTGCATTAAAAACAAATGCAGCTTAGCACTGATTTTGCTCAAGCCACCACAGAAGCAAAGAGGGGAAACTGGAAGCAGTCCCCACCTAGAGGCTAGAGCAGAGAACTAGGGAGTGGAGAGACTGTTCCCAATTCTATGTTATTTTGTCAAAGCACATAGCTGTGCCTCAGTTTCCCTGTCCTGCAGAGGCTCCAGCACTCTTTACTTGCCTCCAGCATCTTCTGCAAGGGTTTTTCAATCAGCGCTACTGAAACAGTTGGTGCTCCTCATGAAGAAGATATGATAAAATTGCATATTACCATGAAAAACAGTTTGCTAAAAATAACTCTCATGAAACATCTGTCAAATTGAGAAAGTTGAAAGGCAGTGCTGTTTTAGTCAAGGCGCCAGACTCTGTGCTCCAGCCTGCTCTGCACTTTTGCTTTTTCACTTATGCAAGCAGCAGCCCCAGAATCTGTGCCATACTGGGGGGAAATAAATAAATAAATAAATAAACTCCACACATTACTGATCAGCAGCTTCAGCAGGACCTGTGCATGTTGAGGAACTCATGTTGCAACAGTTTTGGCTGAGTTACTTGAGAAATGCAGCAAGAAGGGCTCACCAAGATGCGTACTAATAGAAGCTGTGCAGTTGTTCTGATAGCTCGGTCTTTGTTTGCTGCAAACATTCATGTCAGCAATCAGCTTGCTCACAATAGACTTCAAGAAAGTCCAGCAAAAAAATGTTGCAAAGATCAGTCTGTGTAAAGGTTTTCTCTGTGGCTTCACCTTGTTAGATGGCAATTTTTTACTTTTCTCTGGAAGTTTCCAGTATTTGATCAGGAAGAAGAAAAATGCCACATGAAGTTAGGGGCCACCCTCCCCAAACAAATGGGAACAGCAGAAAATTGAGCAGATCAGAACAGCGGTAGAAGCAGGTTAGACGGTAACCAGTAAATGTGCAGAAATCAAACCCTGTCACCACCAAAATCACCAAGAGAAAACAGGGAGCTAAATTCACTGAGTAACACATTCATTCAGAGGGTTCCTCACTCTCTCAGCTCTGCCTCAGGGTATAGGTCGTGCCATGATTATTGGAATGTCACAGTAAAGGGGGTGAATGGGCAATGTGAAGGCATGTTCCGAACAAGGCACTGCCCTATCCATCAGGAGGTGTTTCCAGCCCCTGGTCATTATCATTCTCCATTGGCAGGTGGATGGATGTCTCTCACTAATAGAGTTCTCTCCTGATGTATTCATCTGGATTTTACTGCAGGCTGTATGCATGGCTAATGTTTTAGTAGCACTTGAAACCTCAAGCTTGAACAGCCTGAGTATTATAATACATATCATTCCATCCATATTTTTTTTAAGTAACAAGAAAGTATGAATTGGTTTGAAACCAATCATTTTCAATGCAAGGAAATATAGCTTTTCATCTGAACCACTATTATTTTCACTTTGTGGAGAGGAGAAGCAGCTTTTTCCTAAGACAGCAGCAATACAAAAGTAAGATTTTGGTTCTGGTGAAGGAACATAAAATCAAGATATTAGATTGCAAGTCCATTTATCTTTTGTATACATGCTTTTAGTCTCTTAGAATATATATCCTCCATTAGCAAATTTTCTGTTGTGGCACAGTAGGGTGCTTTGGATGCTGTTCCGGATAGTCCTACTAATCATGTCCATTGTACGGGAGCTGGTCTAACAGCTCATTACCAGCAAATGAAGGCAGTCCCATTTCCTGCCCAGCCTTACCGCTCTGCCCCAAAGTACAAGCTCCATCCCCCTGCCTTGGTGGCTGCTGTGCTGCATGTTGGAACTTACAGACCAGGAAAAGTGAATACATTCCAGTTGTGTTAGCAATCATTTCAGCTCACAGAAAGGTCACACCATCTCCAGCAGCACCCAACTGTAGTTGCACAGCACATGGTCTGCAGGCTCTGAAGGGACAGGAGGAAATGATAGTCAAATGTCCCCTTGGTGACAAGCTGTTAGATTGCCAAGGCTGCTTGCAGGCCAATGACATAAGATACCTTAAAAGTGTATCAGACCTTTTGGATAGACTGGCACATCCTTAAATAGTCATTGCCTGTTCAACAACTAGTTGAACATGAGCCAGCAGTGTACCCTGGCAGCCAAAAGGGCCAGCCATACCCTGGGGTGCATCAGGCACAGCACTGCCAGCCGGGTTAGGGAAGGGATTGTCCTGCTCTGCTCTGTGCTGGTGCAGCCTCACCTTGAGTTCTCTGTGCAGGTTTGGGTGCCACAGTGTAAGGACATAAAACTATTAGAGAGTGTCCAAAGGAGGGCTACAAAGATGGTGAAGGGTCTAGAGGACAAGATATATGAGGAGCAGCTGAGGTCCCTTGGTTTGTTCAGCCCCGAGCAGAGCAGGCTGAGGGGAGGCCTCATGGCGGCCTGCAGCTCCCTCACGAGGGGAGCAGAGGGGCAGGCGCTGAGCTCTGCTCTCTGGGGACAGCGACAGGACCCGAGGGAACGGCATGGAGCTGGGACAGGGGAGGGTCAGGCTGGGGGTTAGGGAAAGGGTCTGCACCCAGGGGGTGGTCGGGCACTGGGACAGGCTCCCCAGGGCAGTGGGCACAGCACCGAGCCTGACGGAGTTCAAGGAGCATTTGGACAACCCTCAGACACACGGTCTGATTTTTGGGTGTTCCTTTGTGGACCTAGGAGTTGGGCTCAATGATCCTTGTGGGTCCCTTCGAACCCAGGATATTCTATGACTGTGTGACTACATATTGCATTGAAGGTATTACCCAGCTGTGCCATCTCGTTTGAGGCACTGTTAGGAGGAGCATTAGACTTTCACCCAGGTAGCTGCACAGACTGCTTCCAGCATTTGCACCTGCTTGCTTGAAAACTCCTTTCACTGTAGTTAACTGCAATGCCAATGTGTGAATGAAACTAGGTCATGTTTCTGCAAAATCTAAATAAGGCATTATTAACACATCCATCAACTAGCAAGGTCGTGATACATTTTGCAAACTGTTCATTAATTCTGTACAAAAACAGTGACAGTTACAATGCTGTTTCCACAGCTGGGGGTGAAGGATGTCTCATATGCAAACCTACAACATATGTCTGGTTTGGGGATTTACCACCCTTTCCTTAAAATAAGTGAAGTGTAGATGAATGTTGGAGACATTCACCTGAACTCTTCAAAACAAGTCAGTAATTATAGCTATTAATCCCATTTTAGAAGAATTTTGTGAGTTGTGAAACACTTTTCAGTGTTATGAAATAGATTGTCTGATCCACTTGGGAGCTAATAAAACTCATCAGCAATAACACTTTCTTTCTGAGACACATCATCCTGTCTCAGAAAGGTACATGAATCCAAGAACATTGCACCTGAAACCTCAGTGACTTTACCACAGCAGGGGCAGAAGGGATGCAGAATAAGGCATCAACTTTCTGAGGGTAGAAGGAAACTCAAAGTCCTTCATGGAGGGGGATCAGCCTGGTGGGGAGTGTGATCCTACCCTGCTGAAGCCACCAAGAGCTTCTTCAAGGAAACCTCAAGGAGACCCCAAGGACAGCTGGGTCTGGTCAGCATCAAATCCCACTGTATGAAATAGAGAGTTCAGCCACATTATAAAGACACCATTACCTTTTCAGTGCAGAAAGGAGTTAATGTGCTTTATAATCACATCTTAACTTAATTTCCCTCAACTTTCCTCAGCATCTGCTTTTAAGCATGCCCCACCTGAACGCAATCATTCCATATTGGTACCACACAATTTAGTGCAGCTGATTCCTAAAAATACTTGGTGTCACCCCAACAATTTTAACCCTATATTCAAACTTCCATGATCACACAAGGAAAGCTGTGACATACAGGAGGAAATATTTACAGGCACTCTGGTGCTCACAAGTTATGGTTTCAGAGTTATACACGTGCCTTCTTTCAGTTTAAAAAGGATGCATATAACAGCACTACAATATTATTACACATTGTAATTACACAGCCTAATTACATGATTATATGTCTTTACACTAATTGCACAATTAAAAACCATTACAGAAATTATGTGAATGTTTTTGAATCAATTAAAATATGTTTAAACCCATCGAGCCACTTAAAAATATATATCAAGGGGGAGCAGGCAAATCTGCAAAATTCTTAGTATGGTACCCCATTGTACCCTATGAGAGAAATGCTGCTCCATATTTCTTGGTGCTGTTTTACTGTCAAATGAATGGGAATGTGGAAAGTCAAAGGTAAATGTTGAAAAGAACCATTCTGGGCTCCATATACTCAAGCACAGTTTTGTAACACTTTCTAGCATGGTTGCTCCATAGCAAAAGATTCAAAGGCAAGAGTTAGTGCCTGTGGCTTGAGAACCTGGAGAAGTTGTGTCACCTGAATGGTGGTTGACTGGATTGAATCCACCCTTATCTTTTTGGGCTTTGATCCAAATAGGAGAGTTGTGAACACATGCAAAGGGCAGGAAATTTTCAGAACAGGACTATGTCAAGAGATCTGGATAGAAAATAAAAAACATGTAGGGCCTAGTGCCACCAGGGAAGTTGAGGAAGATGGAGAGGAGGCCGGGTTGGGTGCTGGCAGCAGCTGTGGTGCAATCACATTTTCCAAGGGAAGATGCTGGAGGCCATCACCCAGCTTGCAGAGTACAAGCACAGACATGTACATAGCTTTTTTTGGATTCACAACATCTGGGTGCCCTGCAGCAAGGAGCACAGCTGCCACCTCACACCACCGAGGAGGGTCTGCAGAAGACAGGAGGATGGCCATTCTGCTGTTAGCAAGAGGCACAGGAGCTGTGTTTCTCACACAGAAAATCCCATTTTCCAGAGAACATCTGGCAGCCTATTGATGGGAAATTGCGGAGAAATCATCTTTCTACTGGGCATGCTTTTGCTGTCTGGAAACAAAGGCTTAATTTTTCAGGGCTGTCAATGTAATATTTTTCTGTAAGCATTAAACTCAGCTGAGAAAATTCTAAGCCCTGAGACATTTCCAGAGTGAGAGGGAACATGACTGGCTCATTTATTCCACACCTTGCCAAACTGCAGTCTCATTATGATCACAAGCATAGACAATGCATAGGAAACAATAATTTATTGTTTTGGTCTTTATCTTGCTTTATTTCTGTTTAAGCACTGAGGGATATTAATGTACCCACAGTACTTGTGCATGGATTAACAGCAGATCAGTAGCCTAATTGATGCAGAGTTAGTTGTAGGCTCCCAGCCCGGCCAGCAGTCAATGAATAGGTATTTTTCTAGTGTGAGCCTGCTTTGGGGAATCCCACTCACAGACTTTACAGTTTGTCTTTACGTGTGAAAGTGAGAACATTATTTAGGCTTTGATAAGCAATGCCTTCTACCTGCAGCATAACCATTAGAAGCTCAGCAGATGTGTTTCATGAGATGTATAACCCTTTCAAGCTCCTTTTTATCCTGAAGGCACAATAAAACCTTCACACAAGATAAAGATAGTGAGTATAACTTCCCTCGTTTTGTTCAGTCTCATGTAAATTTGTTCTGTTTACAGTTCATTTTGCAGTTTCATTCTCCATTCAGTCCATATGGTTATTTTGAAATATCTATATCAGTGTCTCCCCGTATATATCTCCCACTCCATTCTTTACTTTTATTTTCTTGAACAGCAGGGCTTCTCTGTTCAAGAAGCTGTTTCTTTTTCCTCTTCATTTCTCACAGTTCAATCATGTTCTCGTAAACTTTGGAAGATATCCCTGCACTTTGCTGGCACGGACTAAGGTGCATCCCTTGTAAGTTCAGACAAGGCTCAGCCTCCACTACCTGGCATGATATAAGTTGTTCTCCCTATCTTTGGTATTTCCTAAAGCAGCAAGCAGATGATGGAGTTTATATGCTGGTTTCAAGCACATTGTACCAGGGAGCTTATGACATCTGTATCCTTCCTGACCCTCACAGGGCCAGCAGAACCAGCTCTGCTTCTTCTCCTGTCTGACCTGAACAGAAATATTGAATTACCAAGATCTGAATTAGGGCTGCTGTCCAGTTCTTTGGCCCATCTGGGGGCTTCAAACCTCCATTTCTACCACAGTTCAGGGATGTAAGCATGTACCAAACAGAAGGGTCAGAGTAGCTAGCAACAGAGAATCAGCAGCACAGGCTAAACAAAAGGGTACATAAATCCATCCTGGTTAATATTTGTGAATGATGCTTACATTGTTACACCTACACTGCTGTAAATTTTACTAAATAGAGGATGGGCCACAGGCTACCCTCGTTTTTCCATGATTACAAGCTGTGATCCCATTACCAGGTAGCTGCAATGTAGAAATACTTTCATTTGGTTCTGTCTTGCATTTCTGGTATGTCTGTACTGCAATAGCATGGCCAATAGCAACACACCCTCTAACACAGTTCACATGGGATTCAGCTCCAAAGCCACCGGTATGTAGATGTGTACACACATGAGGTACCTCACATCATCAAGGGAGAACTAGTCAGCACTTGGCAATGGAGAAGTCCACATTGAAGTGTCCAGTGCCATTTGAGATTCCCAAATGGATGTGAAATATCCACACAGTGTTTTGGGAATGAACTACCATCTAGTTATACCTATTTTCATCCACTGGCTTTTAAAGGACCCTGGAGGGTTAGCTTTGATCAGATTTCTGGTCTTTAAGCAATTAATGAACACTGCAGCCTTCCTACCAGTGTAAATAAAACTGAAGTACAAAAGCAAAGCCAGCTCTTCCATCAGAGAAGGACCACCTGAAATCTGCTGGAGTGCACTTCTTCCACATCTAGTTTAGACTGTCTGGCTACATTAGTAGCAACTATATTAATAATAAACATGGGCATGGAAGGGGCTGAAGCACTGTCCTGGGCCATCCAGGTGGTTAGTGAGCTGTTGGCACATTCCCTGGCCCTGTTTTGACCCATTCTGGTTATCAGTTTCTAGGAGATGGTTTCGGAGATGACAACGGCCAGAGCCATTAGGTGTTAGCAAGATCATTTTGGATGGAGAGGATCTTGAGGGAGGCAGGGCTCAGGGAGTAGAGAACAGATGCGTGTTGTGCTGTGCTGCTCGCCCTCAGGACTAGAAAGCAGGACTTGTCTGGTTTTCATTCACTGGTACAGACATAACCCCATGTCCTAGCTTGCAGATCTGCTCTGGCAGGCTGTGTAAATCCTTCCTACATCGCAGCACTCTGTGCTGCTGGGCTTTTCCTGTTGTTTCTGCTGTTTCATTCCCCACTCCAGCATGCTCTGGTAAATCACCCTCCATATCCTCTCATGTAGCTCCTGCACAGTCCCCCCCAGCAATGTGAACAGAAGATTCCCAGCCTGGCCCTACACCACCACAGTAAATACACACTGCCAATGGCCTAAAACCATCCCTCTTACTGGAACTTACCTTTCTTTACTTAAGTAACAAAACAACATAAACCTTAACCTGATCTTTCTCTTGACCTTGGCAGTTTTCAGAGTTTTTTCCTTCTGCAGGGCTCCCAGGTTAGCCTTTTGGACAAGGGCAATGGGCATAGAAAACTGTAAATTAAGTATGTCTAGCAGGCTGGCCCAGATTTAGGAAAAAAAAAAAAAAAAAAAAAGAAAAAGAAAAAAAAAAGTGAAAAGTAGTTGGAGATTAAGCCAAAAAGAAAGAATTTGTGGTTACATCTGCCTCACTGAAAGATAAAAATGTTTCATAAACATAATGACATGTGGAAACCAAGTTAAATTAGGCATCAAATAAATCTGATAACATATGGTTACAAAGAAAATTGAAAAATGAAATATTTCAAGTGGCAGTTTTTTCAAATGAGAGATGTACCAATTAGTTTGGGGATTGCAGTTTACTGTGTGGCTTCTGTAGGGGACAGGAACAGGAGCAGGGGAGCTCACAGCACCTTGCAGGCATACACTCATGCAAAAAGAATTTCCAGAGCCAATTTTTGAAGTACACAGAGCAGGACCCATCCTTAAATATCTGCCCCTGTCGAGTCATCAGTGCTGGACCAGGAGGTCCTTTCTCAGTTCAGATGCAGCACTAGCATTAACATCTGCCCTGTGGTACTCTCAGATCCTCCTCCAGCCTGGTCATCCATCAGTGTCAGTTCTGCTTTTCCCCCCAAATTAGATTAATCTGTCATTCTGGAAGTGATAACTCAAACTATTTTCATACAGTTACGCTGCAGATAAAACGTCTGAATAAATTCTTTCTCCACTGTCTTATTTTACACCTCTGTTCCATATGGATGTCAGTGACTACAACAGGCTAAGGCTGGACCAGGTCTGTCCAGGCCTTCTTTGTCTGCACAAATTTCATTAAAACCAGGCTTTCATCCATTTTAGTTCCTGAGTGTCACAATACAATTTCTTCAAGGGTTAGATTGTGCCAATTGCTAAATATTCCACCCTATTTAGCATCTAGACCAGAAAGCAAGCTGAACAGTTGAAACTTTATGAGGCAAAGTGTCTCCCTGGCATCATGTCCATCAAATCCTGGAAAAATTGCCCCAGTGATACATTTGACCTATTAACTAAGGACATTCAATACAAGCCTAATTGATTTAACATGTGTGAGTAGGCAAATAATTTGAAAGGTTCTGCTACCAGAGTAATTTGTGGATAAATTCTGTACAATTCTACTATGTAACTAAATTTGGAAAATAAGTTCCTCAAACTACATTTCTGGCGCTTGGTTTCCTGTCATTGGTTTTGACAGGTTACCTCCAACAAGGTTTTCAGCCGCTCCACTGCATGTGATGTGATTTCTTAGTATTTTTGTAGAAACCTCCAAATGGTTGAATGCTCCTAAGGAAATTTGGTACTTGAGCAAGCAGATCATTAAATCGCAAAGCACACATCAGCCAGGCTGAAGACAGACCACGGCTGACCTTTATGCTTTTTGCTGCTTTTCATGGTTCAACAAGTGTGTCATATGCACAGACCATAGATAGTATTGCTTCTAAACACAACTGAAAATGCAGAGGGAAAGAAAATAATAATAATAACAAGTGGAGACATTTTTTCCCTGTTGGGACTCCTGCCAACCTTAATATGAGCAAATATATTTTTCCAGAAGAAATAAAAGAAAAAGTTTTTCTCTTTCTAAATAAGCGTAATATCAAGGGGACGATGCAGTGTGAGCACAGCAAAATACAGTCAAGCTTTACTTTCTATTAGAAAAACAAATAATTTATGACTTGAGGAAGAAAGTGAGTTTTGCTAAGTTATAGCTATTTTGAATACTATCAACTATTTAAGGTTAGAAATGCATTCTTTGCAGATAGAAAGGTTATTTTTGATAGTGGAACACAAGGAGTGATTACAAATCAACTTTTATTTTTTGGACATTTTTTTAATTTAGATTTCAATATTTTTCTTCTTTTTAATCCATCTGCATTCAAAAGGTAACAGCAATCTAGAGAAATTGGGATCAAATTTAGAAACCTCAAGGTTATCTTAATGCCTATATTCTATTATTAATGTACATAACCATTTTGTTGTGTGTGTTTTTTTTTTTTTTTCTAATCTGCTAGCATTCAGGAGAAATGCACTGAAATGTAAAAATTCTTCTCAACAGCAAGCAACAAGATTTTCTTGACATTAATTTGTGAAGGAGAAACCATCTCTAAATAAATTTTTTATAACCAAAGAGCCAATGCTCAGTTTGATCCCCTGTCATTCCTCAGACAGAAGTGAGGCAAAAGTAGCCCCAAGTGTTCACAAGCCTGATACAGCACTTTGTATTCCAGGAAAAAAAGAAAACCACTATGGGCTTTCTCCAACTTAAAACTCTGAAAAAGCAGAAAATCATCTTTCTCGTTGAGGTCAAATTGGGTAGATCCCAATCCACAGTAAGTAAACTTAAGGCATTTAGGAGTTGGGGGTTTACAGGTAGCCTTGAAGCCTGGTTCCCCATCAGTCTAAAATGAGCATCCTGGGTTCCAGCCTCGCCTAGAGGCAGAGCACACCCAAGGGTGAGGTGCCGACAGTGCTATGAGGAGCAGTGCTTTGAAACTTGTCTGAGGGACCATGGATCTGCCAGTATCAGTCAACAGGGAAGACAGGCTGAGGACCAGGCAGCACTTGGTGAGGACCAAAACATGTCTACTCCCCTCTTACAAGTGGGAGACGTGTCGGGGCTGGAGGTGTATGGAGATGGGGAGGGGATGTATCAAGACTCTTGCCCTGCCAGGGGCCTTGGTGGGGAGCGAGCCCCTCAGGCTGGAGAACCAAGCAGGTGGTGGTGGTGGCCACCCAGGCAGGTAGGCCTGCTGTGCCCCACGCCGGAGCTACGAGCAGGCTCTCACTGATCGAAACCCTTCCACTGTGCAGTAAATGAGCTCGCCGTGCTGCAGCTGGTGTCCGCTCAAAGAAATAAACTGAAAGCGGTAACTTTGCCGGGTCCCTGCTGCCTCTGCTGCTTGCAAATCTACGTTTTATGAAGCCTGATCACTTCAGTGGATGGCCTCTTGACCCCGGTGTCCATCTATCACACCAAGCAATGTATTTGCCAACAGGAGTATCCAGTTGGACAGTCAATCATTTAATAAGCTTTTCTTCTTACACAGAGTTTATTGATTTTTCTCTTTTAGCAATAGCAAGAGACTATATTGTCAGAGTAGGTGTTCTGCAGTTCTTGCATCCTTTTCCACACGTAGCCTTTGTTTTATTCCCCTCTGTACGATTTCCATCATCCTTTATTGCCACAGATACACTTTCTGTCATCTCTATGCCCCAAAGCATCTCATTTTCTTTTCACTTGTACCTTGATTAATGTCTTCATAAGTTTTGCTTTCCTCTTCCTCACTGTGGAGTAGTTGCCCTAGATGGCTCTTTGCTATGAAAACTTTTTTTTTTTAATTGTCATTAATTTCCACTTCTCTGTTTCTCTTTGGCAGTTCCAGTTATTTTATCTTGATCTTTCTATTGATTTCTTTATTTGACATGTTAGCAAGGCTTTGTTTAATTGTTGTTAAATCAGCTGATTAAATGTTCCTCTCTACCAGCTAAAATGCAATGGTTTTAATTGCCCAGAAATGTACAGTTAGAGTATAATTTGCCCTTCATTTCTGATTGTTTAATTAGGACTATTATAGGAAAGTCAATGGATTATACCATGGCCAAACTGATATAGGCTCACTAGAGACTGCAATCAAGCCGTTCAATTTTCAGTCAAATAACTCATTCTCCATCCTTTTGAAAATGCCTCACAGAGCCATTAGTCTTATTGTCTGTTAGCCTTCTCTATTTCCTTAAAAAAATAAATCAGGGAATATTTCTGAGCTTAACCACCAGTGAGTGGCATTGCTCAAGGAACAGCTTTCTCCTTTGTAACTCAGCTACCTGTGCCCTTGCATCCCAGGAGCAACTACTTTCTCTGGAAAGTAAGAGAAAGAAAATACATGAGGGGTCCTAGGGGAAGGAATGTGATCTGCGGAGGAGAGGGGAATTTTGGATTTCTGTCAATATCATTATGAGAGCAGACAATTACCTGCTGAGCATCTATGGGTGATCAGCAGATTACCAGCAGAGATTGCTGGGAACCACTTATGACCTGGAGGAAAATTTATTTTCCTGAGGGCTGAGATCCTGAAGGGTCTCAGAAATTAATTTTGGGATAATACAAGGCACTGCAATTTGAACTACAGGCCACATCCCTGTCTTCTCCAAGGGTTATTTCAGCCACATACCATTGCACTGTTCAAATTTTCACTCTTCCTTCTATAGCAAGCATATGGAGATTTTGACCATTTTTTTGAACTTTGAGTAAGGGAGTCACCATCATGAAAAAGTCTAGAGGCATCACGCTAGGATATTAGAATTCTCTTGTTTATTCCCAGCTGGGCTCAGCTCTCACTAAAGAGATGCCTTTTTTCAAATAAAATTATTAAAGCTTGAAACATCGTTCCATGATGCAGTCAACTTCCTTTTGCAGAGCCAAGTGTGGGAGTTAATTTTTGCCAGCTTTTTGCCATACGACTGACAACTTTAAAAAATAAAATAAAACAATAAAAAAATAACTACACCCAATTTCAAAGAAGGTGGGGATTCTTGTTTTGCTGCAGGCGATGTCACACCCATCTTATTTTGAGCTTTTTAGCCCCATTGAGTTCAATCCTGTTGCAGATTGAAAACAGTGTGGTTGTATTAGAAACCATTTGCCAGATGCAAGGGCTCGGCCGCAGCACAGCACGGCTGGTCTGGCTGCAAGCACTGGCTCATGGGAAGAGCAAGCACAGCTGAGCTCACCACCTAAGTGAGGGTGAAGCTCTCTAATAGGCATGTGAAGGATGTTGTTGTTCCACTGGGGAAAGAAATAATTGTTTATGTCTGTGGAACATGGTGAGATGGAGAGAGAGACGTGGAGGGAGGAAATGTATTTTGATTCAGAAAAAGTATTGAGTTTCAGATAGAAAAATGAACAAAGGATTTTCCGTGCTGCTGTGCATTTTGGAAATGGGCCCAAGGCACAGCCAGACAGGCTTTTCCTGGGAAATCCTGGTGTGACCATCCTGATGGAGAAGGAGGAGGAGGAAAGCAGGGGCCCCTTCTCCCCACACAGCCCCAGTTGGTGCACCAGCCCCTGCACATGTCCGGATGGCTCCAACAGGACTGCAGGGCTTGGAGGTGGATTTTATCACCACTCTTTAAATCTGACCCGCCTGTGCCCATCTCGGGGTGGGCTGAGACTTAACACATGTATATGAAAATTATCGCACTTTAAAAAGTATCATGCCATCTTCCTCAAGCACTGCAGACGCTTTCCCTTCCCTGAGCAGCTTGTTTCCAGCCCTCAGTATTAATGTGTTTTGCCTAATTTCCTCTTCAGATATATCTGGTTTCAGCTTTCAACCATTCATCCTTTCCCACTAGATTAAAGGGCTCTTTTCTCCCTGTGAAGATAGTTATTCACTGTAATCAAGACCTTTCAATCTTCTTTTTGATAAGCTAGACAAATTGTACTTTCTAAATCTCTCTCGCCGTTACGTGCCTTCTCCAGTCCTTGCCCCACTTTTGCAGTTCTGTGTGCCTTTCCCAGTCTTTCAGCACCCTTGGTGAAACATGGATATGACTGCACACAGCACGTGCACGTCAGCCTCAGCACTGCCAGAGAGGAAAGCCAGCTCCTGCCTCTGGCCAGCATCCCGTGTTTATCCCCCCAAGGTCTCATTAGCCTTCTCAGATATAACAGGGCTTGAGGTTTCATCTTCTTATTATTTGGCCTCTAAATCCTTCCAGGAAAAATAGCACCTAACAGGAGTGGCCATTATTTCTTCTTTCTTGGAGCTTAACTCTGTGTTTGACCGTTTTTAGGAACAGCAGACCCAGCTGGCCAAGCAACAGGGTCCTTCCCTTCACCATTTTACATGGCATCAATTCTTGTGTAAGCTCCAGATTTTGTCAGCCATCATCTAATGTGGCATCTGATGATGAATAGTCTTAGGTCTAGGAACAACCTCTGCACCCCCCTGCTAGTCACACCCCTATCTAATGATGGTGGCTTGTTGGCAAATTGTGCTCAGAGAACACGGTTTTAAACAGTTCATAACCTTTGTTTTATATGTGCTTTATTAAACCTACTTAGTGGTAACATTATACCCTGCAATATCAAGTCAAACACCTTTTAAAGTATTTTTTAATTGTATAAATCAAAAATTTTTGTATGTAAACTTGAAAGCTGGGGCAGTAGGAAAATGTTTGTCTACACTGGAGGCTTCAATATTGTTCTTGTAGTTCAGCAGCTGGAGGCAATCTCCAGCCATAATAGTAGCAAGCACTGCATGTGCTTATTTACCCTGGTATCCTACCTACCTCATTAGCAGTGCAATTAAAGAGCCATTTCAACAGAGAAACTCCTCCACATCAATTCACCAAGAAAGTTATGACAGTGCTAACACTGAGAAACAAATTTAATTTGTTAATAAGTATATTTCTGTGCAAGCATAGGCGTTTGCTTGGTGATGATTCCCTTATCCACATGCAGGGATAATCTACCTATAGGAGATTTTCTTTTGACATGGAAGGGATACTTGGCAATATCTAAGGAGCATTCATTCCCATCTGAGATTACAGACAGCACACTAAAAACCTGAAGTTCCTCATGGCCAAAGGAGGCAGCTTTGACTAGGAACAAGAGCAGCAGCCAGGGAGGTCATCACAGAATCACAGGACAGCCCAGGTTGGTCACAATTTCAGAAGATCATAAGGTCAAACCTTTCATGGAAAAAGGGATGTTAGGTGAGATTATCTTGCACCCTGTCCAATCACGTCTTGAAAACTGCCCGTGATGGGAACTCTACCACATCCCTAGGGAGGTTGTTCCAGTCACTAATTGTTCTCACTGTAAAAAAAATAAAAATAAATAAATCTTATTAATATAAATCAAGACAAAACTTCTCCCAGTGCAGCTTGTACCCTTGTCTTCTCCATATGATCATACATAGAATCATAGACTGGTTTGGGTTGGAAAGGACGTTAAGGATCACCCAATTCCAAACCCCTGCCATGGGCAGGGACACCTCCCACCAGCCCAGGTTGCCCAAAGCCCCATCCAGCCTGGCCTTGAACACCTCCAGGGATGGGGCATCCACAGCTTCTCTGGGCAGCCTGTGCCAGGGCCTCACCACCCAGGAACCATTTCCCCTCACACTGCAAGCTGCCTATGAATACTTGGTGGGGCAGTGTAGATCCCTGAAAAGTGGGTGCTACAAAATCATGGCATGACACTAGGACCACCTTGTGAATCTAACCCCAAGAGTGCTCTAAGGTGTGAATAGCCTTAGAGCACTCTAGACCACTACAGTAGTGCAATGGCATGCTATGTCTACATTGACATTTAGTTATTAAGATCTTTACAACTGTTTTTCACAATCACAAATCAGAAAAGCTCCATCTAAATATCCTATATTGAATATTTGAGTGCTACTATGACAGTTTCAGCAAAACTGATGAATTTTGTCTTCTCAGAGTCAGGAACTCCTTAGGCTATCATACAGATTCTCAAAAACTGCTGAACTGTTATGCTGAAACTTTAAAGAAAAAAAAAAATGCAACCACAGGCAGGAAGAAGACACAGAAAACTCCAGCCTAGATGATTAACGATGCGGGTCTGTATAAGCAACTGCAAACAGGAGCATGCAAAATGCTCAGCTAGGTGCAAGGTGCACAGCACAGCACCTTGTAGAGCTGCCATGGGGCAGAGGCTGGGAGAAGTGAGGGGCTCCTCCTATGCCCCACTTCTTCCTGCTTCCCAGCTGCAGGCCAACACCTCTGGATGATAACGCACCTTTTAGGAGTCCCTCTGTTGAAAGCAGTGGTGCAGGCTGCAGCGCTAGCTGGCTTTCTGCACAGAAATAGGTGAAGTGTGTACCTAAGGCATTCCCGCTGGGCTGGAAGCCAGTTTTCTCTGGGTTCCTTTGAAATCTGTCTCCTGTTTCATTGCAGTGCTTCAGACTAGCAACTCTTTCTTCTTCATCCTTTCCAGCTGGAGCAAGGGCTTTTTCCCTTCACACCTACCGCTAGCATGGCTGCTGTGGGCTGCAAGAAGGCTTGCGGTGGTCAACCTTTTCCTAAGGACTTCTGTCTTTTGGGGGACCTAGTGGCTTTCAGAAAGGGAACATCGAACAGAACCAATTCCAATCTGAAAGCACCCAATATCTATAGTTACATTTCAGAAGCCTGGCCCCAGTGTTCAGTGGTGGAGAGGGGCAAGGAGCAGCTCTTCCATCCTTCATGAGCATCCACAAAGAGCCGAGGCAGCGCCCAGGGCCAGTGTGTCTGTCTTTTTGCCTGCCCAGCTGGGCTGAGATGACCTTTATTGCACTCCACTGTTCCACATTTTATAAATAACTCAAAATTCACTGCATAGGGTGAACTTAAACTAGGCCTTTCTTCCTCTGATGTAAGAAGCAGGAATGGCTGCTTTGAATTAGACCCCTTGGTGTGCAGCCATTGGCTGTATGAAGAATGACATTTTCCTTCCATCTTACATACACAGATGATACTTTGGTTATGGTTTCTCTGAATGTTTTATATTACAATTTTGCCTTTGAAACGTGCACCTTTTGGAGTTCACCTCAATCTAATTAGGTCTCTTTTTCTCCTGGGGAGATGAGGGACTGCACTAACTGTGTCTGAACTGCAGGGTTGGCCACCCTGGTGCCCCATACAATCCAAGCTGGATGAGTGGTGGGGAAGAGGAGCACGGAGGCAGTTCTCAGCCATTGCTGTATATTTTACTCCTTGTAGTGGCAGTACACCAAATTGCTGCTTGCAGAGAGTGCCCCTGAAAAATGCAGGTGCAAGGGTGCCAGGCGGGAGCAGGGGAGCCGTGACACCAGCTGGCTGCCAGCTCGTCAGGCTCAGCACTCATTCCAGCCTGCAATTTCAGGCAAGTGTAGCTGCTCATCCCAGGGTTGAATTTAGGTCGCCACTTATCTTTGAACATTTTTAATGATTGCCTACCACATTTGCTAATGATAAATGCTAAACATAGGGGAAATTTTCAGGCATGATATTGCTAAGAGTGGTGGGTGCTGAGCAGTGCTGGCAGTTTCCAGCACCTGCTGAAGAAAGCAGGAGGGAGATGGTGGTCCCCAAAAACACAAGGCTTTGGATGGGACACCAGGAGACCCATGCTCAGGTGGTGCAAAGGAAGTGCTCATCCTCTGCAGCAGTGCCGTCCGTTGGCCATGCAGGTCAGAAGAGAAGGACTATGGCAGTAGCATCAGCTGGAAGACATCTTTTCTTAAGGACAGGGTGGAAACTCTCTTGAACTTAATTACAATGGCTCTACTATTAAACTTACGCATGGCATTTATCTAATACTTACATAAATGATTTTATTCTAGTCCTGCATAACAGTTATTCCTGATTTATACTGGTCTGAGACCTGAATCTCAACCCTTATCTAGTGTGCTGCACAGTAATTTGTCCTAGAATAGCCTGGTTTTGCAAGTGGACATTGTAATGAGAGCTGTTCCCTGTATAATAATTTTGCTTCAGAAACTGATTACTCATGATTCCTATCAGATCTGAATTGCAGATATCTGGGGGAATATAGCACCAGGATGTTTTAGATCTAAATTGCCCTACTATCTGTTCTACTGCATCTCTCTTCTAAAACAGACTTTATGTTATAAATTACTTTATAGATTTGTAAGGCATGGCATAGAATCATTATATACCCTGTAAGTGCTTTAAAATTAATTTGTTCTTGAATGTGTCCATGTATGAATGAATTTGACATAAGCCTTTCAATTTTATGCTCTGCTACAGAAAGTGTACAAAGTAAAAACTGTAAATCAACCTCCACACTTGCTGAAATGACTGCTCAGCTACAAAAAGAGTCTGCCTGATATTTAAAGAAGATTTAGATACAAAAATAATAATGTGTGCAAGAGAGCTGCCATACAGCTTTGGAACTTTCCAACCTAAAAATGGTGAGATTTGTGACACGGCATCCATGTGCAGATCCTTCAGGTTTGGGCTGGCTCACGGAGTGGCAAAGATCATGGAAATGAAGTTGTGACCACAATGTCTTGACCACTGCGTTGGTGGAGCTGAAATATTCCCCAGCAGCCCTCCTATGTGTGCAGGTATAACTGATGGGCATGGGATGTCACAAAGTGGTGGTTTAGATGCACGTGGTGTTTAGAAGCATTGAACAACATTTAGTAGCATCAGCAGTTTTAGTACTTACTTTTATTAATTAAAAGTGCCACTGGGGGTCATAACACAAATATTTATGGATTTGGGTCAATTTCAGTGATAGTTGTATCTGAGAAATAGTTTCAACCTAGGTGGTTGCTTCCCTCTTCCCTGCCAGGTGTACTGGTGATGGTGCAGGACGTGTGGCTCCAGCCCACCCCAGGAGAGAGGAGCCACCACTGCCCACCCTATAGGACAGCCACAACACATTCATCATGCTGCCAGGAAATACGGGGGAAAGTGCCTGAAATTTCTTCTTTCAATATGGTTTAATACGGTGTAAGGGGCCTCAGTGGTCATTACCACCAGGAACAATACCAGCAGTGCTGTACCCAACCGGAGGCTGCAGCAGGAGGTAGAGTCACTCTAGCATGTGCCTTTTCCCTTGTGACTGCTGTATATTTGCACAGTTGCACTGAAAAGTAAAACAGCCACCGCAGGAGAGCTGGAGAACATCTTATTCCAGGTGACCTCTGTCTGGAGTTGGAGAACATCTCTGGTAAAAGAAAGCTTTGCCTCAAATCCATGCACTCAGCAGAGTGTCGTCTTGACCTCACTGAATGCCCTTTCCTTTGAGGACCAGGTCAGGGAAGAAAGGCTGCCATTTGGCTCTTCTTCTTCGTGGTGCCAAGTTTTTTTCCTCTACTTTTATAACTCGTCCTTCAAATCTTGTATTTAGCTGATCTGAAATTTTTAGGTTTTCATTTCAGAAGGTTGATAGAAAGCTTCCTTTTTTCCTGGTTCTGCTGCTGAACCAAAAATAAAATCAATAGCTGCTACAGTTCCAGCAGAGAGATCCCGCACTCATGCTGCAGTGAGTGATACGGGGAGTCTGGGGAGACCTGAGACAAAAGCAACAACTTAAAAGGGAAAGAAACTAAAAGGGACCTGGCCCAACTGCCATGGAGATAAATATTGAAATTCCTGTTGACAGTAGTGATTCAGCAAAGAGATCTTTGTCCGTAATATCACAGGTGAGTTTACTACATAAGGATAAAACATGTGCCTCAGAAGCAAAACCAAAACATTTGATAGGGGAAAGGACTTCAAGAACTGATTTTTAAAAAATCATACCATGACGATAGCAACACAAAGGGATGAAAAGTGAAGTTGTGTTTAAACACAATTATTAAAGAGCTGCTTAAACAGAAATATTACTTATACCCAACTATACCCAACTCTTTTTTTTTTTTTTTTTTTTTTTTAAAGCAGCTTTTTAGGCAGGCAATTATCCTTATTCCTAATTATCCTAGTATACAAGTTATATTAATAATGCTATTAATGAATGCCTGCATGAAAAATGCTTGGTTCTTTTTTCAGGTGTGGTTTGTTGTTTTTTTCCAAAGTCAATAGAGAAACCTTTTCTTCAAATGTTTATGTTAAAAACGTGGCAGAACTACTGCTACCCTTGCCACTCAGCCTTGCTAGAAGCCTCCCTGGGGTAGCTCCAGGATGCGAGCAGGCCCTCAGAGCCTCACGCTCCAGTTCCTGCTTTGCTGACAGCTATGTGCTGCCTGCTCTGATGCAGAAACCAAGTCAGGGCTCTTTCTGTTCATCCCTCTGCCAAGCAGTGTGTGAGAAGGAGAAAAGTGCTTTCTCCTCCGCTCTCCAGGCTCCAGCAATGAAGGTTGGCCTGGCTTTACAGTCTCCATCCAGCAAAGCTTTTAAATGTGTGATTAATCCATCCCCATTAACTTTTAGTAAAGTGCAGACACAGCTAAATTTTGTCAAGTGTGACCTGGAAGCGTATTCCAATTAAGGCATTTTGGTAAGTGCTTTGGTGAGCAAGGATGGGCAGCTGATATGGGACCACAGAAGGGCAGCAGGGAAGGGGAGACAAGCATCTAGTGGCATTGAGGCAGAGGGGACTGAGAGGGCTGAGAGTCAGCCTGTGACTCCAAAAAAAACACTTCTATTTCAGTACTTTTGATGGCTCCAGTGGCACCTTCTCCAAATCACTTCACTGTGCCATTAGAACAGAGTTAATAACAGCGACCTCCTTAGCAATGCCGCTCTGAGATTTACCCAAAGAGTACATTGTGAAAGCCAAGTATTAATGAACTTTAGTGAGATTACCTGACTTTGGTAGTAATTTCCATTATCTCTCTCAAAGTTGTTTGAAGTCCTCGTTTCTGACCTTGGAAACACAACTAGGAACTCCCTGGTGTCTTCCAATGCTTCACATGTTCATGGTCGGTATCTTCCCCACCAGGGAAAGGATGTAAAAGGAGATGTGAGTGAGGGTGAAATGTTCAGCACACGGGCTTAGATTAACCCTCCAAACATCACAAGAAGATTTATGGGCAGCCAAGACAAAGCACAGCTCTTCAACTAGCAGCAGGTTGCATGTCACATTCATGTGACCCAGCATCAACAACGCCAACAGCAAAAATGCCAGCTTTGGGGCAAGTTGTTTTCAAGAATACAGACAACAGCATAGATGGAAAGGAAGATGAGAAAAAAAATGAACAGGATAAATAACAACCAGTTTCCAACTGTAGAAAGATCATGGCGGAGGAGGTGCAGGAGGAAGAAATGAGAGGACAATGCCCCTGTTGGAATGGGGAAATGGAGAGGGAGGAGAGCTGGGCTTGGTTAGAGAGGTGCCAGGGAGAGGGGGGTGTGTGGGAAAGGAAATGTTTCACTGGAGACAGAGGGAGGTAATGAAGGAAAAAGGGGCAAGATTTCATTTTTCTGAAATTACAGAATATATAATGGCTGCGACAGTTCTTACAGCTGAATTTAAAGGGAAGATGTTTATGGAGATTAAAAGAATTGACAATAATTATCAAGAAAAGAAATGATAGAGAATAAAAATAAGGCTGTTGATCAGATCTGAACCTACAAACAAGTTGTATTATTCTCTTAGGACCTAAGGGCCTCATCCCACTGCCAGATGATGTGAGTTTCTTTTGAGATCAGCTGAAAAGCCTGACACTCAGCACCACGCAGGGCTGAGCCAAATGGAGCAGGGCACTAATTCCCAAATTATGTGCCCAGAGTACTCCCTGATACCCAGGCAGCCTGACACCACGACTGCTACCTGCCTTTGGTACGTGGGCTGGTAATTCACTGGTAGGTTGGTAAAAATGACTCTGATGATCCCCATTCGGAAACCTGTCCTCTGCAAAATGCTTCAAAGGAAAGATTCGTCGTAGGAGATGTGCATAACCAAAAAGCGCTAAAGACTTTATTGTTCAAGAAAAATGTATGAATCGCTGTCATCTAAAATAAGCAGCTAGTGCGGTTTGATGTACGGCAGAAACTTGCTGGATGTTACAAAAATAGCCCCTTGTATTAATCTGACAGGTCTGGCCCCCATGGAGGTGCACAAAGCCTTAGCACTAGCTAATGCCTTCTGATGATGCCTTGCTGAGTCACTACATCACCAGCTCCTGACATAAAGTCTTTGTCTAAATATACACTATGTGCTTCTCTAATTGCTGTTATGTGTAAAATAGGGCATGCGAGGATGGTACAGGTTTCAGTGGCTGAACTGTGATATTTAATTATAAGAAATGAAATCTCAGCATCATAAAGATTGCTTCCATTAGGGATCCAACAAGGCTTCTAATGTCTTACTGCAAGATGTCTGTGGCTTTAACTCACTCAAATCTTTCTTTTTCCATCAACAATAGAATTTCATCTTAAGAAACAAATTAAACAAATACTTTTTATACCAAATATGCTTAACCTAAAGCTTTCTCCCTATTATTTCATAAATGCTTTGAGATTATAGAGGCTCAGCCAGCTTAGTAAAGATGAATTGCATGTGATCCTGAGAACACAACCACTGCATTAGTTATTCTTCCTTTCAGTTGTGTTAGGCTTTTTGTAAATAATCAGCATGTTTAATCAATGGAGACTAATTAAGAAGACACATCAGGGCAAGTTTTACTGTTGTATTACACAGAATCACAGAATTTTTCTAGGTTGGAAGAGACCTCAAGGTCATCGAGTCCAACCTCCAACCTAACGCTAACAGCCCTCCACTAAACCATATCCCTAAGCTGTACATCTAAGCGTCTTTTGAAGACTTCCAGGGATGGTGACTCCACCACTTCCCTGGGCAGCCTGTTCCAATGCCTCACAACCCTTTCTGTAAAGAAGTTCTTCCTAACATCTAACCTAAAACTCCCCTGGCTCAACTTAAGCCCATTCCCCCTCGTCCTGTCACCAGGCACGTGGGAGAACAGGCCAACCCCCACCTCTCTACAGCCTCCTTTAAGGTATCTGTAAAGAGCAATAAGGTCACCCCTGAGCCTCCTCTTCTCCAGGCTGAACAAGCCCAGCTCCCTCAGCCGCTCCTCGTAGGACTTGTTCTCCAGGCCCCTCACCAGCTTCGTCGCCCTTCTCTGCACCCGCTCAAGCACCTCGATGTCCTTCTTGTAGCGAGGGGCCCAAAACTGAACACAGTACTCGAGGTGCGGCCTCACCAGAGCTGAGTACAGGGGGACGATCACCTCCCTAGCCCTGCTGGTCACGCTGTTCCTAATACAAGCCAGGATGCCGTTGGCCTTCTTGGCCACCTGAGCACACTGCTGGCTCATATTCAGCCGACTGTCCACCATCACTCCCAGGTCCTTCTCTGCCTGGCAGCTTTCCAACCATTCCTCTCCCAGCCTGTAGCTCTGCTTGGGGTTATTGCGCCCCAGGTGCAGGACCCGGCACTTGGCCTTGTTAAACTTCATGCAGTTGACCTCAGCCCATCGGTCCAGCCTATCCAGATCCTCGATTAAAACCTGTTCATTGCCGTAGGCAAGACATCATCAGTATTTCTAGATGCAAATTACTACCTGTGATGCACATCATGGAGAATTTTACTGTAACCATTAACAAAGTAAAAAGAATGTTTTCACTGGATACAAACAGCAATACCCAGGTTTACAAATGCATAACCAAATGCAAAATTTACCCATGTATATGATATTTGAGAAGAAGGGGATTATAACAAAATTGATTATTTCTTCCACCAGCTCTAAATTCAAGGATCCCAAAAGACAAACGATTCTCTTTAGGTTTGCTCTAGAGCAAGACTGCTTTACACACATTCAAATAAAAAGTCAAGTGCTAACATCAGTTATGCCACTGTAAATATGGACTTTCTTTGGTGACTTTAATAGATTTTTCCAAAATTCACACTAGTAAAAAAAACATTTGCCACTGTCCCAAACTGCTGATTTATATGCCAAATAATAGGGTAGAATAAATGCCACTTAGGGCCAGATCTTTATTCGCACAAACAACTGCATTGATTTAAATAGGATCAATCAAGCCAGCAGGATTCTCCCAGGCGATGTCTGTGTTAGTAGGAGGAGCGGTGCTGCAGGGTGAAGCAGCCGGTGCTCGGGGCCCAGAGCCCGCACCAGCGGCGTGGTACAGAGAGGTCGTTATTTCAGCTGAGCTCCTGCTTGGCCCCATGGCTGCCAATTATCGGCTGGAACAAGCACAGTGAGTGGGAAATTCACCTCAGAAATGTTCTCCCGATCCCAGACAAAACATGAGTGTGGGCACATCCCTGGGTGGCCCTGAGCCCGGCAGTATTGTGTGAGCATTGCAATGGTTTACCTAGAAAAAGCAGCTGGGGACCAGTATTCCCAGTTCATCACCAACTTGCAGGTTGTTCCCATGACTGGACTTGCTCAGAAGAGACCCAGCCACTATATACACTTAACCTGCTTAAAAGCCTGTACTGTATGTGTATTTTGGGGTACAGACTGATGCAGAAAGTAAGGCCCAGTGAGAGGTACATCCCTTGCTGAATGATGCCAAGAAGGCACCAAAGGGAGGACAAGAGTTTTATGTCTGAGCATAGTAAAACATAATTAAACAAGGATCAGAAATGATTCTTCCTATGGCTAGGTGATGTTTATGCACACATGGAGAGGAAACAGTCTTTAACGTAATTAAAGGGTTGTCAGGAGCATCTCCTGCTGAGAGAAGTTGTCTGGGGCCTGAAGTGCCCCAGGAGACTTGAATAGGGAAACTGACTTCACTTGCATACGTTTTGTGCTAACCGGGTGATAACTAAGCCTTCATCTCCACGGGGATGGCAAGCCTCAACCAAGGCCCACAGGACAGGCGATAAGTGCCTGAGCTCCCCTGGGCCTTCTTCACAGCATCTTGGGGGTGAGATTGCACATCCCTTGGTGGCTGCACAGCCAGCGTGTCCCGGGGGCAGGAACAGGAGCAGAAATGTCCCCGGGTACCCTGGGGAAAGCTCGCGTGTCTGAGGAAAGGCAGAGTACAGGGAGGAAAGGAGTTTCCATCGGTGCATGCTTGAACAGGGTTTTTGGCTTTCCTAGGACTTCTCCCAGGTGTGCCAAATTGTTGTAATGCTGCTGACTTGTAATGACTGCCCCCCAGTCTGCACCAAACAGCCCCGGCTCCACCTGACTGGGATGTGCCGGCAGGCAGCCAAGTGCAATTACATCCCTACAAATGCCTAATTGTTGCTCTTGCAACACAGGAGGTGAAAATTAAAATAGGGGAAAAAGTAAATTGCTGTCAATATCACTTATTGGCCAAGGTATTTTACCTCACTTTTGTTTTCCCAGCATTATAGAGAAGAGAGCTGTTCTGCTTTATACATCAGTACTCAGCCAATGTACATGCCCTTCAACATCCCTGTTCCATCTTTCATTGCATAAATAAAGGTAGGAGGCAAGCCAGCTCCTTCTTTCAGGAGGCTGTCCAGTGCCAGTACACACGTAGTCACAGCTTCCAAGAAAGATAGAAATCCAGCAAAATATTTTTTTTTTTGATTGTTTTGTTGTTGTTGTTGTTTTTTAAATCTTACTGCTTACTGTGAAGCTTTAGAAAAGTTAATATTTTGATTGGTTTCACCAGGAACATGTCAGTAGTTTAATCAATCCATTTAGATACTTCCAGCTCCTGTGTCTAATTTTACTGGTGCATCTTACATTTCTTCTATATTAGTTTCAGCGAGAAAATATGTCTGATGTTTTTTGGCTACTTGTGGTTTATACGTCAGCTTCACTTCTGAATTCTTAAATTATTTTCCAAACAGTTTTTAGATGATAGTGGAATCATTGATCTGTGTTCTTGGTTAAGAAATGATTGCTTTAAGATTCAAATTCTATTTTAGCATCTCCTTAGGGGTTCCTCTTGAGCAGCAGAAATTTAGCCCAATTGATCGCTCTGCCACTCCTGCAAGAGGGACTCTTCCTTCTTCCATGCTTGTCACAGATTTTTAGCTGTTCAACAGTGTCATATTTAGATGTGCAAGCACACATTTTTCTCTTGATATAAATCCTTCAGCTTCTGGGTGACCTTTTGTACCTTTCCTGATCAGACACAAGAGGTTTATGCACTTACGTAAAGTACCATAAACTGACAATAAACTATCTGAGTAGGTGATAGAAGATACTGTCCTCTGAGGTCTGAAGTATCTTCAGGTTCCCCTGGGCTTCCTTGGGGCACCAAAGGTGTAGGATCTCACCGGAGCAGACTTCCATGGGTGCATAATTAAAAACACAAACCGCAGCCGCCCTTCAGATCTAAGCAATTAAGATGTCTTGTGCATATACGGCTTTGGTAGCCTGGATTCTTTCAGATGGTACCAATGTTTTTGGAAGTATGATCAAAAATCATGAGCAATGTATCATCAAGGTTCAGAGATAGTACGTTATTACTCTTGTATCTCATCTAGAAGAAATACTTCTGTAGATCTTTATTTACTGACATGGTTTTATCTTTAATCTAAATCATTGTTTTGATTTGTGCATTTTTATTATTATTTTACACCCTTATTCAAATATTTATGAGGAAGCAGGGTTAACGTAGTGCTTACATTGTCCACTGGTCAAAAGATGTTACCAAGATTTTTTTTCTATAATGACAGATTAAAAAAAAAAGGCAAGACAATAATTTTAGATTACTTTGCTTTTTTATGTATTTATTTATATTCTGTCACTATTTGTTCTCTGTTAATCTAAGTTTTTTCATCCACCTCCTTAGTAACCCACTGAATCACTCCTGGCTTTCAGAAAGTTCCCTGTCTGAATAAACTGAGACAGAAATCCAAACAATTCACACTCTCCACACTATAGCAAATAATGAGATTGATTATAAATTATACTACAATGTGTGAAATCTCATTTGATTATACCTTAACTATTCTGTTTTTCCCTCCCTACCTCACAGATGATGGAAATGCTTAAAACAAGTTAAGGTAGTGTGACACAGACTAATGTAAGTGTGAGCATGGCATCCAGGGGACAAACTGTGAAATGTTTGCGCGCTTCTGCCAAATTACATTGCATGGCTTTCTGCTGTTGTCTTGTGTTTCTGATGTTAGGCAGCATGTTCAGCAACATGTAAGTGTTCCATTTGATTTTTATATTCCCGGCTTTGGTTTTGTACAGTCTTAATAATTTGCCTTTTTCAGTAGCTTGTGGCAACTGCTTAGTGGCAAATCTGCAAGCTATGTATGTTATTTTGAGTAGCGTTAAGAAGCCCCTACAAGGATCAGGGCTGTGTTGGATATGGCTCCTCAGAAACCTGCTGTAGAATTATTTAAGTCTGAAATTCAAATGGATCAGAAACGGTATCTACACTTCTCCTGTGCTTGTTGCTGAAAAGCAGCAGCTCCCCGTTTGCCTTTTCCAAAATTTAAGCCTGATACTTGTGCATCTGGCTGCTGCGTACAGCTCTGCTATGCACATCTGGGCCTTCGCCATGTGAATGCTTTGTCACCACTCTTCTGTTGTACAACATCTTACTTCATGTGACAGATGCCACGCTGGAATTAAAAATGCTATGTTTTCACAGTACTCTGTTTAAAAAAAAAAAAAAAAAAAAAGACTACTATGAACAAAGAGAAATTGTGGATGCCCCATCCCTGGAGGTGTTCAAGGCCAGGCTGGATGGGGCTTTGGGCAACATGGTGTGGTGGAAGGTGTCCCTGCCTGTGGCAGGGGGTTGGAACTGGGTGGTATTTTAGGTCCCTTCCAATCCAAATTATTCTATGATTCTAAAGATGATATGATCCTGTGTTTACATATTTATTTAATCTTACTGTTTATAACACTTATGAAGGTGACACAAACCACAGTATCTTTGAAACATATTTATCCAGATGGGAGTCCTGGTGCTGTCTAGTATTGAGAAGAAGAGCTCAGTTATTCCCTGCCTGGGTTTCTGTTTGCCTGGGATTGCCACTGTTGTTTTAAGTGCACCGTATTTTTTTATCATGAGGATGATCAAGCATTGACCAGGTTGCCCAGTCAAGGTAGTGTCATCTCACCCCTGGAGATTCTCAGAACTTGACTGGACGTGGCCCTGAGCAACCTGCTCTAGTTGGAACTTCTTTGAACAGGAGATTGGACTGGATTGTCCTCCAGAAGTCCTTTTCTACTTAAATTTTTCAATGATTCTACAATTGCCTGACTGTGTTGGTGGAGAGTAGAGTAAAGCTACCAAAATAATTTTCACTGTGCTTTAAGTTATCATTTGAAGCTAGATCACCAGAGGTCAATGCACCAGTCACTGTTCCACTTTTCTGAATAATAAAATGCTAGTTTTTACTCTCAGTATAGCCACTTCAGATACTTGCAACCAAGCTACACATAAAGAGATTTGTTGTGTTTTCTTATCATGCCACGAAAACATCACTCTGTTGTACGCTATACATGTAATATGTATGGAGACACAGCAGCTGTTGTGTGGGAGCAGAATGACTTATCAGAAGCATATCTACTTACAAGTTATTGGACCTATGCCAACTGACACTGACTGCTGTCTACATGATGTTTTTTACAGTTTTTCTCAATTTTGCCATGTAAGATCCCTACCTCTGTTCTTTAAGACACTAATGATTAATGCCAGAGCTGAGAAAATCCACCTGGTGAGCAAGGTCACCTTCTCTATCGTCAGTAACAAAGGAAAACACCAGGCTAACAAGGCTAAGGAAGTCCTAATTAACATCAATGGTGAACTAAAAGCTAGGGGAAAATAGAGCAGGCAAATTAAGACTCTACAGAGGTAAGATTATTTTTTGAAACCATTGCAAAAGCAGCCTGGAAGCTCTATTTTCAAATACGGTTAATGCTGGGGATGGGTTGCAGAAAAGCAAGGAGTCAATAACAGTTTTGTGAGTTCAGTGCCTCCCTCTCCCGGGTGAGCTCCTGCAAGCAGTCAGAGTCTCTGAGACTCAGCCGAGGCCCCGAGGCAGGAGCGCTGTAGACCCTTGTTACTACCTGCTAAAAAGTCATCATGCTCCTTCTTCAGCTCTTCAAGTCTCGCTGCACCGTGCCACAATAACAAGAAATAGTCCATCC
The DNA here is from genome assembly GCF_964211825.1 of Aythya ferina. Classification (NCBI taxonomy): domain Eukaryota; kingdom Metazoa; phylum Chordata; class Aves; order Anseriformes; family Anatidae; genus Aythya; species Aythya ferina. The sequence continues at coordinate 193,335,487 of NC_140296.1, read as the reverse complement.
TCCTAAAGCATCTAGTTAAGCATTTTTGCTCCCATTTTCTTCTCTAATCTATTCTTGGTCCAAAACTCAGATTACCCAAACTGGGCTAATTCCCGTCAGATGCCACCTCCCTCTTCTCAGCTCTGAGAGCGAAGCAGGGAAACAATTCCCTAAAGGTACTGCGAGCTACCACTGTTGGGGAGGCTTTAGGACAAATCAGTCAAACTTGGCAGAAGTGACATTAGTGCAATTAGGCTGCCTTGGGACAAGGAGCAGTCTGCATGACCTCCTTAAGTCCTCTCCTGCTGCGTTTTTGCATGATCCTGTTATTTTAAATGATGTTAACAACTGCAGCCACAAAATTTAATCACCATTTTAAATGGTGTGCACATTAAGTGCCTGACACCAGGACACAAATTCATCAGTAGGAGAGGGCAGACCTGCAGAACCGCCGCAGGCTGTTGGATGTCACCGTCTCACCTGTGTGCAGACACACATGGGTGCAGGTCCACCACACACTGCTTCTGCCTCTCAGCATGGAAAAAGGATGATATCACGTAGTCAGCCAGCTTCAGCAGTTTCCACAGAGCCAGCCATCATGTCCAAAGGCCATCTGCTGAGCCTTTCTGCAAAGCCATTAATTTGTTAATTACTGTTCTTGAGAACAAGGAGTATAAGCTATCTGCACATAGTGCTGAAAACCTTGTGGTAAACAAGCATATAGTGACCAGAGTATCTCACTTTTTTGGTGTTTTCAGCTTAGAATCCCAAGCCTGTTATCCCCAAGTCCCACTGGGTTGTGCTCTCTGCAAACCTGGTTGTCTTGGCTGGTTTTCTCTTCAAGCATCAGAGCATCCATCCTTCACCAAGTGCTCAACACAGCCACTTTCTGCAGTTACATCATTCCGAGCAAATTATAGGAATAGATTTTCGTTATTGCCTACAGCAGTTTTTTCCCTCATGTGAAGGCTAGCTCCTCAAAAAGTCATTCCCGGACTGCCATCGTTAATCAGAATGGCCCCACACAATTTCTTTCAACCTTTGGCCGTAGGCAGCTCTGACCACGTCAGGTTAGGAGTCTGGTTTTCAGCATCCCCCCCATGTGGCGTCTCTCCACAGCCTTTCAGTAACACCAGCACATGCCTTGGGATTTCCCACAACATTTTCCAGGCTTCCCAGGCAGGGCCACAGCTCCTTGCAGTGAATCTGTTGACACCACTGCTGCCTTCCCCGACAGCAACACTGAACAACATCCAGTGCTCTCCAATACGATCAGGCTGCCCTGCTCTCTTCCTACTGCTTGTTTTCCTCTATTCTATGTGGTTAGATATTCTCTGCACCATGGAGCAAGGCTTGCCCTGAGCAGGGCATTTCTTGTGTCATGCCCTAACGCTGGCAGTCCTTTCCTAGTTGATATTTCTGCTGGTCACTGCCAGCAAGGTCTGCTGTCCCCACAAGGTCTTCTGTCCCAGCATTTCCACTTGACCCATCCTGTCATGTTCACTCAAGCTGCTGCTGCCATGCCACCTTTGGAGCTCTGGGATCCATCCATAAAAACAAAACCAGAACAAAACACAACAGAAAGTAACACAGCATACCCTGAACTGTCCTTTTCAGCTATGTGCTGCACCCTCCAGCATTGCCAGTTTTGTAAGAGCTCAAAGTCTTATTACTCAGGGAGTAAACAAGAGTACATGAGTACTGCTGGAACAGTACACAGGCACAGCTCCCCTCTTCCTTATGTCCATATTCCTCACAATTTAAAAGAATGCTGCTTTTTAACTGGAAGCAAAACTAGGCTCTATGCGTTCATTTTTGAAAGTGGTTGTGCCTAAAGCAAGCAGTGCAGTCCTGGGCAGTGCCTGCAGCCTATCCAGCATATTAATATGGCTTCAAGGGACCTGAAAGAGCTTTACACAAATGGGGATGAGAGAAAGGCTGGACGCAGCCCAGCAAAGCACATTCTTTCCTGGAAGGGCGTAAGGAGCCCTAGCGAATTCAGCAGGATGATCCATAGGCTGAGAGTTGTGATCCCATCTAAGTGGTTTTCTGGCTAAGCGCCAGAGACTGACTTGCTCCCAAAAGCCCGTGGGACAGCTGGGAAAGCAAAATCTGCCCAGTGGAATATCAGCACCTCCCTTAGCCAAAGGCTTGTCCTTCTTCCTGATGTGTGTATATTGCAGGGTCTTTATCAATGATGGTGTAAAGCTCAGCTGACCTCAAACCTTCCTTCCCACAGCAGAGCAAATTTATAATTAGGGCTGCCCAGCCCTTCTGCATCGTGAATCCCCAAAATGCCAACCTTTTCCTATGGCCAATGGCCACAAGACAGATCATTATGATCTGAAGTGGGGCAAAGATCTTGGTGTAGTTCATAGACAAGGGCAGGGCCCTGTCCCACACTCAGCATGGAAGAAGCTTGGCTGGTCAACCCAACATGGTCTGGCTGTGCTAGTGTCTGCAGCCCCAAAGCCCGCCCTGCCACAGGGTCTCCTGTGTCAGTTGGACACTGCCAACTCTGCTGGAACCACAGTTCATGGGAGCCAGGGCTGAAACACTCACCACATGTGGCCAAATGATCAGAAGTTATCTGCTGTCACAGGGGTTGCATTCGCTGTGCATTGTTGGCTTGAAAACCCTTCCTTCCTAATAGCAAAGTGAAATTCCCTCTCTGCACTGAGACTGCCCAAAGAATTTGACAGGCAAGAGGCAAAGAAACCTTGACAGAGCATTAGCGTCTTATCAAGCTGGCATTATATTAACCTGGCAAGTTATTATACATGAGGTGAGCTAGAAGTGGATAATACTGTTGTACACGCTGCTTTACCTGTCTTCCTGACAAATGGCTATTTTGGATTTCCTAGCTGTCCAGTGGGCTCATCTTTAAGAGCATTTTTTTTTTTTATCTTAAAATATATATTTCCTTTTGTAGCCTTAATGACAATCATGCTAGTACCATGAGACCTAAAGTGCTCATCTTCATAATCACAGCACTTTTAGAAGAAAATGATCCTCTGAAAGACTAGAAACAGAAACTCTCTGCTGCTGCCCATGGAACAGGGTGTTCTTTTCCCTTCCCAGACTTCTGTTTCATATCAAAATGTTCACTGGAAACCATACTTCCTGCTGTCAAGAACCATCTTCAGCATACATGGAGTGGTGTAAATTGTAATTAAAAGGTTATTCCCACCTCTAACCTCTGTGCTGCATCTCCAAAATCACAGAATGCAAGAATATTCCCTGCTCGATGACATCTGTTGGTGAATTTGGTCCTCACTAGGTGGAAACATGGATGAAGGCAAGAAGAAGGTATACCTCTGTAGCTCTTTACTTCATCAACCAGTGAGAAAAGGCAGCAATTTTATTTTTTTTTTCATTTTGATATTGGCACCGGACACACAGAGCACCACCATCTGGATGCCAAAGAAATGCAGAAAAAAGTAATATCACTGAAATGAAGACATACAACTATCTTCAGCCTGTTATATATTAAGGGGAGTGCAGTCATTCTCCAGAATGCCTGAAGCCAGGTCTGAAAGCAGAGCTCATATATTCTCAGAGGTGCTTGAGCTCAGATCAGCTTTGAGGGGGAGAAAATATTGCTTCCATCCAGTTTGTGCCAGAGGAGATCTCAAGAAGTAAATCAAAGGACACTAGAGACAAATCTTTGATAAAAGCATATCAAAACTTTGCTTAATTTGTTTGCACTGCTGTTGTAAAGCAGACTCACTGGAGACAATATGATCTACAAATGGAATTTGTTACTAAATCAGGACATGACTTACAGGAAGGATAAGTAATGATTTCATCTAAGTCATTACATCTCCCTATCAATAGCGCATCTCTGTAGGGAGTGCACTCACCCCTGGATGAATATTTTATATGATGTAGGGCAAACCTGAGATGCCTGACTCAAGGCCATGATAAACCTAACCATCCAAAAATCAGTGGGTCAGATGGTCCCTGGTAGAGAGCAGATGTGCACAATGTGTACAATCGATTGTATGTGCAAAATCCAGCACATAATCCCTTCAGTCTGTACAAATTGTTTCTGCCCAGACACATGGGAAAGTAGCACTTGTTAAGAGAGCAGAGAAAGGATGTGGGTCCCTGTTTATGTGCATGCTCATGGGCACTGCAACATACAACTCTGAATTGTCCCAGGCACATGCCCATGGGATTGGTGAGCCATGCAGCATGGACCAAGTGAGCACACTTCACATGGTGCATGGATCTGCACAGGTGCACCTCTGACCTGATAAACCTTTGGGGCAAACATCCAAAATCCTCAAATGCTTCTGAGACAACATTTATGAACAGAGAAAGAGTACATGTATGTGGTGGGGCTACAGTGGGTTAAAAATGTGGATGTTAGATAGCTTTTCAGAGATACCACTAAAAATTCTTCTAGCCTGACTTCTCCCTGTACACCCCATTTCTGTCCTTCATACTGTCAAAGTCTATTTTGTGCTCTTCTTCCTTCACCTGTTTTGATGCAGCGGTTTTCCACCATCTTCCTAAATCCTCCTTCCTTAGCAATGTCAACTTCTGGACAACTCCTTGAGTCCCCTAGAGTCTTCTGTGTTTATTTTTAAAAATACCTCCCTCCCTCCTCTGTAGGGAGATCTCTGCCCTCCAGGACTGTAAAGTCATGTTTTTATTTCATTATGCAGCTGTAACTAAAACTAACCCCCTTATCTTACCTCGCATGCCTATCGTGTTTGATTGTAGTTGGGAAAAATATTATCTTCTGCATCCAGGCAGCACAGGACCGCAGCACAATTTCCAGCATTATCACCATCTCTCCTCTCCTCTTGAGACCAATGCTGTCATTTAATCCTGCTGAAATTCCCTCTGCAGTGTCACACAAAAATATCCATTATTATTTGTTCCCTCTCTAAGGCCCTGGTAGCTTCATTCTCAGTCTCTGTGACCTTCTCTGTTCTGGCCCTCTTGGTGTTCACCTTGTCTTCCCTCAAAATGTCACAGCTAAAATTGATCCTTTGCTTCAGTTTCCCAACAAACCATGCTAAATCCTTCCATTTCTTCACCTTCATCCTCTTTGTCAAGTTCATAGTCCAATCTGTCAAAAGTTTCCATAAAACCACTCTTATGGGTTTTCTGGGTGATTCCTCATTTACTCCAGGCCACCTATTTCTGAGACCTACTGCAACACAGAACATCCTCCCCCGGTGCCACCTTCGGTGACCTTCAAACCATACCAATCTTCAAGTTTTCGACAGGTTTGAGCCATGTTCAGGAAATCACACTTATCTATGCCATTTTTGAGTCTATCTTTTGTCTTCCACTTTCTCCCGCCTCTTGCATTGAGGTGTTGCCTTCTGATGAGACACATGCAATAGCTCTCTTGCTCTGTCGTCCTCCATGGAGGCAACATATGTCTGGGGTGGCAGGAGGAGAAATCACTGCCTTGTTCCTGCACAAGTTAGCATCAAGTTTTCTTCAGAGTAAGCCAGAGTCAGTCTTCATCTGCCACTAGGTTCTGTAGCAGGGGACCTAAGTTCATCCTGAGTTGAAAACCTCCGTCTTTTTAGGAGACACACAGCCGCTGCATGGTTCCTTCCTCCATTATAAAATTATTAGGAATGGAGGGTATTTTACATGCCTATAAAAGACCTGGCATTATATTTAAATTATATTATATTGTATTATATTTATTGTATTACATTACATTACATTATAAGGGGAAAAATCCCTCTGGAAAATGAAAATGAATTTATGAATGACTTTTGAAACAGAAAAATGTGTCAGAATGTCTATGTCCAGAAGCTTTTTTTTTTCCTGGGGAAAGAAAAAAGGAAAGTGACAGTGTAACCACACAATACTATCTGAGTAGACTCTGTCAAAGAGAGCTCTACATACTACCCACCATCCAGAGGACATTCATTCTGTAAGTATCTCTACCTTGTATATGGTGCTTGAGCTGGAATATGAAGCTTAAAAATATTTTCTGTAAGCTACACCATTTTACCTGAGCATCTTGTTTCAGCTCTGTGATTTACAAAATAAAGAAAAAAAATATTTGCCTGATGGCAGCTGCCTCTGATGTACTTTGTAATTAAGAAGTGAATTTTCAGACTCCTTAAAGACAGTGTTCATGACAGATTAGGAAGATCAGAGACGCCACAAAGATTTCTAAGTAACAAGAATTAATTGTGATTAAATGGATCACTGTAGAGTAGAGATTAGATTTCACAATTACATATCAAAATTAATAAACAAAAAAGAGTACACCTATTTTATACTAATGACTCAAGGAAGCATGAACAAGAGAAATTTATTCAAGTCTGTGGCCCACAATGATTATTGCAGGTGGCTGGCAATTTTGTGTACCTTGCACAAGACTGCAAGACTTGAAGGGTTAAGTTTTTAGACCTGGGATATGTAGACTTCATTTATTTATTTATATTTCCTCAATAATGAAGATATTGCAGAAGCTACATCCAAAATTGGAGTGTTTGAACAGGCTAATCCCATTTGGCCAGTATCAGCCATGATGGACATCATGTCCTGCAGCAAAAATTGTCAAATCATTTGTAATAGGTTTTCAGTGTTGCCAAATATGTGCAAGTCATAACTTAACTGCAATGCTCGTACATTTTAAGTCTAATTAACTGTAGCTTGTATAAAATATTATGATTCTCCATTCACATGCTTGGAATTCAATTAATTTGTAGTTTACATGGTGCTAATAATAAATCTCTCTCCATAATCTTGGTCCAGAGACTTATAAAAGTGCATAGCTTCCCATCAGCTTTAAAGACGACTCTACCACTGACAGTGGTAAAGTTTATTGAGTCCCACAAAGACTGCCCCCTTCCCATAACCTTTGAAAAGCACATTGTATGAAAGGCAACAGGCAGTATTTATAGACTACCCACAAGAGCAAAAGCACAGGCCACTCAGACTTCCTTGAAAAAACTAAGAACCGGGCAGTAATTCTTGCCAGTGCTGGCCTGGGGATTTATGTTAACACAGTAAATAGGCAATGTCACTTCTCTAGTGGAAAATCATCCAGTTTGGCTAAACACACTTCACCCTAGTAATGCTCGGAGCGTGACAGTCTCTTCTTACTACCTGTTGGGATAGGAGCTCCATTTGAGCATCCTGAAGACTTATTCCAGCTTCTTTTTAGAAACAGGAAGCTCAGTCAGTCAGCCAAATATGTGTTTAAACATTGTCTGATAGACACATCCTGGAAAAAAAAAAAAAAAAAGAAAAAAACATCAATATTTTGCTCAGAGGAACAAAAAAACATGGATCGTATATTATTTTGGCAGGATTTGCTAAACACTGTACAATTATAGAATAGTATAGTCATGTTTCTTACTAAGGATAGCAGCTGTCTGGAGGAATCCAATTAGTTATCATAGCCATTTAACTAGCTAATCAGAAATCCTCATGCTCTTATTTTTCCTCATCACCAGTGATATTAACAGAAGGTGCGGAAAATGTTCTTGACACAACTGTTTCCATGACCTGCAGAAACATCTCCCTTTCTGCTTTAGCTTGGGGCTCACACAAAAACTCTGTAAATCATGCTGTTGGGATTGAGGAGCCAGCCTTTTTTTTTTTTTTTATAATCTGAAACCACATGCAGCCCTTGAAAAATTAATGACTGACTGGGTGAATAGTTCCTGCTGAGGAGTAAGAAGTTCGGTCAATGCTAATCCGCCCTCAGGAGAGGAAGGTGGTTTGGTGGTTGACATCAGGCCTTGGGCTGTGGGTTGAGGTCAGGCAGGCAGCAACGCCCTCTTCAACCTGGACTTCACCGTCCCATATTTCCTTCTCTGAGACCATACATACAAAAAGGGTTAACAAAACAACTGAATATATTCATGGAAAAAAAGAAAGCCAAGCAGATTTCTTCCATTCAACAATTTCTAGGAGTCTCCACAAGTCCAAGGGGCAAGCAGTTATATGGCACAATATTCTGGGGAACCGTCCCCAGAGATATCCCTGTTCTTCTGCTCTGTCTTAGGCATCCACTGCTGGCCACTGCCAGAAAAATAAGGTATGGATAGGGCCTCTGACCTGACCTCAAATGTAAAGTCAGCCGCCCAGAGAATGCCCACTCCCCAAGGAGCATTGCTGGCTGTGGCTGCTCTCCTTCTGCCTTGGCCTTTCACGTACCCACATACTCCCACCGACCCACTGCTCGTACCATTGCAGTAAGACCCATCACAGACATCCCAGCAGGGACCTGGGGCCCACAGGAGCACTGGTTCATCAGAACAACCTTAGTTCAAATGCTCAGCTCAGGCCACTCCAGCACTGTGTCAGGTCTGGCCTGTGTCAGGTCTAGCCTGTGCAGCAGAGATCTGTTTTACGGATGTACACAACAGCCAGATTTATTTCCGTCTTTTGCCAGAGTGAGGAAATATATGAGGCGATACAACAAACAGTCTCCGTCAAGGCTACGGGAGGAAAGGCTGTAAGTCTCCGTCCCAGCCACAGCTCCGTCGGAAAGCAGGGCGTTTCGAAGCACGACACGTAACCACTTAATAAAACCAACCTGAGCCCATGGAGAACAGGCAGGATTTACAGGCGTTATGCTGGGAAAGACAATCCAGCCCTCACAGTCAGCACAGCACAGTTAGCAAACACACACAATAGTTAATATTTTGAGGCTGTTTTAGATTCGTTTGTGTATCTCGATAGATGACATTTCCAAGACATTACAGGTCTCTGCTGAGTTGGACCTATTATTAATTGTGAACAAGCAGCTGAACTTTGAAAAATCTTTGCGTGATGAAGAAATAAAGAAGCGAGGTTCCCAGAGTCATTTATGCAGGAGATGGTTATTCCCTGAGGTTTTTTATCAGCCTTCCAGTCCATCCAGCCAGAGGCCAACACCTTGTGCTGCTACTGCACAAAATGGATCTGGAGACTTATCTCTGCCCAAACATGGGATCGGCTCCCTGCCCTTTGCCCAAGTCCATTTTCTCACCCATTTTAATTACTGCAGCTAAGTGTGGCTGGGATTTTTTCATCCTGGGTGATGTTCCCTGCAAGCTCCTCTGGGTCTGCTGTTCCTCACTGGCCCCCAGGTTGCCTGGCTCACTGCTGTGGGGACACCATCCACTCTATTCCCTGAAGGTGTTCCAGCAAGCACAGCCCAAATCCTGCAGGGTGCACTCTCCCTGCTCCCAGGCACCCTGCAGATGGGGCAGATATCAGGCAGTGGGATAAATGGAGGTCTGTTATTTGAACCACTGCTGTACGGTAGGAGTTGGACAGAGGAGTTCACCAGGCTCATATCTGGAGCAACAGCTCCAGGAATTCGGGTGGAGGCTGTTAGGGGCTGCTGAAAGGGATCCTGAGGAACACCAGTGAATAAGCAGTACCTCTGAGAGCCATGCAGACAGTACGGTGCAGGGCATGTCCTGCTGGCCACACACAGAAACAACCTTTGCCATTAGATCCCTCCCGAAAAGCTGCTGAGGACAAACTCTCCTCCCCAACATCCTGCTTGCCCAGCTCTTCACCACAAGGAGCACAGGGAAAGTCCCAAGGGGCTTAAAGCTGCCACTACCCAGAATTAAAAGGCAGGGAGGAATCGCTAAGCAGTTGTTTCAGCCTCTGAGACATCTGCTTGGGTTTCTTAGCAACCCTGGGAAAAGAAGCCACCTGAGATGCAAGCTGTCTGGTCAAACCCCGCAGGCCAGGCTGAGGCTGCTCCTGTACCTCGGTGGCACGGCATGGCACGACCATGAGCCCCTCCAGCCTGCGAGCCAGAAGCGAGCCCAGTGGCTAGGAGTGGGCACAGCTGGGTTCCTCCCTCAGATGGCACAGGGGGCTTGGCTGCAGCCTCCTTAGAAGGCTTGCTGCTCAGCAATCAGTGCTCCTGAGTGCATGGAAAGCTGCTTACGGCTGTTTTCTCAGTGATCGGCAGTGTTGGTCCCGTTCCCCTGAGTGCATCCACAGAAAGAAAGGGCTGTTTTTGCCAAGTGGTTTAAGATCTCGTGTGCTCTGGAGCAGGTTTAGGCACTGGTGCAGGGTTTGTGTGAGCCTGTGTCCTGGAGCGGCCATTTCATTGTTTCCCTTGTCTCAGGGACAGTGCTTAAATCATTTAAATTTATGCCTGGTACTGACATCCTGGCCGTGCTCATTGCTAATAGCTTATTTCCATCCATACGAACACTATCTCACTCATTCAGATATAAGTATGAGGATGCTGACCTGCAGTTAATCCTACACATCCCTGACTTTTAATTTAATGACTATTAAATATTAATGAGAGCAGAGAGTGGAAGTCAGATCACCTTTTCAACAGCTTAGTGCCCCTGTCACCAGGCTACAATGTCATCCTTGATCTTGCTTTTTTATTCCCTTTCTCCAAGTTTCACTTACAGGACAGGGAAAGCTGCATTTTACAGAACTTTATGGGCTATGCAGTCAAAGAGCTAGGGCGAGGATTAGAGCAGAACCAGGATCTCCCAGCTCCTGGTGGATGTTAAAACCACCACGATGCTGGATAAAAAGAGGGTTGTTTTGTCCAAATCACCAAAAATATGTGGAAGCCATATACCCCAGCTGTGCTAGAGGGAAGGAGAGCACACACAAACACAGGCACCCATGACTTAGATCCCACCACTGATGCTGTGCAGAAAATAATTCTGTATTCATGGAGAGATGTGGAGGGTGCCTACAGGTTACAGCCCCAACGCAAGAGCATGGGGATGCTGCTCACAGATCTCCCTGTGCTCAGCTCATTGAAGAAACCACAAACCAGTGCTCAGGGTGGACCAAGAGGCTCCAGTGCAAACCAAGGCACAGTGCCTCATTGTGTTCCCATCTTGCTGGTGGGAAAACAGATTTGAATGCTCCCTTCTGGGGAGAGGACAGGACTTCCTCATCTCAGCTACCTGGATGAGCATTGTAATGTCTTGATTCTCACAGGAAGCACCCTCATTTCTTCTGGTCACGCTTCAAAAACAGAAAGTCTTGTCCCACATGTGCCTATCCAGAGAAAAATTGCATTTTCAAACCTCCAAGCCTTGGAGTGCCTTGGAATCTGTTCCTCTGCCTCTTTCCACCCCTTTTTCTCATGGTCTTTTCTTTCGCATTAGCCAGTTGTGGCTGCCTCCTCACAACAGCCATAGATGGCTGCTGTAGGTATTTGTCTGTGCTTAAATCTATGGATCTTCAAATGATGATATTTTTCTGATTATAAAGCTAATGAGATAAAGCAGATCTCAATCAAAGCAGCTGGGCTTGAAGTGCATTAATACTTAATACTACCTTTTACAATTGTAATTATGACTTATTTACTTTTTTAATTGCTATCTGGTTTACTTATCTCTATGAGACTCATTTCTCAAGAGTATCTTCCTGACTATACTGTTTTATTTTTGCAGAAGAAATGCAGGCATTTAGTGAGATGGAAATTACTTCCTTATTATTTAAAATTAATTCAGCCCATCAAAATGAGCTCATTGCCATGCACAGTGCTTCCTTTTTAATTCAGTCTCAGCCTTTCTAGCAATTGAAATTCTGTGCTGAGAAGATGTACATAGCAGGCTTTTTATACATATTAAACCCTACATATTAGGGGGATTAAGACTGCATATACATTTTAAAATAGGAATTACGAAACAAGTTTTGCAGCAGGGATAAAAGAATGTCAGTTCTCCATCTCTCTTGTAAACTGCTTTGCTAGCCAGGAATGAAGCTGCGGGGATGTCTGATGGGAATACAAGAGGCTCTGTTCTCGACTCCTGCAGGACTCCAAATTTTGCTAAATCAGGGCAAACGTAGAGAAAATATTTACATATAAATAATTGGGATGCCAGTGCTCCCTGATTTTTTCAACTTGGAATAAAAAAAGAAAATGAAGAACAGGAGAGGAGAGAGGAGCTTGAAGCTGTGATAGGCATAGGAAGGGAAAAGCTTAATAGTGAGAGAAAAGTGCCTGTCACCTGTGGAAGGAGCACAGCAGGCAAGGGAGGAACTGGAGGAAGGAGAGACACCCAAACAGCTTCTGACAGCTGGGGTGGCTGAGCTGAAGTGTGGGAAGGAGAAGGAAGAAAATGACCTTTGTTCCTCCCCTGTCCCAGCAGGGATATCCTCCAGATGATCATCCTTGAGACATCAAAACTTGCCTCTGTCAAACAGGGTCCTGCCTGAGCGAGGACATCGTTGCCAGGAGGGAAAGCAAAGAAAAGAAGAAAGAGGGTTTTTTAAGAAAAAAAAAAAAAAAAACTTGCTTTTGAGGGCACTTGAAAAGATTGCCATTCCAATACTAAGAAGATGAGCAGGGAAATTATTTTTCATTAAAATAATAATTTAAAAAAATAGTCATTTTAGGCATACCAGGAACAAAACACTTAGTGTGACTCCTGTCTTCAGGAAGGGCAAAGAGGAGGGCGTGGGGGGCTATAGGCGTAGCAGGGCTATCTCAGTCGTTGGGAGGTGATGCTAATAATCCTGGACTTGTTTCCAAACACAGAGGGCAGGAAGGTGATCAGGAGGAGTCAGCGTGGACTTACAAAGGGTAAGTCATGCCTGACAAACCTGAAAACCTCGTACAATGACATGACTGGCTCAGTGCACACGGGGAAAGCAGTAGATGTTGTTTATCTTGACTTCAGCAGGGATTTGGACATGGTTTGCCTTTACATCCTGATGGACAAACTGATGAAGTCCAGCCTAGGTAAGGGGACAGTGAGGTGGATTGAAATCTGGTTGTTGGGCTTAAAGGGATGTGATCAGTGACATGGTGTCCAGCTGGAGGCCAGTCACCACTGGAGCACCCAAGGGGTTAATAACAGGGCTGATAAATACTGTTTAACATCTGCATTAGTGACCTGGATGATGGGGCAGGTATAAAACTGAGAGGAGTGGTTGGTGCACTAGTGGCTTGTCCTGCTATTCAGGGAGACCTTGACAGCCTGGAGGAATGAGTGGACAGGAGCCTCATGATGTTCTCCAAGGGGAAATGCCAAGTCCTGCACCTGGGAAGGAGTAACCCTGGGCACCAGGACAGGCTGGGGGCTGCCCAGCTGGAAACAGCTTGTCAGGAAAGGAGTCTCTGTCCCTGGAGATGCTGAAAAAGCTGATGGGACACCAGCCTGAGCAGCCTGCAGTAGCTGACCCTGCTCTGAGCAAGAGGGTTGGAGCAGATACACCCAGGGACTGATCTCAGGTGTTTTGAGAGACAAGAGAACAGCAGGAACCTGGTAGATGCAAAATATGCATCTTTATTTAAGGATTTGTGACACAAAACCAGTAAGGAAGAGTGGGCTGAAGTAGCCACAGAGATGTAGTGGTGAGAGGTTTCTCTGCCCCCACCTTCAGGGCCTTCTTTGTCCCACCAGCTGTGGCCTTTCCCCAGCAGCACATCTAAGGTGGTGGGAAGCACACCTGGGCTCTTGCCTCCCTCTTTGCACTTTGTTTCAGGTATCAGTGATTAGCTGAGGATCCTGGCACCATGCTATTCTGGGGCATTGGGTTTTGCACATTTAACACTAATGACTGTGAATCATCAGGAGCATTTTACATATACAATATCTGAGGTTAAACAAACTGTGTTTTAATTAAAAGTATTTCATCCGTGCGTTGTGAAACGGTATAGGAAAAAAAAATCAGATAAAATTGTAGGCTTTTTTTTTTCTAAAAGAATAGAAGTCTGGTAACTCCAAAATATCATTTAATGAAGGATCTTAAATCTGCAAAGTTTTTATATTTGGATTTTGAACACTTAATAACGTTTTCTTGCACATTCCAATTTTATATCGTTTTGAATTAAATTTCAAGTAACATTAATTAATTTTCTTAATAATGCCACTTGCTTTGAAATTACAAGTATTTCCCTCAGTAGCTGTGAGGGAGCTGGTAACTTTAGGTACAGCACTCCCCTCTAGTGGGTAAAATCAGACCAGCCCAATTTTTCAGGACCCATTCACCGTGCTCATTAGCACCAGCTGTAAATGAAAGCTTTGTTTTTATCCCCAAATATCCTGGAGACTCAGAGTCGTTGTTATGTTTTGACAGTTTGCGAGTTATTTATGGTATGTTATTTTAGTAGTGAATTACAACAGGGAGAGAGGGGCACTTATAAGGGGTGTGTGAGGCTCAGGTTCTGTTCCTACTCATGAATCTCAGTTCAGAGCAGTGATTCTCTGCATGCCCTAGAAATCCTCCTGCTAAAAATGCCATCAGGGATATAAAGTTTTGCTTAAAATACTTTATTTCCACTAGAGACTTTGGAAGACTTTGGAAGACTGGATTTTTATTTATTTATTTTATTTTATTTTATTTTATTTTATTTTATTTTATTTTATTTTATTTTATTTTATTTTATTTTATTTTATTTTATTTTATTTTTGATCAAAGGGAGGCTAGGCAATTCATGAAGGTGAGATCCACCAGAGGTTACCTTCCAGCTGCAACTCCTGGCTCAGCAGGTCATCTAAACCCACTTCAAAATCTTTATGCATTGGCAATTTTTCTGATTCAAAATTGTACCCTTGTAATATCCCCCTGTACTGCAAGCGAGAAGCAGCAATGTGGAGACTAGAGGTTGTAGGAAGCCATTATGTTCAATATAATAAAGACATCCTCTCCTTCCAACCCCCTCCCCCCAAAATAAAATAAAATAAAATAAAATAATAAACACTTTGTTCACCCATTTGTTACAACTGTGCTGTGATGCAGCTATAAGGAAGGAATGTTTCTACGCATTCACCTGTCTCATCCCTTTTTTGTTTTTCTCTTACATAATTATGGTCATGGTTTTAATTGAGTTAGAAGAGGATGTTGCACATCTGCTGAAGTCAGAGCATCATCTCAGCTGGCACCACATGCACCGAGAACAAGCCACGCATATATGCACGAGCCAATTTGTCTCTTAAAAATATTTCTTCCTGGCTGAAGCATAAATTGCCTTTACCCTAATGTGCTTTATAATGGATTGTATTTGAAATATGTTTATTTTTAGCAAACAAATGCCAATGGGAGCCTGCTGTTAAAAATAGACAGTACAGTTGGCACAGAAATGAAGGCTGGGGAGTCTTTCTTTCCCTGTGTGGTGGAAATGCCCTCGCTGTAAGCTATCTGGGGAGAAAGCATGATGCCCCAATGAAAGTTAATTCCTCCAGTTAATTCCAGGGGAAACTGCAAACAGCATCTCCTCGAGTCCTCACTTGTCACCTGGCTTACAAACAGCCTCAGTGATCCAGAGTCCACAAAGGGCTGTCACACCTGCCACGAGGGGCAGCAGGTGTAAGACAGGGACAGTGCCCAAAAGGCAATCACAACAGAAAGGCGCCATGGACTCATGCAGTCAGTTGATCCCTAGCTTATATTTTCTACAGCTGTTTCTTCTGCCCATGCATATATCATTATTGATCTGTGTCCTATTTTTCAGGACATTTCTCTAATTCATTCTGAATATTGGATACTAATTCTGTACTACAACACACTGTCAGCCCTTCCTGGATAACCACGGTCTGCAAATGGAAGAGATCCACTATTCCATTATGCAAGTGGTTAATTAAAATATTTTAACAGTATCAGACCTAAGATGGGTTTGCATGAAATGAACAAATGCAGTCTTTCAGCTGGACAGTGAACCACTGATAAATACATTAAGAATATGCTTTACCAACAAGTGCTGCAGTTATTTTCACAGCAGTTTATCTGAGC
Source organism: Aythya ferina (assembly GCF_964211825.1). Lineage (NCBI taxonomy): Eukaryota > Metazoa > Chordata > Aves > Anseriformes > Anatidae > Aythya > Aythya ferina. The sequence continues at coordinate 193,319,839 of NC_140296.1, read as the reverse complement.
TGTGTTTCCTAAATGCTGTGCAAACACTTCTCAGATTGTATCTCTTGTGGTGAACACCAGAGACAAGACTTGCAGAGATGGTTCAAGTCACTTAGTAGACTGGCTTATGTAAATGGAAAGTAGGCAACCTTCCAAGCACACACATGCATCATCAGAAAGCTTATCTAACATTTCTTTTACACTTTCCTTAGTCTCTTTTCTTTCCACCTGTCATTGGTGAGGCTGTTGTGATACAAGGACTGGTCTTCTGTCCCTGTTTTAATTCCTGTGTGAAGTACTGTGAAAGTGCCAGTTCTCATTGTGATTTGGCTACAGGATGCCATAAAACCACAGATACATACACACAATATCTAGTTGCACCATCAAAATCACCCAGATGTGGCAAATGATGTCCAGGAGCAGCCCAGCTGCAAAGCTGTGTGTGAGTCCTGCTGCCAACCCTGGCCAGGTCAGCACTGCCTTGCACATGTTATCCCACAATTCCAGCACTCCTAGGGTTGGATCTGCCCTGGAAACAGTTTCATGGTGCATCATGAATGTCCCTCCCAGGTCACACAGGGCATATGTCCTTCAGTAAAGCAGCCTAAAGTGCATTTCCTTGTCGCTCCATGCTTTTCTGCACCATCCATCCTGCCTGGAGCAGGGCTTCAGTTCAGCCCCCATGGTCTGGTGGGTTTCCCAGGTGTGGGAGTGTGGAGAGCAGGAATCTCCTCCTCAACAGCAGCAAAGACCATGGCAGACTCCAAAACTTCTCAGAGCTGAATGTCAGCCAGTCCCCAGCAGGTCCTTGTATTTGGGATCTTATGACCCTGGATAATTTTGCATTACAAGCACGTGGTTATGCTGTTAGGAAGGGTGCTCACCGTGCTGTAAAGGTTTCCTTTTAGGAGGGAAGATGTTAACTTTCCTGTCAGAAGTTCTCAATTATGGGCTGAGAAGAGCTTAGAAGTGCAGATGTGACACAGCTCTGCTTGTGCAGGCTCAGGTCAGGAGACAAGCAGCTACTGCCACTTCACTGCGCAAGCACTGAATTTTTTTCTGGCCCCCAGACTTGCACAAAACCTGATCAAAAAGAGATTAGGAATTTTATTTTGAACATCACTTTCCAGAATTTTGCTTAAAGGCAGGTTCGAGTAGGGCAGCATCTCTTTCTTGCTGCCCCAACATTTTACATACTGATGTCTAGCCAACAAGCATAGCCTTCATTTGGCCAAAAAAGACCTTCTTTTCATGTAGGAACACATAAGAAAGACCACTCTGAATCTTAGCTGAAATAAAATAACCTAAAAAGCCTGAAAATCATAAAGTTGATCAGGGAAATCCCAAAGCCCTGAAAAATAATCTATCAACTATGATTTATATATTTCCTACATAATCAAGAGAAGGTTCTTATCTTGGGGGAAAAGTCCCGGAGGGGATTCCTAGATAGAGCCACAGTGTTTCTCATTATCAGATGATTGTAAAAGTTGGGTTGGCTCTACTGATTCCAAAAGGACCAAAAAGGTCCAAAAGAGTTTACAGGAGACAGACTGTAACAGAAAATATGGCTGGGAGTCTAGATTTGAAGTACTGGTTTAAGAGAAGTAAAACTGAGTCCTTATTTACAGCTTTCCAATTCCCTGGAATCAAACCCAACACTTGGTAATTCTAGACTGCTGCCTACAGTGGGTTCGTAATAATCAGAAGTCAGGAATCGCAATTAAAGAAGATGTACCCACAGTGAGATGTGTTTCATTAGGAGATAACATTAAGAATCAATATTTTATGACCTGTCACATATTTGAGTCATCCGTCATGTTTTATCCTTACATGTTGAAGTTATTTGACAGTTCAAAAGCAGAAGGAAGCAAAACAGAAAAGAAGTTTTCTTGCTGGTGTCACATTTTCAGCTAAATTTAATGGGTAATAGTCTACAGTAAGCAATTAAAACACATTGGTCTGTTATTAAGGAACAAATTCTATTCCATGGGGCCTGAGGGAAAAGCTTCTCATAAGATTTGCTATTTTTATATAAGACAGCACAAACTATGCTTTCCCTGCTTGGGAAAAAAAAAAATGCTGCTACTTTGCAATGCACAGATGAATACTGATTTTGGTGTTTTACATAATGGAGAAGCAGCAAGATCCACCTGCAAGTCCATAGTACCCCTCCTCTGCTGGGGTCCAGCTGAGTCCTCAAATACCGGAGTCAGTGGCACCACAGACCTATAGGAATGTACCCATACAGAAAATACTGCTTGTTTGTTGTCCAGATAAAAAGCACAACAAAGGAAGGAGATGAGCTTATATAAAGAGGAGGAAAGGTTGAAGAGGAAATGACTGTGCAGTTACCTACAAGTTTAGAAATGTCGTGACTGCTCAAGCTATTTTTTTCATGTTCCACCCCTGGATCTCATCTTACACTTGAATGTCAGCTTTCAAAAAAAACCCACCCTTCAATTCCTTGTAATTGCAAAGAAAACCCTTTGCCCTCAAGAAACATGAGGTAAATAAGAAATAAATCAGAGTTTTCAGCTCGCGTTTGTACATCTCCCTGGTTTGTGGAGGTTTGTGGCTCATTAAGGCTTTCTGGAAAACAAGGACTTCATCTCATGAGCAATGACAGGAGGGCTCTCCTCTCTCATCTGGCATGGAACAAAAAAGATGTTTTCATTTTTATTTTGTTCTATAGATAGGGGAAAAGAGCGAGTTCCCAAAGTAGCCAAGACCTTGTTTATCAGAGCGTTTCCTTTCATTTTTCATATTCCCCCAGAATAACGTTTTTGATGTGATTAAAGAGAAGCACCCGAGAAAGCTTCAGTCTCAACAAATTGGTATTTTGCACTGAAAATCCCTTTAATATAATGTTCCTGTGGGTAACACCAGGAAAGCCTGGGAGACTAAAAATCTGAATAATTGCATTTTTTTCTGTCTCCCAAGCAATCAATAATGTGACACTTTGCTAGTGGTGGGTTTTGAGAGACACCTCAGAGAAGGAGAAAGAACGCAGGGTGCTGCAGGGGCCATAGGGCTGAACACCAAGCTCATCTCCAGGGTTTGGTGACCCTGGGAAAACTTTGGGAAACACCATGAGATAGCCACACTCATCTGACTGCAACCATGGCTGAAGCTCAGGAGACCCACACAGCCTTTGCTCTTCTCTGGGGCCAGGGTGATCTTAGAGGATGTAAAAAAAATAATTCCAAATGAGGAGAAGTTTCAGTGTCTGAAGCGATGAAATATTTAATCCCTGCCCTCTCTGGGATATTCATCATCACAGATTTACTCACCCGCTGCTCGCTGACAGCAGCGGCTGACAAGGACGATGACAGCTGACATGCATTAACCCAGCCGCACTACACCAGCCATCACTCCAGAGCAGAAATCCATCATTAGGATTTGAACACCAGTGAGGCGTCCTGGTGGGGACCAGATTCTCAATGCTGGAGGCACCTGTACAGGGAAGTTGGCACAAAATAGCCTCAACAGTGCCAAAGGACAGGTCCCTGAGATGCAGAGGTCCCTGGTACCACCACCAGGTCATGGCTCTCGCCACAGAGACATACCCTTATGAAGGAAAACGAGAGGGAATGATGGACAAAAAACATTTACTCAGGGCAGAAAGCCTTTGTGAATTCTTTACGAGAGCTACAGAGCAAGGTAATACAGTAGCACCTGTACTTAGGGCTCAAGGTGCAGCAAAAGGCACCATTTCACTGCTCCTCACGGCCTGCAGCTTCACAGGGCAGACTCATCTTCTCTTTGCCCTAAATCCCCCCTCTTTTACTGATAACTTTCATTTCTGAGCAAATCCATCATTTTTGAGCATCATCTTTAATGGGTTATGTTGAACTATTATTATCTTTGAGGAGGGGTGACTGATCAATGAGCTTTGAGGAATCCAAACTAGGTGTTGGGTTGAGGTTGTGGGTTGTGTTATTTTCCACTCTCCGTTACTCTTTCCAGCCAGGCTGGTGGCTTTTTGAGACCTCCCCATTGTTTCTTGCCATTACAGTGGCAACCACATCTTTATTTAGAAAGGTTAAGTGACATGTATATGAACATTATCTTACAGTCCTTGGTGGGAATGACCAAAATCATGGAAAACTGTCCAGGCACATGTGGGAATCAGGCATAGGGAGGAAGGGGGAAAGAAGCCACCAAGGTTTCCCTAGAGCCAAGCCTATGCTGTATGAGGTGTAACCTCAGAGTAGGGAACAAGGTGAGTTATTTACACCACCACATGTGTGTGGGATGCCCCATCTGAGGGTTAGAGAAGCCTCCATGGGAGAGCAGGAGCTTGTAGGAAAAACCACCCTTTACCTGCTGATGGTCTCATCCCTGCAAGGTGCACCACAGTTCACTCCAACAACCAGCTCCCATGGGAAGGAGAAAGGCAGCTCTAGGAACAATGCTCTTTCCATCGCCACCTCCACTCCACGTCTCACTAAGCCTCACATGCCCAAAACTACAGAGCTTGTTGGATGTGCTGAGTTGTCACCTCCCTGCTTCTGAGCCAAAGGAGAAGGAGCATGGCCTAGGCGCTGCCACGGCTGTGATTCAGGGCCACTGCAAAGCAGGCTGCCCTCCTGCATGCTCTTCAGCTGTGAGTCCTCCCCTTTTTTCTCCATGAAGGATTTCTGGCTCTGCACTGCTGCACACTGCCCTCTCTCTGTGCTGAAAGCTCTTTGGGGAGGGAATCTCCTCTTTTTCTTTTGCAAGAATACACTTAACACTCCTAAAGCAACTCAGAAAAAAATGTTTAAGGGAGTAATATAAAATAATAGCAGTCATAAATCCTGATATATTGTCCAAAGCCTGTGTACATCAGTTCTGCAGCAATCCTGCAGGGCAGTGTGAAAGGGAAGATGACTGAAGGGATGCTGTCATGAGCTCCGTCAGGACCATGAGAGGTCCACATGCTCCTTGCTGCCTGCCAGACAGCTCTCCATGACTGATTGTGGTCACTGAAAGCCTCTCCCTCTCTTTAGACTCTGGTGTTGCCATCTCCTAAACCAAGCTAAATTTCACTGAACCCCATGGGGAGTCCTTTAGGGTATTTTCTAGTAAGGAGGAGTTTTGCTTGTAATTTCATAGCTTTGGAAATTATGATTGGTTTTATGCGTGGCACCAGTTATTTCCTATTTGCCCAGAGAGTATATAGACAGCTAATTAACATCTCCATGCTCAGGTAGGCCATTAGCTAATCATTAAGCTGCAGTTTTGAAGCCTCAGACTAAAGCTTCCCCAGATCGTTATCTTTCTGTTCCCACAAGCACGTAACTTGGCAACTTCGTCTCACAGAGGCCAGAAGGGGATCGATGCTGGCAGCTCATTAACGGGTTTGGATGGAGAGCCCGGGTTTCTGCAGCCTTGGGTCAGTGAGCCCCAGCCCTGAGGTGCTCAGGAGGAAGCCCTGGGGCTGTGGGACCCTTCTCCTTCACCTCCAGCCCCAGCAGCCACCCAGGGTCATCTGTGCTTTTCCCCCCACATTGCGACAGTTCAGTGTTTATTTTCTCCACTGCAATCAGCAGGAGTTTTCTTGGGCAAGCTTTGGAGAAGGCTGTGAGTAGTGATGACTCCTCATGGGAATGCAGTCCCTTGATGGTCAGGCCTTGCTTATTCGTTTCATGTAAATCTGGACTGCAATCAGAGACTCTCCCAGCACCAGGCAGAAGCTGATGCACTTGTAATGCTTCAAAATGAATAAGCATTCACCAAAACATTCATCCTCACTGAAACATTCATCCCAGCAGAGGATAAGCATCAGGAGATGAAATAAAGAGAGCTGGTGTTAGGGCAGGGATGGCCCCCAAAAACACAGCCACCACATTCCCTTTTTGCCCGCACTGTCCAGGGCAAGGGTTGTAGCACAAATCCTGCCCAGATTGGGTCGGGTTTGCATGGTCCTCCCAAGCCATGCAGTTTTGACACTAGCCAGAGAAGAGGGAGATGAATTTGACACAAAGAAAAGAGAGTTTAAAAGCTTTTATTATTCTGCAGCATTTACGAATTGCTAGCATTGATATTTTTATTGTTTTCTGAGATACTGAAACCGAATTTCTTGGAGTTATTTTAATGAAGTACAGCATTTGAAAATCAATGAATCATTTCAGGAAATTTGATGCATGGAAAACTTCCTTTTAGCATGGCAGAATGGCCAGCAAATTGTCATGGCCCTGCTTCTTTCTGCTGGGAGGAAAAACTTATTACATGGATTGGGAAATTATCTGGAGAAATCCAATCTCTTGAAAAAGAGCCAGGCTCTGTTTCTTTCACCACAGCAAAATGAGCCACATCGTAGTGGTTTCCTTATCCAGAGATCCTGACTGGCACCTTCGTGGCTCTGCTCCAGCATCCCAGCTCTCTCCCCGGGCCAAACTCCTCTCCCCTGCTGCACACACGGGCAGGCTCAAACCAACACTGCGTGGGAGCTGGTGACCAGTTCTCCCTGAGCTCAGCCTTGCTCACAGCCCCTGGCACCCTAGGATGGTTTTTGGCTTCTTTCTGATTACGTAGCCAAAAAAGTAGAAAAGTAGAGTTTTGCATCAATGTCAGCAAGATTTGTTTTCCCAGACCAAAGGTACGCTGATGGCAGCTTCTAACATCATGCAGCACAGTACAGGAAGCTCCTGGAGGATACAAAGCTAGTTACAGTGGATATAAAGCTGTTGTTATTAACAAAATGAAGAAATATATAAATATATATTTTATTTTAATATTTTTTAATATAAAAATATAAGCTGACAATCCAAACATTTTCTGGCCTTTCTGCTCAGGACTCTATCTGGGTGCCTAGACTGACACAGCCTTGTCCTCAGCAGGGCTCTCAGGAAACAAGTAGAGATCAAAGTTCCTAACAGTTTTTAAATAAAGATGATGCAGAGCTTTCTGGGCAGTCTGATCAGTCTGATCACGCAGCCTGAAGGCTCATGAAACAAACAAAAATACCTACAGATCCTCTGGGTTCCAAGAAAGAAATTAAAAAGCAATGCCAGTAAATGTGTGGAATATGAAAGAAGTAAAACATTTCCTCATTCAACAGCTAAGGAACAGAAAGGGCTTGGGAATCACAGTTCAGGGACTACTGTTCAGTGACAGCAATTTATTTGACCATCTGGGTAAAGAAAGACTGCAGCAAACCACACGGAGGAAATAAAAACAGATGAGAAACAAGGAACTGATTCTGCTTGACTTGAGCCTACAACTCCGCGGAGCAGGAAGCTACTTCACGTAAAAGACGTTATTGATGAAGGCATTTCAGCCTCTCTCCAGTCCTTCTAACAACATACTAGATCCCCCATGCCAGCAAACCTGTCCTGAGACGTGACTGCCATCCCAAACGCCCCAGAAACATCAGCAAGTACAAAAGACAAATTGATGAGCCTTCTGGAAGGGAACCACCGGAGGAAGGAGCAGCTCTCTGATGCCTCCTGAATTCCTGTTCCACAGTAAAAGAAAGTTCTTTTGGAGAAAGAATGGGAGGCTTTTTGCTCCGTTTGTTCATTGTGATAAAAAAATCTTCGTTTTCTCGATAGGCACAGAGTAAATATTGAAGTGGAAGAAAATGCTCCCCACTGATCCGCTGGATCTGGTCACTACATGCCAGTGTCTCAGTGCCCACCTCGAGCAGAGGCACAGCCTCCTCCCTTGTTCAGTGCTCATTGTGTGGCACAGGAGCAGTTGTGCTGGCTCAGAAGATCCTGTGGTGCTGGCACCAAGCCATCCAGCTGAGGAACCCAAGAGCTGCTGGTAGCAAAGCAGTGGAGCTGTCGCCCAAGGCAGCCCCATTCCAATCAGCACAGGCTGTTGCTGACAGATGACAGGGATGACAGCTATGACTTTACCCTACCCGTGGATAGGTCTCTCTTCCCTCTACTTGTCACTCTCCTCCTGCCTTTCTCACCAATGCACACGCATATGCTGTATTCTTGGAGCCACATTCAAACCAGAAGGCCACCCAAGCCAGGCACTAGGCAGGGTAGCAGGGGGAGCTTGAAGCCAGCCAAAATTTGGGGTTTCAGAGCCTGTCACCACCATCTGGTTATATTTAGGTGCATTTGAAGGAGGATCTTGTTGAAATAAAATTGTCAGGCTGTGATGAGGTGCTTCTTGAAGCAGCTCTAGCCCCAGTTCTCAACATTTGCAGTCACAGTGCACCTGCCCCTGGTGTAAGATCTTGCTGACGAGAGCAGCTGAGCTGGCTGTGATACGCAGCTTGGCTCACGCTTCCCACCAGGCTGGCCAGCTCCTTACAGCCCTGTACCAGGCTCATCAGCATCTCATCATCCTGGGTGCTCAGCCCTCCTAGGATGGAGATGAAGCTTCAAACTCACCTCCTGTAAAACCATTCACCCCTCCATAAAGGCAGCGGGGGCATGCAGTTGCTTGATAAGTAACAGGACTAAAAATACCAGCCCTCAAGCTGTGCTCAAAAAGCTCTCTGGCAACTTGTTACAAGAAACTAATCCACAACAGCCTAATAGTTTGATATTTCAGGCTGAAGATCATCTCTGTGTGGGCAGGAGCTTCTCTCTTTATGTTCCCATTCATGCTGTTAATCGCTGTGTGCAGGACAATTATAAATCCCATTGTTCAGGATTCACACATCTCACTCTGTCCATCTCAGACTCAGGTCTCCAGTCTTCTCCAATGTCTACAGTCCTGCAGGAGCCAACAAGTGCTCACTTGTGCTAGGAATCATCCCCAGATGAAATGAATCTCCTGTCCCTGCCCTGGGCCTCACACTCAATGCCTGACTCCTGGAGAGCTGCTGCTATGTGTGATGCATCTCCCAGCCCATCTTCTATATTCTTTCTCCTCCCAAAAAAGCTCCCCACCTTCCTCAAAAATTTCATCTGGAGAAGAAAATGGACTTGAAGAAACCAAGAAAACAAAGAGGGAAACTGTCACGTTGCACCCTGGCTCCAGACCTAATTTCCCAATATATTTCTCCTTTCATACATTGGCACAAGGTCATCAGACTTAATTGCTTGATCCTTTTATTTTTTTAATTAATTTGTCTTAATAACTACAATTTTCTCTGGAGACCTTTTCTTATTGTCATAACATCTTCAAAACATGTTCTGCCTGGAGAAATAAAAGAAAGCAACCCGGAAAATAGCGTAGCAATGTTGTGCCATTCTTCTCCCCTCCATAGCACACTGGCTACAACCAACCTCTCTGAACTGACAGCCTTTTCCTCCTGCCCTGTGTCAGCCTCTACATACAGCAACAGGAAAAGAAAAAGGAAAAAAAATGTACAAATAAATTGGATTTTAAAACTACAAGACGCAGCTAGGGTCTGGCGGGGAAGGGCAGGATGTGACCAGCAGGGCAGTCAGTGGGAGCACCGAGTGCGCAAGGAGGGCGGCTTGGGGTCTGCAGTGTGCCTGCAATGCTCTGGGCTTATTCTTGTGACTGACAGTGCATGAGTTGTTTATGCCTGTACACAGATACCAGTAAGTTGGCAAAATTGTTCTGGTGGGATCCTTCAGGCATTTTTCTGATTCTTATTGGAAAAGGGTGTTTACTAAAATGGCATTCATGTGTTCAGTGCTTAATCACAGAATCACAGAATCACAGAATCACAGAATTTCTAGGTTGGAAGAGACCTCAAGGTCATCGAGTCCAACCTCCAACCTAACGCTAACAGCCCTCCACTAAACCATATCCCTAAGCTCTACATCTAAGCGTCTTTTGAAGACTTCCAGGGATGGTGACTCCACCACTTCCCTGGGCAGCCTGTTCCAATGCCTCACAACCCTTTCTGTAAAGAAGTTCTTCCTAACATCTAACCTAAAACTCCCCTGGCTCAACTTAAGCCCATTCCCCCTCGTCCTGTCACCAGGCACGTGGGAGAACAGGCCAACCCCCACCTCGCTACAGCCTCCCTTGAGGTACCTAAAAAGAGCGATAAGGTCACCCCTGAGCCTCCTCTTCTCCAGGCTGAACAAGCCCAGCTCCCTCAGCCGCTCCTCGTAGGACTTGTTCTCCAGGCCCCTCACCAGCTTCGTCGCCCTTCTCTGCACCCGCTCAAGCACCTCGATGTCCTTCTTGTAGCGAGGGGCCCAAAACTGAACACAGTACTCGAGGTGCGGCCTCACCAGAGCTGAGTACAGGGGGACGATCACCTCCCTAGCCCTGCTGGTCACGCTGTTCCTAATACAAGCCAGGATGCCGTTGGCCTTCTTGGCCACCTGAGCACACTGCTGGCTCATATTCAGCCGACTGTCCACCATCACTCCCAGGTCCTTCTCTGCCTGGCAGCTTTCCAACCATTCCTCTCCCAGCCTGTAGCTCTGCTTGGGGTTATTGCGCCCCAGGTGCAGGACCCGGCACTTGGCCTTGTTAAACTTCATGCAGTTGACCTCAGCCCATCGGTCCAGCCTATCCAGATCCTCCTGCAGAGCTTTCCTACCCTCAAGCAGATCGACACACGCACCTAACTTGGTGTCATCTGCGAACTTACTGAGGGTGCACTCGATGCCCTCGTCCAGATCATCGATGAAGATATTAAAGAGGACCGGCCCCAGCACCGAGCCCTGGGGGACGCCACTAGTGACTGGCCTCCAACTGGACTTGGCTCCATTCACCACGACTCTTTGGGCCCGGCTATCCAGCCAGTTTCTAACCCAACGAAGCGTGCGCCAGTCCAAGCCAAGAGCAGCCCTGAATTAGTCCTCTCAGATACTAGAGATGCCCTTGTGCAGCCGTGAACTGAGCCTTCTGTGTGCAAAACAGCTTGGGCATCCTTTCCCTGGATGTTTAGAAATTTTTTGAGTGCTTCCACCATTTCGCACAGTCCTGGGAACAAACATTTCCTACAGCCATGCCCCTGGAGTTCAGCTGCTGCCACTAGCAAGATGCACAAGATACCACCCAGCAGGTCAAATAGGCCTTATCATCCCTCTCAGATCTAGTTTCATGGGGTTTGCATACTGAATTAGTTAAAACCTTGTTATTATTTATGTGATTTGATTCTGTTTTATTGCCAGGAAGCACTTCAGCAGAAGAGCTAGTTCATGTGCCCTTCTGTCGAGATGAGCTTCTCCTCTTAAACTGTATGGACAAAAACATCCCACTTCCAATCCCAAAGTTTTATAAAACTTTTAGCAACTCCTTGAGGTTTGCTGTGTGCTCTCACAGTCTCATTATCCCTGCGCTCCCAGACACTGTGAGGGGCTGCAGAGCCGCAGCTGCCAGCTTCTGCCTGCTGGCTTGCTAGGGGGAGGAGGAAACAGGCTCAGGTAGCTCTGGTGTGGACAGCTCATTTATCACATTTTGTTGGAAGATGCCGAATGGTAAAACACCAGGAAGGGAGCTGCTAGCAAAATAGATCAGGAATTTCTGTCTGTTCTGCCTTCCATTTCAACAGGGGAAACTCGATCCTTCCTTTCTGTGTCTACATTGCAGTGCAGCAGTAGGCATGGCTCACTCATCTCTTGACCACACATCTTCTTCCAGGACTGTCTGTGGGAAGCATCTCCAAAAACACATGCTAGGGTTTCAGCTTTAATCACCAGGACTCTTAGGTGTTAAGAGAGGACCTGATCTGCTGCCTGCCTGTTTACTGAGAGCATGATATTTGGGTGGTTCTCAGGGTGTTGTGCCAGGGGAGGTTCAGGCTGGCAATGAGGAGCCATTTCTGCTCAGAAAGAGCAGTCAGGCACTGGGACGGGTTGCCCAGGGAGGTGGTGGAGTCACCGTCCCTGGGGGTGTTCAAGGAGAGGTTGGACGTGGTGCTTGGGGACATGGGTTAGTGGTGGCATTGGTGGTAGGGGGTGGTTGATCTTGGAGGGCTTTCCCAACTTTAAGGATTCTCTGAATGCATAATAACACCCAAAAAGACCTGGGCAAAGGATGCATCAGGCAGGAAAAAGCACCCATGGCAGGTAAGCAAAGGAGAACACGTACTTAAAGAACCCCCTATTCCTCTCTCATCACAAGGAAAATAAAATATTGCTCTCAGGCAGCCCAAATAATTTTTGTTACGTGCTTTAAAGGAAGTATCTTCAAAGAAAGGAGAGGAGACAGGACACCATCTGCCCACTGCTGCTGGGCATTTTCCTGCATTTCATGCCTTTTAATTATACGCATCTGGCTGTTGCCCAGGACCTGACTGCACATTGCTGTTTGAGTTTTGGAGTGTAGTAGCTACAAGTGGAGTTTTAACATGCTTAGCATTGCACCAACCATGATGTGAACAACAAAACCACCTACCTGTGGTTATGAGGAGCTGACCCAGATCACAAGCAGAAAGGCAAGAACTCGAAGCACCTCATTAAAACCCCTTTTTGTTGGCCTACTGCCTGGGCAGCTGTTTTATCCAAGGTGCCTCAGCATTTTTATTTCCAGCTGCAGACCTTCAACAGCAATGTTCCTCTCCTCCTTCATCTCCTGCCACACACCAAACACGGTGCCAGTCTTCCAGAGCTATAATGCTGCTCCCTAGGTTAGAGAAATACAGGGGAGATGCTGGGAGCAAATCTCTGGTGCTTCATCACCCATGGGCTTCTGATAGCTGGTGTGATTTTGGAACAGCACTGATTTGGGTGTGACCATGAATGCCAGTTGCTCTTTAGTTCAGGCAACCACAGTAATTGTGTGTGTTTGGAGCCAGCGATATAAGATCAGCTCTTGGAAAGGTGTTACTTTCTAGGCTACCAGTCAAACAATCAGCAAAGATTGCATAAATATGTCTGGTGACAATTAGTGGGGTAAAGTGTTAAGTCTGATGGAGAGAAAATACATTCAGACCTGGAAGGTGTGCCTTTCTCTGTGTATTTGCTATCCATCTGACTGCCTTTACAGGAACAGCATGTAGGGGACTACCTGAAACTCAGTAGGTGTTTTATACCTTGGCAGGGAACAACTTCGAAATCTTATTATGTGTTTTCATCTTCAAAACAAAGACATATTGGTGGCCCCTCTGAAAATGTACATAAACATTAAAATGCTGTAAATCTTTCACAGGGTGACTGCACCCCAGCCATCAACAGAAGTGACTTCCCTAATTGAATGGCTCAAACACGAGTAAAAAATGCATTGTCAGGATGTCAGCCTCACAGGCAGCCTTCCAAGACTTTAAATAGAGAATTTAACAGCATAGTACCTAGGTGGTTTGGGCAATACAGCTTTCACAAAGACTGCTTCCATTAACTGATTTCTAGGCAACAGCCCTAGAAAAGGCCTGTGAGTAGCTCTAAAAAAAAGAAACTTCAAGAAGTTGAGAGCCTATGATGTGATACACACCAGGCTAAGGGATGCTGGATGTGAATGACTTATTTCTGCCTTATCAGCAAGCCACCTCTGGTATTTATTAACCTTCATTTCCATGTCTATATCACCTGTGTGCAAAATTTGTCAAAAGAGCTAATAAAGGTTTGAGCAACCCCAGTACTGTTACAACTCAAAGACTGCTGGAAATCCAATGAGCACTCTTAAGGATCTGAATAACACAGGCACACTGTTCCAAAGTCTCAAAAACGATCCCTCACTCAGCAAATAAATAGGTTGGAGATTCAGATACTTTCTCTTTCTTGTATTTAGCAGTGCTACTTGACTATATTAATAATTACCCTACTAATTACGTTAATAACCATATTAGTAAAAGACACTGAAATTCCCAACTTAGGCTATTTTAATAAATTTTGTTTATCACAAATACATGCATTTCTCATTCATTCTTTATCCTTCCTTTTTGCCACATTTTAAAGGGAAAAAAGAAACTCCTGGAGCTATCAATGGCATTTTTTTCTTTCAAAACTGGAAATTGTCGGTCCCATTATATATTCACATCCTAAGAATGTTTTTACCACAGCGAACACTATATTGCATATTCATTTTCTGACAAAAGGAAAACAGATCCATTCATCTTCAGCAAGGCCCTCCTTAAGCTCAGCTTATGCTTCTTGGATAATTTATTTCCTAGTTTCTAGTGTCAGCAGTATCAATTAAAAATGTCTTCTTTTTGAAATACATCTGGACTACAGATGATTGCTGAACACGTGTGGGCTATAACGAGTCAGAATTTTCCTGCCAAAACCAACTTTGCTTGAAAAACATCAATTTGTTGGAAGTTGATGGGGGAAGCAGGTGCCCAGGGCCCACATTTGGTGGTTAGACACCACTGGGCTCCCAGATCCATGGCACCACCAGCCCCTGCTTCAGGGCTTCATGCTCCCCGGTGTCCATGGTAGAATTAGCAGCAGGCCAAGGAGTCTAAGGAATCACTGGGGATAGGAGAAGATGGCTGGTCCATGTAACTTCAGGGGGAATAAAACATTTGTCTCTAACATGTTTAAGAGCTTCTAGTTCTGAAACTCTTAGTTCATTGCCATTTCAGAGTTAAATCCATTCTTATTCTTCTATTTTTACAAACATGGTTTCCCCAAGTCCTGAGTCCCAGCAGTGTCCCACAGTGGCCCCTGTGTTACGATGAAGGTTGTGATGAAGGTGGTCATCCTCTCCCACAGGCTGTGGGCTTGCAGGAGCTCTGACCACAGGAGACAACGAGGAGGCTGCCTGTAGAAGGACTACATAGCTTGGCACAAGCCATCGGGAGAATTTAGCTAACGGTGTATTTGCAGAGCTCATTTTGATCTGAAGAGCTCATTTTGGTGAAAGCCAAGCCCCGGAGTAGTCACATTTTTGCATTTGCTGGCACACATACATGCACCTGCAAAGCAGCACAGCTCCCGTGTGCTTGGCAGAGGTTGTTAGAGCACAGCCATCCCACGCTGAATGCCCGGAGAGCAAACAATGGTGAGAGCATGCACTTGTACATGTGTGTCTGCACACAGACCTTCTCATTACACTGCTGTTCCCATGAGCTGTCCCCTCCAGGGCTGATTTATGGGCAGTCACCTCCAGCAAGGCTGGGGGAGCCTTCCTCACCCTGCTCGCAGTGTAGCTACAGCCAGCACTGGCTGTCCTGCACACACTGCTCTGCGTATGGTGCAGCGAAACTGGATGGGGGGAGCTTCAGATTTTATGGTAGGCATTGGGTTGAAAACACCTCAGTCCTCAGTGGGGTCTGTTCCTTTGAAATTTATCACCATACGCTGTTTTATCTTGTTTACAAGTGTGGATTGTGTGCTCAGGGGAGTGAAAAATTATCGATGTGGAACAGGAACGTCAGGATTTTATCTTGATTCATGATACTCCTCCAGCGATTGTGATTCCTGCCCTGTATGCACTGTATCTTTATTTTCATATTGTTCAAACTTTAAATGAAGCAATCTGATTATTTTGACTTCACATGTTGATTCACTGATGAAAGATGATTTTTAAGAATTCCAGATTACAAATCATTGTCATAGCTGAAGATTAAACTTGCCATTTTCCCTGATAAATGGAAATACAAATAGCGAAGTGTATTTGAATATTGATCAGATGTTCAGCCTGAGCCAAGTACAGTATGAACATCTTTATGTTTGCTGGCAGTAAACCAGCTTCTCTCTTCTCTCTGTTTTGCACAGTCCTTCTAAGCCAATCCTCACTAGAATGAGCACAAAACAAACCGAATAACAGCTTTTGTACATCAACATTAAAATGGGAAGAAGCTTGGGAAAGGGCCTCCAAGAGAGAAGAACGCTGAAGAGAGCAAAATGCCTGATTGGTAAGCGCCACCTTCTAAACATAGATCAGCCAGACGTGGAAGTGATTTTTGGAAGAGAAATGCAATCATGGATTACACACCAGCTCATTAGAAACTGTTGCTGAATACAGCATCCAGAAGACATGCATGAAAAGTCACATTTGGGGAATAAATTAAAAGGGGTGTAGTTGTTGCTAGATAAACATATGTAATATATATGCATTGAAGAGGTTTGTAAATGTCATTTTTTTTATTCAGACGGAAAGCAAAAAGCTTTAAAACCTTTCACAGTAGAGAGGCAGTTAACTCCAGACTATTCCTATCCCAGTAGCCAAGAAGTTGATAGGACATCTCTCTTAAATTAGCATTTATAAATAGACTCTCTGAATGTTTCCATCTCCTAGTGGAAAAAGCATAACTTTTAATGCTATATTTCTGCACCTCATTTACTTCAGTGTATAATACGTTGACTAAAACTGTAAAGCTTCTCAATTTTTACTGCGTATGTGTTCCAATTAATCTATGTCTGTAACAAACTTAAGACTGGAAAATTATTTCTGACCTATATTCTAGTTCTATGAAGCATATATACTATAAGATATGTCTGACTGAATATCATGATACTATAATTTCCCAGGCAACATAGAATTGTTTGCATTTAAAGCAACAAAACAAAACCACTTGATTTCTTTTTCATAGGAAAAAAAGTAATTTACCCCTTAAATGTATTAAAGCAGCTGCTGGCTGTGAGGGCATTTCTGTTCTTTTCCTTGGTCTGCTACATAACCACTAAGAGACACCTCTGGCCTCTGTTATGCCGTCGGGCTAGGTGATCAAGTGATCCCTTCTGGCCTTCAGCTCCACAGGTAACTGAAGAGAGCAGGAGCTCATGCACACTGCCAGCAGCTCACACAGGGGCTAAGTGAGGGGCTCAGCCAACTCCCCACCAAATCCCCTCCTTTCCAAAGCCGGTGAGACACAGGGTATGGAGGCAGACCTGGATGCAACAGGGAGAAGGAGGGAGGCAGCAGCTCCCTCTCTGCTCCTCTCCGCTGAGCCCAGCACGGCACACATCTCCTCCTGGCACAGGACCGGGCAGCTCCCAGCACTTCTCCTGCCCCCTTCTGTGCATCACAGCCGAGTCCAGCCCCAAACAAGCACTGCAGTGCTAGTTTCTGACGATTTTTTAAGCCTGTTGCATCATTTTCTGGCTTTCAGGGGAAACAGCTAAAATAATCATTTGTTGTTATTGCTGATCCTAAATACCATGATACACTGAGGACATGAGTAAAGCATGGGTTAAAGCTGGTTTTAACTATTCGCTGCGCAACACAAAGTATTCAAGGATTTAGGCGTGAATCTCAGAAAACAAATTTCATCTTTGGTTGAAAAATTATCTTCAAGAAAACTGTCAATAAATAAATTCAAGGAAATAGGTAACTCTTTTATCTAATTACCAAGGTACCACTGTGGCTCTGCTTATTTTAGAAACTGAGCATTGATGTGGATGTCTGCCAAGTAAACTTATATGTGAAGCTGGGTAGCATTTAAAATAAAAGTAGTTTAATCTAAATCTGTTCTTGTAACTGTGTGTAGGAGACTCCCTTGAATTCTACAGGACCAGCATTAGAGCTGGTAAAAAAATCCCACCCAAATCAATCAGCCACCATAAGCATGATCCCAGCACCTGCTACTGAACTGAAGTGGGCCGAAAACCAGGTAATTTACACATGGGGATGCACGAAGTCATTAAGGTCCCACTTCAAACAGGTTTTTAAGTCTGTGATTAGCCCAACCAGTGTCATCTAGAAAATGCACATCCTAAAAAGCTGGGCACCCAGGAGTTCCTGTGAATGGTGTCTCAGCAAACCTGTCTTCATTCACAGCTCCTGTTGGTTCACACACACGTTGTCATCTCAAAAGCCTGTGAAAAGCTTTGCTATCTGGATGTGCCATTGTATCATCAACTTCTTTTGGTCTTTTGGTTTATGTCTATCCCAAATTATTGCAGTCATGGCACTTCTGCTGCGGCAGAAATCACCAAAACAGGGTTTCTCTGTAGTATATTATTTTGTTATGGACTACTATGTTTTGCACCATGGTGACTGTGTAACACAAAAGTCCTTTCTAAACACACAAATGTTGCAAAAAAAAAGTGTCATCACAAGACCTTGCAACCCTGCCAGGGCAGGTCAGTGAAAATGTACCATTTGTACCTAAACAGAAGGAAAGACTTACAAGGACATACATCACTAAATGTTGATTCAGTATGAATAGTATGTTTTACCTTTTAAAATGTTACTACTTTCCCATTCCACTCCATTGTAACTTGTCAACTGTATTTTTTTTTTTTAAGTCAACAAAGACTGTAAAGAAAACTGTTGAAATACCTGATTTTCTGTAAAAAGTAATAACAATAATTTTTGTTACTTCAAAGTATGCTTGGTATTAAAGTACCTAATAAAGTTCAACAATGAATTTTGTAGCATACTAAAATAAAGCGTGATAGTGCTTTTCTCCAGCTAATCTCTGGTAACAGCTACTCTTGCTGGAAACACTGTCCACCTCATAAAGACAATCCTGGCCACCTCCTACATGCCTGTGCCTACACAGATTCCTGAGGTATGCAAAGTCTGAGCAAAATCCAGTCCCTTCGTGAGGGCAGGGATTTGCGTGCATGCATCAAATTTACAGGCTAAGAAGGCTAAGAATTACCTTGGTGATAAGTCGTCTGCATCCTTTGGTACCTGACTGTACACATCTGGGCAATATAAAGCTCCTGGTTACTTTGGCATAAAGCTTTACAATGAGAGGAAGAAGATTGTAAGTTAGAACTTAGTTATAGTTAAACAGAGACCTGCCAGGTGTGTAGGTTGTTGCAGTCTTGTTCATTCTAACAGGCAATGCATTTCAGATATTCCAAAATAGCCTGGAAACCTCCAGAAAGTAATTTGGAGCACACAGTACAGCTCAGAAGCTGATTTCCACTAATTTCACTCCACGAAATTCCACTGAAGGCAAAATTCCTGGAGCCATCAAGAGCTGTCACAGATGTGCCTCATCCCAAAACCTGCACCAGCAAGAGGTACTTTGGTGTCAAGTGGATGCTGGATCTGTCTCCATGATGCTGATGCAGTGCTATCTGTGTTTGGGGTTGATCTAGAAATGATTGTGAGTGGGGTTGAATTATTCCCAGTCTCTGAGGATTTGAAAAGAAATAAGAAGTAGACAGGAAATAAATAAATAAATAAATAAATAAATAAATAAATAAATAAAGCTAGTTTATACATTGAAAACCAGCCATACACTGAGTCTCAGAAAGGAACATAGCTTTTTTTTCATGCACTGAAGTTTTACCTATTTCTCCTTCCCAGGGAGCTCTGCACAGCAGGGACAAGCTTGGCCTGTTGCTGCAGTAGCTGGCAATACCTGCATGCAGTAGCCATCGAGCCATACTTGCAGCCATTCCACACTGACCCACCATCCTCATTGGACTCTGTTAGAATTTTAATATGAGACTTTCAAAGAAGAAACAAAATTTTTCAAAGTAGAATTTTTAGTCTAAAAAATCGTGCTCTCCCTTTACATTGAGTAATGAGACACCACAAAGCTTCTTTGCTTTTGGAGTGGTTCCTACAGTGGCCACAAACCACTTACTGAAAACAGGGGTGCAGGACCTGCCTCCAAGTCTGAACATCAGCTTGGTCACCTGGGAAGGCAGTCTGGAAGAAAAGAGACTAAAAATCTGGGAGTGAGGCCTGACATTGCCTCTACAAACTGGTTTTAAATTAGCATAACAGTATGGGATACTACTCCTCATTCTGTCACGTGCAAGTTAGTTGTACATTAGCCTAATATAGCTGTAAGAATGATTAATAATGAATATGATTGAAGTATTAATAGTTAATAAATATGTATTATAATTATATTAATAATTATAGTCTATTTAATTACTATTATTAGGACAAATAGAAAATCAAGATTGTCAAAATCCTATATACTAGACTGAAGTCTCTTCAATATGATTACCGATTTAAATATATATATATATATATTTCCCCGTTTTTACAGCAGAAAATGATCTAGAATATCAGTTACATTTTTAGTTTTACAGAATCAGGATTTTCCCATAGGGTGTTGGCAGAGAAAAGCAGGAGCTTTGCTCTGGCTTCAATGTGTGCAGAAAGAAAGGCTGCCCCAGAGAGGGCCAGGCACCTCCTTACATCGACACCTCTCAAACACAGCCTTCTCACAAGACACAAGGCAAAGCATCAGGATGTCAGCACAAATGTCGGGCTTCAGGGAATGTAATCAGCACCCTGATTCTCTTTTATCTGACATTATGCCAACACAACGCAAAATTAGCACTGAGCTAGGTGGACGACATTTAGGTGTGAAAGGAAAGCTAGCTCTCCTCTCCATTTGCCTCATTTTTTCCACTAATAAAATGAACTTAGTTGGAATGTCACTGGAGTATTCCAAGGCTCAATTAAGTGTCTCACTGTATTTATTGTGTCTCTCAAATGGCAGTAGAAAAGATTGCAAAACAGTAAGATTCTCAGGCAATGAGCTGAGGTGGCTGGGGGCATCAAATTGATGGGAGTTTTCTGGAAGAGCTTTTAGGCTATCAGCTGCTGTACACATCATCAAGAAAGGAGCTGGTTTATTCTGTAGAGGTGAACTCCCTGGATACTTCAGAAGGATACAGGATAAAATCACTCAGCAATTCTGAAAGAGGTTCCTGGTTAATATGTGCTACCACTTTATTATTTTGTCCGTTGTAATATAATACAAAATTCCTCATTTACATTCCTTAATTAATTTTGCATTCAGTAATCTAAAAATTCTTCAGCCACGAGGTACCTTGGGGGTGCTGAAAGCAATGGAGAGGCTTTCCTGGAGCAGCACCTGGGAGCAGGGGATATTGAGCATATCTGTGCTGCCATCTAACGGCCAGCATCTTCGGGGGGACTGCCCGGCGCTTGCTGGCAAGTGCAGCTTTGCATTTGCATTTATGGAGATGAAGGGAGGAAAAACAGTGCATAGGTAACCTCCTGCGCCTCTCAGAATCAGGAAAAAATCAAGAGGCTGAACCGCTGGTGCGTTAGCTTACACTGGAGAGCTATCGAGTTTGACAACTTTTCATTTGAATTTCTAAAGACTAAAGAGAAGCCACATCTGGGTAAATGTGGATGAGAAGTTTGCCTAGCATCTGAAAAGCATTTTCCAATGCAGTGCTTCCCAGGGACAGGCTGCTGCATTTCCCAGCTGGGACAGACACTAATTCCCTTCTTACCTTCTCAGGGACCAAGTGGGTGATGGTGACATTGTCTTCTCTCTTGGCATATGACTTCAGCTCGGGCTTTGAGGTGCGCTCAGTGATGGTATATACAGCCTCTCCCTATGTTCACTCCAATCTCTTTATTAGAACATTTTTAGTGGATTTCTATTCTTTCTAGTTTGCAGATCTGTAAAAATTTTCCAGATCTTTCTAAATTTCATAAACACGTGACCTTGTAGGATACAAGGACTTGAATTCAACAAGTGATCTCTTGAAGATCCCCTGGAAGTCTTCCAGGCATCTCAGGCTGAAAATCTCTGTTCCAGAAATACTCCTTTGGGGATTCAGTTCACTCCTAAACCCCCTTTCCCAAGAGTTGTTAATTGTCACTGTTTTCTTCTGTATCCCTCCCTCTCTATCATTATTTCCCTTGTAGTGTTTTGTTCAACCCATTGAATACCATACCCAGAAAATACAATACTTTAAGCTTGGTCAGAGGAAAAAGATAATCTACTGGATCACACAGCTTAACATGAAGTAACCAGTCGTGCAATAGGAGACTCATGAGCATCTTCAGAGGTGACAGAACATGAAAGTGATCAACCCTAAAGGGACAGGACATTAGATTTAGGCCATCTTGGATGGCCTTTTCACCAAACACATTAAAATCTGATGAGACTATGGATTGCCAGGCTGGAGAATAAAGTCCCTGCTCCAAGAGGAACAAAGCAGGAACTCAGGAGGCCATTTGTACATTAACCATGAGCAAAAGTGTGCTGTGTGGGATGCAGGGAATGCAGGTAAAAATCTCAGATACTTAGATCCATGTCTAAGAGGGTGAGAGTTACAGCATCACAGAACATTCATGCATCTTGTCTGATCCTCTGCTCCAAGCAGAGTCACCTCCGGGGGCAGGCCTCTGTCCAGTCTGGTCTAATAAATGCCAGTGGTGAAGAGTACACAGTGCTTCTGAGCTCCAATGCTTAATTAGATCCATAAATGAGTCAATAATGAAGTAAATATTGACCAGGACAAGCTGATATTTGCGTGGCTCTACTCTCAAGGGAAACCATTCCCATGTCCTTACCGTACACTTTTAACTTGTAGATGTGTGCATAGAGGTCAAAATTTAATGTATTCATAGTGCTAACTTGTCACTGACATTGAGTTATATTTTTGCTGTACTTGGAGGGGATGTATTTCATTTAAGCTTACCCAACCTACCAAAGGGTCTTGTTTTGTTGCTTTTGTTGGTTTTGTGTGGGTTGGTGGGAGGGGTTGCTTTTTGTTTATTTTATTTTTAAAGTGACTTCCAAGCACTGCCAATCATGGTGGAAAGCAGGAAAATACTTAATATGTCTACTAAAAGTTTCTAAGCCATAAGACAAATGATCTCAAAGCCCAACTGTACTTAAATCTCATTATTTTTGAACCAGCCTCGTGTTATTTTATACCTTGATTCACTAGATTTTAAAACCAAGGACTGCAGTAACAAGCTAAAAAGAGCGCTCTTCCTGGGGTGTGGGAAAGAACACGCCAGCCAGATGTCGTCCCAGGCCAGAAAATGAAGTAGCGTGCAGAAGCGAAAACAAGCTGTCGGGCTGAGCTGCCTGATGCAGTGCCTGCTGGGCACCGAGCCAGGAAACAAACGCCTGAAGCAGAGAAGTTTCCCCAGTCCTTACTCCTGTTCTTTCCCTTTTCAGCATGCTTCTGCGAGGATTTTACAGAGGAGACTTCTGACCCGCAACCCGGCACTTAACTTGTCTTTCCCGTGTCTTCTCCTCTCCCCCAGATGACAGATGGCTGGTGTCAGCAAGAGGCTTTTAAGCAAAGGAATTTATAGAATACAACAGGAAGCAGAGGGAAACTTTAGCAACTGAATGATCATTACAAAAGGTTAAAGGAAGAGAAGCATTTCTGAAGACACAGTAGACCAGAAATGGTTTGTGTGCCCCTGTAGAGAAAGCCCCAGACCAACACTAATTGTTTGCAGGTTGTGGCAGCTAGATGAGAAGCCCAGGGATACCACCAAACTCCCCAGGGGAGCCAATGTTAAGTGAAGGCTCAAAATCACTGATCTGCTATAGTTTGTCAAGATCTGGGGGTCATCACAGAATGAATCGACAGAGAATCAAAAGGGGTTAAGCACCAAGACCCAGGACTTCACTGCCTGAGGTAAGGAGAGCTGTGGCAGATGTGTTACTAGAAAAATGTGTTTACTTGGTATGCTACAGCTATTAGAAATCAATATAATCATTTTCTTGGGACTGGTCAGTACTTTCACCTAGAAGATAAGCAGCAGTTACTCAAACCAGGTGTAACTTCTCTCTCCGTGGATCCCCACCCATGTGGTCTCACTAATCCTGGCTCTTGTGGTATGCAGGGATTAGTCCACCCCAGGGGCAGGCCAGCTCCATCCAGAACTACCAGTTGTCCCAGGATCCCAGTTATGTCCCCTTTACCAGACAGAAGCAGAGGAGTTTGTCCACTGTGCTGTCAGATCTCCAGCAGCTTCATCAAGCACTAAGCCCGTCATAATTTTGCCTGGGCTGTCTGACATGCTAAAATCCCAGACAAATCACCGAGGACACAGTGTCACAGTTGGCTTTTGTTGATCTAGGCATGTGCTACTGCTACTGCCCTGCTCCCATCAGCTCCCCTATGTCAGCACTAGCGCTTATGTATCTGCACAGTCAGCTGCACCAGCCAGCTGATTCAACCCTCTCTAAGGCCACACAGTTACCAGTACCAAAAAGTGCTCGGGGGTGCCACTATGGGGCCCGAAAGGGCAGCCCGCAGTAGCTTGGCATATTTAGTTCAGGAAACCCACACCACAACTGTGTGTGCAAAGTAAATCTGGTGCATCTCAGCTCCACGATGACACTTTGTGTGCACAGTCCGAAGAACCCACCCAGTGCTTGCACAGTAGATCCAAAGCACCCCAGGTGTATCAGATGTGAAGGGCACGTGCTCTGAAATCCACCTCTGTGTGACCACTAATTCTACCTCATATGCACAGGATGCAATGGACAACTCTGGCCACCTGGACAGCACACACCAAATGTGCCCAATGCTCCCTACATAGAAGAATTATCTCAGGGAAGGTCAGATCTATCTAGGGCAACAACAACTGCACCCATCCTTTTGTCTGCAACATCCCAAATTTCCTACCTTTACCTCCCTGTATACTCAGGATGGTCCTGACAGCAGAGGGGCTATTGCATCAGGGGAGTCTCATGCAGGTGAGTCAGCTGCAAATGCTATCCATGGAAGGGAAGAGAGATAACTTTAACTATGAAGCTTCTTAATCTGACAACAAAGCCTTCCATACATTTGGAAGTTGAAGCAATTCAGATAGACATATGCCAAAAATGTTTAAGTAGGAGGGTCATCCATTGTTTTTACTTGGGGGGCTGCCTCCATTTCAGAATTCAAATGAAGATCTGAGTATCTTCTTCAGTGAAGCAATGTTTGGCCTTGATCAAGGCATTTCTGTGTAAAATGGTTTGTGTGCAGAGACTGTGTATCACCACATGTAAAATCTAGGCAGCCCAGACAGACAGGCTTCAGCAAACCTTCCTGCTGTGTTTAAGGAGCGCTTGCCCCTAGCTGTTCTCTCCACCTCACTGCCAGGGGTTGCCAAGCCTGTCACGGGGCTTGCAGAAAGGAGTTTGCCACTAGCATATAAAATGTCTTGAATTGTCATAAACTGTCAATTAAAACAAGTATACCCAGGACCTGGCACAGAGGATTCAGCCTAATGATTCCTGTGAGCATGTAAGCTTCAGCAGAGGAGCTGGGATGGAAGAGAGGAGCCACAGCTGGAGAGAAGTAACTTAAACCAAAGGCAGGGGACTAATCAGAGTGCATTTGTGAGTGTCCTCAGATGGTTCACAAAGTGGTCTGGCTTTTAGCTGTCATAAAATGTGTTGTGTGAGTGTAGGATAATTACCATTAAATGGCTGAAAAAAAAAAAAAAAAAAAAAAAAAGTATTCCAAAGTTTAATTAGTTTTGTATGAAACTAGACACAGTTTTAGCTGAATCTTCCTGAGTGCGAATGAGTTTCAGATTCAAGGTTGGTATTGTTCATCATGGAAAGTTATGTATAGATATTAGCAACGTTACTTAAATGCTACGGAATGAAGAGAAATAAACTTCAGCTCACTGTGAGATACATGTATGTGCACTGCACTGAACGTGGTCTTACCCCAATGTATTTTTTATTCCCTCGGTTTTCATTTTATAGACGTTTTATTTCAGGAACAGGAACATTCATGAGAAACATGGGAATGGGTCCCAGAGAGAGGATATTCTCCCTTGTTTTCCTGTGTAATATAAGAGGAGGAGAAATGAAAACAATGAGCAGCCAAGCTGCACCCTTTTGCTCTGCACAACTTCCTGAAATTTCTCCTGAGCAAGATAAACTGTGCTACAGCAAAAAAAAACAGCTCACGGTTAAAATGGCATCTGTTAGTTGTGCTGCAGAACTCCAAAACAGTCGCATTTTCACCCCCATCTGCTTCTTTAGGATAAATTGCTTTGTTACCCAGGTGTATAGTTAGATATAAAGGGGCAATTTAAGACAAACGTCCTCCTAGCTTTTACTAGCCTCACCAGAGAAACAATAGAAGTCCTGTTTTAACCTAAGGAAGGACAAAAAGCACTAAAAGCTGCACAGGAAACAACCCAGGATTGCACGGGCTTGGGGCTGAATGTTTTGAAGGCTGCAAGCAGATGTCTCCCCGGGAAGCAGCAGAACCAGCTGCTCTTCGTTGCCGCCCTTGAGCAGAAGCCGACCTTCACCCGTGGCAGCGCGTGTGTGTCAGGGCCCTGCCGGCCCCGCCAGCCAGACCGACCAGGTCAGATTAACCAGTTTGAACCGCACGTTTGCAATAAGCCACGGGAACTTTCCTGAAGGGGATTAGCGAGTTCCCGCAGAGCCTGCCCTGATCTGACAGCGGCTCTGAGGGCAGCCCTGGCATTGGAGCAGCGACGAGCAGCTGAGAAGGGGGAACGTCTTCATCGGGCTCCGACTGAGAATGCCGCAGACAGAGCGGCACTCGGCATGGGGCATTGCCAGCAGCAGGTTTCCATTCCCAGCCCAGCTGCAGCTGCCCGTCACTGCCTCCGGCCAGTGCCCAGAGGAATAAAATCGGGGCGCTGCGTCACCGGGTCGGAGCACACAGAAGGCTCTGGCAAGGCAGCGAGGACGACCCGCTGACAGGGGCCCCGAGGGAGTTGCTAAACCCCAAAGACGATGACTGTCTGCAGTCTAAGAAGCTCTTCCCTTCCCCGAGTCTGGATCTGTTTTCACTTTAAGCCAGTTTTACATTCTGGACTGAACTGGGGTTTAGATGTATTTTATGTGGCCTACGCCACCCACTGTGTCTCATCAGGGATGACAGTTCCTGCCACAAGTAGTTTACAGCTCAAGAGTGACTGCAGATTCCCAGAGACCAGAGCAAAGCCTGCTCGCTTCTTTCTTTCCACGATTTTTCCCATGACTGGCCAGATCACTCGGCAGCTCTTAGGCCCCTTCCCTGCCTCGTGGCAACATCGGCTCCTCCATACAGGCTGAACAGGCTTTCTGCACTTTCTTTGGAGTCTGGAACGTCTTTATGAATCTCAGAGCTATGCAAAAGGTACAGGGAGCTTGTGCAACCCTGCTGGCTGCTGCCACCACCCAGGACAAGGGGCGATGGTCTGTGAAAATGACAAAGCGGGAGATGGTGGTGGCAGTGTCCAGAAGGAACCTCAGCAGAGGGTTGAGTTGTAGCAGCCACCACGTCTTGCCACATCTCTGCTCAGGGCACCTCGTTTTCTCAGACTTGCCGCTTGCATCCTGCTGCCACCGGTCTGTACAATTCCACAAATTAAAGGGATTTTGCTTGTTTGTTTGTTTTTCCTAGGTGAATCTAAGGGAGTTAGGAACACAATTCCCAAGACCTTCGCTTCCCCAGTCTGTCATCTACATGCAGATTACTGCTCTGTGTGCATACAGAGCATGCAGAGCTAGTACAGCACACGCCTTATTACCTTCTTGTGAAGTTCAGCAGTTTGCAAAGGCATCAAACAAAAGCCGGATGCAGCCTACGTCTCACCAGGAACTGACGTGCTACAAACCACGAGGTAGAAATCAAACATGACAGCTTCACCTCCTTGATAAAAACTGAGTGGTCTCTTTATATCTCATCCACTGATTAGAGATACGTGGCTTGGGACAGCAGAGCTGTAGAGGGACTAGTGTAATCTGAAATCCTATACATTTTTAACCTGCTCAGCCCTGCCCCCTTATAAAACAGGCATTTCAGCTGCTGTTTCTGTTAATTGGATGTGCTCTTAAATGTAAATGAGAAAAACCACATTAAAGCCTCTCGAGATTCCAGATAAGATTTACAGCTGGTATATATAAGTGAAATGTCACTCCGGCCAAAGGAATTGCTCTGTTCCTCCTTCTTCTGCCACTGCAATCTCTGAACTTGACCCTACATTTCCATACTCCCACAGCGAGTTTAGCGTGGAGTATAACACATTGCTGCAATCCCACCTCAGCAGCGGGGTGCTCACCTCCCTGGAGACTGGCACAGGGGTAGGCTCCCGTCTCAGCCTGCCCTTGTGCTGGCTCTGGCTCAGATTTCCTGCTGCTAAAACCCTTGCCCTTTCCTTGGGATACTTGCATGTTTAGTGGGCTGGAGGGAAAAAGAGACAGGGAGTGTCTCGCCTGGGTGGGAAGGGAGGCCTGAGTTCCTGTCATTTCCCCTGTGAATATTTCAAGATTTTTTTTTAGTAGAAATCTTTACAGGATGGGTTGGGCCATTTTATCGGAATTGCACCAGATTTCGGCAGGACGGTTTTCAGTGAGGTCCTTTCCCAACTGGGGCCCTGGGCCACAGCCTGAAGACATTGCTTCCCTGGAGCCGAGCACAGAAGATTCAGGCATATTGCTGGGAGGAGGAGGGACTGTTCGCTCTTCCTGGAGAAGAAGGAGAGGGTTTTGCTTTCATTTAAGAAATAAAACACAGACCTTGACTGGTGACAGGCCATATTGATGGTGCAAATCTCCAGGTCACCTGCATGACAAGGGCAAACTAGGAAAGGCTACAAGCTTGAGAGGGGATATAATTTGCTTCTGTCTCAGCTGTCCCTCAAAAAAAAAAGGAGTGACTCTGCTCACAGTAACAAATGACAACCCCTTCCCACAGCCACCAGCAGGCACATTTGACTTGATGTCCTTTTCCTAACTAGGTGATGCCTTTTTCCCAACTAAATATTTCTTCTGCCAGGGTTTTTTTTTGTTCCCCCAGCAGATCCCTGAGGGCTCACTGACCTTTTCCCCACACCTCCCATGTCACACACTTCATCACAGCACAGGCAAGCCTGGATTGCTCACGCTGGTACTCACCAGTATCCAGCTCATTCCTTTATAAGCACTGAGAGCATGAAGGCACTTGAAATTTCTAAACAGCCTTTGCTTTCCCAATCTCTCCCTTTTCAGCCTCACACTCCAAACCGAACAACAACCAGCTAAGCAAAGAGGAAATAACAGCTCCTTCCTACAACCCCACCCTCCCGCACAGGGAACTTGCCTTCTCCAGGGCTGGCTTTGGGCATGGGCCAGCGCTAGGGCTGCCGGGCATTCCCCGTCTGAGCTAGTGTTACTCACCTGTTGCCGTCAAAGTGAAGGAAAAGATTGGGAGGCAGATTATCTCAGCAGAATCCCAGGAAACTGCAGCAGGAGAGCAGCTCTGTGGCAGCTGAGATGGCTTATGCTTTTTTCTCTTCAAGCTGATTTATATAAATCCTCTGCATTTCACATACCTGTTCAGATTTCCTGGAGATTTTATGTGACTCATGACAGCACAGAGTAGACATAATGTCTCAATTTGGGATATTTTTAGATACAGCCTCTTGGGGAAGAGCATTTAAGGATGACATTATTGTTTGCTTGTTTTTTTCACTTGAGTGCCCCAAATATCCTCTAATAATCTGAATTCATCCCATCTGATTGATTGCACCATCTACAGTTTTGGGAAACAAAACTAAAGATGGCATTCAGAAAAGTTAGTTCACTTAGATACATATATTGTATTTGTTAAAAAAAAAAAAAAAAAAAAAAAGATTTCTTAATATGCAAGCATGAATGGCATGGACAAGAAGTGTTCAACTGTTTCAGGTTTCATGTGAGCTCAGGCACCCAGGCAGATGTGCAAAAGTAGAGGGTCTATGCCCTCGGAGACAGAACATGTTAGGGGAAGGGAAGGTGCTGTGTCAAAGACAGACTCTATCAGAGAGCACTTGTTTGAAGGGAAATACAATAAAGCAAAGAAATCAGAAGGGCTCCAAGTATTTTCAAACAGAAAAAAATAAAATAAAATTACCAAGAGGAGAGCTCAAATGGCAAAGGATTAGAGGATTAGTCAGCATGAGGGAGGGAGGGCAGGGGGAGGAATGACATACATTGGCAGGACTATGGAGCAGAAGAGGTTTTTAACCTCTACACTACTTTTACTGTACATCAAGGCCCCTACTTTCTGTTCCTATCTAAAATAGCTAAAACTGAATCCTGGGTGAGCTGAGTGAAGTAAGGCCACATCTTTTGCCAGGTCTTCCCATGGCCTGGTTGTTGGAATCCCATCGCTGCAGTCTACCTTCCTGCTGGGTGCATCTTATCTTGGTGCTTACAAAGCCCATGTGGGAGAGCAATACTGATCACTTCGACATTTTCTGGGCTCTCCCTTGCCCAGAAGTTTCCTGTCTGTGAAGATGCCAGAACTCCTTCTCCTGTTCTGCCCATAACTTGACACCTGAAAGGTCTGCCTTCCTGCTTGGGCAGCTGCAAAGAATTAGCCCAACTGAGGTTCAGTCACATTGTGAAACAGTGCAGAGACAATTTTTTTTCCCTTTTTTATTATTCAGTCCACTCGAGCTTCAGAAAACTCTTGAATTAAAGCCCTAAGAATAAGTGTTGAAATTGACTTTAGGGTCAGTGCTGCCTGTGGCAATCTTGTTTTTATTGGTGTAGATTTTTCCTGGTTAATAGTGTCCTGAGAGGTCATAATTTTATTTTTTCCTGCCATCCAGAGGTCCTTGGAATATCTTTGGTTTTTCACGTTAAGTTAAATAATTTCCCAAGACTTAAAAGTGTCTTTTATTTCCCTTACAGAAGACTATAGGTATTCTTTCAGAGGAATCACCTGTTTATTTCAGATGGTTTTGCTCCTTCGCAAATACACCAGTTGTCCCAATATCAATCTAAACAGCATTTTGTGTGTAAAATTTTCCTTTCCACTACATTTTCTGGCTGTAATGGTACTCACAGATTTTAAGTATTTGCTTAGACTAAAACATTTTAGAAAATAAGCTTTCTCTTCTGCTCTTTGGTCTTTTTTCTTTCACATTACTTCCAAGAGTTGTAACAATTCAACACTGGCCTTGAAAACTTCTGAAGTGTTCATAAGTTCCAGAAAAAAAGGCAAAATTATCAAACATTCCCCATACAAATGAGAGGTTTCTCAAGTAATTTCTATAGCATTATCCTTACAATCATATCTGGAAAGGACCTCAAAAAGTATCCAGCCCAATATTTTCCAAAGAAAGGATCAGCTATGCACTGTAGATATGATAATCTCTTAGCCAGTTTCAGCAAGGACAATTACTTTTGGATGACCAAGTCAGAAAGTATTTCTCGCTGGACAAAGTGGCAGATTATTTATTTATTGCCCTGTCGCTGATTATTTTTACTAGTTCTCATGTTTCATTTGCAGAGTGGGCTGGAATTTGTCTGAGGTGGACTGAATTATTCCTGCATACAAAGGGATTTGGTTTCATGCCTGGCAGGAAGCAATATAAGCTGCAAAGAAAACCTCCCAGTGGAGGCAAAGGCAACCTTGCTACTTCTTCCACTGTCTTCTTCAATAGTGAACAGCGTGCACACCTCCACCTGCCTGTCAGCCTGCCAGGGCTGGTGTACAAGTCCACCCCATGGTCTGTTCCCTTCCCTATCCAGTCTGCCATGCTTTCAACCCAGGGCATGCTTGCCCTTCTCTGGGGACAAGGGCTAGCACCAATACAAACCTGGCTCCAAGGATCATTACCATTATTAATAACCACAAAATAAAAGCAAGAGACAATGTACTGGACAGAGAACAAGATGGAGAGAAGTGCAAGTCATCCTAATGTCATAGGGAAAGGCTTTGTAGTGATCCCAGACCTGCTTGCCATCCTTCTCCTGACTGTATCCACCCTGATACAGATCACCTACAAACAGAAAACACAAAGCCCTTTTTAGT
This sequence comes from Aythya ferina, assembly GCF_964211825.1. NCBI lineage: Eukaryota > Metazoa > Chordata > Aves > Anseriformes > Anatidae > Aythya > Aythya ferina. The sequence goes on along the minus strand of NC_140296.1, from coordinate 193,288,688 downwards.
CGTCCATCGCTTTACAGGAAATAAATAATGGCAGAGTCACTCAGTAACACATCACAGAAGTTGTGCTAATTGCTTTCACTGAACCTCCAGGTTTCCTTATCAAACCTGCCAGGCTGAAACACCCGCAAGTCTATAAACCAGTAAATAATTAGCTTCAAAATCCTCCCTCTTGCATCCCCTAATGCCCCTTTTGCCCACAACGGGGAACAGCCAGAAACACGCAGCTGAGCAGCAACTCTCAGGCTTTCTGCCGAGAACCCTTTCTCTCTCTGTGCCTCCTTGAAGTTCGCTTTAAATCAATTTAACACTTAAAAGAACAAAAATGAAGATATATAAAACCGGCTCGACAGAGGCAGCTGGGACATCCAAGCCAGGCGGGCTGTGCTCCCCGCCCCGGCAGGAGCGGGGCCCGCTGAGGCGGGCCATGGCAGGCCGCCAGGGCGGGAGGCCCACATCGCGCTCCCTCCTGACCTTCAAAGCGTCCCCGGGAGCCTCAGCTGCTCACTGGGGCTTTCCGCCTGAGGGCCCCACGTTTTAAATACAGTGTTTTTTGTTGGTTTATTCATTTATTTATTTATTTGGTAACGCTTTTGCATTTTTATTTCTCCTTTGAAGGAAGGCGCTGAGGGCTGGCACTCGGTGAGAGCTCCCGGCTGGAGGAACCGCCGCCCTCTGAAATGCCTCAGACAGGTCCTGCGAGAAACCACGGCGAGATGCTCTCCTTCCCGAGAAACATCTGCCTTCACTCGCTCCCCTCTGTGGTTTAATTAAAGCATTTTGCACACAGCTTGCAGTTCTGCCACTTTCTGCAGCAGAAACTCTGTCAGCTCCAAGATCTTGCCTTAGGAGTGCGATGAGCTCAGGTGTTTGCCCGGGCATCAGGGCTCACCCCTCTTTTTAATTTTACCAGGTTAAACATGCTTTAACGCGCAAAATCTCCTTAATGAAGCTGTGCATTCTTTGCAAACCCAGCTCTTTCAAGACCACGCGAGCACCTTATCTTTTCAATTATCTTGTTTTTTGACAGAGCCCCAATACCTGTCTGTGAGAGGGTGTTTACACAAGAAACACCAGTCCTCAACAGGCTTCTCAGTCCTGCCTCAGAACAGTCACTGCAAGCCTGCAGTTAAGGGTGGTGAGTGGGGTTTTGCCCTTGGCAAATAGTTTGTGTGCTTACCTAGGCCTTGCCACCATCTTTTCCATCATGTCGGTGTGTGCAAGTCAGAGCTGACTGGTTTATCAACACAGAGAAAAAGCTGAAACACAACCCACACAGCTGCCTGCTCGTAACACAGAAACACGCTTAATAAGCAGCTTTCATCAATCATTGTTGCCTGGCTTCCAGCTTGTCCCCACCGGCAGATGGAAACAGAACAGCAGGTCTCTCCATGAGTCCTTGCTCCTTTCTGAAAGGTTTCCCTTCCCTCCAAGAGCTGTTTGGTAGCAGGGACTTCCTCGGGAAACCCAGCAGTGCAGGGCAATAATGATAGTCTTCGCATATTGCTATTGATATGACTCCTGCAGTGGTCATCCTCCTTCACACCTTCTCTGTTGCTGCCTTGCTATGCCTACGTGACTAGGATGCAGAGGGGTATTTGGGTGCTTGAGACACTCCTGTGCAGCAGCAGAGAGTTAAAGAACTAAGGCCAGAAGAACTGCATCCCTCTGAGGCAGGCGGAGCGCTGAGCCAGCTGCATGCCCTGCCCCTCAGAGGTTTTACCCACACTCCATAGCTCTGTGTATACAAATTAAAATTAACTTATTAAAGTAAATTAAACCTGTCTGAGACCATTCTCTGGCACAGAATGCCCCACACCCTTACTATTGAAGTCTCAGCCTCCAAAGCACTGTGGCTTCACCAGGCTGCCCACTGGGAATGGGGCCTGGCACGTTTTAATTCCCAAATCATACTTGAGCATCGTTTGGGAGATCATGTTTGCCTCAGGCCAAAACCAGGCCAGAAGCTACTGTGCTGGTAAAGATGATTTATCTCCACTACCCAAGAAACCTCCCTGATGCTGTTTAGTTTAGTGGTGTTGACAAAGGACATTTGTCCACTCAGATTTACTTCCCTACTGGACTGTGAAGCCAACAGAGGTGAGATTTCACCCTAAATTGCAGGGGGAAAGGGGGGGGGAGGGTGTTAACCTGCTAATTCATCGTCCCTAACACAGAGAAAAGATTCCCATGGAGATAAATTATTTGTGGAATTCTCAGATGAATTTGAGTTTAAAAAATCCCATTTAATCTATCAGTGTGAGCAAATTTACCATGCCACAAGACACAGTTCTATACATAAAATATCCCATCTGGCTTTCTCCATGTTTGGGACAAACAGCTGGCACAGAAAGTATGTTACTGACATACACTTTGTTTTATTTTTTCCAGAAACAAGTGCTTGAGAATGCAGACCTGCCACAGCAGATCAGAAAGTGGTCCATCTTGCTGCGTGTTCTTTCTGGGCACTGCTCAGTCCCTTTAGCAGTTCTCTGTGCATGTGACTCTGCTTTCGGAAGAGGGAGCATCAGCCCTGCAGAAAGCAGTCAGCCATTAGGAAAGTCTGTTTCCAGCTGAGGCACAATTTGTCCTTTGAAATAAGGCACAATGTTGGTAAATAGGTCTTCTAGCAAAATCCTCTAAACAAGCTATTTCTACTTTACTTCTAACAGAAGTACATATGCTCAAAGCACTGAATGTTGAGAAAATGAAATGCTTAAGCTTCTTTTAATAATTATGGGTTAAATTTTTAATTATTTTGATAGCTATTTAATCAGTTAGTATGAGTTTTCAAAGAAGTGCTTTAAAAACCTGAAATTAAAAAATAGTCACGGAACGTAAGAAGGACTGAGTCTTCACTGCCTTGTATACGGCATACCTTTGATTCTAAAATATGCTGCCATATCACTATTAAATATCCTTCTGTATACTAGTGATTACACAGGTATAAAGACAAAGAGAGTTAAGGCCACTGGAACATCACAAGTCCTCCCTTGTCCCCATGCAGCCTTCCATCCTGTACACTAATTGCATTTTGCATAGGGCTGAGACATTTTGCTGAAAAACTTCTGAGGGAAGTTGTTTTAATAAACAGATTTAATTTTTAATAAGGATGCTAAGAAGGTTGTTAAATGCTATGGGCAGGCAAACTGATGGCATGAAAACTAAGAAAATACACATAAACCAAATACCCCCTGGTATTACAGAGGGGGAGAGGAGTGATTTTCAGAGGGATTTGGGCAAAACCCCCAATTATTAAGAAAAGCACCAAATGACTAACACTGACTCACTGTTTTGGCATGATGTACCTAGGTTTCCTACTGTTATTTATAGTTTTGTTCTTGTCTGGTTATGACATGCTGTCAGTAGATGAGTAGTTTGAAATGTGTTAGCCTGGGGTCCAATAGTTCTCTTGTGCCATTCAATGTCCTATAAATCTTCACTAATTCTATTTCCTTACATAACCCAAAATTCAGTTACTCATTTTTCTCCTGCACCCCACATAATCCCCATAGTCCCTAAAATTTGACTTGCTAACACAAGTGGAGTTCAATTTATATGTTTCTTTCTGCATTAGCTGTTCTGTCCTGTCTCTTTCTGACTGCTTGCTCCAGGGAGTGCTTCTCCTTCTTATCCTTGAGCAGGGTGGTAGGAACTGGAATCTCATGTTTTGTCTTGCAAATCCACAACTGAAGAACCAAGTTTCAAGACACTTCCTTTGACAAGGAGACATTTGGGCCTGTGTTTATAAAAGTGGTCAAGAACTTCAGGAGCTATTTTTATGCCTAAATCCCACAGATTTTTTAAAGGAATTGAGTGCTTACACAACTTTTTCAATCTATGCCCCTCTTTCAACATAAAATATAAGCAGCTCTTTTGCCACTCTAAGATATCCAGTATACACAAGACTTAATAAAGAGCATTGGTATGTTTTATTTCATCTTAAAGAGAATAGAAAGGTACTTATATGAGAATGAATGAGTTAAAATGGAGATAAATGCAGGAAAATAAAGTTACATGTTAAAATATATAGTTATACAGAGCATTATGTCTACACAGAAAGGATAGCTGTGCCTAGACTTAGGGAAAATGGAAGAAAATTACCCACCTGCACAGTACCTGGCAAAAAATGGTGAAAATTGATCAGCACAGTACCTGGCCAAAGCATCTCCCTTTTGGCCAATGTGCCTGCATTTCTCTTCCTGGGAAGTTAAGGAGAGAGGAATGGGGGACATTTAGCACACAGGCATCTCATTCATGGCTGAGGTAAGAAGCTAGGACTGGAAGATGGAAGGTGCTTAGGGTAGATATCTGTGAAAAAATGTGAAATTGAAAGCAAGCCAATTGCAAGTGGCAGGTGTGGAAGAGCAGAGGAGGGTGACACCTTCAGCTAACCTACAACTCCTTGTCAATTGTTATTGTGGAGTTTAGGATCCAGGTCATGAGGATGTTTGACATATTTTAGGCAAAAATTAAAAAGTACTGGAGGTATAAACCACTATGCTTTAGAGCCCAGTCCCTCACTAAATGGCATGGAGGCAGAATTCAAGATTATATTATATTTCATATTTGTCCTCTAAGGATCTTCAGCCTTCTTCCAAAATAGCCAGTGCTGGCTGCTCTAAAGCAAGGTATTGCGATTCCATATGTTGGGTTGGACTTCAATCTTCATCAAGATTACAGGAACTCCAGTGGATATGTTGAATAAAACCTGATCCAATATCTAAGGCAAGCAATATTCTAGATAAAAAGGCAGAAAACATAGACTGCTTTTTGTCAAAAAGAGTGGTGGACTACAGCATCAGGGAACATCATCGTGACAGATAAAGATTCCAGATACATGCGTGGAAACCTTGCATTTTTATCTGCGCAAAACCCATTTAACCCTAATCCATATTAGCATGAGAAAGGTCCATTTGCTCTACCACACAGGGGCAAACAGGATTCATTGACTGATTGATTTAATTAAGTATGGTGGCTCCCAATAGTTGCTTTCCTGTGCTTCAAGGTCATTTAACAACTGTCAGTGTTACACACAGAAGAAGATAAAGAACTCACTGCAATAGCAGGGAGGGCAGTATATTTCTCTTGGCAGCAGGTTAACCAAGAAAACATTGATACAAGCCGATGGTACACTGCCCTCCTGAATATACAGATGAGTTTATATCATATTTAGATAGGGACAGTGTGTTATCAGAACCACTTGACCTAACTGGTTTAGAAACATAGGGGAATTAAGGTCATGTAGCCATGGAAAGGAAAGGGTCAGCAAAAAATATATTGACAATAAAATATGTCTAGTATATTGTGGACAATTTCAGCTGAGTCACTCTGACAATAATGGAGTAAATCCCAGCATTGTGAAAAGCAATCCCACCTACATATTTTGGAACTATTCCAGTTTGCTTAGCACTTTCCATGAGGCATTTAGCAGGGATGCCCTTTCACCATTTTGCTACATGAATGTTCTGCTTGTGCAGTTTCGGTCAGTCTTTTTTAAGTCTCAAATGTTAGTTGATGCTATAGTACTTTGTGTTTTTCATGTAAGATTTTATAATTACAGCAGTATTCTAAAACTGCAGGGACATGATGTGTAAGTCTTGGGAGACTTTAAAGTTTTTCTAAGTCACTGCACAAGTTGTATTATTGTTATCGTTTATAAACTTTCTCTGACTCCTATTTCCACCGCCCAGAGAGGCTGGGATATTAAGATAGACTTAAGCCTTTAGCTTTACCAGAGAAGGTCTAGCTGTATGTGTTGCTGACTGATGAGTCCTGCCATAATTTAGCCCCTTATTATCCGTCTGATCTTATTAAACGATGTGTCTTGTTTACATTCTGTTGGAGAAGAGTTTGAATGTGAGGCCTTTGTAACTCAATTGTCTGTCAGATGAGATTCATTCGCTCCTCATCTTGGAAACAGACTCCCCATATAAATTAGATCTACCTGGATCCTAATGAAATTATAACAAATGTTGGCATGCAGTTTCTCTCATTTTCTTTTTAATGATAAATGTCATAGAAAAATAAGCATTTAGGTAATTGCTTTTCCTCACAGTTGACTTGTTAGAGAAAAAATAGCCTAACTTCTTTTTTTTTAGCAAATCATTTAAAATCCAGACTTGAGTTACAAAACCTGAAATAGTTTTATCTTAACGAGTCTTGTGTAACTGAAATGCATCGTGTCCTCCCTTTTCAAGTACAAGAGAAAGGTAGGGCTGTCGATATATATAGTAGGATATATTTATGTTGTTGAATTTAAACTTTCCTCAAAGTCCCATTACTACACACAGTGTTGAGACAGCGTTATCCCAAGATAAGTGGTGACACAGTACATCCACTGAGCAGCTTTGCTGGAGCTCGGACAATTTACCATCTAAAACATCCCTACGTTCCCTCAGTTGCTCTGGAGCACAGAGACACTACATTTGCTGATATTAAATTTTCCAGGAATCCTAATACATCCCCTCAGTCTTGAGAGCACTGAACTGCAGTTAAGGCCCGACACACTTCAAAGCTGGATGTTGCTCTCTCTCTTGATCTTGCCTCCAAGCCCTGCAGTGTGCAGCAATGACTCAGAGCAAACAATGTGCCCCAGGTCATCTCCATTCAATCTCAGGTTGTGATTTGATAATACAGGGCTTAAGCAGCAATACTGGCTGAAGGGATCACAGCCCCCTTGCTTTGCCCCACAGTGCACCAGTTATTTAGGAACTGCAGCCAGAGCAGAGTCTTTCATGGCATGTCTGGAGTCTCAGCTCCAGGAACTTCTTCAGCACACCAGGCAAGCTCACTATTGATGGGTGAAGTCAGTCACCTGCATGCAACAACTTGTGGGGTTGTGCTGTAAATAAGATCAGCGTTGAGCTTCTCTGGCTTTGAAGGACAACCCCACCCTGCCCCAAAAATGTTCTAGGCTTCAGTGCAGCCTGTAGAGAATTGAATTTGCCCAGCCACAAGTATGGTGCCCCATGGGATGGAAATGGGTAAGCAGGGACAGAGAATAAGAAAGAAGCCTGTGAGCTGGTATTGGCACACGAGTCCCCACGTCATCACATTGCAGGATGGGTTCTGCTCTGCTAGATAGTTCCCTGCAGTGCCCGAGGCATGGGATGCTCTCTGATCCACCCCTCCACAGACGGCATGGACATCTTGCTGCTCAGACTTTCTCTGTAGCCAAAGCTCTGGGGCTGGAGCATCTAAAACATTCCAGGGTGGGAACGTTTCTGGGGCAAGTTCTGTTTCCTTTTGCTCCATTTGATGATATTTTAGACTGGAAGGGTTTGGAAAAGATTTTCCTTTTAAGCACATGGAACAGTCCGGCATGAGGGAAGGGTGGAGAAAATGTAAGAAACAAACAGAACTTTTTCTCATAGGATTTCTTATTTTATTCTACTTTAAAGTCTCCCTAATAAATAATTCTTGCATCCAAGCAGTGCCAAGAAATTTCAAAAGGAGAGGCTGAAATTTCTCTTAGGCAATAGGAATCAAAAACCTAAATATACTTAATCAATGCATGCTGATATCCTACCATGTGCATAAATCCGATACTCCCCAAGGTATGTGTGCCACAGCCAGGAAGTGAGAACGGGCCTTCGCAGTCACACAACTAGCAAATCAGCCTGGTTTGTGCCTCACTCTGGAACTGTTGACATGTTCATAGTTTTAATGTAAGAGTCCTGGGAAGTTAGGCAACATCCTAATGATACGTGGGGTCAGATCTATTTTTCTGTACCAACACAGACGTTTGAGTGAATCCAGGCAGAACAGTTCAGAGGTTTGCTAGTTCGCTGTAGTCACCAGGTGAACGTGGCTAAGACACTTCCACTTCTGCAGTTAACCACATCCTAGCAGGAAGAGGTTAATACACCATCTGGCGTCCCTGGATTTAACTGAAGACTTCACTAGTCCCAAAAGACGTCTTTCACCTGGGTTGGTCGGGGGCTAATAACAAATTAAGACATAAACTTGCACATCTGGCAGCACAGTGGGACACTTTAATCACGCTGCTGCTCCACCCTCCCACACGCAGAACAGTGCTCAAACTGCCAGCGGAGGGACCCACGAACCCGTTGTGTCACTGCCTTTGTTTTATCTTCTTCAGGAGATTGAAAAGCTGACAACGAACACAGCAGATACTCCAGATGCTCTACAATTTCCTGTTCCACGTGGGAGGGCAGCATTCAGGTGCTGACTCCAGACAGCCTCTCCTACACCGTGGTTGCCAGCTGGGTCTATTCTAGCAGGTACCTGGTAGGATGTGCCTTCTTTCAGTTCCCTGCCACATGCTATCAGATGACTTCTAGGAACGCTAAGCATTTCAAACCAGGCTTCACACTGGTTTGTGCTGCTAGAATTGGGCAAAATTTCCTTATAGGTGTTAAGCATGTGGCCCTAGTATCTCAATAACCGAGCCACTCCCTGCAACAATTGATTTTTCTAGCTAGAGTGCCCTTAATAAAATGATAATAGAAAACCTGAAAGAAAGTCTATAGATAAGAAGGAGACCTTGGGCTATTGACAAGGTTGGTATCTTTCAAAGGAAGAAAAAATGCTGCTTGTAAAACTGCTCTATTGGAAATATACATCTCTTCTTTTCCCAGAACGATGAAATTCAGTACAAACCTGCACTGTTTGCAGGAGATTCTCGGGGTCTCAGCTGCACATGTGATAGTAGGCTCGAGTTCCAGTTAAGCTCAAGGGAATTACCAGGCTCTGTTCTGCTATGCTCTGCTTCCTTTCTCTAAATATTGCCTCAATCTTTGAATTACAGGTCAGTTGACTGCTGCCAGACCTCTCTTGTGCTATTTCTGAAAGCTTTTATTTGTAACAAATCACCAGTGAATAGCAAACACTGCCTCCTTTAATATGCCTCATGCATTTCATTCCCGATAAGATAGGATGATTACAACCTTGTGCAACAGTACTTCAGGACTGAGAACAACCAACCTTTATTTACTTAATAGATCTTGACAATTACTGGTGTAGTTACACTGGAAAACTCATCAGAGGCCTTATTAAGCTTGCTCGCAGCTTTGCATCCTCATCAGTGAGAGTGAAATCTGCCTGCAGCTTTGCCACCCCGGGATCTGTGAACTGGTCAGTTTTCATAAGCAAATGGTCTTGAATGAGAAACCTGCAGGTGAGGGTGCTTCCAGGAAAGCAGCACTGGGGACATTTTTCTCCACTGCTGAGCTGAGTCACCTGTCCCAACATGTCAGTGGAGGAGCTGCCTGATGGGAGACTCCCTTTCATCAATGAGATGTACTGATAATTCTTCATCTTCTCAGGGTGTTACACTTCTTTTTAGCTCTGCACGCTTCTCTGGATTTCTCAGCCCTCTCAACTGTAGCCCGTAACTTTCCAAAAGTTTCTAGATGTCTCACAAGGAGGTACAGGGAGAAGTGTGCTGTGTTAACCTCATTTTCTCAGCAATTCCAGCTAACTGCGGTGTTTTCATATCCTGTCCTAGGATAAGTTCCTGCTGCTCTTGCCCAGGACGATGATCTGCAGCCATTTCACTGGTGGAAAAACCTCCTTCTGTGCTGTATGCTGTGCTGGAAACTGCTATGAAAACTGACCTAACTCTGCTGTGAGCAATTACAAAAAACACAAGCCAAAACCACAAGTAAAGAAGGCTAGTAATAGAAGAGGGGAGACTGACACAATGAAAGGCAAACTTGAGCAGTTTTCAGGAGAGGTAAAAAGAGGGCAAAATATAAGATTGATAACAGAGACAAAAACCTCCCTTCAGCAGCCTCTGTTGAGGAGCTATCTGCATAGCAGAAGGTCCTACATTAGTTTTCCCAAAGGCCTAATCCTGAAAATGCTGTGTTTTAGTTCTCTTTGCACAGGATAAGTAAAGAAGTATGCAGGAAGCATGCTTATATCCAAATGCTTAAGAGCTTCCGAGCTACCCCGAGTCTCTGTAGAATATATGCTTCTTTCCTAGGTGTTACCTCAGGTACTAAGCAAGAATAACTTGCCAGCTGTGCAGTAACTTACAGGTACAGGGTATGCTTCTGTTTATTTTCTTGCTTGATCATTATTTTTTAGAGCCTGTTCTGCACCCCATTGTGCAGCAGCAAACCATTAAGAGATTGGAGCTATCACAGAGAAAGGTGGAGAATGAAAGCAAGGGCCAGTTAATGGGTGCGATAATCATACCAGTTCTGTTTTACACATTCTTTGTGTGGTGATTGTAGACGACGTGCAGATCTCTTGTGAAGCTTAGAAGACGCGTATGAATGGACAGTATTCCACAACCAGTCATGCAACCATATGAAAAATCGTGTCTCCTTCCACTGCTGTTTTTATAAATCCCAGAGGCTGTCAGACCGTGGGAAGTACAAGACATTAAACATGTCTTTGATCAGTCACAGGCTGATGAAGCACAGGGCAGCAAGCCTGACAGCCACCCGTCATTCAGGCTAAATGGAAGAGCAATTAAGTTCCTGTATGCAGGAAGATGGCAGGACACATCACAAGTGGACTCACTGCCCAGGTACACCAGGTGGGATAAAGATGTGCAGGGGTAGAAGGAGCCAGTATGCAACTGGCTGAGCTGTACATAGCTTTGTGAAAAAAAAAAAAATAATAATAATAATCAGCAGACAGAAAGCGAGCAGCTCTAACTGCAGCCAGGAGAGGAGGCAGAACTCAAACATCAGCCCAGCCAGAAATGCAAGGTCAGGCACAGTCACTGAGAAAAGTTCTCATTCTGTGTGTTTCTACAATGTTCAGAGACACAGAGCTGCTCTAAAGATGTATGAATTTATCTGTGGGTTTGTGCTCCTCCCAGGAGAAACCACCCAAGTGTTCAGGCCAGGAGGAAGCGCTGTGAGCACAAGATACATACACTGAAATGTTGCAAATGCTCGTACAGAAAAGCCATCCTTCCCTTATGTATAATAATACCTCAACATGATAGCACAAACTCTTCTGTGGATAAAAATGGCCCTGTAAAATCAAGACAAGGGATCTTCCTAAAATACAGACTTCAGTTCAAAGGGAAATTACTGACTTAATGAAGAAATTACGGGAGGAGATTCTGCAGATTGTATTATTCAGGAAGTGAGAATAAAATCATACTAGCATCTCCTGACCTTAACATTTATGATCAAAGTAGGCATCTTGTCAAAACAGATATTTTGTTTACTCCTTTAGTTTTCCTTAGAGAATGTATGCATAAAACCTAGTTGATCTACACTGTGCCTACAGGGCTGTTTTGCAAAAGACTTGAATGGGAGGAGATGCATCCTCTATTAAACATGGCAAGGCAGAATAATGCTAATAAACAAAGGAGTTATTTAGCCTGATAGTTATTCGGAGTATGTATCTAATCTGGAATTTCAGTAAATAATGATTAAATTATTAGATAATTATTCATACTTAACACAAATTCATTAACACAGGTTTTATTCTTTTTTCTTTTACCTCCTATCTTGCTTGTATCTGCTCATGGGCAATTTTCTGTTGGGCTAATTGCCACAGAGTATGATAGTCTCATTACATCACCTATGTTGCATATCATCATTGATTAGGACGTGTCCTCACAGTCCAGATTTAAAACAGAAATGATGCTGAAAGGGGTGCCCACGCCTATTCCATCCATCCCCAGCCAAACATACTTGCTTCCTCCTGCCTGCACTAGTATTTATATGACTACAGATCTGGCTGAAAAATAATACAACACTGCAAAGAAAAGGTTCATTTTCAACCAGAACAGAGTGACATCCATCTGAACACTAGTCAGGGCAATGAAGATCATGCATGCCAGTGTGGTGGGGAATGATGGGCAGTAAAGACAATAGATGCTGCACAGATTGTACATATAAAAAGCAATATCCAGGAGAGAAAACAGAGCACTGAAGAAAGCAGCTTTCCAGAGACTGTGTGGAAGCCACACTAACTACAGAGTATACAAAAGACATTCCTTTTCACAGATGGTTTATTTCTGAGACTTCAAATAATCAATCAACATCTTCCGCATGCCCTGCATCAGCCAGCCAAACTCAGTCAGAGATTTTGTCGTTTCATCTTCTGATTTTCCTTTGTCTAGGCACAAGATAATAAATGACCAGTTTGCAGTGTCAAAAGTCAGGTTTCTTTTCACCATTAATGTATGAGAGATTATTTGTACAGCAAGGTGTGAGATTGCCTTACCCATTAGACCTTTACTCCTAGTTAGTCCAGGACTACTGTATGTCTGTCCCTTGTATATATTGCCTGGTTGAACTCAGGTAGCTTTGATTTATTCATGAATCTTCAGTGAATACAACTGCCTAGGATGCTTTCAGATTACCAGGCCAAATTCTGCCTTGTTTTTGATTTCACTCAAGTGTAAAAAATTCCGGAGTCACCAGAGGGCACCATTATAGATAGTTTTATAAGCACTATTTAAGTGATGCTCTAATAAAGTAGAATTTGGGGAAAATTTATTCTGTGGCAAAGTGATTATGTTGGCCACACTATTTGTTTTCATGCATCGTTTCCTCACACTGTATTGTGTGTAATTTTTCATTATCCAAAACATTTTAAAAAGTGCAAAATGAGACATTTGAGCCCAACTTTATTTTTTGTACATAATTTCTCCTTAGCTACAAGATATTTGATAACATCAACTAACATACATGTGTGCATGTGTACATGAAAGGAGGCGAGCTCATTCCTAGACCAGCTATTTGCCAAAAGGAGAGCTGCAAGGATGCATGAAGCTCCTAAGTATGTTAGCAATGGGCAGAATTTTCTTTCTGTATCAAGGTATTTCTGTTGTGATTATACTAAACTTCAAAATAGAATCAAGATGAAAACTCAACACAATCACTGCAACTGGACAGGATGTCTGGAGAGCATCTAGTCCAACCTCCCTGCTCAGAGCTGGCTGCTCACAACTCGGTGCTGGCTTTTAGTACCTCCAAGGACAGAGACCCCACAGCCTCTCTAGGAAATCTGCTCCAATGGCCTCTCTCAGAGGAAAAAGGTTTGCTTAGTTCTGAGCAGACCTTCCCGCATTTCAGCTTGTGCCCACTACCCCGTTAACAATCACAGGGACTGTGGCATTCATGGAAAATGAGGTGAGCAGTTCCAACTGCCTCTTGCTTAGGCTCAGCACTGTACCACACACACTGCATTGCAGCAAATGCTACAAATTCCACTGAAAACAGTTTAATTATAAACAGATCCAAATCAGAGAAGTGAGTAATTAAAAATGTGCGTTTTATCTTCAGCATCTCTTCCTTCCTCAATCTCCCAGTTCATGTGGCTTTCACTCTCAGTTGTATTTATTGTGATGAACCTAGGAGATTAAGATAAACTACAAGAAATCACAAATGACACCAAAATCCATTCGATTTTAAAGAAATTTTATTTCCAGCAAGTGGTTATCTTTTTCTTCTCAAACGCAGCATTGCCTCACAATGTTTCACTAGCAAAGAAAAACAATTTACCTTCCTTTACGCAAAGGGATTTAAAAAGGAGAAGTCAGGCTCATGTTGGTAGCAGGCAGCCTCCTAGCGCTCCTTGCCAGCGGGGAGTCGACTCAGCTAATTCCCACACCTCTTCACAAGCTGTTGCTGCCAGACCTGCAGCTATGTTAAGAATAAAGCGGTTCCTTTCCAAACACATGTTTTCAAGGACTTGTGTATTTTTTACAGTATCAGACTTGGCGTTATGACATCCTTTCCACTGATTATTGATAGATTCATTTGAACTTTATTCATGCTTATCTGGAGAGATAATCTTGCACGCAACAGCACAATGTGGCAATAGGCAGAGCTTGGAGTCGGCCCCTAGACGCGTCTAGGGAAGTATTTTACATGGATTTAAACAATACATTTTTTAAAAAGGCAACAGTTAACCACTGCAATGCGGAGTAAGGACTGATACACCAGCTAGTTAGCACAAACCAGCAGCTCTGCGGGGAGTATCTATGCACACACTCTTAACTGCCCCCTTCCTCCTTTCTATAAATGCAAGATATGTTTATTTTTATTATGTCATGCTTACTATTGGGTACCACAGGGAAGAGCCTACACACACACAGGCACAGTAAAACCACTGATGAATGAAATGCAATGCATCCCATATGAATTTGGCCTTTTACAAACTATGTGTTGCCCTTAAACCTCAACAGTGTGAGCTCTTACACAAGCTCAGTGCATCAACAGAGCTAACAGGCCTATGTTAATATGTGCATTTCTGTGTTTTATCAGAGCATCCACCAGTCTTCTGCAACTGTCACTGCATTATTCACCAAGCGGTGGTTCAGATGCTTGGTAAGTGGAAGCGCTACCACATTTCCAACATGCTGGATTTGTTTGAGATTTTTTTTTTTTCCTCTCCTCTAATTTTGTTTTCTTTCACCGGACAATTTAGGAATAAATCTGCAAATGATCTTTATCCAGCAGCTGCATCAGACCTGGCACTGTCAGGTTTGCAAACACTGAAGTTAAGCTGTGCAGCCACAAGGAGCCTTTTGTTGATATTTTCAAGTAGGTAGGTTTAATGGGAGAACAACAACGACCACACATTTTGCTTAAATGATTAACGACAACATCCTGTGTTTGGGAAGAGCTGATTTTGCCAAGGAGATTTCTCTCCAAATTCATCTACATTAGCTACTTCAGCTATGCAAACCATACGAGGGAAGTTGTGCTGCCTTTTGAAGAGCTTCACTCAGTACTTTGCAAGAGGTCTAATTATTCAAAAATGCCATTTCTTCATCTCTGAGGATTTCACCTGGAAGCAAGCAGTATGCACGATAACAAGGAATAGAACTGTTAAGCAGAAACCCAGGGACACTTTGGAAGCACTTTTCAGTCTTCTTTTAAGGGCTCAGCAATGCCATGGATGAGGATGGTTGGGTTGGTAAATGTATTTGAGGTTCTAGAAAGCTTTCAACCATGTTCCTCAACAAGGCTTTTAAAGAAACCAAGCTGCTATGGCTTCAGAGCGAAAGTCCTTGCAGGGGTAAGAGATCAGAAACAGAACAAGGCGGTCAGTGCTCAGAGTAGACAAAGTTTATCAGTGCAGAACCTCAGAGATTAGTGATGGAGCTCAGTGTTCCTGGAAAAGGGGCTGACAAGAACACGGCAGTTCACTGATGATACAAGTTATTCAGGGCGGTGAGAATGACAGGTGACAGACTGAACAAGTGTTAGTTGACAAGAAAATAGCAAATAGGTACAATACAGGTAAGTGTAAAATCATGTACAGGCAGAAAAACAACTCTAACTTCACATGTTCATCAAATAAGACAGGACTCTTCAGGCTGAAAAAGAGAAAATTGAAAGGATGTTATAGAGGCCTGTAAAATCCAGAGCATCTTGGATGGCAACTGTTCACTTTCCTTCCAAAATAAGAATGAACTAATGCCCAATAAGGTAGTATGAAGTTCAACACAAAGGAAAAAAGGTGGCTTTTCACCTTGGAACAGGTGATTTCCTGAACTCTTCATTAAAGGATGTTGTGAACACTGAAGTGGAATATTAGTTCAGTGGAAGACCCAACAATTTGTAAATTAAATCTATTCAAGATTTGCTAAACACACAAAACCTTGAATCAGTGTGGGATGTGAAAACAGTTGGAGGCTAAGAGTAAAGAAGGAAGCTTTTATATTTGACTTGTTCTTAGGCTTTTATCAAGGCACTTACAGTGTCTGCTGGAGACACTGAGGTAGATGGAGCCTGGCCAAGCCTGGCATAGCCACTCTTGCTTTATATTCCTGTTACTGCTGTACGAAACAATTGTAATCCTCAGGAGGAGTACACTGATAGACACTGCTATTTAGCTGGAAATGTCACCACCGAACAGCAGCCAGCCCAGACGAAAACCATGGTGGGTCAATAAACCTGAAATAAGCAACATCTTTAATCCCTGAGGAGCCAGCAATGGGAAGAGCTCACTGCACACGCTGCAGTCAATTGCTTTGGCATCAAAGGTGTCACTAAGTTTGTGACTTTGCATCAGGCCAGGAAAATAATGTATTTGTGTCCTCAGAACAACTTCAAGCTTCCACTGCTAGCAGTGGATACACAGAAAAGACAGTACATGTATTTTTTTTTAAGAGAGCAAACCACTAAAAGGCCATGTTTTCAGAAGAGTGGTAGCTATTTAGTCAGCTCTGTAAGATAATTACCTCTTTTACTCTGGAATTTGCACCTCACTTGCAGAAATTAAGTCCTTTCAGGCATTTGCAGTGGGCAACTTGAAAAATTATTTTTAAGGGACTAAATCAATCTAATCCTCAAGTGTGACTTCTGGGGAGCAGCAGCACATTCTGCACAGAGCAAAAAGTGAATAATTAAAAACAAGTAATCACATAGTATGGAGTAGGATGGAAAAAAATCTAAACTTGCATCATATTCTTAAGAGCCACGGAAGTTTGAAACCCCACTTAAAATTACAACCAGCAGAGGAACTTTATACCTAGCAAATGCTGCTACCTTTAAATGAATGTAGAGTTATTTCTGTCTTTGGGAATATATAAAGCAGTTTTGTGGCTGTATTTTGAACACACACACTGCATGGCTGGGGTTAACTCTGCAGACTTGTGCCGGGGGGCAGCCCAATCTCCAAGCAAGCTGAAGATGAGGCTGAAGTTCCCTCGTCCCTACGTGTGCCTGGGGCCCTCGGCAGCTCCTGGCATCGCAACACACAAAAAGAAAGAGCACAAGGGGGCGCCGGATACCTCAAATAGACCAAGTCTTTCCCACACCGTCTCTAGGATGTCATATTGCAGGGATGGGAGAGCACAAAAAGGCCCCAGGCAACACCTTGGGCTGCAGACGGTCTAGCCTGGGTTTTGCTACAGTATCGAGGGCATTTGAGAATATTTTTATGATCTATAGGCTTTAAGGTTTTTTTTTTTTTTTCGAAAAAAATAAAATAAAATAAAGCCATGTATTTGTTTGTTAAAAAAACACCGGCATAGGTGATATTTTAATAGTAGGAAAGCAGAGAAATCTTTAGAAAAAGAGTAAGACAAAAGCTAAAGACTTCAAACATTTGTGTCAACTTGAATCTGGCAGGCACCCAGCCAGACTTTCGCAGCTTGTACCAGAAGCCACTTCCTCTGCAGCACCAGGCGTATCAGCACCCTCGGGTGCTGGCTGGGGGACAGCCCAGGCCTCTGGGTGGGAGTTCGAAGCTGCCCAGCGCTGCTGCTGTGGAGCTGAGCCACTGGAAAAACAAAGCCACAACCCCCCCGGCAGCGGCCCTGCGGGGAGCCCTCCCATGCGTATCTGGTTAGGAAATGAATCAGGGCATTTTTCTCCCTCCCCTGGCCCTGGGCACGGTGACAGCCCCATTCAGCAGAGGGGAGGAAGGCTCTGCCCAGGGTCCTCTCCAGCTGCAGATGACTCACGCCGGAGGAGCCCCTTCCAGCCAGCTTCAACAGGATGAAGTCTTCCCGAAGTTTTTTTCCGAGCTCGTTTTAATACAGATTTCTATCACTCGGAGCTCTCTAATTGCTGCTTCCACAGCACAGCCCAGGCTGGGTGGTGTCCTTCGGAGGCAGAAGAGCTGTAGACCCAAGCGGACCCTCCCCAGATATGCCAGGGCCTGCCCGCTGCCTCCCGGCAGCACGCTCCTCCCTCTCCCACAGCCATCTCCCCACAGAGAAGCCAAACCACTCCTGCGTGTCCCGAGGAGGCAGCGAGGCTGGGAGAAGCTCCCGGAGGAACAAGCCCTGCACACCTGTTTGGGGCCTGGAGCTCTCCCGGTGCTCGGGGGAGAGCGACCTCCGCGGTGCTTCCCTCCTGGGATCGGCAGTGCCCACACAGAGGAGCAGGGGCACAGCTCAGGCTCTGCTCCCACTTTGCTTCAGGGGTAAGTGCCCTCCCTGTCTATTCCTGCCTCTCCCACAGCGCCACAGGCTCCAGGTGCTCACCGACACGAGGTGAAGACGCCCTGAGATCCTCCTGCTGCTGCCTGTTCTGCTCCACGCTCCCACACGGCCGCTCACAAGGAGGGGTCCCTCCCTTTGGATTTCCAACAGGGCAGAACCGAAGCCTTCCCGGAGAGCTGTGAAGCCTTCCCAGCGGGTTCAGGAGGAGCACAGAGCCATGCTCCCCACCCGTGCCATCATTATGCTAATGCATAGGGCAGGAAGCGCACCCAAGCGTAAAACCCACCAAAACTGCACTCAGCAGAAACACCACCAAGGGCGCTAATGACCGTGCTACACAGAAAATGAAAAGGGCTTGGTTCGTCTCACTTCTTCCAGGTTTAGTAATCTCTGGTGTCACCCCTAACAGTCCCCAGATAGGCAGTGTTCAGGGCCTTTTGACTTCACAAGGAAAATTATTTTTTTTTCCCCCCAAGACAATGTCTTACCTGCTACAAACTGAGCTCACTGCTTTAACGCCAGTCTGATGATCTTCATCAGCTGACTGGGATTTGCACACCGAGTTAATCTACTAGTCCACTGCCAATGATCTATTTTACCTAGCCATGCTTGTATCTGGCTTTTTACTATGCAATTCCCTTCCCTGTTCTCCAGAAACACACAGTGAGATGTTCAGTCTCTGTCAGGATGGCTTGTTTGCCTAAATGCAGCTGCCCAAACCAAATCTGGACTTCTTCACAGTCACACAAAAGCCACCTGTGCCACCTCTTATCAGTGTAAACATACAAACGGGGTCATCTGAACCACACTTTATTGGTAAGACTTCTCTTTGTCCTAGAAATTTCTATACAAATCTTTCTATACAGAGCTGAGAGCACAAAGTCATGTCTGTGTCCCCTACCTGCCTTTGGTTCAGGCAGCATCCCCACCGTACAGCACAATATCAAACATTTCAGCCTTACCAGCACCTCATTCCTCTCCAAAGTATGTTCAGAAGATGCCATTTTCTGCCACATAAGTGACCCCACACAGAAATTGCAAAATGAAATACAAGCAGGTGCTGCTGTTGTTATTCACAAGACATTTTTGGTTCCCTGCTGCTGTATCTATATATTCTACCTAATGTTTGGAAAATACAGTAATCATGTCATTACTTCCCCTCGTAATTCAGCAGATCCTATAAACCTGGAGATATTGAACATAATTAATCTCCTTAAACTTCGGAAAATCTGATCTAACGATCCTCTCTATTTTTAACCCTCGTATTTGAAATATGATGAATATATGGCTGTTTGATACAGAAAATACAGGCAGAGAGTAATTCTGCTCTCAGCCTCTAAGCAGAGTTCTGTACAAAACACGCTCACAAGCCTCAGGCCTTCCAAAAAACTTCCAACCATAAACAGAATTAAAGTCTTAGAATAGCCAGTGGTTATCTGGGACTGTTGAACTAAGGTAGCCTCTCTCGTTTATGCCTCCCTTTATGCCAGGGCTGATAATGGGACCCTCCAGACATGAAAGCTGTGTCCATCTGTGACAGTGACATTACACCTGAGTGCAGTCACTCCTGTCAGCTCTGCAGTCAGCTGGGGAATGAGCTACAGGCCCTGAATTCACCCACCTTGGTTTTGTAAATGTTATTTCCCATTGTGTTTTGAAAATAAATTACATTTCTCTTGCTGGAAGAATGGGGTAGGTACCATTGACTTACAACCCACAGCAAGTAATTCTTCACGTTGATTACTACAGGGTGTAGGCAAGTGAACAACTTCACTGCTGCTGAGTGCTGCAGAAACTGGGTTGGGTTCTCTGCTCCCAGGGCTGTTCTCTCCATTTCTTTCTAACAGGTGCAGAAACAAGAAAGGAGAGTTTCTGGCCTAGGTTTCTGAAGAAAACGGAAAATCCTCACTGCCGAATTTGTTCAAAGCTTCACGCTAAGCCCAACAGCAAGAAGTTAACAGTTTCTCTTTAGAAACAGTTTCTCTTTAGAGAAACTGTTAAACTCTAAAGAAAGAATGGAAAAAATGTGTAACGATGCTCAGAGGCACGGGTCTGTGTTGTGCCTGGTGCAGACCCCGCTGTCACACTCCTCCCTCCACTACCAGCAGCAGCACATCAGCAACAGGATGTCAGCCAGTCTGGAACACATACTCATGAACCTATGAACTCCTATTGTTTTAAGGAAAGCATTTAAGATTGTAGCTTCCCCTGGAAAGCCTCCGTGATGGGGTACAAAGTACCTCTAGAAGCTGAGGCAAAGCTTCTAGAAGTCTTACAACCACTGTAAGGGGATGGCTACAATCAGAGCCGTTACTGTAGTGACCAACACCCGCTGGACATGAAGGGTGAAATGCACCTGAGATTAGTGCTTAAAAAATATGAAGAGATACTGTGCAAGGAGCTGAGCCCGAAGGTTTTGTGCCCTAAGACACCGTACTGTGTAATCCCGCTGAGCAGCAACCGCAGGCTGAATTACCAAGGCCAGGACCGGATGCAGACCACGAGGGAGCAGGACAGGAAACTTGTTGCTGAGGCTGATGTAATATTTTGACTCAACGAAGAACCCCAAAGCGTTCAAACTACAGGCTGAACTCATCCAAAGTTGTGTAGTTTCAACAGAACAGGCTGCCCAGGACTGCACAGCCATAGAAACACGTTATTACCAGCCCACATAACGGTGATCTTTGTAGAAGCACGAAGGTAAGGAGACAGCCAAGGTAAAAAGACAGCCACTTCTCCTTGAATTCCCTTCAGGAACACACCGGGCCGCAGAAGCAACGCTGTGCGGTTACTGATGGATGGGGCTCGCTGCGGATTCTTGGCAGCTACACCCACATCACGGGACCAGTCGTTTATTACCACGTGCAAGCACTGAAGAGATGCAGAAAGGGTGAGCTCCCCTCTCTTGTAATGGGTGTGCCCTCCCAAAAAAGGGGGCTCCAGTGGGCCAGCCGTCCCAGGAGGAACCCGTTCCCCAAAACGCAGGGATGGGGACATGCTCTGTGCCCTCAGCAAGCACAGCCCACCCCCCGCTGCCCCCAGCTGCGTGGGGTGTCAGAGCTGGGGTCACCCAGAGAAGCTGTCTGTCTGTCTGTCCGTCCCTCCATCCCCAGCTGGAACACGCAGCAGCTCCACACGAAAAAGCAAATCTCATCCTGAGGGAACTTGTGTTTACTTGAATGCCTTCCCTATAATCCCATTTTATGGGCCACATGTTTTGGGAACGCTGAGCAGTCAGGAGACTGGCAGCAACTGAAGCGAGGCAGCTCCTTTCAGAGGGCTGCTGAAAAGCTCAGCCCAGCCTTGAACACTCTCATGGCAGCCCTGTGCTCGACTCCACAGCATTATCTTAGCTAATATTTTGGTCTTAAATGAGTATTGAATTCTACCAAGCTATATAAGAGCTTGTTTGGTTTTTACAAAAGAGAGAACTACAATATTTTTAGAGTTCACTTTAAAACATTCTCCTGTTTGAAAATTTAACATCACAAATAGCACCTCATCTTAAAAAAAAATATTGTCCAAGATAACGTAGGTGAAGGAGGAAAACAAAAAGGTAGAGTGAGAAAACTCTGCTATTTTTGACTTGATAGGTCCCTTCTTTGGGGACAGGTCGAGTTAACTTGTAGGCAGGATGGCACAAATCTCAGCAGTGAGAGCAGAGATCCAGAAGATGAAGTACCCGCTCTCCGGTTGGGTATGAAATCCGGATGCCCCCATTCTCTTTTTACATGAACGACCAGGCAAGGATGAAGCAACACCGAGGACAATTCACCGAGCTGGCAGCAAACCACATTCCTTTCGACCTCCCCCTCCCCGAAGACAGCAAACACCCAGGGAGCTACAACTTTCAGGCTCCAAGTCTGTCAATTATCAATTAAATCACACAACTAATTCCGACATTCCCAGCTGCTTTCACCAACACACCACCTTTGTTCTCTCAGCGGGGAGCCCAGCGTGGCAGCTCGCCCTCCCACTTGAGCAGGAGCAGAGTGCTCAGTACCTGGCAGGGCCAAGCACTCGTTAAGCTGCTGGGGCTCCTTCGCACTGCTATTTTCCATACAGTGCTTTGAAGAAGAGGGCAGGCAGAAAACACAGGCACTTACAATCCCAAAGAACAATGGGCATTTCTGTGAGCTGGTTTTCTACACAGGATGTAGGGTGGGCCTTCAAGCTTGTGTAATCAGTCTGGAAGTCCAAAAACCACACTGAGAACATGCTTTTCCTTTAACAGTCACCCAGTCTAACGTTAGTTTACATGGCTGTTTTTCACCATTAAGACAAGTTTTCAGTTGAAAAATACTTGGAAAAGAATCTGAATTTCTCCAATGAGGTTTATGGATCTTACTTGGATCTAATTAAAATATATATATATAGCCCTTTTATCCCAGCAAGAGCTTTATTTAGGGGTGGAAGCATCACTTCCACTTATTGAAACTGGAGAAAGGAGTTGCATCACTGGGACAGCTTTACATGCTAGCTCGTGTCCTAGGATCACCTAGGACAGAAATGAAAACTCAAGGGACTAGCAGCATTTTCATCCAACACCCTGGGAAAGATTTAGGATAACCTGAGTGGGTTTCACTCTATGAAGTAGGCTCTTCTGGAGGTTGACTGTAAGAAACTGGGGTAAGAAGAGACAGCAGATTAGAAGGAACAAAAAAGGCATACAGGAGCAAATGCATTGTTTCACATTATTCCACTCTCAGAAAGCTGGAGAAGTATTCCCATTTAGGTAATACGCTGCTTGGAAAAAAAAAAAAAAAAAAAAAGGAAGAACTTGCACTTGACCACATAAATACTTCCATCACAAATGCCTGTGTTGTATGGCAGAGGCAGCACAATAAAGGCATTAAGAGTCTTTAGACTGGGCCTTGAACTAAGCCTCAGAGGAATATGCTTCCCAGAAAGCAGCGGGCTGGTATTTCCTAAGCACTAGCGAGCAAGCCATGGCATCAGAGAAGCCCGAGATTTAATTGGAGTGATCACCATGAAAAAAGAACAAGCATCAGATACGTTTTTTTCATTTCAAATGTCTATTCTAAATGTCTAAGTGTCACTCGTCTGAAAACATGACCACCCCCTTTCCTGTCTGTCCACCTCTTGAAGTTGTAAAACCTGGTTTATTAAGAACAACTACTTCAGAAGACGGGTTTTATATAAATTCCTCTTAACGTTCACATTCATGGTGAAAGCACAGACCTTATATTTGACGCTAAAAGACTGCTATACTAAACTGTTAGGAATGCTTCTATTATAAGACTAAAACAAGTGTAAAAACAACTACGTATTCCATAATAGTAAATACATACAGACTATTTTAACATACTCCTATATATTGTCAACTCCAAGCAAAACAAGCTAGTAATGTGAGTCTTTGTCATTGTTTCCTGCTCACTGTTTTCAGAGTAATCTTTACAAAGCTATAACTTTTTCTTCTGCAAGCAGCTTCTCTTTCTGTAGGAAATCAGGAGTAATGTGACTTAAAATTGAGTAACTGGAAGAAAACCAACAGATCTCCAGTATATAGAAACTTGCTCTTGCATGCTAGCAGGTTCCAAATGGGCAGAAGACAGCAAGACATCTTCTCCCAAGCTTCACGTTAACTAGGATTAGCATGTTGTATTCTTTTAGGCAAATTATGAAGGGACAGAGATTCAGCAGGATTAGATGCAGCAGTTCCTGCCACACCCCACCATATTTTGGCAGTTATCACACAATTTGAGTCAGAAACCATTGCAGTCTATGCAGAACCGTTTGGCTTCTGTCTTCATCTCCAGCAAGTTCTTGCCTGGGCACACGTACTACACAAAACCAGCTCCTGTAGCGGCAGAGGGGAAAGCTGCAAGGAAATTCCAAGCCCTAACAGGAAACCCCATTTCTGTGATTCAACAGGTTGCTTCTTTTCCTCCAAGAGCACACCAACCAGTGCAAGCAGCACGGCATTAACTACATGAGAGTGCTTTTCCTGTCTGCATTAAAGAACTTGAGCTCAGCCACCCAAAACTGAAGCGGTCCCATCTCCCCTCATCTAACTCCACTGTATGTCCCCTTACTACTTTATGTACTTTTGGGTAGGGTAGTGGAAGAGAGAGGAAAAGAGAAAGACATGCTGCAAAACAACTGTATTTCGCCTCAGAATCAGCACTGCCAGATGAGCAGAGAACTTTTCTGGCTTGTTTAGTTAGTTTTTGATTATTTTTTTTTTTTAAATTAAAAAAAAAAAAACAACCAGCATAATACGCTCACGCTGTAGTCTATCACTCTGGTAGAAGTAAAGCAAAACATCTCAGTGAAGGCTTACAGTAGTTACCCTGACACGCTGGAAGAAGACTGCATACTACAGTGATCAGACCAGAGGAATTACAAGCCATTTTCTTGCCAAATAACAATGAAAATACCCGAAGAGTTTTGTTAACATCACAAGCCACAGAACAATTAGATTCCATTCTGCTCCCTGCAGCTCCCATCTGGTTTCAATTTGCGAGAGAAGACTGAAGAATGTATTCAGAAAACGTCAGACAGTTGTAAACATCAGTCTCCCTGCCAGCACTACTAGTAACTCATGAGGTACTGGAGTTACCATGGAAAGGAGTGGGGGATGAAGGCTTGCTCTGTCATTAAGCTCATTGTTTTAATTGCATTGTTTTAAGCCGTGAAATGAAAGTGAGAAAAATGTTTGATGCGAAGAAGAAACACTTGCAGAAAATCAACTCGTCCGTTGTGTTTTGTGACACCATGGTATCAAACCAGAGGAAGACGAAAAGCATCAGAACAGGCTGCTGGGGCAACTGGACCTCTCGTTTTCATAAGGCTGGTAATTACAGGCCACGCTGTTGCCTCATTTATTCCTTGTCATGTTATAACCAAAACCCAAACCCTGCTTTGTTCGCTGCAGAAACAGCTTTGTTAAATTGTGACAAGCTAATGAAACTACAGCTAAGAGCATCTCCTAGTTAAACATTGACCAATATGCCTTTGAGGGTATTTTGTCCCCTCTTTCTGCTATGGTTTTCCTACATTACAAAATTCCTAAAGCCACATTTTTCATTAATAATTAGTGATTAGTTTCTAGTTACCTTAAGCCTTGACATGAGGCACCGATAAATTTTGTTGGAATAGATGCAAAAAGAGGAAGAAGTGTTTCTGCAGCAACAGGAGCTTGGAAGGGTGGATTGTGTCCCTCATCACCCAGCAGCTCCCTTCCATTTTGAAGGGAGGCAGCAGATCTGCACTGCCTCTCCTCCTCCCAACCCCCCAAGGGAAAAAAAAAAAAAAAAAAAGAAAAGAAAACCTAGGGGGTGGGAGACTGATCTACTTACTGAAGAAATCAGTCCCTAGTTCTCAGCCTATTCTCACAACCCATCAGTGAGGTGATGGAGCGCCCTGCTTTGATGTCAGAACAATAACCCCAGCAGTGGGGAAGAGCAGCCAGAGGTAACACCTTGAGCCAGTTTTGCCTCCCACATCCACAGCAGGCCGTGACACCCCATTTCCTCGGGAGGGCTCATTAAAAGAGCTGGCAACGTCCCAGCACTGAGACAAACCTCAGTTACCATCAGCCTGGTCCTGCCATCACTCTTTATTTTGTTGTCCTGCTAAGTAGTCCTTTCCTCCAAGCAGCAAACTCATCTCAGCAACATCTCCAGCCCCAAGGCCAGGCCAACAACCCCATCAACCATCCTCGGGCTGGTATTGTCCACCCCACACTTCCAGGCCCAGCAAAGCTCCGCATGGACTTGCTGATGACAGCTGCCATTAAGTGAAAACCATTAATTTTGAGCAGGTGCCCGCATAAGACCCCCTTTTTGTTCACTGCTGCTGAAGGAAGCTTTCCGCCATCAGAGCTTCTCCTGCTTCTGGTTTGGCTCAAGATACTGCTCTGTTCAGAACCTTCATCACGCCAACTCCTCCCCGAAATGAAGTCCTTCACCCGTATTTGTTATGGCTATGCCAACCTACCACTTAGCTTCCTGTTTATCATCAATCTTTCATCAAAATACGCTTTGAATCAAGTGGCTTGTTTTCTGCCATGTATTAGCGTAATTAGAAGTGATCAACAGCAGCATGTATTCATCTGCTCTGCTTACAGCAGACCTGAGTGACCATTATATGAAGAATTCACCTAAGCCTCTGGTAGACCCAGCTAATGCTGCTCTCAGCCTGCAAGAGATGTGTGAAGAGGTTCATTACACACAGCTAAATCACAGATGTGACTGAGGTATGCATAATCTGACCAGCATCAGGAGTTGTGAAAGGCTCATTTTGAAACAAAAGCTTCTTAAACCCCACCCACTACTTAGATACACTTTTCCCATGAAGGATCACAGCTTGGACAAGATGTTGTTTAGTTCTCATGAGCAAGAAGAGTCGTTTATTCTAAAGCACAACAAGAATAGGAGCACAGTTCCCCCACTCCTGATTTTATGGCCTTCACAAACAAACCAGGGCCTAGAACTTTATCATTTGGATTTAGGGAAGCTAAGAAAACAGACCGAGAACAATAGGTGGTGCTACCAGCCCTGCGGACATTCAGACCTTTCAATACCCACAGTGGACTCGGGTAGGGTAGCAGACCCTACAGCTTAAAAGGAACATATGTTGACTTAAGCCCCTGCCTTTTATGTGGTTTATTGCCTTAGCTTGTGCACTGCTTAACGTTTCCTTTTCATCTTTTGATAGGGGTAGTTACCACCAGTGTCACACTTGCTAAGTGTTCCCACAGTTGTTAGGTTATTACTCCATTCATACCAAATTATCCTAGAGAAATGAAAGCGACATCCTGGCAGGAACTGCAAAGCAGACTAAATGCACAAGCAGCCTGTACAAATACTGGGTAACCAGCAGCAAAATCATCCATACTCATCTGCAATTTAAAAATGTATCCAAGGACAAGTGGAACTGCTCAGCTCTCTCCCCAGTCAAGCCACCACGGTGCCGTGTCTCTTTAACGTGGCATTAGCGTGATTCAGACGGAGGATTAAGGTTTTACTGTCTGCGCCTAAGTCATGATGCAAGAGGTTGTAAGTCTTTCTGTAACCAGGCACTTTTTCTGGAGTCCCTTAGATTTTCTTAAACTGGATCCTTTTGTACACAGCTAGTTTGCTAAAGCAGCTAATACCAGCATTCATTTACTTCAGCAGGAAGAATCACAGTCAGCAGCTGCGATCCGGTCAGTTTTTAAAAACCCTAAAATTTAAATGAAACAAAAACTCAGACCAACCTGAAAATCGACACCCCCAAACAGAGCATGACCAGCACTGCGACGTAAGTGGAAAATACACATACCACCAGAATCAAAGAGCGTTTATACACACCAGGGACTTTCTGCGTAGCTGCTGGAGGAACATGCTGGGACAAGCCTGGTGCTTCTATCTTTGCTCCACACGAGGACACTTCTGCATGCCAAAGCTTGTATTTATCTGCTCCTTGCCCAAGTGATTGCAGGCCTGTTCTGCACATGCTCTGCAGTGCCAAGAAGCTCCATACCTTAAGTGGATTGCTGCAGACTGACTTGACAGGAACAAGATTTATATGAAAGGTACAGGCACACTTCCTGCTAATGATACCCACACAACACCCCAACCGCTTCATCCAAATTTTGACACCCGTGTGCCACTGCCACAAACAAGAAAATTATTATTATTAACTAGGGCCATATCCTTTTTTTTTTTTTTATCCCCCTCTTGAAGAAAACCCAAGAGACTACTATGGATCTCCTTATCCTTCTATGGCTCAAGTTGGCAATTCAGCTTTTTTCTTTTAAATGGAAGCAGTTGGACATGACTTGGCAGCAGGGCCTGCCTAGTTTGAGCCATCTATGCTGTAAAGCACAGGAATAGGATATATACCTAAACTTCCAAGCAGGAGTAATTTGTAGCTGTGGATAAGTAGCAGCAGCTGATGTGCAGACAGTGGCAATTACCTAAGCGTTATACTAAGTGGTGCTGCAGCATCCAGTTTCACTGATTTCTCATGTTGGCCATGCCTGGGCAATCACATCACAGTTCCAGTGACAGCAGCCAGAGGAGCAGATCTAGCTGGGAGCTGCAACAGCCACGTTTGGGGATCACCCATGTACAACTAACAAATAAGCTGCACTCTCATTTTGAGAGGCTCGATGCCTTTGTTTCAGAAGGAAGACCGCTGAGAAAGGGCTGCAATGTAACTCAGTGCTGCCCTACCCCTGGCACAACAAAGGTCAGGGCTCACACTGCCAGCCTTCAGTTGGAACTGATAAACCAGCTCCAGGTTGCTCCACCTCTCCCCCTTCATGTAGCCAAGGTTTTGGGGAAGAGGAATGCAGGAAACTAGCACTCCTCCTGCTCCCCAAAGCTAAACAGAAGTGAGCCGCTATTGCTGCAATATTTAAGCCACACAAGCATTCAAAGCAGCATGAAATATTTATATTCTGGGCAAACAGTCACAGAACTCTTGCTTTTTGCCAAGTATCTTTTTATCATTACCCAAACAGATCAGGAGGTTGTCACAGGAGCATTTACTTTAAGAGGGCAGAGATGAGCCTCTTGCTAGTTGTGTTTTTCTGTCCGTATCTCAGAAGTCAGTTCAGACACAAACGACAAGCTACAGGACTCTGGCTTCAGAGCTTAAGAACCAGCTTCCCCCCTTCAAGCACCTCTGGCACTGAAGTGAAAAAATGAGGAGGTCTAGTAGTCTTTCACATTAAGAGAGAAAGAAAATGAGCACCTTTATATTTAAGCCGGGTAGCATGTTCTGGAGAAAACACTAATACAAACCGTGTGAGTAGAAAGACAAAAATAGCACACGCAGCCAGCTGCCACCGAGCAGATTTTCCATGACAACATGAAATGAGAAGTGCGCGAAGTCGTGTTCTTTCTGCTTCTATCCATAAACATAAGCTCAATCCCTACAAACAGGGACTAGTAAAGAACAAGTGACTGATACAGAGCACGTGCAGTATTTTGGAGGCACACTTGTAGGTTTCATGGTTTCATTCCACCTGCGTTTAACAAGGCCACTGACCTGGTGGTTAGAACAGCTGACACTTCAGAAAGCAGAGCTAGGCACAAACGTCTAGTTTCAAAACATGACTAAAAGTAAAAGCCACATCTAATTAAAAATAAGCACCTCCCTCTTCTGCATTCACTCTTGGCCAATCTTCCTCTCTCTGCTCAGCTAGTTTCTATGGCTTATGTGCTTCACAATCTTCATTTGTAGCATGGAAAACCTGCAAGCTGATTTTGGAGAAGTCTGGCAGGCAGGTTGAGTATTCAGGCATAGAACTGCAATTTTTTGATGAACTTAGCCTCCAGCCCAATCGCTTTCCTTTGATGTTTAGAAACAGCTTAGGTTGTCATTCAGGTCACAGCAAAATTATCTGAAGTTTTGAAATTAATAGCCCTTAAATTTGAGAATAAAAAAATCTTGAATAGGTATTTTGTGCTATAGACTAGCCAACCCTGGTATACCAAAGCACACCTCACTGTACCCACCCAGGAAACTGTGCAAGGAGACAATCGAGGAGTGATCTTCTCAAATCATGGGAAGATGGTTCCCAGTTACCCTCTACCCCCTGGAGGCTCCAAAACTCACTCCGACTTCACATGTGGGCAGGAAACCAAAGCATTCCACGTGGCAGATTAAGTGCCTGAAATCCCTAAGTTCAGATGGGTTCCCAAAAGGAAGGAAGTTATAGCTAAATACAAGTCCAATCTGTGCTTCCCTCCACAAGCTCCCCAAGATGAACGGAAAAAAAAATAAAGGCTTTCCTGTTACACAACAGCCAGCAGTCATGTGATGTACGATGCAGCACAAGTGTTTGAAATAGGAATGTTTTTCATATGCAGATCCCACTCTAAACTGGTCTTTCAGAATTCTGCACTTGCATACAGTGCCTGTTTTGATCAATTCGACAACCTACTCTAGACATAGCCTGGAGCTACTTAAAAGCTGTGTGCTGCTCAAGAACTACAGGTTTGGCCTGCTCTTTCTGTAGCCAAGACAGACGGATTTTACTCAGTTTTCGTTCTTAACAACTCACCTTTTGCTGCAGGACCCCTAATAACGAGGGACTCAGTGTTTTGTCCCATCCTTTTTTTTAGGTGAACATCTTAAACCCATAAATGTTGACAAGAATACTCTTCCAGTAACTTCTCCACAGCTACCGGGAGGAATATGCTGTCTCAGCCCCTCAACTCTTTTATCCCTTCCACTATAGAGCTGCATTTACCCCTAGAGGCCTTCATCATCCTCCCTTTGGTAGTCTGAAATGATTTGTAAGCACAGGTATTCACAGGTATCAACACGTAGGAGGCTGTGACTGTTTCACCTGTCATGTACCACAGAACAGTTATTTTACCCAGACTAAATGGATCTCCAGCATTTGCAGAGCTTGCTTACAAGAACATGTATTTCATCCTTTTCTCCTGCAGCAGTCAAGAGGGTCGGGAGTCCCCTTTGAGCGGGGAACACTTCCTACACCAAGGCACTTCAGAAGGGTATCTATCACAAGACCAACACGCTCTTGCTTAATGGAAGTGTCAGAAAAAATTAAAAAACCCAACGCTCACGTGTTAGACTGATGTAAGGGAAGAACAACTGAGAGTTCAATGAGGCATCTCTTTATTTATCATATGACAAGCAGAACAAGATTGCAGCCTAAGAGCTACAGTAGAAGTGTTTCTGAGCAGTAACAAAGCCTCCTTCACTCCCAGACCAACTGGGCACACCCAAAATTCAGATTCAACTAGGAATCTTAGTGCAAGAAGATCTACTAGACCTACATTTTGAACCTCTGGTTCTTTTTTTTTTTTTTTTTCTCTTTGATAGTCATTAATAAGGTGAGGAATACCACTGGGAGGACTGACAATCCAGAAGGGTGAAGACTAACAATTCCAAAACAAAATTCAATTTTGCATCATGCTTTAGCTACCTATTTTAAACCGTTACTTCAAACACCCCTTAAAAGCCTTGCATTTTAAATATGGAATGGCTTCTGAACAGCTGTGAAGCTGAAATATCTAAGTCTGCAAGATGCTATTTCTAGGAAGATGCAACAGATGTTTTACACTTGTTAATATGTACATCCTATTCTAAACAGGATGTAGAGTTTACTTGTAATGAGAGCAATCAGTATATAATTGTTGCTCAATGCTATTCAAGCAAAAAGGAGAGGCACCCGGAGCAAGAAACTTCCTGACAAATACCCAGGCTATTGGAAAAATCCACGCTCCATGCAACATCTACAGACAGGCATAAGCACCTTCCAACAAGTCACTTCCAGACAGAAAGAGCATTTGTAGACAGCTCAATCTCTGCTTACTGGCGCTCTGCTATTTGCAAGATGCATTAAAAGGAGGTGAGGATGAGTCACATGAGACTTTTGAGACACAGGCCCTAGGTCTAACCAGACTAGGTAAGGCAGAGCCACTAAAGCGAACAGAACCAGACCTGAGTGGGGCATGGATATTCTCAGCAGGTTACCAAACTGAGTTTTTTTTTTTTTTTTTTTTTTAAGGGAACCGTTCTAGAACAGCGCTGCAGTATCATTATATTATTGAAACTGAAAAACATCCTTAGGTAAGCTGACTTAAGCAGGAGATAAAGCACAGAAGTGCCCTCAAACAGACTACCTTGCTCTGCTAGCTGTAGATGATGTTACAACAGATCCAGTAAGTTTTCTTCCAGATGAGCACAGATGGCCTACAAGGCAAATTTTGGATACCCAATACCAAGAACAGCTAGATCCTCCAATTTACTCTAATGGGAACAGTATTCAGGAGTTATACCACTGAAACAGACAACAAACCAAACCAATTTAGCTAACAGCTGCACTTCCAAGACCAGTAATATTTGTATCACACAATCTGGGGGAAAACTGAAGGAACAGCTTGGCTGTTTCAGAAAGAAAAAAAAAAAGAACAAAATAGTAAGACCCTGTACTGCGAATTCTCAGAAACAGCGCAGGCTTAACTTCAGCTTTCAGGATACAGTCCTAATAATTTCATTTTGTGACAACCACTCCCTCTCAGCAATTAGATCTACACTAGTAACCATAGTCACTTGATGAAAGAGCTCTAAGATGTGTAGAATTTGGTACATTGAATTTGCTCCGTATAATCCATCTTCCAGCAGCACGATTTTTCTTTCTGTTCACAGTAGTTAGCCTCATTTGAAATACTCCTGCCTGCCAATTTTAAAAGACAAAGAAAACCAAGTCTAAATGGTGCCTTAATAGTCTATTTTTGCCCCAAACTAGATACTATACTTTCCCTGAAAAGGTCCTTCAATTTTAGTATTATTGCTATAGGAATGAGGGAATCCTAACTCCCACATTCAGTGCTTATATTTCATGCTTAGTCTCAATTAGATGATCAGGGACATACAGAAGAAAAACCCTAAGATGCTAGCCTACTCGCATACAAAACATAGTTGCATTTTTAGGCAATTTCCTTAAGTCAATGGAAATGTTAGAGGTGTTACATGGTGGTAATTGCACAATTAGAGTAAACTGAGTTGCTTCAAATCAGTAGTAGGTTAAGTACACCTGCCATATTTAAGATTCATCACAAGATGTACCATTAAAAACATTCCTGCCATTAACTCTTATTGCACTCTTTACGTAGAGCAAAGACAGTTTTGACAAGCAGATTTCTTCCTCTTAATGTTCGGCTAGCCTGCAAGGTCCCATAGATCTGTCTCTTACTACAAGCAGTTATCAGCCCACCGCCACGATTTCCTACTTATGGGCATTTCTCCTCCCCAGCAGAAGTCAGCGCAGTTTCAAATCTATTATCTCTAAGGAGACGACACTCCAAGTTCAGAACTTGCTGTTAGCTGAGCCCAGACACCGTGGCTCCTACATGAAGTATATCCTCTCCTATGCTTGCGCAGAGATAGGAGACAAGTGTTTCTCAGAAGCGGTTTAAAAATAGGATCTCACAACTGCCCAGCATACCTTTATAAGCTTACAAGCTTGCTCCAGTATACGAATAATGGGATGATAGAGCAAAGCGCTGGAGGTGAAATCCAAGTGTAGCACTACCCTGATAAAAGCAATAGTTTCATTTTATGAAAAGTGCAGTCTCCTAAATCAGGGCAGCTGTGAGAATGCTATTTTAAGTAACACGCTCTCGTAAAGCCTAATTAGAACGCCCATGGTTTTTCTGGATGGACGACTCATCCCATCTCGAGTAAGACTACATCAAGCAACAGCAGTGCCAGCGCTGCTGCCCAAAATGAAGCTGCAGCTCAGTTTAGCAAAGGAGAATGATGCTGGTAAGAGACGAGACAGGCTGTAGCCCATCTCAACCTCAGACACCAGCCAGTTTCACTCTCAGCCTCTTCAAGGGGTTGCTTAGGCTACCCTAAAAGCAGCACGGCTCTGCACATCCATTTCTCACTTCACTTCAATTTGGGGAACCACATAGCAGTGACCTAAATGGCAAGGGCGGGCAGAAACATGGGAGGCAAGGAAGATGTGCTTGCATCTAGCTCCTCTGCTAACCTACCCTTGCTCTCCAGACAGTGCTTCAGCTCAAGTGCCCCCCAGTTCTGATGTACCCGAGAGCTGCCACACAAGCTAGCTTTGCTCTTGCATTTGGTTGGCCTACAGCAACTGCACTACCACCACATCAAGCAGCTCTCAGACCCGTTTACGTGACACCCAGCCAGGGGGAAGCATACCTACTAGTTCCCTTACATCAGCTGTGACGCACTGGGAACCCCACTAACACAAAGTTTCGTGAGTTGCCAACCTACAGAGGTTTGCAAGCCCACGGTTACAGCCAGTCAGCCAGCCACCCATCCTCAATACACCATCCCATCAGATTTCTGCTCCTCTGAACAGTTCAAGTCTCGGTAGGCCACACCTACCAGGACTAGTAGCCTTCTGAAGCTAGTCCTTTGAAGAGATGTGAAGCGCTGCTGCACTCAAGCTGCATTTCCCTTTTGAAAAAAGAAATGCTGCGTGTCTGTGTATCATTAACGAGCTGCCAAACAGCGCTCTCGTGCTTGACCATAAGAGTGCAGGAGATTGATTTTCTATGGTTTTGGTTTTTCTCTACCGTTTTTAAGAATGCTCCCTTCATACAAGTCACACTAACAAGTTTCAGCAGAGATAAGGAACCCCTTTTGTCCAACGCTTAATAGCCACAGAAACACAGAAGCCAAGTCTTGTTTGGCTTCTAAGCTTACAAGACAAACACTTGCTCTCGCTGTGAGAGGACCACCTTGAGTTGCAGTTCTGGAACACCAGAACCCACAGCTCAGTAACCGCCTCGCTCTAGCACAGCCCAACTGTCAGCAAGCAGCAGCCTTTACCTCATTTTCTTCCCAGAGACCTTGAAGAACTACTGGTTTGCTTACACTGCTTGCACCGTAACACTGAGGAACCATCTGTTTGTTAATTATCTCCAACATCTTCAAAGAACCATTACTGACAGGGCTCCAAGGCTAGAGGTATGTTACAATCAAGTGACAATACAGCTCCACTTCTTAGGAAGGTCCCAACAGTGCAGTGGACTTGGTGCAAGCTCCTACTAAACCTGAGATCAGCTGGGCACATAACACCTGTCAGCCTGCTCCTCTCAGTGAGAGGCTATTTTTTATTTATAAAGACACAAAGAGCCAATAACTGGTCTTCCTTCCCTAGGAAAATCTTCACTCATCTTTCTGAAAGGGTCTCAACTTATAATATCATAATAACAACCCTTCGGTGGTGTGCAAAGGATGTACCCGCCCTGCTGCTGTTCAAGCTTTGAGCACTCCTTCCACATCCAGGTGGAAAGATCTGTTGAAAATAATTCTTTCTGATCAGCTGAAGGTCACTGGACATGCCCTACTCCGTGCAAGTAATACATATTAATTTGCCTAGTGACCGTGGTGACCCACAGAGATCACAAGCTTTTTAAAGATTAGTTCACAACTCTTCCAGTAAGAGGAACTCTTCAAACAGCCCAGCTATTGGATTATCAGTCACTTCTGGAACACATAAAGCCTATTCCAAGTTTTACCCTGCTCCAACAAGATAAGCTCATTAAGTCCAAAATCTGTGAGCACTTAACCAGAATCCTGCTCCTTCCCAACTCCGGCCTAGTTATTTTTATAGTCCACCATTTCAGTGAATCTGAAATGACCCTGCCACCGCCCGACTCCTTAAGCAATGGTTACAGCAATTCTGGCTTCACTGACCAAGTGCCTATAGGAGCTGCCCCTCAAATTCCTTAAAAACTGCATTTTTAGTAAAAACACACCTAATTTCATTAACAGTTTAAACATGCACACGTCTGTTTTTTCTCCTTGCAGCTGCTTCTTCCTACTCCCGTCCAAGCAGGAGCATTATGAAGCCGTGCAGTGCACACTCACATCAGAAAGCCATCCGTTACAATTAGGCTTGTGCCAAATCTGCTCTCCTGTTCCACTTCTCACACAGACACCCGTGCCTTCAAAAAAGGGCCGGTGCAGAAGCAAGAATGAACAGCTGGGAAAAGGTACAGGATCATCTTTCAGCATGAGCACCACTTCAACTGTTTCAGCTATGGCATTAATGCACGCTCAGATCTATTACACCTCGTATTCCCTTCTCCCCTACATACCCTTGAACTCTTGTCAGTCTCTTTGTAAGACAAAGGTAAACAGTGCTGTTTAAATAACAGGTCCTAGCAAAGGCACAGACCACATACATGCACAGACAGGATACCACAGCAAGTTAGAACCGCAAGCCTAACTGCTGGAGAACACCCAGCCAACTGAAATATCCTTCTTAAAAGGACAGAATTGTAGTTCAGGAGAAACTGTTTCTCTCTGGTAGGCTACCATAAATACAAACTATTTAAAAAATATCTCCCTCTCTTCCAGCTCCCTTCCTTCCCCTCATCTTCCCAGTTAAAGGCATTACAGACTGGCCTTGGGGCAGATCCCCTTCCCTACGGTTTCTGTCTAGAAGTAGTACAAACAGTTGGTGCTTATTCACCTCCTGCAGCAGAAGAAACAACTCAGAATGCATCACGGACGTTATTTTGAAGCTTCACTGCATCACCACTGGAGTTACCGCTTCCCAAAATGATAGTGCTTCCCTGAGGACAGCTAGTAAGACAGCCTTGAAACAAACCCAAATACTATCTTATTTGCCTTCATTTCTGTAGTTTCATAAGAACGTAAAGACTCCTTGGTTCAAATGCTGCTACAACAAGCTTTCAGCTGCACAAAACTTTAAAAATAGTTCATTTCTCTGCTGCCAAAGCAAAACCTGGTTATTAATGTGAGCTACCTAAAAGGTTGCTTTACAGATTAAAGCTTTCTACCCCAGAGAAGCTTTTGATTTGATATTCTAAAGTAGCTTATAAAATACTAAGTATTCAGATTGCTCCCTTACAGCAAGGTAGGGAATTGCTCCCTGTTCCATAATCATGGAATACATGCCTAAACACAAGGACTAATAACACAGAAGTGTTTTTTTTCCACATCTTCAGTGTACATGAATGTTTCTCACTTAATATATATGCAAGAAAATATTCATTTCAGCTCCCAAATAAATCTGCTCTACATCAGAAGGCTCACTGCACACTGAAAGCTTCTCTGGAAGCTTCCATTACAAAGGGAGTATTTACCTTGTGCTACACTATGCCTATACAGAAAGGATCAATAATCCAGTCACTTAGATGTTTGGTTAACAAACCAGCTGCCTGCTCTTAACACCATTTCCAGTAAGGCTTTTTTTTTTTTTTTTTTAAATAGCCTCACAACCTCTAGGACTCGAGAATCCTGCTCTTTGTAGTAGCCTACACAAAACCAGCTGCTTCAAGGCTCAGCTGACAGCCACCCATCTGACACTTGAAACAGTTTATTTCAGAAAACAGAGCATACATCACAGAAGTTAAGCTCCGATGAGGCTCCAAACTTGAAAAAGCTTCACACTGTCATCCTTAATTACTGTCTCCATTTCTTTCCTGGTATCCTTTATATAACCTCCAAAGGAAAAAATGTAGCACTATTAGATGCTTCCAGCCTGGGCCTCCTGCCCCTCCCTCAGCACACACATGCCCTGCAGGCTCTATCTGCAACTAATACCGACTACTTACAGTAGCTCCCAGTCCCCAGTCGCTTCTTATGCAACTAGGCTCCACCTCACCACGTTGCTTATGTAACACATTAAGCAGCGTCTATTATACAGGATTCTTCTACATTAGTCATATACCCAACAACTTTCATTCCAGCAGTTCTCACACAACGCATTCACCAAGAATTCAAACTTCATTCCCCATCAGGTCGCTGCTGCAGAGAAGAGAGAAATCACACCTATCTGCAAACATACTGAGAACAGGAAAAGCGCTATAAAGCATTTCTAAGTGGAACAAACGACCACATTTGAAGCATCAGCAATTTTAGCTGTTAATTCGTTCGCTGGGTTAGCTGCAGAGGCTAAGTTTACATTGTACTATACAAGAACAAGACGTGGGAACTGGCAGTGAAATTCTCTGAAAGCACAAAAACCCCACCCAAACAGTAAAATGAGTTGCACTCTTTAAAAAAAGAGAAGAGGAAAAGTGTTGATTGGAAAACGTACATTTTTCACCCCCACCCCACCCAAATCCTGAAATAAAACACAGATCCAGAATATATTTGCCAAGCTCCTAATCCCATCCAGACTGGTGTGCCAAGTTCATTTTCCTACGAACCTCAGGAGGCAGGAGGAGGGCCACCCTCCCCGTATTTGCACCCCGTGGCTTTCCATTTCCACTCAGCGCCCGCTTCAATCCCCACGTTACAGACACAGGCCACCCGCGGCCTAGCTCCCAAACAGACGTCATGCCGCCCTAGGAAAACACTGCTCAAAGAGGAGCCACCAAGACACGAATTCAGACATTTTAACACACCCAAGCGCTGTTCGGACAGAACCAGAGGCAAAACAGCTTTCTCCTCAGCCTCCCCGTGCACCTAGCAGAGCCACACCGAGCTCCCAGCAGCACAACTCCACACAGCTTGTACACTGGCTCTAGAGAGGCGGCCAGACAGCACTGAGGCAGCTCCCAGGGACACCAACTGACCCCGGGGGAGGCCGGGGGAGCCGAGAGGGGATCCACGCAGCGCCTGAGGGGGCCCCGCGGGGAACTTCCCCTTGAGGGCAGCGCGGAGGGGCCTCCCCCCGCGGCGGGCAGGGAGGGAAGCCAGAAGCTTCCTCGGCTACACCCCGGCTCACGAGGGCGGCGGGGGAAGGGAAAGGGAGGGGAAGGGAGGGGAGGCGGGGAAGGGGCCGTGAGGGGAGGCGCGGGCTCCCCGGGCAGCCGCCGCCGCCTGAGGCGGGCTGGGCCGCGGCCAAGCCCCACAGGAATGCGGTGCGGTCACGTGACCTCCGGCGGACGTGCGCCGCCCTGCCCTCGCCAGGGAGGCCCGGCGCCATCTTGGGCTGACGCAGTTACAAAAGCCCCGCCGAGCCCCCTCTGCCTCGCTCCCCGCCCCGCCGCTCCTCTCCTCGCGGCCCCGGATGGAGACACCGAGCCCGTTTTTTCCCCGTTTTCCCCTCTTTTCACCCCATTTTTTCTCGAGGCTCCCCGCCCGCCGGGATCATGGCGCCCGTTTTCTTCCCCCCTCGCCCCAGCCTCCCCCGGCGGCTCCCGACCCTGCCCAGCTGCGGCTGCCCCCTTGCTGCAGGATGATGTCAGCGCCAGCCAATCAGCGCGCGCCGGGGCAGCCCGGGCGGGCCGCCCATTGGCTGCCGCGCAGGCCCCGCCCCCCCCCCGCCTGACTCCCGTCGCCGCCGCGGTTCGCTGCGGAGACGCGGCCAAGGCAGGAATGGGGGGGGGGGGGGGAAGGGAGGGGAATAGGAGGGGAAGAAAAAAAAAAAAAAAAAACCTACACAAAAAAACCGACAACCAAACCCACCAAGACGCCGGCCGCCATTTCGCGCAACAACAGGCAGAACCCGAGCGAGCAGCCCCGGCCATAGCGCCCTAAGGAGAGAGAGAAAAAAAAAAAAAAAAAGAGAGAGAAAAAACAGAGACACACGCACAGGAGAGTTAGACAGGAAAAAATACCCATAGACTCCGCCATGATCACAAGACGTTTAATCGCCCCCCTCCTCCCTCAGGCTCAACGCCCCGTTACAGCCGCCTCCTCTGCGTCCAACCAGCCAGCGGATCCCTTCACCTCGGCTCCCTCCTGCCGCAGCAGCAGCTCTTTAGAGCCCCAAACTCTCTCTGCCCGAGGTGTGGGGGGACGCTAGGCTATGGCGCTGCTGCTAACTGCTTCTCCAGTCACCCGCTTGTGGCGGCTCCATCGAGGCAGGGTAAGGGCTGCCAGCCCAGCTTTTATCTGGTGCCCCGAGTTTGCGCACTGAAGGAGGCTCGCTCAGCCCCTGGTGGGCGTCGAATGAAACCCCAGCCGCCGCCTCCCCTCCCTCGCTCAGCCGCGGCGCTGGAGGGGCTGAGGCCGGGCAGGGACGTGGCGGAGGGAGCCGGGGGCTCGGCTGGAGCCCTCCTGGGCTGCCCGCTAAAGCCAGACCCTACCTTCCTCCCCGTTCCCTACACGGGAAAGCCAGCCCCGGCTACAACTCGTCCCGGGCCCCGGCGGAGAGACAAAACGCCGTCAGCCAGCGCGGCCCCGCTCGCCTCACACGTCTCGGGGAAGATCCCAGCCTCGAGTGCCCACCACGGCGGAGCCGCAGCCCAAAGCCTCCGTGCCGCCTGCCAGACGGGCCCAGTGCAAACCTCCCGCTCCCTCCCCTCGCTCGTCGCCCCCCTCCTTCCTTCCTTCCCCGCCCCTCCGGTGAAGCATGTCCGAGACCCCCGGGGCTTTGTCGTATACGATTTTAATGGCCAAAACGCACCCCTCGGGTTGAGATCCGCCAAGGATAGGTAGGGCCGAGCGGCATGCC
Source organism: Aythya ferina (assembly GCF_964211825.1). Classification (NCBI taxonomy): domain Eukaryota; kingdom Metazoa; phylum Chordata; class Aves; order Anseriformes; family Anatidae; genus Aythya; species Aythya ferina. Next base: position 193,248,990 of record NC_140296.1, on the reverse strand, counting down.
GGGCGTGAGGAGGAAGCCGAGGCGGAGGCGGGGGGGGAAGGGGGAAAGAAGCAGCAGCCGAGGACGGAGTTTTAGCGATCCTGCCCCAGAGGATGCAGCTGTGAGTCAGACATCCTCCCGCTGCCGCCCGCCGCCACCACAGCCGCTGCCCCTCCCCGCCCGCGCCTCACGGAGCAGCCCCCGAGAGCAGCCCGGGCTGCTCCCCTCCTCCACCACCACCACCACCACCGCCCTGTATCGCCGAACAACTTCTCCCTTCACCCCCCTCTCCTTATTCTCGCCCACCCCCGCCCCTCGCTCCGCTCCCTCGGCCGCGGGGCTGAGTTGCAAAATGGACACGGAGGGCTCGGCGGGCGGCGGGCGCGCAGCAACAGCAGCAGCAGCAGCCCACAAGCAAAATGGCGGCCGCTTGGCTTCGCCTTGGTAACCCTGCCCCTGCCAGGCGGGGCGGGTGAGCCCCGTGCAGGGGGAGGGAGGGGAGAGCGGCCGCCATTTTCCCCGAGAGGCAGTGACATAGAGGGGAGCGTAGGAGGCTGCGAGCAGGGAGACCCGGGAGCAGCGGCAGCGGGGTTTGTACGCAGGTCCCGAGGCAAAAGGCGCTCCCCGGCTAGCTCCCTGTAGGGTTCCGTGCGCCGAGCTGGTTCCTGAAGGGGGAGGGGGGGCCCTCCTCTTCCTTTCCTTCTTCCCTTTTTCTTTTTTTTTTTTTTTATTTCGCCCGGGTCTGCTGAGGAGGGGGGTGAGTCCTGCCCAGGGCAGGGACATCCGCAGTGGGGCAGCGGCATTGTTTTGGTCGGGATAGGAGAGGGGCTCGGCTGAGGGGTCCTGCTGCCTGGCCTGTGTCACCATTACAGGTGAGTCTCGGGTTGTTTCTGAGGGGCTTTACCGGGGGTGCCTCAGGGAGGTGGAGGGGGGGGAGGGGGGTGGCAAAAAAAAAAATAATAAAAAAAAAAAAGAAAAGGGGGAGCAAAATGCGACGGGGACGCCTCGTTGCCCCCGGGGTGGCAGGCTCCCACCTCCCCCTCCGAAACGTGCTGAAATTCTCCTCAAGTTGTCTTCAATTCGCTTTTCCTTTTGTGGGGTTTGGCTCGAAAATGGCAGGCTGTCGCTATATCTTGTGAATATGGCGGGTTACTGTAACTGGAGGAGCTGAGGAGAATTTTTTGGCAGTTCTGCCAGATTTATGCATTATGCCTGGAAAAAGAGCCAGGAGGGGCTATTATGTGACAACGTACGCTTCCTCAGACTGGTGGTTTTTAAGAAGGGGTTTGTGTGTTATTGGCACTGCGTATTGAGTTTTATGAAGCTTAGGGAAGCCTATTCTCTTCCTCCATCCCGTATATTTTTGCTTTGTGATACTAAAATGGCTCGTTATAGGCCTAATCTCGCTGACTTCCACACCCCCGCCTCCTTCTCTGCCTCCCTGCTAATATCTCAGCTTCGTGGTGTAACCTGGACGAACGGAAAGCTGTCCTAAAGAGTTTCTGTGCCAATTTAAAAGGGGATCATTCTCTCCACCCCCTTTCTTGAGGTTGTAAGTAGTTATACTGGTGCATCCCTTTCTTGCTTCGGTTTCTGTAGCCAGCGTTCGTGCTCCTTGGCTGGCATATTTTAATCTTCAGGAAATAAAGGCTGGTGGAGTAGACCCTATCGCTGTAGACATAGGGGAGGAGAAACAAACGGTTCACTGTGTAGTACTAAATAGGGTAGAGAAACATAATATAGTCTGATTATAAAGGTCCTGTATTCCCCCATACTTGGCCATTAGGGAACGTGCGGTGGCGAAAAGCCCCGAGGTCCCTAACACGGTACATACTACGTGTCGTTGAACGCAGAAGCTTAGTGCTGCATCTAGATTTAGGAATATTTTAGACTGTTTATTTACAGTATCTTAAAGGAATAATAATGAAACGTTCCAGTTATTCAGGGCTCAGGTCGGAGAAAACAGCGATATATCCATGGCTGTACTTATAACGCGTAATTAATTGATTATAATCATGATACTTTTGAAGTTACTTTTCAAAAAATGTGGAGCAAATTTTTTAATTTCCCTCTTTTGTCCTTTAGAGATTCTAAAAATGGCGGCCTCAGGCTGATGTTGTGGTAATCTAATCAGCTCGGGTCCTCCACACCCCATGCAGTGCGTTTGTCTGCAGCATATTAGAGTCTTATTCCGTGGAAATGAAAAGACCGTTCCCTTCAAATAATGTACAAAACATCTCTTGGCTTTACTGCGATTTAAAAATGCTGTGTTCCAGCTGATTAATTTTATTGGTTATGTGTGTGAAAGGCAAGTGAACGAGACCACTCTTGTCGGGGAGAAGGGGGGTGGAAAGAGGCAGCAGACTCAGGCGGCTTCTTTGAGGGGTGTGTATAGATTTCTCTAAGGTAATACGTGTGTCGTCGAATAATTTGGAAAAGCTCCGGCGTTGGTGGTGGAGGCTGTGTATCCGTCCGTCGCATTATCAACCTAAAAGCGATAATATTTTTCAAACTAAAGAGGAGATTAAGATCGCTGAAACAGTCAGCTAAATTCTTTGTGGAATCACATTTGTGAACGTCATGGTCATCTCCCAGGAAATACCTCTGCTGGACGTTGGGGTAGTAATTCCATATGTTCGTAGTTCGAGAATACGAAAAGAACTTAATACGGACTGAAATAATGCATGCAAGATTATAACCTGTTACTCTATTAAGATGCAGAATTTCTTCTGCCACCGTAATCTTAGTATTCGACGTTTTCTTTCATTTATATTGCATATTGCTGTATAAAACGTGTATGGTAATATACGTACAAATAATTAAGTGAAAGTGCGGTGCCGAACCTCTAATTTTTTTCTGAAATGAAATATGAACCTTTTAGTATCACCACTATAAATATGTTTGGGTGGGGGGAAGGGAAGTCACAAGGATTTGTTATTCCGTAGTTGGTGTAGTGTACTCTGATACAAACTATGGAGACTGTGAGCTATATGTTCAAACAACAGCAACAAAAAAGAAATTCATATTTGTCGCTTTGGTTTTTGTATGCCTGTCTTTAATCTTGTCGTTGGTTTAATGAGGTGTGAGTTTGAATTCTAGTATAGCTTTGGAACCTTCTGGATTTAAACAAAAATAAAGTACTGAAATGGCAAAACCGTCTTCAGTCTCTGAAGAATTCGAATTTAGATACCGTTCACATACAGAGCAGCACTGATGTTGGTGTAAGGTATACCTGAAGTTCCACAGCAAGATGGTAAGACTTTCAGCGGTCCTAATGCGTGCTTTTCATGTGTTTTGAGGCCAAAGGCTGAGTGATTTCAACCACCAAGTGATGCATTAATGGTCCAACAATGCATGCTCCCATCTTGCCCTCCTCATATTATATGGACTTGATCTTTTTTTTTAAATAAGCCATGTCTTACTCTCATCTTATTAAAAAAGGATACAGTTTTAAAGACTTTGTATGAGCATTTTTAGAAAATTCTTGCCTTTTTCTTTTTCTCTTTCTAGGTTTAAAACCCCTCTTCTCTTATTTTTTCAACGTTACAACTTAGAGGGCTACACTGCTCTACTTCATGGCCTCAGTCATGTTCTTGGGCAGATGTCCAATTCAAGATTAACATTAGAAGAAACAATTTTGTACAGTTTACAGAAAGTGTCACTGGGGAAAAATTGAGATCCAAAAATTGGAATACCCCAACTCAATTTTTACAACTTATCTCACAGATCACAAATTTTATGCGTTAAGGCCCTTTTGGGAATTTTGAAATCTTCCAGTTTTTCTGTGTGTTCTAGTGAGTCACTTTGTGACTCAGTTTCTCCATTTGTAAAACAGATCTGTGATCTGAAAACAGGCTTGTTTAAGGAGACAACATTACAAAGGAAATTCTGCCCTTATTTTTTGAATTCCGCTGATGTTGGTTGGTTAAAATATATTCATTAAAAATGAAATGTTCCCCCAACCTACTAGCAGAAGTTCTTGAAAGAGAGGTTGGAAATCAGAATTCTTGAAAAGGTTTCTGATTTACAAACGTTTTGTTACAAATGCAATTTTGTAAATGTTAAAATAATATGGATGTTACGCAAATGGTTTTAGCGCTATCTTCAAGCTCTTCGTATCTGAAGGAAAAATCTGCTCAACTGTCATAACTATGCATTTTGGGTAAGCTTTTTTGCCATCTGGGAAGTTTCAGAGAGGAAAAAATACTGACTTTTAAAGCTGCAAGTATCCAGGGAAAGTTTCATTTAGTACCAATATTCAGATTACTGTTAGGAGTTGCATTACCTCATGTCTCTGGTTTGGTTTCAACACAACTGGGTTAATCTGTTGGAGTGAAATACAGAAAACAGCATCACACTGAAGGCTGATCCCAGTTTGATTTAAGGACAGCCTTAGTTTTGTGCTCATGCTGGTTTTAGTAAGACTCCTTGTGGGTTTTAGGTAAGGAATGTTGTATGTTACTGAAGAATTATGCAGTTGTTCTAAATAGATGAATCTGTAAATGAAGCTCTAACAAAAGTATTCTGCTGTTTTCATATAAAATTCTAACAAAATTGAGTTGGGGGATGTAGATACGAAACGAAAGCCAAATCAGGCTTCTGGAGAGATCCTAAGGAAATCCAGCTATGTTACTGGTCTTGTGACTTCCATACAAACGATCATTTGTGAATCTTTCAAAAGCAAATTTGGTTGGATAGTGTTTTTGGAGTAGGTACTGCTGTGTTCAAATGTTTCCACTGTACAAATAGTAGTTTCTATCACTAAGAATAAAGCTTGCTTTTTTTTTTTTTTTGTACAGAGATACCTTACTTAGTTCATGTAGAATGTGAATTACTTTTTGTTTTTTTTTGAGTTCTGGATTATTTACAATGTTAATTGTGTTGGCCTTTTGAAGGGTGTGAGGTGAATGTGCCTAACTACCACTGTTCAGAGTCTTCTACTTAGTGGAAAAAAAAAAGCTTACCCATAAAAGTGAACCTAATCACTTTCAGGATCCAAAATTCTGCTCATGACCTTCATACTACAAAAAACCCTGCTATAATCACGTTCAAAGACAGAACTGTTGTTACCTTTAAGGCATAACAAACAGCTTATTTAAAAGAAACCTTGTCAAGGTTTCATATACTTGCTAGCAGATACTGAGATAATTTTTATTTCCTCTTACAAATCTTAATATATTAACGTGGTGTTAATGAAACTGGCAAGGTTTTAAGCTCTGCAGGTTGTTAGAAAATCTTAATAATTAAGGTTGTCTGCAAGCCTTTGAAGAGAGTTTTGTCATACAAAGTGGGTTCTTTAACATCTCTGGCTTAAATGGTTTTCATTTGTCATTTTTTTTTAGTAATTAACAAATTTGATAAGAATTATGGTAAATCGGTGTCCACACAAGTTGTGTGCTGCAAAAGTACAAAAAAAACCCAAAAATGTAGATTGAAGTAGCATGCAGGCTGTGTCCTGTCTAGGTAAAAATGTGTGTTAATTTTGCATATTTTATTGTGAAAGCACTATCGTTCCTTTCATGTGATAGTTTATACGCTGCCTAGATTGAGATGTGGTGTTGTAAAACTTAAATGACACCTGCATGGGCCCAGCAGTTCTGCAAATCAGGCCAAGCATGGGAATTCCAAAATAATATTGATTCTAGTTTAAAAATGTAGTTTTAGATTAACATTTTTGAAAGATATACATATTGAAATGCTCCAATGGAAGTTGAGGTTTAGACAAGCTTTTTTTTTTTGCATGTCTAGTTGTGTTTTGTGTATTGCTTTATGCTATCATAGTCTAGGTAATCATTCACTTTTATATCCTCATCAAAAAAAAAAAAGCCGTCAAGTTCAAAGAAGATGTGTGAGTAGATTCTAATGACGTTATTGTAGCTTAGGTTACAACTTACAAAGAAGGGCCTATAGGCTGTTTGCTGTTTTTTTTTTTTTTTTTTTTTGGTGTGTGTGCTTTTCATGAACAGGTTATATAGAAAATGATTAAATATGTATCTTATGTTTACTAAATACGAATTGAAAATGTACACGGAATGGTAGGTTTGGATCTTTAGCCTGAGTAGCTCTGGATATTTAAACTGGTTCAGTGTTCATTACTTTTAACTGTTCTAATTTCTCTAGGTCTAGAGAACTTTTTTTCTTTCACAGTGGGTGATGCTCTTATTTTGCCTTGAGTAGACAATAGAGCTACCTCCTAATTAGCAATGGGTATAATGGGACTGTTTTTGTATCACAAGACAGCTGATATTCCAAGTCTAGACAGTTAATCCTGTCTTAACTGTTGGTTTCAATAAACTTTTTGAGTGAGAAAATGTTTTTAGTCACTACTACTTAAACTGAAGGTGAAGGCCTGAGAATTATAACAGCTTACTTAGAGCTTTTTGGGGAAGGAATGGAGAGATTACTCCTCTCAGTTGGTTTCTGAAGGTATAATTCTAGAACTGCGAGGGAAACGATAATAACTTTATCCATAACTGATTTAAAAATACAGTCGTTACCTTACTGTCTGTAAGGATGAAGTTACTCCCTCAGATGCCTTACCAAGTAGTAATACTGCTGGTTCTTACTCTTTTTGCATACAGTCGAAATATTTGATGGGATTTTTTTTTTGTGTTCGTTTAATATATATATGTAAATAAAAAGTTGTTACTGTCATTGATTAAAAACAAACAAAAACGCCCTGTGTAACATTCATATGTTCATTCTTTGTCTCTTGCTTTCCAGTCGCTTGAATCTTCTGTCATAGAGGCAATAAAAGACAAACTTTGCATCTTCTTTTTTCTCTGTTTGGCAGTAGTATTCAAAGATGAAAGCTGTATTTTGTGCTTCTCTGGCTGGGCAGAGCTTTTTTGCTGTGTTTATTCTGAGATGACGTATTTCTTATCTGTTACTACAATTAAGAATGCACACTGAGATCATGTTTGAAAACATAAATGTATAAAGTTGCAGAAGAACTCTGAATTTCTTCACGCAAATCAGTCAACATACTCTTGCAAGATAACTGCAATTGAAAACAAAACATTTTCTGTTCCCTTTAAGTAGGAAACATCTTGGTATCAGACTGTGTTTTCTGTGGCTGCCTTTGAAGGGCCCTCTCAATCTGTTCTGTTGACCTCTCCCTCCCAAAACCTTAGTAAAGAGCTTTGCAATACTGCCGTGTCGTTACCAAGAACATAGTCCAGGTTAACTTGTGTAAAAAGAACTGTGTAAAAGATCTAACTGCTAGAAGAATGAAAGTTTGTCTGAAAGAGTACAAATTTCTGACCTGTCTTGTGTTTGGATTCCTAAGCACAAGAGTGACAATCAGGTGAATGTCTACAAAATACTTACAGAATTAGAAATGGAAGCACTGTTGTGTTATTCATGCAAGTCAAATTCCATTGATAAGACAGGAGAACTGGTTTTGAAATCTACCAAAATGAAAGGTTGGACTAGATGACCTTAGAGGTCTTTTCCAACCTGAATGGTTCTGTGAAAACATGTTGAAGTAGAAATTACTTTAGCTGAAATGTCAAACGTTGTGCAAGTCTTAACAACTTACTACTTGTATAGTAGGTATCTAATATGCAGAAGTAGGCTTCCAAGCCTTATTAAGGTGCACAGAAACATAAATTAATAATTTTACCTGATGTCATAAAGGCAGCAAAATAGGTTGTTGAAACCATTAACTATTACAAATATGTATTTGAAATATGTATTTGCAACCACACGTTCCCCTTCCACCCCCAAAGCCATACTTCCTTCTTGGAAGGAATACTGGGCCCTAGAGTAGAGTTCAGACCTTCCAGTGATTGACTCACCATTCAGTGTATCGTTATATTTATTTAAAATTATCCTTGGCTCTTACACTTACAGATGTTACAGCGTATGCTTATGGAACGCTGTGTGCGTGTAGAAACACTTTACATTCTGAAATGTTTGTTAAGAATAATAGCTTACGGTAACAGGTGTAAATGGTGTTTCTTGGAGAATGATTGGTAAGTGACATATTCAAATGCCTGCATGTTTAATCAACGGTTATTTGCTGCTTCACAGTAGATAGAGAAAAATGTTTGCTGGGAAACAGCTGATGCAAATAATAGCTTAAAGATACCTTTACTGGGAAAATTATTTGTTAGTTTTCTTAATCTTTGAGTTTTACATCTCATGGTGATATAGTGCAAGATGTTAGATAGCTGAGAGTCTAGTGTATCATTCTCCAAGCAACAAGCAGTACTACTATCAAAAAGTGGTCTTGTCTTTTGTACTCATTCATAGGATGTACTTGTATTTTACAGCTCCTTGATTCTCCCCTTCAAATGACTGTGAATGTTTGAATGGGTAGGCCTTTCTGTGTAGAGTCTACTTTAAGAAGTATGGTAGGCAGTTTAAATTTAGAAAAAAGTATGGTATTTTCTGTATGCCTCTTCTGTTGCCACTTTTGTTCAATAAACCAGTTCCTGCTCTTTAACTTACTCTATAACTGCATTTACCTTTATTTCCCCTCTACCACTCATTCTTTTTCTCTTCCTAGTCCCATATTTTGTTTAACTTCCACTGAAAGAAGAAAAGGAGGAGTGAAGAGAGAGAAGAGGTAAGGGGGAGTCTCCCACATGTTTTAATGGACTGGCATAAGTACCATCATCTCAAGAATATGCAGGAGCAGTGCTCTTGGATGAGATAGCAAAAGGGAGATAGCCTACAGCCAGTGGAAACCAATTCTAATGTATGGCAGAAATGTTGACTGACAGACTTATTCTTGGTTCACACTTAGAACGAGTTTTATTTTCACCAACTGGTTAGTGCAATGTAAGCAATGACTTGAAGAATCAATGCTTGAATGACAGAGACTCAAGTTTTTAATGCATGAATCTTGAACACCAGGGAAGAAGCAGATTTTTTTTTGTTCCATACCCCAAACTCAAGACCACTTAATGAAGTTGGGTTGTCATTCTAAACGTGACTGGGGTCTTTGATTATAAAGTGTTGTGTTTATTGTATCAGGATGCTCATAAGTATTCCAGTAATCTTCTTGCTTCACCTGGTTCGTTTTGACTGTATATTGGGGACTGGATTAAAAGCAGAGCGGGAGGAAAAGCAGCCTCCCTCCATCATAGTTTGCCTGTAATGGCCTTGATTCTTAAACAAGTTGTACTGACAAAGACCCAATGACCATTAGACCAACAGAATCATAGAATCATAGAATATCCTGAGTTGGAAGGGACCCTTAAGGATCATCAAGTCCAACTCTCGACACCGCACAGGTCTACCCAAAAGTTCAGACCATGTGCCTAAGTTCACAGTCCAATCTCTTCTTAAATTCAGACAGGAATAGCTAAATTCAGAACAAATAGCTTTAAAACAAAATCTTATAGAGTTAGGAACTTAGTGCCTTTGAGATCGCCAAAGTTTAATGAAAATCCAAAAGGGGACGGATGCAGCTATGAGCATTGTCCTTGGAGAGTTAGGGAGAAGCAGCATAATGATGTTAGGCACTGTTTGGTGTGTGTCCTGTAGACTCCTGTGTGTGTAACTCCAAACAAGCCGTAGAGGTACTTTTGTTTGTTTTTTTTTCTTTTTTTTTGGCTGCATGGCAGCATGCGAGAAGCAGTGGAGCTGGACCCGACTACTGACAGCGCACAGGTCTGTGGCTGGCACAGGAGGGGATTGAGGGGCTTGTGGGCTAGGCCAGCACCAGTTAACATTACTTATGGGGAGGACACTGATGTGAGAGAGATACAGCGAACATGAGGTCTGTGAGGATGTTTGGACACAAACTACAAATGCATAGGGAATCAGATTGCTTTCAGAACGAGGTGTTTCTTCTGTGTGGTGTACAGGAGCTGGTCATTAATGGATCCTACAGTGTATATGGTATCTGAGTATGCCTATCATCTTTTTTTTTTTTTTTTAACCTTCTTACTTAATTGTCTTTTTGTCTCAGCCCAGATTTGAAATAGACTGCTAACTTCTCTGTTAGGTTACCATAGAGAGCAGCAAACAGTCAGCAGAGGTCTGAGTTTGGAGTCATAGTTGTTTCTGTGAAGCTGCAGCATGCAGGCTGCGATGTATTGCTTGGGAGCTGGATATCCCTCCTAATCTCTTAGTAAAATCTATACTATGGGGAAGCATGTTGGGGGAAGCAGAGAAGGAACTTCCTTGTGGGCAAGATTAGTCATTTATTCATGTATTCTGCTTCTAGGTCTGATTAAAGATGTGTTATCTCCTTAGAAACAGCCAGCAATAAATAAATATTCAGATTACTTTGCATAGCGTAAATACATATATCATACGTATGCTAGGTGTATTTGTTCCAGATTATGTTGTGTGTGTAGACACATTCATAAATCTGTATACACAGAGCATTTAACCATTTGAATCCTATCTGGCATATTCCATTAAAATGTTAGGTTGCTATCACTAGTTTTCCAGATAACCTTATTATTGTATAGGGAAGGCTTCAGTGCTCAGAGCAGTGGTAGAAAGCAGAAATTTAGTCAAACGTAGAACTTACTTAGTAAAATTTTCTTACTGTTTTTCTCCCTTCTCTATGAAACTTCCCCCCCCCCTTCCCCTCCAATCCACAAATAAAATGATTAAATTTTTTAAAAATAGTTTGCAGGCAGGGAAGCAGAGTAGGAAAGCTCTTGTTGTTGGCTCTGACAGTTCAGGACAGAAGTCTTCACTTTGCATTCATGGACTGTGACACACTGTAATGATAAGTGCATTGTTACTTTGCAATTTCTCCTGTATAGGTTGTGCTAGAGCATGGGTATATTGACTTTTAGATTCATTCTTGTGCGTTTTCTTTGTGGGAAGGGTGGTTCCCATGATTGCAGGTTCAAATTGTTGGTCTGTAAATCTGAAGGCAGGCATGACAAGAATTGCTTTTGTTAATGATTGCAAAACATGTATATACATATGATGTAATTGAGGAGAGGGGGAAGGAAAACGTTTGCATTGCATACTCAATAAAAGGCAAGTTACATGTAGAAGATTATTTTTAAATGCTGTCCTCAATTCTGTTTATTTCCCTTTTTGCAGTACTTGTAATAGTATCAATTTTAAGATAACCGAGTTCCTGTGTGTTATATTGAGTACCAGCACTTCAAAAATGTTTTTAACCGCTTCCCCTTAGAGCATTTCAAGGGCAAAGAAGGCACCAGTGTATCATATAGATGAGCTTTCCTGGCACGGTAAGAGAATCAAACACCAATATTTGTTGGTATCTCTCTCTGATGCATGAGATGACTTCTGTAAAGAGAAGTCAGGCGAGGTCTGACAGCAGTACTGTCTGGCAGCTCTTTGTCTTGCTCCCAAGACCTTGTTGATGTGGAAACCTGGAGTTAGTTTCAGAGCACTTCTCTGCCGCTGTGTGGAGCCAAGTTGAGCTGGTGGTATGATGAGTTTTCTCCTGGGAGCAGAAGCTGGAATTTTGGTTGGAGCTTAAGTGCCGGATGAGTACAGTTAGCTTTTTACATTCAGATGGACTTGAAGTTGTAACCAGATTAGCGTTGTGTGCTGGTTGAGCTGAAGGGTCTTGCTTGACTCAAGAAAGTCATACAACTAGCTTGTGTATTTTGTGTTTGGTTTTATCTGTAAATCTGATAATTCTTCTCCACCCTTACTCTTCTTCCTTGGTCCATAGAAGGGTACCAAATCAGCTGTGCAGATAAATAACTTTGTCTCAGCAATTTCATTTGTTTGCTCCAGTGAGCTTCAGTTTAATTCCCTCAGATCTGTACACACCCCTGGAAGAATCTTAATACGTGTGCTGTCTGTATTCTGATACCTTAATGCTGCTCCAGGAAACTGTTCTGAATGTTTTGCTTATAGTTAAAGGGTGAGAGGCAAGGTGTTTACCTGGACTTCTAGTTCAGCAAATTAGACCCTCTTCTGTAGTTCTTCTCAGAGGTGCTGCTAAAACATGGGGTGAACTAACGCAGACTACAACTTTTCAGATATTCGGGAATGACAATTCTCAGATCTTTATTTTATTAAGCAGAGGTAAATTATGACTTTTTTCATATTTTGTATGTACTTAAAGTTGTATCGCTTCTAAGGAAAGACAGTTGGTGTATGTACATAGGTTAGAAGGTTTTGATTAATTTTCTCCCCTCCCCAGTTATGTATATTTTGTATATAACCTTGTGAAGATGCGGAGCAGACACAGTGTAGAGGTGGTAATTAGGTTAGCATATTAATCTTTGCAGTGATGTTAGGTCAGGATTTTGGGGTAAAGTTGCAGGCATCAGTGTTAAATCTAAATTATCTTAATCCAGTGCTTTTTCCTCTCTGGAAATAGCCAAAATTATGATTTGATTTTTTCATCTTTAAACTTCTGCTCAGCATGTGCGGAGGCCCTGGTAATTGTCTCCTGCAGAGGCATTGTGTGAAATCCCCAAGTCTTGAAACACCTAAAATGTGTAACTGCTTTATTTTTTTTTTCCATCTTGTAATTATCTGTTGATAGATGCTGACTGATAGAAGCAGTTGGTAGAAAAATGTATTGAAGAACTTCGAGTGCATAAAGAAGTCGTACAAACAGCCCAATGAAAACATGGAAGAAAAATAAAAATAAAAAAGACTTGACATGCTTATAGTGCTAACTGATGGGAGAAACTTGAATTGTTTTAGCAATCAGTTTATTGAGATTGATGCAGTCGTCTTGTGTATGTTGAAAATTCTTCAATCTTGAGCTAAAAAATAATTGCTTAATTTATAATTTCACTGATGCCCCTTTATAAATTGGAAAATAAATGTTGTATTGCACCTCTTTGAATTCTATTCAAGTTTATAATGTGTTTTTTACTGAACTTAATGTTTGTCCTTGTTATTTATCACATGGTAACAGGATATGGAAACTGATTTATGGGGAAGGAAACACAAGAAACAATGACATTGTGTCTAATAAAAAAAAAAAAAAAAAAAAAAAAACCAACAACCCACAACTGAAATACACTAAATAGAATGGTAAAAGCAGGTTTTTCTCCAGCCCTTCATTTGGTTATTGCAGTGTTAGGACTGACTGTGGATTTAAAAAAACAACTTGCAATAAGTATATGAGATTGTCTTGATATTCTGGTGCTGCCACCAACTCTTACCTTTAACTTTTTGCATAAGCGTTTTGCATCTGTGCACCCAAATAAGAGCTGGAGCATGCTTGTACACACAGCTTAGGTTCTAGCAGGCTTTTTAGCGCTACTGTTTCCTCTTCCTTCTGAAAAAAAGGTGAAATGTGCAGAGGTAGGCTACTAAAGTTAGCAGATACCAATGTGAGCTGTGCCTTTCTCAGTATAGCAAGTACTGTATGGTTTCCTCTGACTTAAAACATGCTGTGTTATTAATAAAAAAAAAAAAAAAATAAAATATCCATAAGCCAGAGCTTTCTTAGATTTATATTGCTGCTTTCTTGTGGAATATAAGTACTGGGAATTCAGCTTCTGAACCTATGAAAGTAAACGCAAGTAAAAGTGGGTAAAAATGAACAAACATGATTTCCTAGTCCTCCCCCCGCACTCTCCTCTCCAAAAAAACAAACCAAAACAAAAAACTTTACATGGAAAATGTCGTGGAAGAAATTGTCTGGAGTCCTGACACTTAAAGGATGATTGATAGCTGGGATTATGAAACCTTGTTGGAGTCATCTGGGCAGTTTGGCTAGGTTTCAGGTTCTTATTTTTCAAGTGTGCTTTCTGTCTAGGTGATCTGTCATCTGCTTGTTGCCTGAAGCCATCCTCTGGAGCTTTTGATGGTCCCCAAGAAACAAGTGTGGGGGGAGGCTGACAAAGTCGACCTGCGGTTGGTCTGCAGCCAACATCTGATCAGAACTGGATCTTGTAGAGTTCGGTCCAAAAATACTGATGCAATTTAGGAGATTACCCATTTAACTTCTGATCCAAGAGTTAGGCCCTCTATACTTCTGTTAGTTTTTTCCTCTTCTCCTCCATATACCAGCAAAAAAGTTATGTTTTTTCATCTGCTGTCACTTAATTGATCTTAGAAGGACAAGGCAGAAAGGAAACATGTGGTCTTTGTTAAACCACAGAATAATGTTGTGTAAGTGGAATACCTCAGGGATAATATGTAACTTATTTTCTGTTGTTAAGTGCATAAATGATGTTCTTTGTACAAAGCCACACAGATGAAATAACTTGGCCTGTATTGTGCTCTTACACTTCTGCTAGTAGAGGACAGGTCATTTAAAAAGACCGGTTCTGGGACCATAAGCAAAGTAAATCACGAGAAGTAGTGATGAAGCTTCAAAGATTTTATACTCGATAAGGCAGTTAAGGCAACAGGGTGATGAGTGCTCTGTAGAGAGAGAAAGAACTGCCAGAGGAGATGTAAACCAGTGCAATAAAGAGTGAAGGGTGCTAAGTTTCTTGCAGGCCATTGGTCTTACACAAGTTACATTTTAACCAGATCAAACAAATCTTTATAAAGATGAAAATCATATTACTAGGACAAGATAGGCTTATTAGCTGCAATTAAAGAAGAGCAAGATTTCCTCAAATAGGGAAAGTGTTTTCATGTGATAAAGTTGTGCTATTAAGGCAGCAATGAAAGAAATGACAAATATCAGAAGTTAACAACATTCTTTCAGTGGTTACGGAGTAATACCACTGGAAGAGTAAAGAGGGCCCCAACAAAATTGGAAATAGTCTGCCGTTGAGTTTAATGAGTAGATGAACTACTTCACCCGGTGAAGAGCTAATAAATGAAGCATTTGTATAATGCCTTTTTAAATATCTGGACCTGAAATTAACTTGACAGACCAATTCGGTCTTTCAAACTTCCAAGTTCATGTGCTACTTGAAGAAAGACTTCATTAAGCAGCAAGTTCGTGTATATTCTGTTTGGGTTGTAGGAAGTCATCTTCTCTAACACCCTTCTTTCCACTCTCCCCTGCCAATTTTTTTAATGAAATGCACCTATGAAAACAGTGTTTTGGTTGGGTTTTGAAGGCACCAGGTAACAGATTCTAAGAGTTCTGGAAGAGTGACCTCATGGAATCACAGAACGGCTTGGGATAGAAGGGACCTTTAAGGCCACCCAGTGCCACCCCCTGCCATGGGCAGGGACACCTCCCACCAGCCCAGGTTGCCCAAAGCCCCATCCAGCCTGGCCTTGGACACCTCCAGGGATGGGGCAGCCACAGCTTCTCTGGGCAGCCTGTGCCAGGGCCTCACCACCCTCAGAGTGAAGAATTTCTTCCTAATGTCTCATCTAAATCTCCCCTCTTTTAGTTTAAAGCCATTCCCCCTTGTCCTATCCCCACACCCCTGACGCAGAGTCCCTCCCCAGCTTTCCTGCAGGTCCCCTTTAGGCACTGGAAGGCTGCTGTAAGGTCTGCCCAGAGCCTTCTCTTTTCCAGGCTGAATGCCCCTAAGTCCCTCAGTCTGTCTTCATGAGAGAGGGGTCCAGCCCTCTCATCATCCTCATGGCCTCCTCTGGACTTGTTCCAGTCTGTCTGTGTCCATCTTTTGGTGGGAGCCCTAGAGCTGAACACAGTGGGTAGATTTAAAATAGATACTGATTGGAAAGTACTGCATTATGATCCCCGTTGGTATTTTATTATTTAAAATACCAAGCTTCAAAGGATAAACAATCACTTTTAGGATGAATAGGGAAGGTTCCCCAATGATTAATTTATGTTCTGAACTGTCCAAATACTCTCTAGTAAAAACACTGGGAATATTTTAGTGTTGTGACAATACTTCTAGTTCTGAGATGACAGAAAATAATTCTTTTCCTTCATCTGAAATCTGGTATCAGTGTTGTTCCTCATTTGATAGTCACATTAGTAGATGTAACAGTTTATCCTGTTGCTTTTTTTTTTTTTTTTTTTTGCTCTTATGGGAATTTGTTGAGGATGAGCTATGTTTGTTTGAATTACCTTGGCTGTGTAGGTATCATGAGCTGGTGACTTTAATTCTTCTGGCCTTAGCTAGAGGCAGAAGAAAAGCTTTGGAGGGCTCTGTGCGTGCGTGTGGTGAAGATCTGAAATGTTAAGGTAGTGAAAAATCATGAGGTAGCCTCCCAGTCTTGTTCCATTTCCTCTTAAATGAAACAACCTGTGTTATAATGCTGTTGGGCAGAACGAATCTGAGCTGATCAGGTATTTAATTTCATTTGGTGTCAATTAGTGCCTTAGGATTTTTGAGTGAATTCTGACTAAGGCTTAAGAATGTCAAGAGCTTGCAACAGATGTATCTCAAATCTCTCAGCTCTGCTTCCACCCTTTCCCCACCCCCTTTTTTTTTTTTCCTCCTTACAAGAGCGATGTTGTAGTTGGTCAGAGATCAAAACATTAATCGTGAATGGACCACATGTTAGCAGTGAGGTTTTTTATCTGTACATAGCTTTAAAATCTGCTCTTTTTTTCTGTTACTTCTTTTAAAAATTCATTTTAATCTCACGTTTGGTAATCGCATCTCTTCATGTTGTTGACATGAAGGTAGTTTGAATATGTGATGATGATGATTGGGTAACCTTGGTTTTATGCAAGTTTGTAGATGTCATAGCACACAAGGCAGCTGGTTTAGTTTGGTTCATCACTTCCATTGGTATCCCAGGCGTTTTTGGCTCTATTAATTTCCAGTTGTTATTCTACCTGGTCAGAAATGTTTAAAGAAAATCCAGATTTAAAAAAAAAAAAAAAATCATCACCAAAAGCTGTTTTGATTATGAGAAACCTCAGGGTAAATGAGGATCTCGATCCCAGGCTCTGGTGTCCAGCATGTCTTTTAGACCTACTTTATGACACAGTAAAAATATTTTATGGAATGTCCTAATGACAGGCCTAAAACAAAAAGCCCTATTATGGTAAGGATTTGTTAGCATGGGCGAAGCTGCAGATGACGGGGCATCGACCCTGTTGTCTTAACATGTGCTTTACATGGATTAAACAAGTTCATAGCTTCGTTTCAGCTCACAAATAGGAATTAATGTAATTTTTTTTCCTTTTTCAGAAGGGTGCTAAATGGAAAATGAATTTTGTTTTAAGTTGTTCATAAGGCTTTAAGGCTTCAGTTTAAGGTTCCTACCCTATGAGTAAACCATGTGGCAACACGATGAGCGTTCACTTACATGGTGAGAGGGATTTGGAGTTTTTTATATGCCTGCTATCACTCCATATCTGCTTTTGGTTTAGCAGGTTTTTCTCGTTGCTTCTTCTTGAAAACAGCATGTTTTAGTCTTCAATTTTAGGCATAACCTAGTGATATGGTTTGATATTTGTGATACTTGGTAAGGAGATGCTCGTTGGTAACTTGAGGAAAGCAAGATAACCCAATGGCTAGTTGGCCCAAGTGCTTTCTAGTTCATTTGGTGACTCATTTAATGGGACCAAAACACAACTGCTGCTGTCTTGAGGAATAATGAACTGTAGGTTTAAACACTGAGCATGCCAGGGTGTTTGATACGAACTGCCAGACTTAGTAATGAGATAAATTTTTAATTTTGATAAAGACTTGATGGCAGTTCATCCTGTAGAGATGTTTGTTGTCCATCCCTTGGGGATGGTTAACATTGTAGATGGAGATACTGACTTGAGCAGCAAAAGGAGCAAATTCAGGTTTCAAAGTCTGCAGCTCTTTTCTGAAGAATCCTTGTTAGAAGCACACCAGTTTCCAGTTGAGGCCGGTTAGCTTTTTCTTGGCGATGTAGTGCGTTTGGCAAGGAGGAGTGTTAAAATATGTTGATCTCAAAACTGTCGGGCTTTCATAGACTTGAGCTGGGATGGAACGCTTTGTCAGATGGAAGAAGTGTATTTATTAAATCATTGTATGCTTATTGCTGGGTGGTCTCTGTTCTGGCAATTCTGGACATACGGGAAGGACTTTGCAATACTTCGTTATGCAGGTAGTGGAGGTGGGGGCATTTTGCTTCAATTACCTGGCTACGTGTGGAAAACCTCGTCTGTCTTAGGATATCACAAATACATCAGTTCTCTAATCTCTGAATGGGGACAGATGAGGTGCTATGGCTGTTTGTACCTCATCTGTGCTGTCTGCCGTTCTGCCCTGCCCAACAAGAGGAGTGGGAGACTGGCAGTAACTGCCACATAGGTGGGATTGTTTTATTTACTTGCCTGAGTCAAAGCAGATTGCATTATTGCTCTAAAAACTACTGCTGATTCTTTTTTGTTTGTTACTTTGGCCCCCGATGTGTACAGTATCTTTTGCTGGTGATCCATTAAAATGAGATTGAAACTGTCACTTCATATTGTTATGTGTGAATCACTAGAATTATTTTGGTTTAAAAAGATGCTGAATGGAAGTTCTGGGAGAGTTTCTTATGTAACGTTTAGGTTGTGTTGTGAACATTGGAAGTTTTTGTGTGTTTTATATGTGCAAAACAAGTCAAGAATGCTCTCTGAGAAATACCTGAAAAATTCTTTGACCAGATTTCTGTTGAAAGTTAACAGCAGCTGGGCTCTGATGAAATAGAGCAGTAAACAAGTGTACCTGATGTTTATCGCAGAATCATAGAATGCTTTGGGTTGGAAGGGACCTTAAAGATCACCCAGTTCCAAGCCCTTGCCAAGGGCAGGGATGCCACCCACCAGATCCAGGTTGCCCAGGGCCTCATCCAGCCTGGTCTTGAACACCTGGTCTGAACATGTTTGGTATGCTACCTATAAAGCGAGTCTTTGTCACTTCACTGAATGTAATGAATGCATTTTAGTGATCACCAATCTGAACAATAGCATTTTAATTAGTTTGTAATACTTTAATAAGCTTTGAGATCATCACAAAGTGTATTTGATATTAACGGCTCTTAAAGAAAACAGAACACTTTATCTTCCTTTTGCTTCTGTAAAATAAAGCTATTGAAATGACTGTTACTAATGGTAATTTTACGTATGTGATGTAAATTGCCTGTTTTAAGATGATCCAACTCAGTCCTCTTATTTTATTTTTTTAACAGGGTTTGTGGATGCACTTAGATGTTTGCAATGAGCACTGTGGCTGGCATGCCCCAGTGTTTTGGATACCAATGCATAGGACTCTGTAGTAATCGAATTTATCAGAAACGAACGTCATGAGCATAGTGATCCCATTGGGGGTTGACACAGCAGATACTTCTTATTTGGAAATGGCTGCAGGCTCAGAGTAAGTATATTAACATAAAGAGTAAGTTTTCTGTTTTTAACTACCTATTTTCTCATACTGAGGCTTTTTAATACAGTTGGAAAAGACTTACCAGTCTCTAGTTATACTGGATTTGTAATAACTTCTAAGTCAATTTCTTTCTCTTTAAGGAGAGTAAAGGAGAGAAGGTAAACTCGTCTACAGATGCATGTTTTTCTTCCTTATCAGACTGAGAAATGCAGATACTGCCTGATTCACCTTTCACGTTTAAAATATTTCAGTTTTCTTAACCTGTGTTTGAAAAATAAAAAAAACTTCCCATGTTGGGGTGGGGAAATCTTCTGGCAGGGTAAATTGCAAAAAAGCAGTAATAATTATAAAGGTGCCTTTTATTTTTGAAAGTTAAAGGCCTGTCTTAATTGTCTAACACTATGTTTTCACAAAGGTATTTTATATGGAAAAATCAGTAGAAAATAATTTGGCAATTACTCTTCCAGTTAGAAAAATTGGATAGCCATTTATAAAAGGTTGCAAAAAATCCTTAATTCAAGAAGCTTTGCATGAAATAAGCAGAGTGGTTTTTAAATTTTGTTTTTACTGCTGGCGCCTGAGTCTACAGAGTATAGATGAATTAGGGTTTAGGTGTTGTTGGGCTGTGAGTGGAGATCTTTCCTTTTGGGTAAACACATTTTCATGTGTGTAGCATCCACCTGGCTCTTGAATGTTACGAGAGAAGGAATAATATTTTGATCAACTTGTGAAGTAAAAGACCAAGACGTTATTATTTCTACCTGTTTATATAGGACATCATCCCATTTAGCTCTGTGTACTTCAGAGCAGTATCTGGATTTTTTTTCCTGTTTCCTCTGTGGCTTTTGTGTTAGTAAAACGTGACAGATGAGTTGTGAAAAAGTGGGTGTCAAGACAGTAAAAGTGATGTTAAAGATCAAGAGAGTTTGTGTAAGCCACACTAAGGTTTGTAGACTTCCTTGTGTAAATAGAGAGGGGAAAAAAAACAGTTCATTTCTTAGAGCAAAAGCTGTTAAATGCGTCATTTATATTAACTGTTTGAGATGCTGTTACTCCTTGCTTTCCTCTGAGTACAGACAGCCTTTAGTAATATTTAAGCCACTTACTTTTTCTGGTTAACACACAAACGTCTGTTTGCTTTAGATATTGAAGCAATGGATTAGACTTTTTTAAAATGCTTTCTTAAAATCTCTCCATAAAGCAAATAAACTTCACAAAGTGGTCCTTCATTTAACAGGTGCATTGAGTAACCGCTATCAATAAAAGTAGCATGCACAAAATCTTAGCGTGCTAACCTAGTAACATTATTCAATGTAAGATGTCTTTTCTTCCAAATACTGAAGGAAATTTGTCACGCACTTAAGATCTCAAACAGCTTTTTAAAAGAATGTTTCTTTCCTGTGTTTTCAGTTGTATATGAGGTTATTTCAATACTCTGTGTGACTAGAACTCCTTATCTAAAGAAAACTAAAAAATATTTCTTTGAAACTTTGTTGCATTAAAGTCTTTAAACTTGCTTTGTTGATCTCTTTCATAATCATGAACACTGGTTTCTGTGGTGCAGAAAATGATTTTAACTCCATGTTAAATAATTCAGTGTGAATCATTCACAGCTCTTTTCATTATCTTTTCCTGTGGATTTTCATGTTTCGAGGAGGTCACAGTTCCCGAGGTTACTAACACTACTTGCAGATTCAGCAAGCCATGCTGAAATTAGGATAAATAAATACAGTTGTCAGTATAAACAAAATAGTTCACTGTGTTATTTGCTTGATACTGTGGCATGGAGACCCAGTTAGGTGCTGCTTCTCCTCAGATGTTGGGTGACTGTTAGCAATTACTTTCATTAATATAATCTCTGAGAATATCATTGCTGAAAAGCAGCTAGCTGCATGATTAATTCATGCTGATCTAAAAGCCATGTCCGTGTCTAAAGAAGTGTGACACAGAACTGTGTACCTAACAACTGCGTAAGCAATTCAGGTAACCTTTTTTATCACTGTTTATCTGCTTTAAGTGTACTTTTTATGTCTTCTTCCAAGGATATATTGGGCATAGATGGTATTGATAGTGATCACTGATAGACCTTTGAGCAGGTTCTGGGGTTTTCCCAGGTGGGAGGAGTTGGACTTTCTTCATGGTGACTGACAGGTCTGATGTTGCTTCATCAGTCACTGAAGCGTGAGCAAACACAAGAGAGAGGGGGAATGACAAACCTAATTATGTAGGAGAAGGAGCCCTAAAGGATAAAACATGCTTTAAACTAAGGGATTAGTGTGGTGGTTTTTTAATGGTGGGTAGTTTATCTGTTATATACACCTTCACTTACATACTGTTAATAAGGAGGCCGGTAACTACTGGAGGGCCCCAGGGGTCAATACTGGGACCAGTCCTGTTTAAAATCTTCATTAATGACCTGTACACTGGGGTACAGAGAGCTGGCAGATAACACAACTGTGGGGAGGGGCTCGTTCACCAGAGGGCTGTGCTGCCATCCAGAGGGACGTGGGGAGGAAGCACTTCTGTGCTGTGTGGGTGACCAAGCACTGGCACAGGCTGCCCAGTGGGGCTGTGCATCTCCCTTCTTGGAGACCTTCAGAAGCCACCTGGATGTGGTCCTGGGCAAGTGGCTCTGGGTGGCCCTGCTTGGACAGGGGTGGGAGCAGCTGGCCTCCAGAGGGCCCTGCCATCTACAGTTGTGCTGTGATTCTGTCAAATAGGTAGGTGGAGGAAAAATAACTCCTCCTTGAAGGTGTGAGTGTCTTCTAAATTGGGTGCAATAGCTCCTCTTCTGTTACTTGAACCTAAATTCTCCAGGGGTAGATTGATCTTCATTATGTCACCATAGTCACAGTCCTTTTTTTTTGTTGTATGTGTATTTCAGTGAAAACTTTACATGTAATAGTATGCAGCCTGCGTACTGTTGCAGCCCAACAAAGCATTATGATCTCTCTCACACCTATACCCCCCCGCATCTGTACATTTTGCCTTTATTTTTGCTTCATTTGTAAAAGGCTTTCTAAAGATGAGTACCAGTGACTTCTTAAGAGAATCCCTCTTTTATCATTAAAGACTTTGTAGTAATATACAGAGCCAGCCGTTTTGTGAAGTTCAGTATGTGCTTCCTGATTGAAGAGATTGTTAGTGTAGCTCAGTGTATAAGATACACCATCAATAGCACTATTCTTCTCTTAATATCTGTATATACTTTTTGGAGAAGGCCCTTATAATGTATGAATGCACTTTGAGCCAAAAACCCACAGTGTATCAATCATTTTATTGAGCTCAGTATCCAGGAGAAAAGGTTATGAATGTTTCAGTATTAAATAAAAATCAGGAAAAACTTAACCCATTAGCTGGTGTTGAAACAGGGATTATTTTTTTCTAAAGTGTCATAGGAGAATGGAGAGGTTGCTGGTAAATGGTGTCAGGCCAGCATTACCTGTAGGGCCTGGTATGGGATGTTTAGGTAGCAGTTGGTGGTAGAGAATTAGCGCTCAGTTGTCTTTTCTCTAGGTAGCTAAGGCCATCTGATGTGTTTGGCTAGGTGAAGTGTGTTGAAATAGAAAATGTTATCTGCTTTTCATACAAAATAAATGATATTCCTTTATCTGAGTTGACCTTCAGCCAGATAATGCTCAGGTGTGCTGGTACAAAGGAAAAGCAAACCCAGACTCCCTGATTAGACCGAGCAAACCTGGTGCATGGCAGGCTGCTGTTGCTGAAGCATACTTGGAAGCAAGAAGTTTGATTTGGCGTTTTAAAGGTGTTTTGGGAAGTACTGTTAGCTAACTTTCCTAAGGGAAGCTTTACAGGATGACAGTTTTAGTATTAATGAGATTGTTTTTCATTTGAATACCAAGAGTTTTACAGAAGGGGTTGAGGGGCCCTGATTCCAACGACTAATTTAATTTTGGTAGTCAGAAACTACCACCTTTTCTTCTGGAATTATTGCTCAGGCAGAAACAAAATGGCATTTGAGAGCAATGGGGTGGGGGCAGGGGAACTTTTATAAAGACAAATTTACAATTGCTTAGAATGATTTGTAGTTTATTCCCTTAATATAGGGGAGCTATAAGCTTACAGGAACCAATTTTTTGTGTGTGAACTGATTTCCTGTGTAGCCCATTTAATTTTTCACTAATGCCATCTGCTGGCAATGTGCAGAATATTTTTCTGTTTGCACTGTAGTGTTAAATAGAACCACTAGGAAGTAACCCAGACCCTGAGAGTTTTCAACTGCAGAGTTGAAATTTGAGTGGTTCTTAAAAGAAAACATAGTATCTTTGATTTTTTCACTTGTTTTCAAGTTACAGGAATGTTTCAAGTCATTGCAAACTGGGAACATAGGAGTATCTTTGCTTTTTTTTTAAGGGTCCTTTCTGGTGTGCTACTTCTAAATATTTAGCGTGGTTCTGAATTGCTAACCAAAACACCTAACAAACAGCACTTCAGCAAAATGTCATGGTCAGTGTATCACAGTAACAGTTGTTTGTTTCAGAGCATGTTATTAGGATTTGGGTATAATTCCAAATATACCATATTCTAAGATGGTTTTGATGAAAACTGAAAATACTGCACCATCTCCCCATAGTTAGGGTATAGCTGTTTGAGGTAAGGCTGAAAAATGTGGCATGCTCAGAAGAGTGCCAAGCTTGATATTTCAGTTTGGTACAGAACTGGTTTAAGGTCAAAGAAAAGAACAAGGAAGACATCAATGTTCTTTCAGATCTGAATGCTTCCTCTTTCTTCTTGAAAACTTGTTTTTTTGGGATGCCAGTAATAATGCCAGTGGAAAGATTGGGAGCAGTGGGTGTTTTCTGAAAGGAATGCAAGCATTTGTTTAGGGTATGACTGGAACTGAACTATCCAGGATGTATACTGGCAATTTTTAGCTTTGTATCCTAGTTTTTTTCCCTTCATCTCCTTTCCCTGTGTTGTCCTCTCCTGCATTTTTAATAGTCAGCATACATAATAGTTTTGTCTACAACCAAGCATGGTTGCAGTCTTAGATGCTAGCTCCAAAGTCATGTTCTAGGTGTTAGAAATGGTTCAGGCATGTAAGTCATACAAAGATTGAGTCCTGAAGACTAGATTTTTGGGATAAAGAACATCAGTTTAAAAAAATAATAATTGAAAGTGGTATCTAATGCTTTGAGTGTACAATTAAGGATTTTAGTAAGCGGTGTGCCCACAAGTGTTTGGGTGGGGAAAAAAGCTTTCCTGAAAGCTAATTCTGCTTAAATACTGCTTGTTAAACTTTTTTTTTTTTTTTTTTTTCTTTTTAAATATGAAGACTTAGTTGTCTTTGCTTCTCAACCGGTTTTCTCCCAACCCATTTTTGTTTTTTCTTGCTCAGATGAATGTTGTGCCTTTTTGGTTTTAATCCTCCACTGGTTCTACAAGTATTAAAATAATTAGGGTTAATGGATTGTATTTATTTCTGCATTTCCTTTTTAGAAGCTTAATGCTTTTGCTTCCCACAAAAGTTATGCCTCTAAATTTCTAAATTTTAAAGTGCTTCTCTTAAGTGGTTTCTAAATGGCTAGGGTAGGTAGAAATATATTTAAGGAGTAGGGTCTTTTGTCTTGCTTCGTATTTTGCAAGAGTGCCTTTTAATTTTGTAGTCAGTTGATGAAATATATATGGCCTCCCTTTTTAGGATGTATGCTTCCTTTCTTGTATCTTTCACTGAATGTTCACCTAGTGAAGTATTGAGGGTATTGAGGGCATGTTAAGATTGATTGATGTGTTTGTTGGATGGATAGTTGGCTCTTGATTAATTGGCGTTTGGCAAGATCCTAGAAGTATTAACTAGGCAACATTAATAGTGTTGATTACTGCCCAAATACATTGTACACTAGTGCAGGTGTGGTCAGTATATAAAGGCAAATCTGTGGGAAAGACAAAGTTTTTTTCCAACTGGTGTCCTTTTGATTTTTTTTTTTTTTTTGGGCTTGATGAACCTGGCTGCTTCTGGGATATAATTCCAACAAACTCTGATAAAAACTACTTTCCAGCTGAGAAGTGGTGTAAAAAAAAAGAAATGAGGATTTTTCTGGGTTTGAGATAAGTAAGGGCAAGTGACTTCAGAGTTGTTGGTTTTCCCCTCATGTTACTGTAGTTACAAGCTCTGTTTCTTATCTGCTAGTACTTTGTGTGATCCATACATTCCCTTACCTGGCATGGTGACTGTTAGAAATGTCAGTATTTTTTAAAAGACTTTTTTCCCCTCTGAACTTTTGTGACTAATGTCTTCACCTGATGATAGCATTTTTAACTAGCAATTCTTTCTACACAGTAAGATCACAAAGGGAAAAGCTAATGAGAAGAAACAGGCTGCTAAAGATGTTAGTGGGACACTTCCAGTTCTGTATGTTCTTCCCAGGAAGAAAAATTATGTTCTTACAGACATGTTAGCAGAAAGCTTGAGTTGCTGGTGTCTTCTTAAATCAAGCTAGTTTCACTTCATGGCATAATTAAAAAGCTTGCATTTATATCAATGCAAGAAAAGCATAAAGAATGAGAAAAACATGAATTTCTGCTTTAACTTAGGATTTAGAATGACCAATTTTAAAACATCAGCTCAAGGAATTACTGAATCTTTGTGGGGAAAAAGATTTGATGCACAGTAAAACTAAAATTAGAAAAGTACCCACTTGGGCTCAACTTGTGATGCTAGTCAAAAGCTATTTCAGTTTAAAAGATGCTGGTATTTCGCCCTGCCTCGGTGTTTAAAAAAAGACAGAAAATGTAATTCTTAATGCGGCTAGGTGACTGCATTAATTTGAAGTTTGTACTGGTGTGATTGGATTGCATGGTGCAGTGCAAAACCAATAAGTTAGTGACACGTGAACTGAGAAAAGGTGCAATTTCTTGGATTCAAAAAGATACTCCTGATTTAATATTCCTTTACCCTTCTCAACTTTTGCGTTGTGGTTTAGTATGTATGAACCATAGTTCCTCTATTAGAGGTGACACTGCCTTTCTCTACCAAGCTTCATCTAGAAAACGGTTCGCTTTTTCTTTCAAGGTAAAAAATAAATCGATGAGTGCCTTTTTTAGATTTGTCCTACTTAAGGTTTGTTTGCAGAAACAGTTCTCTGCTGCTGTGGGTTCTGGTTCATGAAGATGTTGAGAGTCATGTGTTGATGCTACCACTAGATGTCTCTGCAGAATTTCATAGTGTCTGTGCTATGTGGGGCTGTGTCCTCAACGGACTGCAGTTGTGTGTATTGTTGCTTCTGTCTTTTGTCTTAATTAAGCTGAAGTCCTTTCTTTAGCTTTTATTGCAACTCGATAGACCTGTGCATACTGATTACTGATTGATGAGTTCCTGGCAAAGTGTGTAACCTGTATTTCTGCCTAGATTTGCATGTTCTGTGAAATTATTTATCATGTACTCTTTTTTTTAAAAGTTTTGTAGCTACAGAGGTATAAGTTCTCTGCCACTCTGGAAGCTTTCTTATAGATGAAAGAAAAGTGCTGGTTTTTTTCTTTTTCTAATTGGGTAGCTGGGGGGGCAAAAGTGGTTTTGGTGGTGGTGATTGTTGTATTCCTGAACCTGTTTGTATACTCCTTTTTAACAGGAACAGCCCGTAATTACTTAGCAGTTGTGAAACAATCATCATAACTAACAAGTATATTGACATAACATTAATAAATTACTTGTATTTATTAGTACAACTATCTATTATTCTTCTGTTTTTGTTTTGCAGACCAGAATCTGTAGAAGCTAGCCCTGTGGTAGTTGAAAAATCGAACAGTTATCCGCACCAGTTGTATACCAGCAGCTCGCATTCACACAGTTACATTGGTTTGCCCTATGCAGTAAGTTTCGTGCTAAATATGGTAAAATCTGATGTTCTTAAATAGGAAAAACTCCTGATTCATGCTTATAGTTTTGTATTTTATTGGGAGCTGGGTAAAATGCCTAAAAATAGTTGATTACAACTGAATAGCTGAATACAAAACATGGTGAATTTTATGTAAAACATAGTTGAGAAGGTTAAAAAAAAAACAAAACACCACACACCAAGAATGAGCAATGACAGAAATAAGTTTAAACCTAATTTTAAAAAATGCACAGAACTTCAGAGACTTCTTATAAAGTTTATCTTATACTTTGGCTTAAATAACCATCAGAATGTCTGACACTTAAGAGCTGTAACTTACCTTTCAAAAAAAATCTAGGACCATAACTATGGTGCTCGGCCTCCTCCAACGCCTCCAGCTTCTCCTCCTCCATCAGTGCTTATAAACAAGAATGAAGTAGGCATATTTACCACTCCCAACTTTGATGAAACCTCCAGTGCTACCACCATCAGTACGTCAGAGGATGGAAGCTATGGAACTGATATTACCAGATGCATTTGTGGCTTTACACATGATGATGGATATATGATCTGTTGTGACAAATGCAGGTAATGAATATTAAATGTATTGAAAAGGTAAAATGACTTTAAAGCTGCATTGACAAATTGAGTGCAATTAAATGGTGTTTTAACAGTCTTGATTCATAAGACAGAGGAAACTTCCTTAATCAAAACAATGTTTGAAGGTTTAAGGTTTTTTAATAGACAGTAGTTGATTAAAAGTAACGAGTATTTCATACTTTATCCCAGTCTCTCTTAACTTTTCATGTCAATTTGTTCATACCTTCACTTATGTATTGTTGCTCTAGTAAGGATGTCTTTGCCTTTTCGTTCTAAAAAGGGTATTTATTTTCTCCAAGCTATTTGTCAATATGGTGAAATAAAAAGGTACCAAGTAATAAAGTGTTTTGGGAAGGTATGTGCGTTTAAACCAAGTAACTTGCAGGAAGCAAAGCAATATGACATAAGCCTCTCAAATAACAGGCTTCTTTGTGTGTGTGATCTTTCTGATAGGAACTCTTCATCTTCAAAAGACGTGGTCTTTCAATAGTTACTGAAATTCTTAAAGCTAACAGATTCTTATTTGGGAACGCAGAGTTAAAATACTTAAACTTGTGTTCATGTTTTAGTATGATCAAGTAGCTACTTACATAAGCAGATGCTATTGAACAACTGCATTTTGGAAAATGGAGGTTTGAAATTTTTAGAGTTGGGACACGTAGCAGGAGAAGACAAATCTTGTATTTCTGGAATTACTCATTGTTAGTCTGTATATTCTCATTCAATACTTATAATGAGCTAATTGATGTTGCTGAATTTACTAAGTTGTATTTCTAAAATGATTGCTACAGTTAATTAAAACAATAGTTCAGATCTTATTCCTCTGTCATAACAAGCTTGTTCATTTTCAATGGTCCTTGATTCTGGTAACCTTTTCTCTTAGTTTAAAATAGAGATCTCTCTTAGAAAAAATAGACATCTTTCTTAGTTTAGAGATCTCTCTTAGTTTAAAATAGAGATGTTCCTTCAGCAGGGGAATTGTAGATTGTCACCAGTAGTCTGCTAGTTTTGAAGAAGAGATATTCTGTAAGGTGCTGGGAGAACTGTGAGAAATTCTCCAGTGATTTTTGTGTCCCAGTTACTTCTAGCCTTCAGTCTAGCAAGCAGCCTTTCTTCCTTGACTGTGGGAAGCAGTTAAAGCTCTTCCTGTGTTGTACAACAGTCCTGCCAGTCGTGTGACTTCTGCTCCTACAGAGGACTTTGCAGTCAAGCAAAGGAATCTGTGGTGTGGGTGTCATGTTGGTATGCTATAAAGAAAATGAATTCCCTTTTTATATTGAGAAAAAAATCCAACCAAAAAAAAAAAAAAGACTAAGGAAGCAGAAGCATTGGGAGGCAGCCCCAAGATTGGAATTGCAGTGATCGGCAGAATAGAAAGTCAGCAGGCTAGCAGAGGGCTGATGAAGACAGTAATTCAGTAAGTAGTTTTTAGGTAGTGTTTAATCTGAGTCAAGATCATGACAGGAGGGGAAAAAATCATATATATAAAGTGTGTGTGTATTTACACACACAGAGTCTGTAAAGTTGTACTTCAAATAACCAAAAGGTCTTTTTTTTGTAGTGTCTGGCAGCACATTGACTGCATGGGAATTGACCGGCAGCATATTCCTGACATATATCTGTGTGAACGTTGTCAACCAAGGTGAGTAGTTCAGATCAGCTAGAATGAGTAGAGAAATATTTAAGAACAAAACAGAAACACAAAACAAAAGTCCTGGAACAACCAACAGTTAAAAATGCAGACCATGTGGCATAATCTTGAGAATTCTAGATGAAGGAGCTATGTTTCTGATGCAGCTGACCTTACCAGTCTGCATTCTCTTGTTCAGTTGTCATTGTTTCTCCTCACTAGATGACAGGGTTAAACCATTGAAACACTTACTGACATAGCAATGAGTCGTGGATCCAAGGATTTCTTGCTCTGGAATGAGTATTTTTATGCTCCTTCTCAAACCTGAAGTCCTATAACATGACCAGGAGGGCATTTAGTTCTCTGTGGTAGGTAGATTATACCTGCCTTTAATAATAGCTGTTCTGGGATATAGAGCACAAAATGCTACCTGTTAGTTACATTGCACATTGTCATTTAAACAGTGAATAAAAGAAGTGTGTTCAGAAAACATTTAATTACAAATATTTTTTTTTTCCTGGGAAATTGCTTGAACCATACTGTCTTAGGATCTTTGTTATTATATTGTGATGATTTAAGGAATCTGCAAAAGAACGGTTTAATTCCTGTTTAGTTGTAATCCATGGGACAACTGTCAGTCTTTCTTCTGAGCTACCTATATTTTCATTATGTTTTGAAGTGATTTGAATACCCACATGTGGCTTGTATTACAGTGAAGTTCTGCTGAAATACTTGAATATATTGATGCATGAGTGTAAGGCATGGAGTGAAACTTTTTTTTTTTTAATTTCAGGAATTTGGATAAAGAAAGGGCAGTGCTGTTACAGCAAAGGAAAAGGGAAAATATGTCAGGTGGGTAAAGCTTTTAAAAGATTTTTCTTCAGTAAAGATTATAAAATAAATATCCACTGCATAGATGTAAGAACATATACGCAGTTCTTTGTAATTTTGATATCCTTCAGTATATAAGGTTCAGTAAATCAATACCTGCTACATGACTATTGTTAATAAGAGCTTTATATCAGAATAGTTGAAGTTCCAAGTGTTTTCTTAAAAGATGTCACCACCAATTTGTTGTGGAATAATTCATTCTGAACATTGTTAAAGTTTCTTAAGAATTAATGTAGCTTTTACAGTAACAAGAGTACTTTGAGTAAGCTACTGAAGATAGATGGGAAAGTTTGAGACTACTGGGATAAGAGAGGGTTGCAAAGTCCACTTTCTTTTGGGGAGAAAATGACTTCATGTTTCTGTCACTTCTTCCTTGACAGTGTAGACTACTTCTATTCTAATACTAACATCTTAAAACTATTCCATTACTGGTGATACTCCTGTCTCTGATGAAGAATTACATAATAAATGAGCTTTAAAACAATGTAGCATAGCTTTGAGAGGTAATCCCAACTCTGATTTGTTGGCTCTAGATTTGTATATGTATATAGGTATTTTTGTCAACCACAAAAATTAATAACAACTCTTTGTTTTGATAATCTGATGAAGCAAGGAGCTTTTTAGTCTCTATTTTATAAAATGAGCTCTACTACCATTTACAGAATGTCAAAGCTCAACTGACATTAATTTGTCAGGAGTTCTGTCAAGCCATTGTCAAAATGTGTCACGGGTTTGGTTGACAGGTGATAACTTTAAAGCTCTGTTGCAAAAGTCGTAACATAGAAGACCGTCTAGAGCTTAACATGTTTTACTTTTAGATTCTGTCTCAGAAGTGCTAGGGGTTTGTGCAAGCTGCTTTAGTCAGTTAGACATTAATGACTTATTTAGAACACCATAATAATTTCTGGTTTTGTCTGCTTTCATTTTAACAAAACCAAACCTACTTCATAAAGTTTTGGTTGACCTGCTAGATGAATTTAGAACTCAAAAATACTCAAAAGTAGTCTTTTAAATCTGCTCTGTGTAGTCAATAGGAAAATAAATGGCAAATGGTAAATCTTAAGTATCAAAACAGTAAAAAATAAATATGTATACAGAGGTTCAGAGGCTTATATGTAATAGGGCTTTTCATTTAGATGTGCGAGTACTTCACTGTGTAATGGTTTTCATTCTAAAGATTTCTGAAGTGTTGCTGC
The DNA here is from genome assembly GCF_964211825.1 of Aythya ferina. NCBI lineage: Eukaryota > Metazoa > Chordata > Aves > Anseriformes > Anatidae > Aythya > Aythya ferina. The sequence continues at coordinate 193,217,753 of NC_140296.1, read as the reverse complement.
TGTTAGCCACGTTGCATCCAGAGCTAAAAAGTGGGCAGCAAGTAATAGATCAGTTGTTTGACCTCAAGAAAAGAGCCTTTAGGGAAATGTGTCCCATGATGTGAAAGTGGGTGAGTGTCTTGTGTGTGTAACCACATGGGTTTTCTTCCTTGCAGCATTTCTAGTCTGTTGTTCGGAGCCCACGGTTGTATGATGTTGCTCTCTGAGGATTAGATTGCCAGCTTTGGTTCAGTGCGCTACCTTTGTTAAGCACCTAATTTTGTCAAGGATGATTTCATTTAAAGATACAGTAGCCAGATATGTTACTTGTTCAAGGATGGTGCTGCAAGTGGTCTGGTCTTGAAATAGGTGCTGATGAAGCCACGTGCTGCTTATGGAGAAGTGTCTGGGCTCGTAATTTTTGTGAAAGTTTTGGGAACTTTGTACCTTGCCTTCCAAGATGGAAAACCTTCACTTAGTGTGCTTTGCGAAGGCTCTTCAAAGTGAAAGCAGGTTATGTAGGTTAGGAAGGAGTGTTTCAAAACAACTCGGTGTAATTATATGTTTGATTGAGGTAATTACTTTTTTACAGTAAGCTAGAGCACAGAGTAGATAGACAACAGTATTGAAATGGTGCTTCCCTGAGGAAGGTGGTGTTCTGTGGGGGCTTTCAGGTTGGTGGTTTTTTTGGTTGGTTGGTTTTGCCTGTGACATGATATGTAATGATGCTGTAGGCATTAGTGTATGGAATAAAATATAGGTGATTTTAAGGGTGTTGATTTTTTGGCTTTTCATTTTCCAATTGTTGGGTGTTCGGCTAGTCGTTAAAATTAGTTTTTTATTAGACGTTTCTTCTGTGTGTTTTTAGTGATAGTTCATAAAATTGTCCCAGTAGAGATGCAAACAAATTAAGATCACCTATATAAATATATATATATAATACGTGCATAAATATTCCTACATCAACTTATAGGTAAAGTATAGCTTTGTCTAATAAGTTTAGAAAGAAGAACCAAGATCGTAAAACTGGGTTGCTTGCTGTTCACAGAGGAATCCTGTTTAAGGAATGCTGTGAGCAAGAAAAATCCAGACTAACCAGTAGCTGGATCTCTTTATTTAGAGAAGTTTTCAAGAATAGATAGTATTGTTGAGTGCACTGATAAAGGCAACATCCTTTTGAGCTCAGAAGGAATGTTTTCTCTGCTCTCATCGTAAGTATTTGTAAAGCCTTCCCCTGTGTGGTTTCAAAAAGTCTTGGTAGTGTGAAATGCTCTGGAGGCAGAATATTTGGAAAAGCTGCTAAAATGTGAGAAGTCTGTACTAAGCATACGTGAAGAGCAGTCTGCTATCTATTTGTACCATCTCTCTTCCAATCCTTCCCACAGTTGACAGCCTTTCATCTTGACAGAACTAGGGTAATCCTGTTTCAGGTCAGGAAATGTATTTGTCTGACATAAATGCTGATGTATGCTAAACTTCAAACTTTGGCTTTAGGTCTTTGTGTCACAACAGAAAACAAAAATAACAGTTTGTGTACGATCTTGTTTTAACAAGGAAAAATAGACTTCCACTTTTCTCTTCCTTGGGAGTAGCAGAGTGTGATCTTCAGGGGATTTTTTCTTTTTTTTGAGAGAAGGCTTTCAGCAACATTGACATATTTGCCCTGAAAAAGGAACTTGACACTAAAAATTTCAGCTCAAGTAGTTGATTACAACTTGCACATGACTGATTAATAGGCTTTCAAAAGAAATGCTGGGCAGTCATTAATTTTAATCCTCTCTAGAATATCGTCATCAGAGAATCCCAAAGCTGTATTACAAGTAAAGGCCTTATGTAGGTGATGAGTTGATGAGTAATTCTTTTACCATTTTTGATTTCGATTCTAATTTTGGTTAATAATGGAATGCTATAAAATAATTCAATTTTAAAAAATGAGTTAGTCTGGTATCTTTTTCTTAACTGGCATTGCAAACATCTGCTAATTTACTAGCTTTTCACAGATACTTATTTTCATGCTGTTAAAACTATTGGTGAATTTTGTGTATGAGTTCCTGAAATATTTGGCAGTACACATTTTGGGCTTTCAAAGGCAGGTGTAGAGTAGCTAGTGAATGTTCTTTCTGTGTTATGTCATTGCTTACAAAATGTTTTTTCTTTTAAAGATGGAGATACCAGTGCAACAGAGAGTGGTGATGAGGTTCCTGTGGAACTATATACTGCTTTTCAACATACACCAACCACAATTACATTAACTGCTACAAGAGTTACAAAGGTCAATGATAAGAAAAGGAAAAAAAGTGGGGAGAAAGAGCAGAACATAGCAAAATGTAAAAAAGTAAGTGAATGTAATATTTCTATTTTTCTGTTATAAATTACAGCTGTGTGACATTTCTTACCAAGAGACACTGGTTTTAAAATCCAGGTTATTGTTACTAATATTTTACTACCTGGGTTTAGATTAAAATGCAATATTCTGCTGTAGTACATGGTACAATCTTCATGCCTTTTCCGTTCTCATAAAGTAATATGTAGCCATGATAGTTCAATTTTATAATTGAGATAGAATTTGTAAGGAGGAATTGTATTTGGCCAAACTGCTTAATACAGGTCGAGGTGAGGCAAAGCAGGTTTTGGATAACGAAGAATTGTCTCATCAGTTGTGGTTTAAGCTCAGAAGTGGTTATAGAGTGGTTTGGATTTGAAGGACCCTAAAGATTGTCTGGTTCCAGCCCCATGCTGTGGGCAGGGACACCTCCCACCAGCCCAGGCTGCCCAAAGCGCCATCCAACCTGGCCTTGAGCACTTCCAGGAATGGGGCATCCACAGCTTCTCTGGGCAACCTGTTCCAGTTGGGTTGCTGCCCAATGTCCTGATGTTGACTCTATGTTCATTTATTTGAGTTGCAATTGTATGGAAGTGTGCTGTCAGAAAGTTAGCTAGTGAAATAATTTGGTGAAGAGGTTATGGTGATAATACCGTCTGGTTGTGAGCAACATACTTTCTACGTTAAGAAGTAAAGTACATGGGATTTCCTAAACTAATGAGTTGCCTTCACTGGCTTGGATGAGAATTTTGTCCTTTAAACGTAGGAGTGAGAAATAATATTTCCAAAAAGATACCAGTCACTAAGTAAATATTGCCTTTTGAATGAAAGGTTCTGAATATAAATTTTACTACATTGTATTCTACTGTTTTTTGTCTCCTAACATAACATAACTTAAAGAATGAAATCTCAGAATGAAAGTGAATTTTACAGGTTCTCTGTCACCTGCTTCCCCCCTCCCCTCTTTTGATAATTATTGCAGTAAAGGATATGGGCTATTCACAGACTTAACCTGCTAAGTAAAGGGTGTTCCCTAAGTAACTGTTGAGCTACTCTTCATTGTGTTCTGAATTTCTAGAGTCACGTTGTAATGTGGGAGAAAGGCAGGGGTACATGGACTACTAGCACTGAAATGCAATGTGCACTTAGTTTGAAATGCTGATTTTATTTTTTTTTAATTTGTTTTGTGGGAGATAACCCACTGACTTGAGATTTGAGTAGCTCATCTGTTTTCTTCTTGCATGTTGAGAATGGTCCACAAAAGAGGAGGTAATTGTTAAACAGGTTTTGAATTGCTTAAGAGATTTTGTATTTCCTCCTAAGAAAATAAATATAATTTTGTTTCAGGCATTTCGAGAAGGATCCAGGAAATCTTCAAGAGTAAAGGTAGTGTGATTCAGTGCTTTGTTTTTGTTATACACCTTAATTGTATGTTACTGAATGCATAGTCCCAAATACCCTGATGCTTCATATTAAAGTACTAAAATACTCTTAATAATGAGTTATGTAGTTACCATAGTAATTTTAAAGGTATAAAAAGCATGTTTTTGTTCTGCAAAGTTAACCAAAATAGTATAATGTGAGCTTTTTTTCCCCAAGAATACCTGCTACTCAAGAGCCAGTGGAGGAATTAGGGCACTTCAGTTCTAAGCAAGGGAACAAAGTTCCTACGTGCTTCATCTGAGTTTAGTAACTCCAACTTATCAATAATTGTAAGCAGCAAAAGAATGAAGTGACTATGTTGCATTTGAGAGCCAGCATTTCTGCTGTCATACACGGGTGTATTCATCTGGTGGGACTGTTTGCTAGTGCTGGCATAGTCTCTGTAATGATCAAGTGCTGGCATCATTTAAGGAATGGTGTTTGGATGTCTGCTTTCTAAGACTGTAATGTTATAGCAGTCCTCAGATTTTCTGTGGGAGAGATATATTAATCATGTGAAAGCTAGATACTTCCCATAGTTTATTCATGCTTGAGATAAATACACGTAGGACACACCTTAGGCTTAAGATATACCAGATATGACTGGGACTTGCAAGTATGAAGACAAAATAAGGAAATGAGAATAAAATCTCAATTCTGTCTTTATGAATTTGGTGTTTGTGTGGCTCTGTTGCTTTTTTAAAACTGCATCACTTTGTTACACTGTTCGTATGTATGGTTCCCGCAATGCACAAAATAAATGTTATTAGTAACAGGTAAATTAAAAGTACTGAACTACTTGCTGTTTTATGAATGTTTAATAGTGTCTCTGCTCAGGTGGATAGAAAAGGGAGCGTTGGCTGCTGCTGTCCATAAGGAGCACTGGTTGGCTGCAGCCTGCCTGCTGTTTGTGAGGTCTGGAGGTACAATGGTACTTTCTTTGAAAGTGAAAGGACCCGAAGCACTGCAAACGAAAATTGTTTAGTGAGGAACAGGCAAGGGGAGAAAACTGCTGTGTGCAAAGCCTGTAATGTTTGAGTTTGCAGCCTTTGCACCTCATTGCAGTAGTAGAAGGATTTGTAAAGCTTTGTAAGATGTGAAGCAGGAAGATGTAGCATAGCCCTTAAAGCTGAAAGGGGTGTATCAGATCTGTGTGTAATTGAATGGAAGCCGGAGTTCTTTATATTTGCATATGTTCATAAAGTTGAGTAGAAAGGGAGATTTGACCTCCAATTCCTGCACTGCTAGATTCCTGATGCAGGGCAGTTTTGGGAGGAGACGATGTCAGTCTCCATCCTCATCCTGCTAAAAGCCAGAATCCCTGTTGAAAAGGGATGTATTCCTGAACTCGGTCAATGCTTATGAAATGATGCTGTTTATAAAAGAACAAATGTAATACTATTGAATTCAGTGGAGTGCTCTTAAATAATGCAGAAATTAAAATTGTACTTCCCATAGAGTGAGCTTTCCCTTCCTCTAGTGGAGGGAAAAGTGCATGCAAAGTACTGTTAAGACAGAACTCAATTATCATAGTTGTTGCATACAAATTTAAGTATATGGCATTCTTCTGCCTTTTATTTTGTAGCATGTTGTAGACATATTCTGAGTTTCTAGCTTACTAGTGGGAACCTTTCTTTCAATAAATAAATAAAATCTTAACCTTGTAATAACTGGTTGCTTACTCTAATTTATAGGGCTCGGCTCCAGAGATAGATCCAGCTGACAGTTCGAACTTTGGATGGGAAACTAAAATCAAGGCATGGATGGATCGTTATGAAGAAGCAAGTAACAACCAGTACAGTGAGGGTGTTCAGAGGGAGGCACAAAAACTAGCTCTGAGATTAGGCAATGGAAATGACAAAAAAGAAGTCAGCACCAGCAATCTGATTTTCAAACCTCCAGTAGAGGTAAGGAGCTGTGCCACATTGTGTCGTTGTGTGTGTGTTTTTTACCATAACAAAGATAACCATTTAGATGCCTTAAAAATAAACAAGTAAATGAATTCACATTCATTTCCTCTATCTAGTCTCACCAGACCTAAGCATCAGAGTTGTAACAGCTTTTTCAGTTTCTAATTGATGTTCATACATGCTGTATTGCTCTTGATTATAATCATATTTACATACCAATTTTCATAAAATAGTTAAAATGCTATACTAAGCCTAAAACCTGAATTGTCATTTAAAATATTTGTTGTGGAGGGAATAACACAGTAAGCTTCCTTGCTACCGTTTCTCTGATGTGTAAGGAATACCAGGAATGGTTAGAGTAGAAAGAAGCATCAAAATTTGATATTTTTTTTCCTAAGTGTATCAACATGTTAATTGCATGTGTTTTTCTTGAGATGTGGTAAGTCTGTTCTGGATTTTTAGATATTCAGATAGAATAGAACTTCATTTTCATCATGAAGGATGTTTCTGATGGTAGGTGGTATCCCAGTACTGATGTTTGACTCTGTACTCTTGTGATCCTGTAATTTCTAGTTTATGAAGAAACTGTGCAATGTCTTTCTGTCTTTGACATCAGTTAATGATCAGCTTAAAATCAGAGTCATATAACAGACCTTAGCATTTTGTAGCAGAAATCTCAAGGAGTAGATACTGTAGCAGATTAATAGAAGCATCTTTGCTTCTTTTCCTCAAAGACCATCATGGCATATGGGACAGCCTCCTTAGAGGAATATCCCTGCTTACAGAGCCTTTTGCCTACATAGAGGCTACTTCCTTTTTGATTGACGGTGACAGTTTTGAGAGTTCACTAATTGTCAGGGTATGTATTGGTTTTTAATTAAAAGACATCCTTCCATCTAAAGATACGGAAATAAGAAATTTGCAAACTTTCTCAGGTTTCTTTTTTATTATTTTGATATTTTCCTGTTCTGTTTTTTCCTTGAATGAATCATGGATGTCCTTGTATGTTTGCATGTTCTGTTTTGTTTGAAGGAATTGAAGCCTTTTGAAAGCATTATGCAAATGAATGCAGCAATTCAACATGTGCTGACAGTTAAATGTACTGTGGGATAAAATACGTGAATTGTGAGAACATCTGTATGCTGCGATTTAGCTGTACTAGAATACAAGGCTAAGGCGTTTTTTGAATTTAAGTTCTTAACTAGTTGCATTGGTATGGGAACAGGACTGCTTGATCAAATTAGTCTGGAGGTTTAATTACAACAAAATTTTCAGTTCATATAGCAGTGTTCAGTGGTTGTGGAAGTATGATCTGCTGTTAATAATTTTCCACCCATTTTTGCCATTATTTCATAAATTAACTTCTGTCTTTATAGAGTTACATGCAAAAAAACAAGAAAATTTTAAAAGCTGCCAAAGACTTGCCTCCTGATGCACTTATTATTGAATACAGAGGAAAGTTCATGCTGAGAGAACAATTTGAAGCTAATGGATATTTCTTTAAAAGGTTTGTTTATTTCAAATATGTTATAATAAGGTAACTATTAAATGCTCTTTTGCCAAACTTGTGCCTAAGATACAAGTGGGTCTTGATTACCAGTGGTGCCTTGCATTTACTTGTTGTCTGATTAAAAATAATTGCAGCTGGTATCTGGTGTCCTCCCCACTCTCCTGGATATCATTATAGCTCTCTTCAGGAAATAGTTTCTTCCTTCTTTGTTCTTACCTGGCTAAAGGATTCCTGCGTTCTCAATTATGTAGATGTGCACCTTAACCCAGGGATTGACAGGTCTTGCCATCCTAAAATAATTAGCAAAGTAGTGGTAAAGACTTTTTTTTTTTTTTGAGAGAAAGATCTTAATTCTATAAGGCTAAGAACAGAATTGAACACAAGTCAACATGGGCTTATTAACTGCCGTGGTTCTCTAGTTGGTGGGTTACTGAGTAATGCTGCGTGGCTGCTTCCTGCAAATCATTGTCAGTGCTGCCATTAAATGCAGGGACACACTGACTTGGGACATCGCAAGACACTTGCTGGAGAAGTGAGTGTAGAGCTTTTGCTCAGTAAAGCCAGGAGGGTTCCCAGGCAACTGCAGTAGCAGCACTTAAAGTATGTCCTGGCAGAGTGTTGAGATGCCCAGTTCCTTCAAGAAGGCTGGGTGCTAATGGCACTGCAAGAACTAGGCAGGGGTGGGGTGGTGGATTTTTTTTTTGGAGGTGATTGTCTGAGGCAACTGCATTTCTACTGGAGTTTCATTTTATAGTTAGTTACAAGAAAAGCTTAAGGAAGATTTAGAATCTTTACCTTGTCTTTTCCATGTTTAGCGTTTGTTTCTCATTTTAAATCCCATGCAGAAGAATTGCATTTAGGGCTGTGACTCAAACTTTCAGTATTCTGAAAATACATTTGGAGAACATGAAGCTTCAAATACAAATGAGTCATTCTCAGATAAGCCCTCAAATTCAGTGTGTCTTGCCAACGCTATTTCACATTAGTTAATTTTGTATCAAATAGGCTGTATTTAGAATTTTTAAAAATGGTCTGGTTTTCTTTTATTTTTTTAGGCCATACCCATTTGTTTTGTTTTATTCCAAATTCCATGGGCTAGAAATGTGTGTCGATGCAAGGACTTTTGGAAATGAAGCTCGATTCATCAGGCGTTCATGTACACCAAATGCAGAGGTGAGAATATACATGAAATTAAGTTAGGTTTATTTACTTACATGTCCCCTTCCCCTTGATTTTTTCCAACTAATAATTTGAGCACTTTCTGCAATTTCTATACAACAACAATAAATCTTCATTACACTAAAATGATGTTCTCTTTTACATAGGTGAGGCATGTAATTGAAGATGGAACGATTCATCTTTATATTTACTCCATCCATAACATTCCAAAGGGAGCAGAGATTACAATAGCATTTGATTTTGATTATGGAAATTGGTAAGTATTTGAGCACGCTGTTCATTAAATAACATTTAATGCCTGTTAAGTTGTGATGCATTCAGGGTGACCTTGATTTTTGTATCGTTCACTTCTTTGCGTGCATTAATAATGCAGTGCTCATTGAGTATTTATGTTTGCAGTGAATAGGGTATGTTTAGGCAGGGTTTCTTTTATATTTTTATTACTGAATATCTGTTGCTAATTTTAGCAATATTGTAGTTACCTATTGGTAATGCAGATAACATGCAAACTCGGGTGAATATGAACAAACATGGACTATGAAAACTTCTCTCTATATAGGTGCCCCATAATGTGGGGAGAGTAGAAAAAATGTAGAACTACACAGTGATGCCGTATTTCAGAGTGGCTCTGTAGTGTAACATTGGGAAGATGGTGTCTGGAATTGAGCTATAAATAGTTGATTAAGAATGTTCAAAAATACTGCATGCTTAGTGCCTTAAATTCTATACTATAATACACGTTTTTCTGAATATAACTGCTGCTCCTTTTATTATCTGGGGAAAACTGTAGTAAACTGCCGTTATTTGTAAGAATTCCTTTGAAATGATAAAGGAAACTATCGCTTAAATTCTGTTTACATACAAAAGAGCTGTTATTTAGTCACCTCTTTGAAATCTGATGGCAAAACAAGGCTTTTGAGACCCATATGGGCCTTATTATAAAGTAAGGTGTGTCATCTTGTAATGATTTCTCTCTGCTAGTAGGAAGTGTTCTAGAGCACTGGCCCATTGTGCAGGAACATCTAAGCTGACACAAGCTCAAAAACTGAAGCACTGAAGAGTCTAATTCTATATGTGAAAATTATCAGCTTAAATATTAGTTACAGGTTTTTTTAATCTTATTGCTGTACAGCCTAATCAAAATATTCTTTCTTGGATTTATCTACTTCTAGTAAATACAAAGTGGACTGTGCTTGCCTCAAAGAAAATCCTGAATGTCCAGTTCTCAGACGCTCTGAGCCTACTGAAAACATCAATACTGGATATGAAACCAGAAGGAAAAAGGGAAAGAAAGAGAAAGATGTTTCAAGAGAAAAAGAGACTCAAAATCAGAACATCACGTTGGACTGTGAAGGAGGAGCCACCAAAATGAAAATCACAGATAATAAGCAGAGGAAGCTCTCTCCCCTCAGGCTCTCCATTTCTAATAATCAGGTATTGACACAGAAACGATTAGGAAGCAAAGCTTTTAAACACAAATGCTCTAAAACTGTGTAGTTACTAAAATTATTTTAATAAGTCACTGAAAAAGGGATATGTGGATTTATCAAAAACCAAAATGGTGCATAAGCTGTTAAGGTCTTTTACGTTATTCCCAGTTTTACTTAGTTTGATTGGATTTAAATATTTTGGTTCCCTTACCAGTTTTAATTAGACTTTTTTTTCCTCTAAATTTCTTTGTGGGTCTCTGATGCAAAAGCCTCATGTCATGCTTTCAGGAGCTCCCAGACAGTCATGAAATGTAGATAACCAAAAAGCCACATTACTCAGAAGTGTAATATATTAAACATAACAATAAATAACACTGCTCCTGTAACAAATAAAACTTCAGCCCAGCATATTGAGCGTTGGCTGCAGCTGTCTTGTAACTTGGTAAGGAATTTAAGTAGAGTTTGGAGAGATGGGAGGAAGAAGATATTTTCTGAAGTTAGTGTGGTGAAACTACTTGCTAATACCATGGTAGTCAATTGTTAGATCTGTCTTTTTTAATGTCAGTATGAAAGAACTAATGAGAGAGAGATCCATGAAATTAATTATTAACCTAGCTTTGCAGAGCAGCTGTTAAAGAAGTATTTCACGAGAGGATTGTTACCTTGGTAACTATCTCTGTTGTAGGGAAAATACAATTTAAACTTTCTTTGAATGTGGTGGCTTGTGATGATGATTTAAGGGGAGAGGGAGAGAGTTTTTGTTCTGGGAGGAGAGATTTTTGAGTTTTTCATCTTTTAGTGTCACTAGGAGCAAAGGAAATTCAGGGAAAAAGAGCATATTTGACATCTCCCTCCCCCAGTTTTCATAAGATGATCAAATTGTTCCGTGGTTTTAGTAGCTATGTTGCTTTAAAGTGCTTGGAAGTCCAGAAGGCATGGCATGTGACTGTTAAAAGTGATCTGCAGAGGCAATATTTAAACTTTACAATCTTACATGACTTTTTGTTGCTTTTTAACTGGTATTTGGAACCTTCTCCTGGGCTTTTAGCATAGTGTACAGTGCTTTGGCAGAGCAGTCACAGGAGAACTCAGTGTTTTTTCCAAACTGAACCTAACAATAAGAATTAAAGAATTAATAAGAATTGTGAGGAGAATAAAGCTGTTAAACTATGTATATAAATATAGAGGCCCAGTTAGTCAATTGATAACCTTCTTTTCTGTGACAAAATATATAACATTAAGGTAAAAGAAAGGATATGGGGAAATGTGCTTTAAAGATAAATGCTAAGGAGTTCTGTTTAGTCACCTAACCAAAAGGTAAAATTGCACGTAGGGCTAACAAACTTAACCCTCAAACCTACCCTTTTGTGTTCTTTTCTTAAACCAAATGACCATTATTAGTTAGTTAAATTTTGTTTCTGTGTGGCATGGCACCGTTATTAAACTACAGTGAGATTGTAAACAGAAAATATCACTTCAATGAAATACACTCTGGAGCTGAGAAGAAATTCCATATAATAGTATGTTAACTTCTCCCTTTGACATGACAACATTCATTGTACGTCATTATAATGCCTTTTTTTTTCCAACGGATGTATAATGTAAAGCTCCTAATTTTTTAACTTGTTAAGAAGTGGCTAGATCAGTGGCCAGTGTTAGTGCCCAAGTTTCTGTTGGACTGCAGGTTTAATTCTCATAATCTGAGGGGGGCTGGGGGTGGGTGGGTGGCTGGGGATGGGACCCCAAAACTTCAGTAAGATCAGTATACTTAAGAAAAAAGATACAGATGTGTCTAAGCTCAGATTGAAAAAGATCTAGCCAAGTGGTTATATTTACAGGTTTATGCAAAGGTACAAGTGGATGTCAGCTTTTTTACATTTTACCTTGATATATTGGCTTGGTTACTTTTGAAGTAGTGATCTGAGGATTCTTAGTTCTGTGTAGCTTTTAGTATTCCCTAGTTTGCAGGAGGTAGTGGAGCTTCTGTAAAGCAGTCATTTCCATCTTTCAGGAGCCAGATTTTATTGATGATATAGAAGAAAAAACTCCCATTAGCAATGAAGTAGAAATGGAATCAGAGGAGCAGATTGCAGAAAGGAAAAGGAAGATGGTAAGTTGGGAAGCAAGTAGCTGCCTAAAGTTGTCACTAAGGCTTAGTGACACCTGCTCTTCCCATGCTAATTGCTGCCTTTCTGTAGGCGTTTAGAGTCTGAGTATATGTGAAGTCAGATCCTTACATGATCTTCAACTTCAAATGCAAGGCTTGCTATTTAAGTGAGAGCATTTCATCTGGCTTGATCATCGCTTTCTGACAAAAAAATCTGCTTTTATCTTCAAATGTATATAACTTGCTATCGCTTTAAAAAAAAAGATGTGTGTAGAAATCAAGTAGAATTGATTTTCTTCACTCCTTATTATTGTACATTATTTTTAATGGCTGTTTTATAGATGGCATTAACTTTTTTTGAGTTCCCAACTTATAAAGCCTCAGAAATCCTAATTTTCAGAAGTTGGTATAGAACAGTTTTATGAACACTGATATTATAAAATGTGGTTTTGTGTTGGGCATTCAAAATGTGAGATGCTTCAAATAGATTAAATCAAAATCTTGACCAAGATTTATAACGCAATACTAGTACTTGGAACGTTCTAAATGCTATCATTTTATTGTCTATGCTCACTTTTTGTATACATATTTTTATTTGGAAAAACTTCTTATTCTAACACTTCACTGTTCGTGACTTTTAAATGTTCTACTTGTAACCAGTCTTCTGAACAGACTTACCTTGGTTCTTTGTACAAGAGCATATCTAGATTTGTGCAACTTTTGCACACGCATTAACTTAGTAGGGAGAGAGATGAAGTCTTTCAGAAGTATGGTTCAAGACTTCTAACTTGCACCTGTTCAAATGTCAGAACCAACTATTTTCTTGGCCATGAGTTGTTGTAAAGACAATTTATCACTTTATAAATACTGCACATTGATTCAATTCTGAATGCTGCTTCGCGTGTCTCAGGTAGGTTATCTTCTTTGCAAGTTCTCTTTGTGTATATTTCATTTTCTTTTTAACTTCCTTAACTTCCAAGTCAAACACTGCTAACGGCAATAACTCAGCACGAGTTTGGCAAGAACTTATTGCTAAATCCACCAAATGTAAAGAGAAGATTCTGATACTTCCCTCCCCACCCTATTTAAAAAAAAAAAAAAAAGGCAGCCAACTCTGGGGGCTGTGCTCTGGTGGTAAAATATGAAGAAACGTACCTTTCGTCTTCTCTTTAAGAACTGGGTGTTTGTAGTGGTAATACTGTCACCCTGTATTAAAAGGAAAGCATCATATTCTCACATTTTTGTGTAACTATGTGTGCCTGTGCTCAGATGTGTGTTAACGTGGAAAACCACCTGCAATTAAGTACATAGACTTAGATGAGTTGCTGTTCTTTCTAGACACTTCACAGTTCTTGCTTACTGTCCTGTTATTTTTGATACAGTTGTACCTGAATTGCAGGGCCCTGGGTGATTATTAGGCTCGTCAGGAGAGCTAAAAATTGCAGAGGGGAAACATGGTCAACATTGTTTCATGTTGTAATTTGTTAAACGAATGCATGTTAAATAATGATCTCATTCTTTTATCTTTTCTGACCTAAAGCTAAACACCATGTAGTAGCACAGAAGGATAAATAAGAAAGGGAACTGGTTTTAGGGAGGAGAAAGTAATTCAGAGGCATAGTGAATGGATGTTGTACGTGGCGAGTTGGAGGTTGGTGGGGGAGGAATGTGGAAACAAAGATGAACGTTTAACATCTTTCTGCTGTTGAATCGACAGTCTAGGAAATGTTATATTAAAACAAAGGGAAGTTGGCCTTCAACTTAAGGTTGGCCATGCTGCCTGCTGCCTTACTCCTCCACCTCCCCCATCTTCCCTATCAGGTTATTTACGGTACACACAGGGTGCAATAAGGATATTATCCTTTCACTTCCCTTGAAGTTAGTCTTGTTTTTGTTTTCGTTTTCATATACTTAAGAACTGAAAAGTAAGTCATTACACCTTCTATCTCTTCTTTATCTTACTGTCACTCTTCACTGTTTTCTAGTTTCTCAACTTCTTCGTTCTAGCATCTTCTCTGTTGGTGAATTTTAACTTGAATAGTATTCAGTTTGATCCAGAGACTGTACGCCATTATGTAATTCCTTTATCTCTGTTGTATTTATCTCATATCATGCTGTGTTTAGTACAACACTGTTTTGTCATTGAATTAGTGTTTGCTTTTTATTCTCTCCTGGATTTAGTGTATGATTACCTGCCAAGAGCTATTTTATGCATAAAGACTTGAAATGACATTTAAAGTACTTTTTGTCTGCAGCTTAAGGCAATTGCTGCTGTGGCATCTTTCCTCTTGGTACGATCACAAGATCAGCATTTCAGTTGTCTGCCATTATTCAATGTTGCTCATACCAGATGTCCTTTCAACACATTTAGGACAAGTGTTCATCTTAATGTGCTTTTAATTACTTGGTACATTCAGAAGGATATTTCATCAGGTCTGTAGACATCCATCTTTGATTTTGATATCTGAAAGTTATTAGACTAATTATTTCTTCAGCATTATTTTAAGATTCAAAATGACAGGGACAGTTTTGTTCTATTTGCTGAGCTGTCAGCATTATTTTAAAGCTTTTCTCTAGAGTTTTTCTGACGGTTGACCATTGCACCTATTTTTTCAGTAGTCTAATTGGATGATGTGCCATCGAAGTGGCAGGTAGCTCATCTGCTTTATGTAATGGCACTGCAGGTAACTGCAGTCTTTTTCAAATCCAACCAGGTACTGCTAGAGTGCAATTAGATAATATTTTTGGTGAAGTGAAAACATAGATGGTGAGAAAATGAATTATTCACACTAGAGAGGAATCATTGATACTTAGCATTAGCATGAGCCAGCTAGTTTTGGCCTTGAATTCCTGCTTGGAAGGCTTTATGCTCCTGCTGTTCCGTGACCTGTTTACAGATTTTTGCCATTACTGGGTTTGTCTCTTGAATGCGTATTAATTTTGCAACTCAGTTCTTTTTCTTCATGAAAGCATCATCTTCTGGATCTTCTGAATAATTTGTATCAGTGTTGTAGAAAAGCTTCTGCTTTGTTTCCACGTTTCCATGACATTTTACTCGGCCCTCACAGCTGTTAGTTGTGAATGCGTGCAGTACTTACGCAGAAGGGAGTAACGCCAGGCACGGACGGGGACACGAGTGGCTGGAGAGCAGCTCTGCAGGAAGGGGTTTGGGGGTGCTGGTGGCAGCAGGCTCAGCATCAGCCACAGCACACCCTGGCAGCTAAGAGTTTGGGGTGCAATAAACACAGCACAGGCAGACAGTGATTGTCCTGCCACATTTATGGTTGGCACAGCCTCACCTTGAATATTTGATGTAGTTCTGGCCTTCATGATAAAAAAAAAAAAAGGACATTAAAGTCCTCGAAATCCTCTAGAGGAGGGCAGCAAAGCTTGTACAAGGGCAGGAAAGCACGGCCTGTGAGGAGGGGCTGGGGGCACTCAGAACAGGAGGCTGAGGGGCGGCCTCATTGCTCTCTGCAGCCTCCTGAGGAGGGGACGTGCAGAGGGAGGTGCCGGTCCCTGCTCCCAGTAACTGATGGCAGGACGTGAGGGAATGGCACAGAGCTGCACCAGGGGAGGTTCAGACTGGACGCCAGGAAAAATTCCTTCATTGTGAGGGTGACCGAACACCAGAACAGGTTTTCTACAGAGGTGGCTGATGCCCCAAGTAAGTCAGTCTGTTGAAGTGATGTTGGGGTAACACACTTAATGTTTTCTGTAAGTAATGGCTAGCCTTGCAGTGGTCAGGCAGTTGGGCTTGATAAATTTTGAAGGTCCCTTCATGAAACTGCCAAAAACTGCAGTGGAACCTTTAAACTACAGTACAGCACACAACAAATAGCACACAAGAAGTGCCTGTGGGAAACGAGCAGTAATCACTTGTTTTTTGTTGTGTCTTCTTAAGTAAACTTCAGGCTGCTTTGTCGTATTTACCTCCTGCTAGTAGGGAGACATTACTGAGAGCAGCCCTGAGGGTGTTGGTGGATGGGAAGCTCAACATGAGCCATCAATGTGTGCTTGGAGCCCAGAAAGCCAACCGTGTCCTGGGCTGCATCACCAGAAGTGTGGCCAGCAGGGTGAGGGAGGGGATTGTGCCCCTCTGCTCTGCCCTCATGAGGCTCCTCCTGAGGCCCTGTGTTCAGCTCTGGGGCCTTCAGCACAAGAAAGACATGGAGGTATTAGAAGGAGTCCAGAGGAGGCCTTGAGGATGACCAGGGGGCTGGAGCACCTCTCCCATGAAGACAGGCTGAGGGAGTTGAGGTGTTCACCCTGGAGAAGAGAAGGCTCTGGGGAGACCTTACAGCGGCCTTCCAGTAAATAAAGGGGGCCTGAAGGAAACCTGGGGACTCTTTGTCAGGGGGTATAGGGATAGGACAAGGGGAAAGACTTTTAATTTAAAGACGAATAAATATCAGAAAGAAATTCTTTACTCTGAGGGTGGTGAGGCCCTGGCACAGGCTGCCCAGAGAAGCTGTGGCTGCCCCATCCCTGGAGGTGTCCAAGGCCAGGCTGGATGGGGCTTTGGGCAACCTGGGCTGGTGGGAGGTGTCCCTGCCCATGGCAGGGGTTGGAACTGGGTGGGCTTTAAGGTCCCTTCCAGCTCAAACCATTTTGTGATTCTGTGACATCCCTAACTCGAAATCATTAACCACGATTTTATTAACCTGAAAGGAAGATGAGTACCATGCTTAAAAATAAAATCAGGCTTTATCTTTATTTTGGGTAAGTGTAGCAAACCATTATTAACTAATCATTTACTAATTTATGAAAACTGTGGTCAGATGTTACCAGTTATTTTTGTTTCAGTACTGAAACTTTTTTTTTTTTCACTGAAATTGCAGATATGTTCTCTTAAATTACTGTTTCATTTCTTCTTTATTTATATTCTCTGGGTGTGTCAGCTCTTCTGATGCTCTCCTTTCCTCAGATAATTATATAGTGTTTGTTATTTTTCCTTAAGGTAGGGTGATGATAATTTGGTCAATGACAGACTTCTCAAGTTAGATTCCTTTTTCTAAAACATTGCAAACAGTATACTTGCATTGTGACCTATGGAAACCAAATTGTATTTAATTAGGATAACAGATCAGATTAAACAGAACTTCTAAATTAATTTCAAGGTGGCACCAAGACTGCACCTACCCAGGCCTTACAGAAGTTTAGGGGGAGGGATTTATATTCCTTTTGGTCAGTACTTCCACAATTGTCACTAGCAAAATTAGTAAGACCTGTGTTTTTAACTCTACCTGACATCAGAAAGTAAAATCTCTTCACGTTAATAATTTGCATTTTAATGTGAAATCTGAAGAATGACAGCATGAGCTCTAGTTTTAACATACTGCAGTGTCTTGTCATGCTTTTGAGGAGCAATACTCAGCGAGCACTGTTGGACACGCTGCCTTTGGTCCAGAGAACATACTGGCTTTTTTTTGTTTGTTTTTGGGCGCTTTACTTTGGTATTCTTACTGAAGTAAAACCGTATGGAACCACATTACAGTGTGGTTGCTGTAGTAGTTACAGATGTAATTACTGTTGTCTCCATCATGAAGATTTCAAATAATGCAAGCTTGCATGTGTTTTACCATTCAAACAAAGGCAAGCTCAGTGGCAAAAACAAAATTGTTCCTCATCCGCTCAAATGAGCAATGTACTTGCAGGTGTTTTCTTTGATGCAAACACATTGCACTGTTGTTGAGCTTCTGGCATTGAAAATAAATAAAGCTTGTAATAGAAGCCCTCAATTCTGCGGCATCTGTGCTGTCTTAAGCAGAGCTCGGTGCAGGTAGGGAGCTACCTCTTTAATAGGACTAGACTTCAAGTACTGATCCACAGAAAATGTAACCTCTGTGGGTGACCCAATGTTATCTTACTTCAAATCAGTAATTGTTGGATGCTGGTTGCATGTTTTGATATACTTCATGGCATATTGGAAAATTGAGTCAGAGGATAATGAAGCTTTTTTTTTTGTGGTACTTCTGTGTATATAGTAAAATTTCATGGTTTTGGTCATGAGCTTTTCATTGCATTTTAAATATTACATGGGATAGTAAGTAACCCAGTGATGTGTGTTCTTATGTTTATAGGCCAGCGATATACCAGTAAATGTCTGTTTAGTAAGTTCTTTAATCTAAAGCAGGACCCTCTCTTCTTGTTTGTCACGGTTGATGAGAATGCAAGCCTTTCTTCAGAAATCTGCAGTAATTGCAGTCATTCTAACTTCTCCCTGTCCTCTGAGCTTTGCTGAAAGTGATCTGCATGTCAACGTACACTGTACATGCTCTGAAGCACTTTAAAAAAAACTTCACAGTATTTACAGATGCGAAAGATTGACTGAAATTTGATGATGATTGTTATTATATCCATCAGACAAGAGAAGAACGGAAAATGGAAGCTATCCTGCAAGCTTTTGCCAGACTAGAAAAAAGAGAAAAAAGAAGAGAACAGGCTTTGGAAAGGATCAGCACAGCAAAAACTGAAGTTAAATCAGAATGCAAGGAAGCACAGATACTCAATGACACCGAGTTTATTCAGGTATTTACCTGGAACTTTATTTTCAAGCTGGCTTTTTAAAAGGTGATGTTGATCAGTTTGGATGTCGATTTACACATTAAGATGTATAAAACTCTCTTAATCACCTGCACTCAAACACATTTGACCAAAATCTGGATAGTACTTCGAGATGCTCATTTTGATGCTCATTTTATGCATAGGAGTTGCTTTTATTTAGGCACCCTCCATAACCAGCAGAGAAAGCCTTGCTTCTCTAGTGTGTTATTCAGAACAGGTTGTAGTCTTTTCTTTCAAAGTAGTTATTAAGGCTTAGTTTGTTCTGAATTCTTCTTACATCTTAATGTATCATAAACATTTTTTAAGTCAATTGTTGCTGGATGCTAGTTCTCCTTTGCAAATAATCCCACAGATGCTCAGTTTGGGTTGTTTCCATGGATAGTATTTGTCAGCGTGCTGTTAAGTCCTTTATGGCAATTCTAAACACTCAGCAAACTGTAAGTTACAAAAAGGATATTGAGCTGAAAGACATCATAGTGTAAGCAGATGATTTCTAGCCTATAGATGAATGAATGTGGTATAGGAGTTTCTGTACAAACCTGCAGTGATCTGACTGGTGACTGGTCTGTGTGAATACTCTCCCAGTGATGCTTGGGAGGAAAGTATGGGAAACATGGTAATCTGCCTTGAAGTAGAGTAGAAATAGTAATTTTAAAGTGTTTAGCTCTAAAAAGAGAAATGAGAGGCTTTTTTGACATATAAAAAAGGAGGAACTGATAACATTTTATTTTAAGAATGATATGTAATTTTACATGTGTGTGAGATCCATCTACTAATTTTCTGTCTTGTACCAGGAACCAGCAAAAGAAGAAACTGCCACCAAGCCTACCCCAGCCAAGGTTAATAGAGCTAAACAGAGAAAAAGCTTTTCTCGGAGTAGAACTCACATTGGACAACAGCGTAGACGACACAGAACTGTGAGCATGTGTTCGGATATCCAGCCATCTTCTCCTGATGTGGAAGTAACTTCACAGCATAATGAAACTGAGAATGCTGCACTGGTAGCTGAGCCCGAAACAGAAACTGTTGTTACAGAAATGGTTACTGAAACAGAAGCTCCAGCACTTAATAAATGCCCTACTAAGTATCCTAAAACAAAGAAGGTAAGTCTCTTGAGGGTGGGGAGGAGGGGATGGACTTTGAACAGAGGTTTATAAAAAGTATAGACAGCTACATTTATATCATAGCTATATATGGATTAAAAAAAAAAAAAAAAGCCTTTCTTCTTTAAAAATTACCATTACCTGGCCACTCACTGGTAATAAATTGAGCTTTTAAAGTTGAGTTACATCTATTAGAAGTAGAACCTCCTAATATTTAAGAGAATTCCAAAACACAGCTTACAGAATAATTATGGAACAAATGTTTTCTGGGGAAAGTGCGTTCTAAATAGACTGAAATTATATATATATAACTGAAACGTAATTAAAACTGTTAATTGCAGGTGGGGTGTGTAGAATTAGCTTTCCTTCCTTTATTCATCATAGACTTTAGAACGTATTTCAGTGGCAGTGAACTAAACATCTTAAAATAATTAGTTTCCAGTACTTTTGAGGCATCTGTTCTGAAGTGAGTGGATTTGAATACTCAAAAGTTTACGTGGATATCTGGGAGGGAAGTATTCATAACTCTCTTTAGTGCTTTGTTTCAAATGATTTTTTTTATTGCAATGCGTTGCACACAGTTTGAAGAAATGTTGCACTATTTAAAGGCACTTAAAAACATCTGAAAACTGCAGGAGTGATTAAAACATTCTGCTCTAAAATTCTGCAGATGGCATTAAAGTTTTATGGTTTTCTCTGGCATTCTTATGAGTTATTCTGAATGTTTTACTGGGGAGGAAATGGGGGCAGCGGAAGCAGAGGAAGAAACTTCTTGTTGATGAACAGTAACAATTGCTAGGTGACTTTAATTAAATCCACAAATAGATAAATACATGCAAAGTTCACATATCTGGTGCAAGAGTATTAATTACATCGCTACTAAATTCTTGTCAGAGAGGAGCCTGGAATCTCCTCTTTTGTGTGCTACAAAAAAGCAGAAGTCGTCTCAATTTTACTGTAGTTTTTTCCTGTTCCATGTTTTTAAAGGTAGATACCTGGTTGTATTTTACCCAGTATATCTTAAGTAAGGAGAAAGTCCTGATTTGAAACTAAATAGGTTTGTTTAAAAAAACAACTTAGTGCTTTGACAGATTATCATAGCATTTAAAATGATATTAATAATTAATGTGCTATTTTTGCATGTCTTTAGCTTTGCTTACCTCTGTAAAAATTGGGAAATTAGTTCTCTGTAAAAGATATAAGAAATGATAACAGTAAGAAAAAATAGTGGATGAAGTCTTTCAAGAAAATCAAGATGTTGCGTTCCACACTGAATTTTTTTCAAGCTGTTACAGTGCAGTGAATGCTGGTATTTTTATTTCTTGTGTAAATCTTTTGTAAGAAGTATCCTTGTCTTCTAGTAATGCTCAAAAAAAATATCTGAGAACTATTTTGCAACTTAGAAGGCAGTTTTATTCTATACTGTACATTGCAGCAGATGAGTAAAGCTGCGTGTTTTGAAACGAAGAATGTTGGTCTGAATCTCTTGGGTATTTAATTCAAAGACCTGTATACTTACTAGAGTTCAATTGTTTTATTTCTGGTACCCTATTAAAAGGAACTAAAACTACGCTTGTATGTCTTTCAGAAACACTGAACCAGATAGGAAAAAATAACCCTTTTTGGTAAATGTACTATAATTTAGCTACTATAAGGAAGAATGTTCAAGGCATCTGCCTGACATGTTGACTGAAGCAGAGTCCTGACAGCATGGAAGTCTGATAAGGAGTTTACTTCACTTTGTCTAATTAGCATGACAAAGTTTTTCGTGAGTTTAGGTGCTCAGGCTCAATTTTAAGTGTCTTGGAAGTATGTTCAGTGAAAGTTAAATATAAAAGAACTAAATGTTCTTCATTTACAGAAAAACAACAAAAGCTTCGTTATGTGGAGCAAATGTATAGTGCTCCCTTCCATTCTCCCAGTTATTTCAGCAAACTGTCTTCATATTCTTGCCCAGCTGTCTTCTGATTTGTGTAACAGATGACTAGATGAGTAATAAGACTAAAAACTTTCTGAAAGCCATTAATAGAAAACACTCATAAAACAATTTTTTTCCTCTTTGTTTAGCACTTGGTCAATGAATGGTTAAGTGAAAAAAGCGATAAGACGGGGAAGCCTGCAGACAGTGTTTCAGAACGGCCTCTGCGCATAACTACCGACCCTGAAGTTCTGGCTACTCAGCTGAATTCTCTACCAGGTCTCACGTACAGCCCACATGTATATTCTACTCCAAAGCACTATATTCGTTTTACTTCACCATTCCTTTCAGAAAAGAGGAGGAAAAAAGAACCCGTGGAAAACATTACTGGCTCTTGCAAGAAGGTAATGCTTCCCTTCATTATGGTTCCCCATGCCATAGTACTTCAAAATAAGTCTTTATTTGTTAGCATGAATTCAGGCCAAAAAAAAGCTGCTTGGCACTTGAATTGTAATACATTTTTGAAGTATATATCTTAAAGCTGTTAAATCACTGATTTCAATGTGTTTTATTAAAGCGTTGGTTGAAGCAAGCTTTGGAAGAAGAAAACTCATCAGTGATTGATAGATTCAGTTCACCATCACAGGAGAGATCTAGAAGTCCAGCCATCAATGGTGAAAATAAAAGCCCTCTATTACTGAACGACGGCTGTTCCTTAACAGGTGATGCTTTTATTAATACAGTACGTAAAAGTTATGTCAAAGTAGGTAAATGTGGAGGGCTGCAGTTTGTAAAGTGATGAGTTAATGAAAATTCCAGGGGCATTTACGCTGTTTCCTGATAGCTTGTCTTCTGGATGGTTGTTGGAAAGAAAGGCTTAGTTGCATAATAGCTGTTTTTATTTTCCCATTTTCTTTAAAGTATAATTGATGCAAAATCAGTAACAACCGTTTATCATAGTGAATCTGTACAGATGGTCACTGTCAACAAAAGACTAATGTTTTTGAATATAAACATCAAGAAGTTAGATGTTGTTCTGGATATTCATGCTATTAAATTCAGTGGCCCTCTTGCACCCAGCGGAAAAGTTGTATAATCTCAGGAATAACATAAAATGGGAACGTGCTAGAAACCATGCTACTGTGAGAATACGGAGCATATTAGATGATCCCTGTGTACAGAACTTGCATTTCCATTTCTTAGCTGAATAGTCTTAAAGATGCATAGAAAGACGTTTTTTGGACATGTAGGCAGTTCTTCCCAACATCCTTTGGGGAGGGGGAAGGGGACCAACACTTACTGATCTCTGTACGCTATTAAGTGTATTTTTCAGGAAGTCTACCTCTAAGAGAGATCTGTCAGCTTACTAATGTTTTAATGTGGAATTCATAATTTTATTGCATCAAGCATTTAACTGTAATTACTATATCTAGATCTCCTGTACCTTTTTTGTGATTTTAAAGCAGATCTAACAACACCGCTAAAAAAACGAAGACTGTATCAGCTGTTGGAGTCTGCATTCTCAGAAACGTCCACACCTACTCCTTCTCCATACGCCACACCAACTCACGCTGACATCACTGCCTCAGAGCCATCGCTGTTCGCTACTCCTCCGAGGGTAAAAACAGAAGATGAAACCTGTAGAAATGGTTACAAACCCATTTATTCACCAGTTACTCCTGTAACTCCATGTATCCATGGGAATACCATGCACTTTGAGGTGAGATTTATGATGGAGTTTGGTGTGATTAGATTTTTATTGTTTGGGTAAATCAACAGTTGTGCTCCTATTACAAGGGAGTGTGCCATGTTTCTCTAGACCAACAATTGACTTGCAATTTCTTCTTATTCATTTAGAATATTTCCTCACCTGACAGTTCCCCAGAAATAAAAAGGCGAGCTTACAGTCAAGAGGTAAGGATGTTTCCAAAAACTGCAAAACGTTTCTTGATTTCATCAAGAAACAATGCTTTTGGTAAATGCCTGCTACTGGCCATTGCATGTTTTGTGGGATTTTGCCTCCTTACAGGTTTTATTTGCCTATTATATATTTCCAGTTTTCTTCTTAAACTGGTGCTTTCCTCTTTTTTTTTTTTGTTTTTTTTTTACTGTCGCTTAAAAATCCTGGTGACTATTGTGGATGAGCAGTAAATACTGCAATTTACAGAAAAACAACACTTGTGCTTTTCAGGCTGTATTTAGGTTTACATTAACGTGTCCTCTTGTTACCAGCATCTCTTAAATGTTTTGGTTGAGCCTAATTATGCTTAGAGTGGGAAAAAAGGTAACAAATGTGTTTCATGTGGATTATTTGAGGTACAGCAGGTGCTGCTGGGGTGGGCCCGGATTGTTGCCGGATAAGGGTATGTTCCATTGCACGGGAACAAGTTGTGTTGGTGAACCACTAGAGGGCAACGTGATTCATAGATACCAGAACTTCCACAGGGATGCTTGCATCCAAAAGGAGAGTGACAAAGTTCCACAACAATACGGAATTCGAATTGTGTGATAACTACAAAATACACATAAATATGCTGAACCATAAACTTTATAGTGCCTAAAAGGAACAGGTAGAAGTAATCAGCAATAAAAATAATCAGCTGTTGATTTCTGGAGAACTTCACTTTCAGTGGATCTTGCAAAAGAATGGTCTAAATATTATTTCCTTTGGGCCAAGTGTGGATGTATGTATAAAGCTTACTTATTTTTAGGTCAAAATCTTAAATGTTGAAATACACAATTTTTCATGCAATCATAGCTGTTGATTGAATTTAGTATTTACTTCTAAACTGGTGTAATTGAATGAGTGTTTGTGACTCAAAAAGAAGAGTTTTACGTAATAACTTTGCATTGTAATGCAAATGATTTTAAAAGGGTTCACAAAAGCCTCAAAACAGGTTAGTTTAGAAAAGGTATTTCCAGCCATGGATATGTGCTGTTTTTTTCATGGCTAACAGAGTTTTAAGGAGTACAGAAGTCAGTTTCTGTAACTTCTCATTGTTTCCTCTGCCGAATACTGATTTTTAACATGGTCTTAAAATTCTAGTGTTTGGACGAGCTTCTCCCCTTGCCCCCACCAACTTTTTTTTTCTTTAAATGTGTTTACAAGGATCCCTTTTATTAAGTTAAGTAAGGCCTTTGTACCTAAGGACTTGTTGCTGTTGAAGCTTCTCTCCTTCCTCTGCCAGTAATAAGCAAAACCTGGTATTACAAGTTTATTTTGACTTTGGTTCATACATATTTCATTAAAATACTTTTATTGGTGGTAGTGGAAATAAGTGTCTGGCTACACAACTGTTTCTTAAACTCATGGTACTGCGAGGTCTTTAATCCCGTTTAAAGGCACAAATGAATGTTGGAATAGTTGTAATCATGTTGCAGTATGGAAAAAGAGCTGACTTGTTTTTTTCTTCATGCAGGGATATGACAGAGCATCAATTCTAGCACTGAATTCTTTCAGAAATTCCAACCTGCCAGAAATGGGTCTGCAAGAAATAAAGACTATTGGATATTCCAGTCCAAGGAATAGGACTGATGTCACTCGGCAGTGCACTGGCGAAATGGAATCTGTGTCAGACCTCCAGCTGGGACTCGAAGTTATTGAGCAAAGTGCACTGCATAAAAACCTGGAAGCCCCCACACATGATAGGACTGATTCAAACAGCCAATTAGAAACTGCTCATTGTGGACGGGGCACAATTTATTCTTCCTGGGTAAAAAGTCCCGACAGGACAGGTGTAAATTTCTCAATGAATTCTAATTTGAGGGACTTGACCCCTTCACACCAGTTGGAGGTAGGAGGTGGATTCAGAATAAGCGAGTCAAAGTGCCTGATTCAAGACGATGCTAGAGGCATGTTCATGGAAGCATCTGTTTTTTGTACTTCAGAAGATGGAATTGCATCTGGCTTTGGAAGGACTGTCAATAACGACAACTTGATGGATGGAAATTGCACACCCCAGAATCCTCCACAAAAGAAAAAGGTTATAATTTTAAGAATCGTTTGGTTTTTCTTACGTAGTCTGGTAATGACCTTTCTATAACAGAAAGAAACATACTAAAAAACAACAACAAAACAAAAACTGACAGCTAAACTTTTTTTTTTTTTTTTTTTTACTACACTGTAGGCATTATTCAGGAGAACTCATGAAGAGCAAAGTAATGTTGCATACATCTATTAGTAAATTCAATTTTTAAAAACAATATATACAAATTCACTTTTTTCTATTTTTAATGTTATTTCTTATGAGTCTTTAATGAAATGCTCAATAAATAATTGCTTTTCAGGTTTGAAAATAGTTGCTTGTGCCACCAAGTATTAAAACATTCCATTCTGTTAGAATACTACCAATTTTATCCTATACTGGGAACATCTTCTGTGAGTTACTATTGGAAGTCACACTAAGGTTTATGATACTAACCCTTGAAAATTCCAATTTTGATGTACTTAAGGTATCTTGGTTTTGCTGCTATGACCACACAAGTCCATAGTTAAAAGAAATCTTTTTTGGCTTGATTTCTTTTTTATAAAACACTTTGTTTGGAAGATAAGCACAGTATAAACTTGCTACTCTTCTCAAACAGCCCCTGTAGGTAAGTTCTTTGGTCATGGTCAGCTGGAACCAAAACTGGAGGTCAGCCTGCATAAATGTCTTGACCCTGTTGTCAGGTCTTCTCTTTGCTCCTTGGCAATAGTTTCAAATGCAGAAGCTTATGCAGTTCTGCCTCATAATCTGACTGTAGAAATTAATGCGATTTATTTTCCTCATTAAAGTAATGGTCAGGGGACTAGAGGTGTATTTTCTGTGTGTATACACGTGTAGGTAACATGCACGCACAATGGGGTTTTGATTTTTTAGGTACCATCCTGCCTTCTTGCACTTGTCCCTTCCCTTGTGGCTCTGGGACAAACTGCAAGGGAATGCTTATGAGTGTACCTTCAGAAGTTTGCCATCAGATCTGCATTTTGTGTTTACCTGTCTTTATACTGAGATATAACTGAAATAAGGCCATAGCTTTGTTCTTACCTGGTCCTGAGTTGTGTGAGAGGCTTTCCCCTCTGCCTTTCTTCTGCTGCCCCCTCCCCCCAGTCCCCTTAGAATTCATGCGTAAAGGTCTCAGTTGAAGGCAACAGCCAGAAATAATTTGGTCTGTACCCCTGAAAGAATGGTTTTTAGGTTTTCCAGGGACAGACAAACAAATTTAACTACACTTTGCAGTCTAAAAGGAGGAAAAACAATTCTAATTTAAGGTGAGGGGAGAAATCCGGATTTCTGTAGGAGAATAATAATCAGAAGTCTTTTGCTAAGATCTGCTAAGACATGTGTGTTCTTACACAGTTGTTAAAAGAGGATGCCCCATATCGCAGTGTTTCTGTGGGTTTTGCTTCCTTTATTTTCTCTCAGCATTACACAAGTTCATCCTGTTTCAATATTGGACGTCATGGCCACGCTTCATAAAACTTGCCCTTTCTTAACATTTAAGCTTTGCCTAAAGCAGTCTTCTTCAAGGGATCCCAGTGATGTGGAAATAACATGAATTGTTTCAAAACAAGATCAGTTCTTGGCCTAAACTTTCTCTTAATAGTGTTTTGACTCTTCTGTACCCTGGCATACAGATGAGTTTTTAATAGATAGAAAATGTTTATATAGAATTGTGTGTGTGTATACACAAAAATATATGAACTATACGCATATGTACGTATAAAGTAGAACCGCCTGTCCCTTCCTGTGTCATTGGTTTTGGAAATAAACATTTTTACTTCAAATTTATCGTTGAAATACACTGAATCAGTGTTTTAGAGTGTGGTAAAGATACCAATTTAAAACAAATTGCAAAACAAATGTCATTCTAAGTCACAAATCCTTTATATTAAGAAAAAAAGCTCAGTATCTTTTGATCTATGCAGTGGAGTGAAGCAAAAGCTTGGTCTGTTTTTCACATGAGGTAGGCAGAGTGAGTGACTCAGACTCTTAAAATTGCCATTACTATATTGCTGTCCTCTTAGTAACGCCTGCAGTTCCAGGAGGGGCTGTGAAGTCCCTCATAGCTTCAACCAGCAGAAGGGCTTCAGCAGTGAACATTTTGCTGATTCATAAACTTCAGTGTCTTCAGAGGCAATATACGCGCCTCCGCTTGGCAGAAGCCTTACTTTGTGTCTTCTTTGATAGCCGTTACCAGCTCTGTAAATTCACTGCAACTGTGGTGAGATACTTTCAACTATGCCTGTCTTCTTTTAGAGCCAAGTAAATGGTATCTCACTGAAGGAATACATTTAACTGAAAATGCCAAGAAGGAAACAAACTTTTATTCTTTTTTCCATAGGTATCCTTATTAGAATACCGTAAGAGACAACGAGAAGCTAGAAAAAGTGGCTCAAAGACAGAAAACTTTCCACTTGTTACCGTATCTCCTCATGCAGCTGGTGGAGGAAGTATAAGTAGTAACAACGGTGCTAACGATGGGTACAACAACAGTGGTGAAAATGGGGAGCAAACAGAGAACGCTGCGACCCTACCTGCACCACTGCCAACTACTGTTTATAACGCAGCTCCAGAAGACGCTGGGAACAACTGTGCAATTAAGGAGACATCAAGTGAGAAGAGTGAGCCAGAGGTTCAGTGGTAAGTTACAAAACTGTAGGACAAAAGTCCTGCTGAATTATTTACTTAATTCTAAGTCTTGGATTTGAAGTATTTCCTTAATAAGCGTGCAGTTATGGATTACTGATCAGAAGCCCTTCTTTCAAACTAGTAAACAGTTGTCCTACCTCTTACCTCAGAAATACAGCAGATACCTCATGAAGATGAGAATATGGAAAGTTATCCATAAAATATTGCTCACCTTATTTTCAGTCTGCTTTGGTATCTTATTTTTCGAGAGCAAAAATAGCTGTTAGCTTGTACAAGCGAGATCACCTGGTTCTGTAGCCTGTAAATTGTATAAGTGCAGTTGTGAATATTTAGAAAATGAAACGGAGTAGGCATGCTGCTGCACAAGTCATGCTGTGTGCGCTTGCCAAGGTGCATGGTGGAGGGAGCTACATTTGGATGGAGGATGTTACAATGGCTTTGGGAGATACTGAGTCTGATCCTCAGCATGGCCTTGGCTCTGTCACTGCTTCATCTATGGGCTGAAGATATTTTTCATCTTAAGCCTCAAAACCTTTACAGAGATACCGTAGGAAATAAGGGTGGAATAAGGGAGTAATTTGTATTGATCAACAGAAGCTTTTAGAAGACTCTGAGGAGTCTGCTTTTCAGTGATCTAGTTGGAATGTGTGCTTTGTGTTTGCTGTCACCTAAATGCAATGTGCAGAGATGCATGCAGTCTGCCCGACAGTTCCTTCTGCTCAGGTAGACAGCGTGTGGAGATGCTTGCATAGTTGCTGATGGTGGCTGACTGCTCCCCTGTGTGCAGGCCATATGCTGCCTTGCACTCCCTGCCAGGTACTCGGGCAGCCTTAAAATCGTGGGGAAAGGTGGCAGTGTGGAGGGGGATGACACAGAGTGACTTCGGTTCGTGTAAATGTTTCGCAGCGTTTTCCACTGTGGTTTTTGGTAGCCTTAAGATAGATGGTCAGCTGTGTTGGCTCTGTCTCCAGAATGTTACTAGCACAAAATAAACGCTGCAGAAGTTCCTTATGCTCTAGAGAAGGCCTGGCAGTCTTGCAGATAAATATTTCTCTGCTCAGATGCTCCAACTATTCCAGAATAGAAGGATTTTGTAGAGCCAACTGAAGGGAGAACATAAGTGCAGTCTTCAAAACTTCACTGAGAAGTGGCTGCAAGTTCATAACGCAGAATGTAGTGTACTGTAATGAAAGCAAAGGGTCTGGGAAATAGGCTGAGCTGGGAAGAATTTATTAGTGACTTTTTTGCAGTACTCCTGCAGACAACCTCCAAACTTTTAAAACAACAGCATCGCAGAGTATTGCAATATGCTCTTGCCTGAAATAAAACTGAGTTTTGTAGAGTGTTGCCATTACTGTTTATGTTCAGATTGTGAGAATGTAATTGATGGTAAGACGGAAGACAAGACTCGCTTCACCCCACATCTGGCGAATGAAGTCTAAAAGATTAAATCCTGTACATCCAGAGTTGGGCAGTATTTGCAACTATGGATCTGCTATTGAAGAGCAAGGTTTTTTTAATAAACAAATGACTATTTAAAACTTTTCTAGAAGGCTTTCTACAAATTGAGAATGTGAAGCAGTACTCACAACCTGTATCTTTTGATCTGTCAGATATTAAGAATAAAAAGACCTCCACAGATCTACAGATTATCTTTTTTTGTATTGAGAAGAATTGTCAGTTCTCATAATGTAAGAAGGTTGCAGGAAATTTTTATATTTAAAGTGTGAGAAAACAGGTATACCTAACCAAATGGCATCCCTTAAGAGGACCAGCTATTTGGCTCTTACAAGCAATCAACACTGTAAATTCTCTGACCTAGTATTTGCATGTACGGTGTCCTAAATTTGGTCCCTGGGAGTATATTGCCTTACTTTAACCCACGCTTCCCTCTTCCAGGACTGCATCAACCTCTGTGGAACAAGTGAGAGAACGAAGTTATCAGAGAGCATTGCTTCTCAGTGATCATAGGAAAGACAAGGACAATGGTGAGTTGATTTATCGTGCCAGAGGTAGATACATCTAACCACTTCCTTAGGTAGTCCGTGATCATTCTAATGTTATGTTTGGGTCTGCTTCATCTGTAGGGGGAGAATCACCCTGTAGCCCCTGCTCACCGTCTCATGTTCAGTCTCCATCTTCATCTCATTCAAATCTCATTTCCCAGTTGCAGCTTAAGGTCCATTCTTTCACTGAATGTATGGAAGGTCAGTAAGCAGATGACCTTGTATGGCACTTATTGAATAGTCTCTTACAACAACGTTAAGTAGCTCTTTAAAGTGAAATACAAAGTGCTTTGAGTGATCTTGGCAAAAGACCTTTTCCCCCACTGTTATATTTACCTCTTGTTTTTGTTTCTAGAACCTGATTCTGAAAATCCAGAGCCTACTTCTGAATGTCCGTCCCCAGATACTTCACAGAAGACTTGTAAGAGTCCTTCAAAAGCAAGCAAGGTGTGTATGCAGGTGCATGTGTTCGTGTGCATCAAGCATATGTACAGGTCTCAATCTATTTTTAAGATGTTAGCATTGTGATTTTCTGTTGAGATTTTTTAAATATTACTGTCATGATTTTCCATTGAGATGAACCATGTGTAGTAATACTGTTCAGTAATTTAATGTAGGTAAATATCTGTAAGAATATTTGCAGTAGGTCCAACATGTGGAAATTCTGTTGAAGTTGGTTTGAGTCCTGTTCTTTCAGTAGCTGTATCTACTTACATCTGATACTGTATTCTGTGAACACTGAAGAGTGGTCTCAGTATCAGTGGTCTCAGTATTGCCACAGTTCTGCAGGTTGAATGCCAAAGGACTGACAGTCAGAACTGACAGCAGTAAAATGATTTAAGTACCTCTTACCTTAAGAGGAGTGACTCTTGCCATGTCAGGATTTGGTACTGCTTGGTAGTAGAGGCAGTGATACGCAGAAACTTGTTTAGGAGCTTCCTGTATGATATTAAATGCAGTAATTCAAGTTACAGTGTCCGGTCTGTTTGCTTGCATTATGCCAGTTTTAAAATGTTAAATCACTCTTAAAAAACATTTTGTTTTTGTAAATAGTCATCTGGAATTATTCCTTTCAGACTCAAAAATCTAAAGCTTTAACACATGGGAGATTCTGACCTTGCCTTGATGGTCATATTCCTATTTGTATTCTCAGGTGCACTTGCTAGGCTTTGACTTTTGAGTACGAAAAGAACAATTCACGTGTACTTGCTAGAAACAGTGCCTGAGCTAAGTTTAAGCTCAGGTCAGGTTTAAGCTCTATGGTCGCTGTTTCTCATATACCAAACATACCCTGTGTCCTCATGTTTTTCATCCATCATTGGAGAAAGAGAGCACTGTCCTGAGAAGATGCAGTTTTAATGCCTGCATCATTGGGTGTTCTGAACGTCTTGCACTGACTGAATTTCCTTCTGTTCCAGCCCTCTTCACCAAGTCCTGTAGTTTCAACACAGTCACTTGGGAAAACGCCGGCAAAACCAGATTCGCACTGGGAAACTGCAGCAAATGCACCAGAGGCCGAGTGTGCGAATCACCCAAAACCTGAGCTGCAACAAAAACAGCTGACAAACAACGTCCAAGCACTTTCAAAAAATCATCCATCTCAGTCACATCTGCGCAGTTCTGCTGAGCAACTTCCCCACTCGCAGAAGTTGCCTTCTGCACCTTTGAAGCTTCATTGCCCCCCCTCACCTCACGTAGAAAATCCTCCCAAGTCATCGACGCCTCACGCGCCCATGCAGCACGGTTACCTGTCACCAAAGCCTCACTCGCAGCAGCTGGGCTCTCCGTACAGACCTCATCACCCCCAGTCACCTCAAGTCGGGACGCCCCAGAGGGAAACGCACCGCAGCTTTTATCCAGCAGCACCACCCCTCCAGCCCGGGAATCAGCAGCAGCCGAGCGGGCCGCTGTTCACTCAGACCACTTCAGGACAATCTTCAGCTTCTTACAGCCAATTTAACCAACAAAATTTGAACAGCAACGCACCCCCTCCCCCTCCCCCTCCGCCCCCCTCCTCTACTTACTATCAAAACCAGCAGCCCTCTGGAAACTTTCAGAGCTACAGTCAGCTGAAGGGCAGCATCCCCCAACAGACTGTGTTTTCATCCGGACCAAACCAAGCACTTCCTGGCTCTGCGGGTCAGCAGACGGTGCCAGGACACCACGTCACGGCGGGGCATTTTTTGCCCTCCCAGAACCCCAGTATTCATCACCAGGCTTCGGCCTCCGCTGCCCCACCTCCTCCTCCGCCCCCGCCTGCCCCAGGCCCTCACCTTGTCCAGCAGCCAAGTACTCATCAGCAGCATTCTGTAGCACACGTGGTCGGTCCGGTTCACGCCGTGGCAGTAGCTCCCGGATCCCACCTTCACTCTCAGGCTGCTGGCCACCACCTGCCGCCGCCCCCTCCGCCGCCAGGTCCCATTCCCCACCACCAGCCCCCCCACCCTCCCACAGGACACCAAGGTTTGCAAGCACAACACCAGCACGTCGTCAGCTCCGCGCCGCCGCCCCCTCCGCCCCCACCGTCCAACGTAATGGGCTCGGGGCACCACCCGGCATCAGCACAAGGGTTGCACCACCCCTCGCACCAAGGACCCCCCCACTTCCCCTCCACCGCCCACACGGGCGTCTCCTCCTACTCCTCGCAAGCCCCCCACCACACGACGTTAGGGCCTGGACCTCAACATCAGCCTGCTGGAACAGGACCTCATTGCCCGCTGCCCGGCCAGGGGCCTCACATCCAACCTCAAGGACCAAACAGTCTCGCGACGCCCCCCGCGTCAGGCTTCTGCCCCCACCCCGGCTCCGTAACCCTCCCCCACGGCGTGCAAGGACCGCAGCAGGCGTCACCGGTGCCTGGACAGATCCCCATTCACAGAGCACAGGTGCCGCCGACTTTTCAGAACAATTACCATGGTTCAGGGTGGCATTAAAATGGATCCCTTTAATTCTAAACATTTTTAAAATGTTCTGTAAGATAAACTGTGTATATTTCATATGTACCTATTCGAGGTACTTTTTAAAGCTTGTACATGATACTTTGTATAAAAGCAAACACCAGTGCTCTTTCATTGTATCTTTCCATTTTTTGCTTTTTAAAATTCCTGAAAATGTGCTGTTAAGCCAGTATTAGGTATTTCTTTTTATTTTGTAAGTGAACATTCCAGCTGTTTTTCTGGCAGTAGGTTTGATGCTGCATAATCTTTAAAATTTTATTGTTGCAGTTAAATTCATTTAGTGAATGTTTTCTATATTACTTTTATACATATGTAATTAAATAAGTACACAGGCTAAGTGATGGCACTAACAATTTTTTTTTTCATTTTCTTCTGTCAACAGTTCTTTGTGTGCATAGAGATAGGAAACAATGCAATACAAATTTTTATAGTTTTGGTGTGGACATGGCTTTTTGTTTCATCAGTTATTTGCAGAAAATGTAATTTAATGTATAGACTGTTTCTAATGTCTCTGACGAGTGCTGTAAATACTGTATTTCTTTTGCTTGTAAAATTGCTTAAAGCTTCTTTCATTTGATATAGTATTGTACATAATAAGTCTCTTTTGCAAAAAAAAAAAAAGTGTGATCTTTGTGAAAGTAGTACAGTATATGATCTTTAATTTTTTTAATATACTGTCACATTGCAGCACTGGTTGGGCATTTTAATTCATGTTAATAAATCACAATTATGTCAGTTTTAACCACTTGTCCTCAGAGGGTGCTGTGTGTTGAAGGAAGGGGCTGTAGGCCTTCTGTCACCGTGGGGCTCTTCACCTCCATGTGGTTTCCAGCTGTGGGTTTATGGCACAGGCTGCAGGAGGGGATTTATCTTCCCCTGCTGCGTCTAGGAGTGAGGAAAACTTACTTCAAGGACAGCAGGGTAGGGGGCCAGGTTATTTAATGTTGATGTGCACTGTGTAGGTACTGTAGCAGCGCAGTCGTGCACTCAAGGCAGGTGTTACTCTGTTCTGATAAACTACTCTACCACCTGCTCACTTTAGCACATCCCTGTTTTCTCCTGTTGGCTCCCCAGGACCTCCTGTTAGTGTGGTAATGTAGGAAGTGAGACCCTTAAACCGTGATCATGGTGTGTGCCTGCCCTTAGAGCTCATTAGTGAATGCTCTTGAATTCTGCTCACGTAACGGAACGAATGCTCGATGGCTCTCTTTCAGACCCCAGAGGAGAAAACCAGCGTGCAGCTTCCTCTGCTCTGGCCGCTAGAAAACCTGAAAGAGGACAGGATGGGAACCAGCAATTCCTACCCAGTGAAACGTGGTAATTCTTTTTAGCATGTACAAAGCATTGGGGCTACGTAAAACTCTCATTTGCTCATAAGTACTGGAAAAAAGAGCACACAGCAAATGCCTTCCTGGACAACAGTTGGCTATGCAAAACACATGCAAGGGCTGAGCTCCTACGTTTTGCACTAGCATGAAGTAGACCCGAGTTAGGCCAGCAACAGCAGGAAGACAAACAACCCCATACAACCCCATGCACCTTATTCTATGGCTCACACTCATTTTGAGACCTCTGCATCACCCTCCACAGCCCAGAGCTGTTGACCTTCCCCTCTGCCATTCAGCTGCGATGTTACCTCTTAGCAGCTGTGTGATGTGTTGACACAGGGGGTAGCAGACTGATGAGCATTAGCCAAGTTCTGCTGTATCAGCACGCCCCTCGTTTGCCTTGCAGTTAAACAGCTGTTGCCGGTGCTAGGCTCGTCGATGCAGTCAGGAACAAACCGCTAAACAGCTGCAGCAAGGCGCAGGGTGAAGCTTAGCACCATTTTTACCTTGTATCTCTGGATTCCACTGTAGCGTTATTTTTTTTCTTCTCAGCAGGGTCATGCCTGAGGCCTTTAAAAGCCGTTCCCATGTGAGGAGGGAAGTGGATGCTCAAAGGCCCTCAGGTCTGAGATCCAGCTGCTGGCAGGGCCTCAGCGTGCACAGGAGTGTCTCCTGCCCAGCGCGTTCGTGTGGCTCTCCCATTTCTTTTTGGATGAGCGGCTGCACAGGCGCATCAGGGATGGGGGATAAATGGCCGCCTTTTTATATAAACACCTCCTATGAAATGGCTCTGTTTTTGTCTTGTTTCATCTTGCGCCCTCTCAGATACAGCCCCTCATTCCTCGTTAGCCTTCAGTATGCTTTGATTTATACAGGTGATGCTATTTTGTGACCAACCCCATCGTACATGAATCACAGCCAGGCTAACCCCCACCCGCCACCACCACACAATTCTAGCAACGAGTTGGCTTTACGGCTAGCAAAGATTCCAATGACCAGCACACTGTCTGAAAAAACAAAACACTTTAATTAGACAACTGCAAGCACCTCAAACAACTGGTTATTGTTACAGCATGGGGCTATCTTCTCACAATCTAGTTATTGCAAAGGCATGTGAATAAATTTCATATGGACAAAGTCAAGAAAAAGTGGCACCATAGTTACATGAAAATCAGAAGTAAGCTTACATTCATCCCACTGACTTCTAAAAGAGGCCAAAACACACCTCTGTATTTTACATTCTAAAATCTGTATTGCCTATAAGCTTCAGTCTATGTAGCTTTTTTTCCTAGGAAACACGTAATTCTTGCGTGCAACTTACAAAGAATAATCGTATGTCTAGTTATGGGAAAAAAATAAAGCTAGTGCAATTTGTTTTAGAAACATGTAAAGCTATGAATGGAATGAGCATGATCTTGCTTCTTGCATTTTACCCACTGCACTGTAAATTATTTGCAGCTATCCTTCCTTAACTGATTCCAAGCACACACTTTTATTATAAAAGATCAGTAATTCTAC
Organism: Aythya ferina; assembly: GCF_964211825.1. NCBI lineage: Eukaryota > Metazoa > Chordata > Aves > Anseriformes > Anatidae > Aythya > Aythya ferina. The sequence continues at coordinate 193,181,864 of NC_140296.1, read as the reverse complement.
ACAGAGAGTGGTTCTCATGCTCAACTTTTAATTTTTTTTCTCCTTAAGGTATAGTACAACTTACAGTGCTTATAAAAAGGCAACACCATATGGTACCATGTCTTCACTATCACATTGTAAGGGAAATTGCTATTTTCTTTTCTTAAAAGCACTTAAAATAGGCAAAAGTTCTAAAAGGGAGTGCTAAATGATAATGCATACTTTATTAGAAAGAAGTCTAGCCTTCCTTTAAAGTGCCATTTGGGGAATGAAATCCTGTAAACCAGAGCCACTTTGTTTAAAATCCAATGAACGGGAACTGCTACAGAATAGAAAGTTTACACAATTCCTTAAAGCAGTTTAAAGTCCACTACATGCAATTGGTTTGCTATAAAGCTCTCTAAAACTTAGTAGCTTTACTCTGAAATTGAGTCCCCAGTCCCATATTTAAATGGAAATAAACATTTACAGGGTGCATTTACATACACTATAATACAAGAATGACGTCCCTTTGCCAGAAGATAAAATTGTACAATTCCTTGCCGTAACTCAGTTCTGACTTGATAAATTTCTTACGCTTGTAAATTATATAATATGCATCAGCTAAAATATTTTTTTCATAAATAGTTACAAAACTTGCCAAAACACATGGGGGGAAGTTTCTCTTGTTCAAAAATCTGACATCTGAATGCCACACAACACAAGAAACAATGCTTAGAGACACGTTAAAGTGTTTTCTGAAGAAAGTGGGTGAGTAAACTACTAGCTGAAGACAAAAAGACTACCCTTCCCCAAGAACACAGTGCACAAAAAGCAAAATGTCAAACAGTACCTCAAGCAAAATAAAGGTCTGAGGATTGAAGCCAGCTCACGTGTGATCCTGCTAAAGAATTTGTGACAGTCACCATTTAGGTCCGATGCATTGGAAGTGGTTGCTGGCTTACTTCTACGGCTGGGAGATTCTGCTAAGAATTCAGCCACGGATGCCTAAGGCATTCTCCAGCTGAAGCGCGTTTCTCTGGGACCATTTCTAGCATGGGGATCAGGAAATCTGTAAACTGTGCAGCATCTTCGTGAGGCCAACCATACTTCTCCACAAGCACGTCAAAAAGACTCCAAGGTTTCAGCTTGGTGATGTGTCGGAGCTCTCCTGTAAACAGAAACATTACCGGTATTAGACAAATACCTCTTCAGCCCTGATAGTGACTAATCCCTGATTAGTTTTCCTCTAAAAAAGAAAAAAACACAACTCATTAGGCTGAAAATCATCATTTAGGAAGGTCTGCACACTGCAAGCTTGCTTGAGGTCCTCAAAATGAGCATGCCTGATGTCAAAACCAAGAAATCATTCCTAAAACAAACTGTTACACCTGGACTCCACTGTAAACAAAGTTTCTCTGTTTTTTCCTGTTGTCTTAGAATCAACTGAGTCACAGAACGGCCTGAGTTGGAAGGGAGCCACCAGGATCATTGAGTCCACCTCCTGGCTCCACACAGGACCACCCAAAATCAGACCCTGTGTCTGAGAGCGCTGTCCAAATGCTCCTTGAACTCCAGCAGCTCGGTGCTGTGCCCACTGCCCTGGGGAGCCTGTCCCAGTGCCCGACCACCCTCTGGGTGCAGACCCTTTCCCTAACCCCCAGCCTGACCCTCCCCTGTCCCAGCTCCATGCCGTTCCCTCGGGTCCTGTCGCTGTCCCCAGAGAGCAGAGCTCAGCACCTGCCCCTCCGCTCCCCTCGTGAGGGAGCTGCAGGCCGCCATGAGGCCTTCACCCCGTGCCCTTACAGGAGGGCACTCGCTCTCATGCTCACGCTGTCCACAAGAACACCGCAGGCCTTTGCTCATCGATCAGCCAACAACCCGAAATCTTACGAAAACTGCTCCAACCGTAGGGCACAGCTCTCACTAACAGCTCATTCAGCCTCACCACGCGCCATTTGCCGACAGTGCCACGAGCAGAGAGCAGCGAGACCTCTCACACAGCGAGAGCAGAGGCTGCCTGTCTTCGGCTGGGTCGTGCCTGGGCATTTCCAACACAAGTATGGCCCATGAGTACTGCTGAGTCAAGCCACAACAAAAAAAATAAGGCAAAAAGACTCCAGTTCAGGTCTATACGGACCCGCAGTACAAATGTACAGAGCAGAAGACATCTTGGAGAAGTTTGTTCACTTCCAGGCTTACTCTCAGACCTTTAAAATCCCCACACAATTCTTAAACTGAAGTGCTGAAAAAACATTTCACTACTTACAAAACCGGTAGTGTATTTTCTAAGTGTATACACTCCTGTATTGTGCAACAAGCAATCTCTCTGCCAAAAAGCAAAATAGTGTCTTGTTATTGACTGCAAGCAAAAAAAAACCAAAAAAAAACCAGGCTGGGTCTGTAACTTCTCCAGGCTGCAGCAGTCACTGCCAGGGTTGCCATAATCAGTTATCAACATGGGGTGGAGAGGGGGATGATGCAACAGCCTTCACCTCTGTATTTAAATTAGGTAGTATGGGGCATTATATTCTATATATATATATATATAGAATATCCGATATTATATTCTCCATGAAAAACCCAAACATTTTGGAAAGCCTGGAAATCCAAAGTCATCATCCATTTTGTGAATGAAATGCATTTGTAGCAGAATCGATTGCACGCCTTTTCACCCAAACGCTTGCATTTTCTTCCTTCCACCCTCAGGTGGTACGAAGGACACAGCTGCAAACTGAGGATCCTGGGGTTCGGTGGCTGTCCCTGTGGAACCTGAGCTCACACTGTTTATTTTGTAAAGTGGAGCTCAAATTGGCAATATCTAAGCTAAGACCAGCACGCCCTGAGCAGCACAACATGCTGTGGTGTTTTTCTGCTGAGGAACAAACTATCTTAGCACTACAGGCTGGAGGTTTTCCACAAGAAACTCTGTGAAGACCATAAAAACATAAAAAAGAAGATGGGACATAAAAATTATCTCTGTGTGGTCTGAGAATTAAATTAACGCTTCAGTTCTGCACTGGGGATGCCGGAGGGTACATCCCTGCGCCAGACCTTTACTGGTTTGTACACTTAGGGACCTGTTGTCAAAGAGTTTGTTCATCTCAGCTAACATGAGCTTGGTTTTGAGCCTGCTGACACTGCAAGCTCCAGGCTCCCACCTGGGTGTAAGCAAATAGCTGTGTTGAACCCATCACTGCAAGTTTCACTGGCTGCTTTTGCTGCTTTGCCAGTCATCATATTCCCCCCGCACGCAGCCTTCTCCCCTCCAAACTGCATCCCAGGCTTTTTGGTCTCCCCCGTAAGGCAGCCACCCACGGCTCCTGCCCTCCTGCACCCTGCCCAGCCCGGTGCCCCCCTCGGGAAGGACCCGAAGCCAGGCGAGGTCCCTACGCGCTCGCAGCGCAGCGCCAGAGCCTGGGCCCCGCCGCGCCCCCAGGTGCCCGCGGTGGCTGGTCGGCGCTGGCCCTGCCGACAAGCCGCCCGCCGGGCACGTGGGGGCACGGGCACGAGGGAAGCCGTGGCACTGCCCTGCGGGAAAGCCGCTCGCCAGCCGCCGGCCTCGGCCCCGTGCTGCCACAGCCGTGCCCCAGCGCTCGAGGCCGCACGGGGCTGCCTCGTAAGCAGGGAGATGAGAGGGGCTTGGAGCATCCCTGCGCTGCCTCCCGGGTTCATTCCTGTCTTGAAGCCCGAGCACAAAGAGGTCAGAAAGGTCAGCGCTGAGATTCGATTGCTTGTAGCAAGTGGCCGTGCCACGAGAGGGGCTGATTTTTGGGGGCTCTGTTGCTGCGCGAGGCCACGCAGGGCTGGGTGTGACCCAGGGCACCACAGCAGCAGCAGCGTTGGCAGCGAGGCAGCACGGCGCACGGGAGAGCGGCTTTCTCCAGCGCCCCAGCACGAAGCCATCCCTCCTCCTCAGGAAGGGTCAGAGCCCGAGGACCGCACACCTGCGTGTCTCCTGCCCGGGCAGGAATTCTTTTTCCACCCTGTTTACTCCTTACCAGGTCTGCCAGACCACTGTGTATCATCAAAAGCAGCCCGCAGCTCATTTTCCACCAAGTTACAAGCTCCGCTTTCCCTGATTGCTTACATTTACACGAACATTTGACAACAGATTCACACAGACATTTGTTAACGTTCACACTTTGCTGAGTACATCCCAAAACGAATTCTAAATGAAACACCGAAAGGAATGCTGCAAATTTTTGCTTTCCTCAGAAAGCCAAGTTTACAGCGAAATTCTTCTTTAATAAGAGCTCTCCGTGTAAATGGATATATTTCTTCAGTACCCATAACCGAACATACTCTCCTCTGGGATAGTATTATGCTTTAAATTAGTGGTGCATAAATACCGTTACCTTTTTTGGTGAAAAACTCCTTGGAATATTTCCCCAACATAGCGTATTTTCGAGGGATTTTTCCCAGCAGTTCAATGATCAATGCTATGTGGTCTGCATTGGAGAACATTGCCAGCAAAACAGAAACATACAACAGTTTAATCAGTACATTGCATGCACACACTAACACTGGCCCGGTACAGACAGAAATAGATTGATCCTGGTGAAAAAAACACATGCACCGTGGCTAATTTGGGAAGATGCTTTCAGCAAAACTTCCTTCTCAAAACAGCATCTGGGTATCAGCCACTACAAACAAGTTTGGCTACGTACTGTAAAACGTACCAAACAGTTATTTTTCAGGAAGTTTAGGTTAAAAAATAAAAATAAAAATAAAGTGAGTTTGTCACAGATTCCTGTGCATTTTGGTTTTCAAAAATAAATTTGTGTTGTGTGATTTCAGAAAATGCTCCTCAGCAGGACATGCTACAACCAGCAACAGCAACTCCACTTCTGTCTGCATCACGGCACCTTTCAAAAAGAAGAGGTACTACCTCTGCGATTGAAGAATTCCCGAGAATATTTTCCAGATAGAGCAAAGTGCCTTGGGATATTGCCTAGCAGCTCTATGATGTGTGCTATGTGGTCTATGAGGGAGAGAAAAAAAGGATACGGGAGTGGAAGGGGCAGGGAAAGGATGGGATAAAAAAGAAGAGGAAAGAAACTGGAATTAGTAAAAAATCAGAAATAGTTTCAAATCAACAATGTTTGCAGCAAGTCCATGCAGAGGTTTCCAGGATCAGCAGAGCTCTGGCATCATTAGTAGCACTTAGGAACAATGAATGATGCCCACATTACCACTGCAAAGGGCATTTACAAGCAAACAAGCATGAAAATGGACAGGTATACAGGTGGAAGCAGGAGTTAATTCTCTTTAAAAAAAAATAAATAAATTAGTAATTGCCTAATTCAAATAAAAATACACAACGTAAACATTATTCCGGTGTCAATCTTATAGAGAAAATACTACGAAATTCCAAATTGAGGTTTCTTTTCTAAACTATAAACGTTGTTATTCTCAATCAGGTTTCCACACATATGCAATCTTACAAGAAGGGCAGTTTAATTCCTTCAGGCAGTTGTTAAGTAGCTGAGTATCTGCAGAAGGGAGGTTTTGCCCACCCACTGCTAGTGATGGAACTTAAAACTAAAAAGAAAAAAATTGCATTTATGTTCTGAAAACAATGTGTATGAACAGTTCACTCAAAAAAACAAAAGTTAAGCCCACTGTAAGCTCGCTAGAAATTTGAGAAGAATGTGAAAATACAGCGAAACTCATGGAATAACCCCAAAGGTTCCTACCTTCATCCCTGGAATAGTCTTCACCAGAATGTGGTTCAAACAAGTAATCTCCAGTTGCTAGCTCAAATGCCTATAACACAACAGACATAGTGATGGGTATTTCAGAGGGAAGGCTTTTCATCTCCAAACGCCAGCAAAACACCACAATTATCCCGGAGCCACGAGGGAGCCAGCACTCCAGCCACTGGCGGCACCTGAGGCTACTCACCTGGGAGCCCCCAGGCCCACAAGCCTGAACCCCGGGCGTTTCTGCCTCCACAGCCAGAGGGATCGGAGGAGGTGGGAAGGGGTGTGTGGGAGCACGAGCCCCAAAAACCAGCAGTGCTGAAACCCCTTCACCAGCTGACCACCGGGTTCTGTGTGTCACGTCCAAAGCCACGGCACCGACCCCCAGGGCAAGAGGCACGGCTAAAGGCACGGTGCTGGGATGCGAGGGGGTGCTGGTGTCAGCTGAGGTTACACATTTAATAGACTAACGTGTTAAACCGAGTTAAGTGTGGGTGGTAGAGAAGCTGAGAGATTTCTAGATACATGGTAAGGAGCTACACTTGTACCTGACGTTGTGGACCAAAGTAAAGTCTGAATCAGAAATAAAATCCTTTTATAATTAATCACTTGAAATTATTCAACAGGGTAAGCCTCCTTGATGACTAAATCGGGAAGTTTTTCCAAAGGTGTTTTTGTTAAACCCGAAGTAAACACTGCAGTCATGGGGTAAAGCACTGAGACTCTCATTGATGAAGGAGAGGCAGAGGGATGATTGATCCCTTCAGGTTATTGCAACACTTCCACGGGATGCTAACCCTACACTGGGTCACGACAAAACCTACGGGCAGTTTCTCCTTGCAGGCGTGATGTGTACTGAAAGCCTCAAGTACCGAAATAATGATGGGAGCCCAGACTCATGTATGAGCATGGATGCATCCAGCCTGATTTGTCGACCCATTCCCTTCCGCTCTGGATCACCCATTACCCAAGCAGCCCCAGGACCCTAATTTTTTCCAGGTGCTGTAAGCAAACTGCTTTCCATCTCCAAGAGCTGGGAAACGCATCTGAGCCACAAAATCATTCCAAAAATCAGGCAGAGCTGGCACAGGGAAGGAATGTCACTGTCAGAACATTTACTATAAAATGTTACAAATATTACAATATTTGTAGAATCTAAACACACACTTTTCTGTTCCCATTTGTACCGTGAACTGCAGAGTGATCCAAGTGGGCTATCGCCAGACCAACTCGCCCCGATCACACAGCAGCTGACAAAGCCACAATGCCCTTCGCTGGCATCTTTGTTGATCCTACAGACGGGCATTTCTAAAGTCACCAAGCACTTATACACAGTCATTTACCTTCCTTCTTCTTCTACTCTGAGTTTGAGACTTTTTACTTTACAGCTTGAAAAAAAATCTGAGACTTCATAAATTATTACCAGGTATTTAAACTGAATAAAATGTCAGGGCAGCCAGAAGCTATCCGTGGAGAACACAACCCAGAGAACGTCGTTGCTCTCTGGAGAGGAGACTGAGAAGCCACAGGAGTCCCCTCCTTATCTAATGGGAATATATTCACTGAAAAAGCTGGGTCAGCTGTCTTAGGAGAGCACTTGCCAAAGGGGCTGATTCCTGCCACTAAGGAACTCATCTCTACTTAACGCAGATTCCTGAAGAACAAAGGAAATGGAGATGGATTTAGCCACAAAGGTACACTGCAGAAGAACAGAGCTTCTGTCCCTCCCCAAAATGAAGTATTAATAGCTCAAAACGTCTGTGTGGAGTTAAAAAGATTAAATTGGAAAACCTCTAACAGCTCACAGAGAAGCACAAGCAGCAAGCACACCAGAGCAGCACGGAGGAGCTCTGGGAGGGCACGGGGCAGAGCTCAGGAGGCAGGAGGAGAGGCTGGGGGCGCTGGGGTTGTGCGAGGAGAAGGGATTTAGTTGCTGTGCCCCACTACCTAAAAGGCAGGGACAGAGAAGATCAAGGTTCACCGTTCTCAGGAGGGAACTGTGAAAGAACAGGGAATGGACACGGGTAACAACACGGGAAATTCCTATGATATGAGGAAAAAATCCTTCAGAGATGGGCTGAGCACCAGGACAGGCTTCTAAAGGCTGCGTTAAAGCCATCTTGAGAGGTGTGTGACACGCAGCTGGGTGAGGCCCTGAGCAACCTGATCCAGCCCTGACGCCACCCCTGGTACAAGCAGGAGGTAGACAAGACGACAGGACCTCTACAGATGCCTTCCAGCCAAAATATGTCTGTTATTTCTACAGCGCTGCAAATGCAGGTTAGCCATATTTATGTAATTTCTTTCCCTCTGGAAATATTTTTTTTAGAACACATTTTTTTGAACGAAACTCTGAATGATCATCTTATCTTCCTTAATGTTGACATTTGCCTCCCCAGAAATCGGCGTCCCGATTATTACATGGAGATACCAAGTGAGATGCAGCACGCTCACCATATGGCACAGGAGCCCGAGGCAACCATCCATCCTTACCGCCTGCATTGGCAATCGCTACTTAGCGCTTCTCGGAGGCTATCACAGAAAAACAGTCTAGACTGTTTTTCACCAGCTACAGATGGAGAACGTTGCGGATAAATGGTCACCCCGCTGCGTTTGTAGGCTCTGGAGAGGCTACAGTTCCTTCCCTGCCATGTGGCTGTGCACGAACCTAGCACAATACGGAGCTGTTGGCACCACCACCACGCATTGTGGACCCGTGTCTGATCACACCATTGGAAATAGCTGCGTGCTCACTGCATGGCAGCTGTGCGCTCAGCCCGGTGATTGGAAATGGCTGCGTGCCTAGGGAAAGATGTCTGGGAGAAGAATAATTCGTTTGGCCTTCATCAGGCTCCCTGAATTCCTCGTACAAAGCCCCAGCTGAAAAAGGACAACAAACTGGAGGCCGGGATCATTATTCTGACAGACGAGATCCAGCTCTTGGCCAGAGTTTCTCCAGCCCAGCTGAAATGAAGAGCTGTGAATGAGCAAATTGTAACTGCTTTAAAAATAGACTTGGTTTTAAGCACACTGTTCCGCAGGTAAGTGGGAGCATGAAAAGAAGAGCAAGAAGCTTTCAGGGAGAGGCACACCGGGTAACAGGTTGTTCTCCCATGAACATCTTACTCTAACGATCCAGGCAATGGAAGGAATGTAAAGGGGATTTTGCACGGTTGCTGCTTGGAAAGAAAGGTCAGACACACATGGGATGCTTGGGAAGGGAACAGCTTTCTATTATTTGCTATACCCCGAGCTCAGAATCATGCAAATGCTGAGCGTTGCCTTGAAAAGTCAATTTCTTTGGAAATTCATTTACTTCTGAATGTTTCAGGTTGTCCACCCACCACCTTCAAAGCAAAAGGGTGCACAGTGATTAATAACAGCATTTTGTGCTCTATCTGCCTACTGAAAAATATGTGCACGGTGACTTGAAGTTTTTCTTCTCTCCCAAGCAGATTTTTGATTTTCCATTTTCCCTCAAAATGCTGCTTCTGTGCAGACCGAGGCTTTGCCATCACACCTTCGGTGGTGTGCCACTTGCACGTACCAGCGCAATGATACTCACGGTCCCATGGGGACACGGCTGTTTAATCCCACTGGCAACACGAAGAGTAGTCAAGGAGTCACCTCCCTGCTCCTCGTTAGAGGACGTTATGCAAAGAATTAAACTGGGGGCTGAGCAACAAGCACTTATATGCACATTTAACAGAAGTTACTGCACTCTCTTTCTTCCTTTTGCCCTTCTGAGTTGTCTCATACGAATAGAATGAATGACTCATAATAAAAATAAATTAATAAATGAATAAAAACCACCACTGTGAGCTTGCTTGCCTGGTCCCCCAGGCTGTACCAGCCTTCTCCCTTAGCTCTCCAAAAGCTGTTTGCTTGCCTCCTTTTTCCTCTTACCCAATATCAGCAATACAAAGGTGATATTCCCTTAATCATTCCTATTCTCTTTGGGTACAAAAAACACCAAGTACAATTTCTCCTTCTCAGACTTCCTGACAGTCTACAGCTATGATGTATTAGCGAGTTCTCATTACAAAAAGATATTTCAGGAATCACAACTCACCACAAAAGCCACTTCTGATATGTGCTAAAAAATATTGTCTTGTTGATGTCCTAGCTTGTGATACAGTCATCTCCTCCCCGCAGCTAAAACAGGACCGTACCTAATGACCAACACGAGTCAGATGACGAGACTCATCGTTTCAGGTGCTTTTCCTGTCTCTGATCCAAAGAGCATAAAGAAAGTGGAATCACGGAGCTTGCAGTCATTTCCAGGAGCAGCACAAAGAGATGTGCTCGACCCATGTTAACTCCCTAACCTCGCCAGCATTTCCTGCAGCAGCAGTGGGGCACTGTGTTCCCTGGGTTTGGAGATTTAGGAACTGCTAAATCACTCAGTGCCTGCTCAGTTTGTGCTCCGCAGAAAGAGACTCCCTCAGCACTGCAAAAGAGGAAATGCAGCCTGATAAAGTCAAATGATCAAGAGTGGTTTCAGTCCTGTCAAAGGCACTGCTGGATCCAGATCTGCTTCTTTTTTTGGGTTAAAATGAAAAAAAAAGGAAAAAAAAAAAGAGGAATGTACCTCCCTGTTGGTATAATTAAAGTAGGGTTTAGTACAGCAAGGGCACAGAGCATTTTCTAGACTGCACTAACTGTGAAGAGAGATTTCCAGTGTCAGCTTTGCATGAGAGCAGTAGATAATCCCACTTAAACTGGCCACGTTGTTGAAAGAAAAAAAAAAGGGGGGGGGCACTGTGTAATTTCCTTAGCAAAATATGTAAATGTGCAGCAAATGATCACAAAAATTACTCATACTAAAGTCCCTAAAAGTCTGGAAAAAAATGAAGTTGCACTTTGTTACATTCTTTGCTCATCAGAGAACAAGCAAACTCCTCTGTCATAGTCTGGAAAACCCCACTGGCATTTAATGTCTTTCATCAGCTTCACAGCACATCATGCATGCAGTGACTATACATGTAAGACTCCAAAGACATGGTCATCCTGTTTTCTCCCCGCTATCTTCCCCTGCCCCCTTTAAAACCCTAAAATTCAGATTACCTGAGCAGAGGACCGGTACTGGCCTGAGAATACCCCCTTTCACCCTCTAAATCTGATTCAAAGAGGTACTTACCCTGTGTGGGGCACAAGAACTGAGCCATGCTGAATCATCTAAAATTAGAAGATTCAGCCCACAGGCTCCTGGCTTACAATGCTCCTTATTCACTGACATAACACCACAAGAAAGGAGCTGTAAGGTTTTTAGCACTGAGTTACTTCTCCCTCTTTTACCCTGCTTTAGTTACACTGCAAGCTATTTGGGTAGAGTCCTTACATGACTCTGTTTGTGCAGACTTCCAGCACAATTAATCCTGATCAGAATCTCTGACTACTTCGTACTGAGTATAATATAAACACAACGTGACTGTTCTCTCCGAGGAAGCTGCATCAAACACACGGGGCTGCTGGCTCGATGAAGCCAACCCGCACTGGCACAGCCCAGCTAATGCGAGCACTTTGTGCAGACACAACACAGCACGTCCTAAAAGCCAGGTTCATAAGGGGAGGACTCTGCAAGTCGCTGTGCACACGTGGACACAGATGCTTTGCCTGCTCAGGGCACCACCATTTGCTTTGTAAAAAACACCACCATCACCTCCATTCTCAATACTCAAGGTCAAGTAAAACTGCTGATGAATGGTATTGTGAAAAAAGAGCTTGCTGCTGTCGTGATACACCATGACCGTGCCTGACAGCAACACTTAATGCCATAGACACAAGCAGCAGCTCCACTACTTGCCTGGTCAGTGCTATTCCCAATGAGCAAGATTATTTCCTTAGCAAGCAACAGGCAAGGAAAGGCCTTGGGCTCAAATGGAGAGTGATAAAGCACAAGACCAAGTTCAGCTGCCAGGTGAAGCCTGGCCCCATGCACTCCAGGTAGCGCAGCACAAAACCTATGAACCAGGAGACACAAAAAGATTGAGGTGCCTAATGAACATATACAGGGGTCAGCTACTGACATAGAAACCCTACAGACCCTAAATTAATTCAAAGAAAGTCCCATTTTTATTTTTTTTAAATGGATTTAGAAATATCTGACCCAGTAGTGGATATATAACAGATGGAAAATCCCCTTCTGTTTTGCAAGCTGAGCAGTCTTTATGCATGCATTGTACTGCTAAGCAGTGTTCTGGGCCACATAGGACCCAGCTCTTTCAGGAGGGTTTGGCAGCCATGTGGTGGTACCTGAACACTGCACACTGAGCTGGAGAACCTCACCACAGCTGTGAAGCAGGAGGTCTGCTGGCAGCAGGAGCTACACAGAGCAGTGAAAAGCTCACCTAGACCAGCCTCTGTGAGAACACTGCTCAGAAATCTCTGACTGAGGGTCCCAGATACACACAGATCTACAGGATACATTTCAGCATGTGATTCCATCTTCATGAGATTAAAATATTTTAAACCCTCTTCCAGATCAGGTTCAGAGAGCATGCCCAATAATTCAAAATCACAAGCATGTGTTTTAAAAGCCCAGTGTGTCTCATCTTTGCTCAAACACCACCTCGCTATACTTTGCACTCGTGTCAATTCACATCATTCAGATTAGGCACAGACTTTTGCAAGATGTGCACTGTCTTTCAGTAGATAAATTGAGACAAGAAAATGTAGCCAAAGTCAAAATCATTATCAGAATGAAAGACCAAACCTGCAATTATGTCACAGCTCCCAGAGCAAAGCCGAATGTCACCTTTCCAGAACAGGTGCTCAATACCAGTAACAAACATTTCTAACAGGGATACGATCAGGGGAATTACTTACTTACCCTGAACACTACCTCAGATTTACAGTCACTTATTAAGATATAGCTAGCCCTTAACAGACAACACTTTAAATTTTTTTATTTTTTTTTTCAAACAGTGAATGAGAAATACCATATGCAGGTAGCAAAGGTAGCTTGTGTGTTTGTGTGACACCCGTCTGCCTGGTGGTATCACACTGGGCAAAGTAAGGAGGCATGGAATACCATGAAGAAAAAAGTAATGGCAGTGCTGCTGGACCACTCATTTTGCACAGCACAGCTTCCAAAATGTCCTTAGTGACATTGGACCTGTCATACAAGCAAAGCAACATTTCAAAGAGGTGGAGAATCACCTTCCTCTACATTGAATTTGAAGTCTTAGACAGCACAGCTAACAGAATACCTGAGCCACATTTTCAGCCCGTCAGAGCAAAATAACCACCACCTTCAGCTCCAGCAGACAGTCCCTTTGAAAACAGAGCTAAAAGTAAACACTACAGAATTAAATAAGGAAACAAGGGCAAAGTAACCTAGGAGGATGTTTTGTGAAGCACACCTAGGTACAACAAAGAATCCAGTCTTGAGGAAGCAAGTGGGACTCTCATGGCATTAAAATGCTTCAGAACTTCACTGTTCTTCGATACTACAGCAACTGGAGATAATCAAATCATGATTTCCAAAAATGGCCTAAATAAGTTAATTAGGAGTTTGCAGTTCTACATCAGTCACGTTTCTGCACGTTTTAACATTTCAACGCATTAAAAGTCCTCTGCAAACAGACAGTTAAGGTGTTTGGTTAGTACCTACCTCCGAGCTGTATTCCCTCTGATTCAGGATGAGCACTTACGCTGCACTGACCCACTTCCTAACCGCTCCGGAATGAAAGCAGATCCCAAGGAGTTTTCAAACTATGAATTTCTGGGGTGAGGAAGCTTAAGGCACTGATCTCTATCTTCTACATGAGTCACTTGTACAGCAAAGATAACTGAATTCAACTATCGTGTAGCAGTGCTTTAAGACTATAAAGTTTCTGCAGTATTTTGAAGAGCAAAAATACGAAGTCTGTGGCAGAAGATGGAAGAGAATTCTAGTGTTTCTGCCTCAAGTGCTTTACTGTCTTTAAAGTTTACATATGAAATAAGCAGAATTGTATTTTTCTTACAAAAATAATGAAATTCCATACATAACTGTGAATCTGAACTAAGATACCCCAAGTGGCAGCAATTTGTTAGATTTTGTTTTTGTCAGTTTAAGAAAGGACCCACAGGAAGAAAGCAATACAGCCTACATAACGTGAAAAAGAATTCAAGTGTAAGGGGCAGGATCACTGTCACAGAGTGAAACAGCCCAGTATTTGCTCACACGTTCATTTCCTCTTGTACAATGTAGTTTTTCAACACTCATCCAGTCACTACAACTATTTAAAATCGGATAAAAGTTCTTACAATGTGTGATAAGAACTCACAGATCATGTCAGTAGCTAGCGTCCTTCCAAAGATCTCTTTTCTATTTAAAAGGAACAAGAAAGTCATTTACAACCCCCACCAAGTATCAATTAGCAGGATGCAGGCTGAATCAGTACAACCTTGAAGGAAGAATACAGAGTATTCAACACCGTAATAAGGAATCGGGTTGAATTAAGGTAAACAGAATATCAGGTAAAAGGAATGATAAGTCCCTACAGTAATATTATAGATAGCTAAGAGAAGACCCATTAAAGAGTTCACAGAATTCAGGATCAAAACTGTGGAAAATTTTCAATGCTTCATTTTCAATGTAATCGAAAAATTCTACATTTTGCCTCATAATCGAAGAGTAAATTTAGAAATGGATGTTCTTTTCTGTGTACTAAAGCAAAAACTAGTATTAAACTCCAGAGAAAGCATACTTGCAAATTTACTTATGGGTTAGTTACTTCCAACACATGGCTTGCTGAGCTTATAATATCTGTAGGATTTTATGTTCCTTTCAATCCTCCTCCTCTCCCTCTCAGTTCTGCAATTCTTCTCATCACCCACGCCTGCAAACTGTGTCTAGTATTTAAGTGTTCTCCTCCTCTTCACACACTTACTCTTTTCAGACATGTATTTGTAAAATATAAAGATTTGAATAAGTTTTCACTTTTAAAATAGACAAAGGTATTTCTAAATGTATTTCCAAAACTATCTTTAATGAGAAAATGCATGTAGCTTGTCCTCAAAGCGAGACTGCAAACAGAATCAATGTTTCAAAAAGTTATTTTCATTTTTCCTACTCTCTATAAAAATATATCATTTCAGTTTTACTGTGTGTTAAAACTAATTCTACAGAACATTACCATATATTTTACTAATAAATTAAATTCCTTCTCTTCAAGTTCAGAATCTAAAGATGTGATTTGGAAACCAAATCTGATGAATGTTTTCACTGAAGGTGGCAAGAATTTAAATTATTTCAGTGTTTTGCTACTTTATGTAATAAAAAGGAATGGAAACACAGCAAAGGGTTGCACAGATTCTAAGACAGGAGGGAAACATGCAGTCGTACAATTTCAATTAGATTTTAATATTTAAAATATACCTATATTTTCCTTCAAACTTGCTTATTTTGGACTGCAGGTTTAAGATGCATCAAATGAAAATTAGAAACCTCCTCCAAAGTATTTTCTGTTGATTAAGAATGCTTAGAATACTGAAATAAAGGGGAACAATCATCAGTAGCTATCTGACAGTACGTAATTTATGGTATTATATTTGTGTCAAAATGTCAGAACCATCCTCATCAGGATCGCTCACTAAATAAACGACGGTTTTTAGGAGGTTTTAGAATACGTTTTGTGTTGTTCTTACCATACACGCGGTACTCCAGATATCAGCAGGTGTACTGTAACCTGCTCCTATTAAAACTTCTATGGATCTATATTGTCTTGTCTGGATGTCTTCTGTGAAGTGTTTATGCTAAAACAGAAAGAACCACATTAACAGGAAAAATGAGCAATAAAAAGGCTTGTTCTAAGTAGGAAGGCTCTAGAGCTGACCTGATACTTACCACCCAGCAGGCATTCCCCAGGTCAGCAATTTTAACTCTAATTTTATCTGCATTTCTTGGGTCCAGTGGATTCACCAGTAAGTCAGCAGCACGAGTTTTTGCTAACACAAGCAAAATGCAAACCAGTTAGTATTCAGAACATACTTTTCATTCTCCATAAGCAATCTTGCCTTGACACTTGATCCAGTTTTCTAATACCTTGAAGACATCACAATAATTTGCTTAATGTTATGAGGAATTAAAGCAATGCAAACAGTATTTCTTACCTTGATTTCTAAATATCCTTACACATTTCAAGTGCAAATTGTTTGTGTTTTTACAGCAAATTGCCATGTGGCTATTATTAAAGTATCTGAAGAAGCTCCGAAGCAAAAATGGTGCATATGTTTCCCTAACAGACATGCTAAAACTCAAACTCCAAGAACTCCACACAAAAGATACATTCTTAGAACAGTTTGGTTGAGAGAATAAATCTAGCACTTCCATTCTCGACTAAGGCACATACAGTCTCTGCCTCTTTTTGTTTGTTTTAATTTGCCCCATTGGGAAAAAGAAATACTAAAATCTGGATAATTTCAGAGCCATTAATATAATGTATGTATATATATAATCTGTATAATTTCAGTCATCCGTTTCACAGATCATTCAGCGTTGAATCAAAGTTCTCTGAAGGATCTGTTTGCATTAAACACAACTCAAAGTGAAATGGCAGAACTGTAATCAGTTTACAGGCCTTTATAGGCTCCTGGGACACTGGAGACCCTAGCACACGTTAGGGTCCTGACACTGCAGGACTGCTGCTTTTTTGTTTGTTTTGGCATACCACCATTCACTGGCTCCTAAATTGCATGGGAAAGCAAGCAGGTTGATTTGAATGTGGAGGAGAGAACCAGGTATCAAAAATGAGGCAGCAGCAGAGGAATTATCTCAGCTGCTTCATCAAAAGCTACATAAGAAACTGGTGGCAAGATGTAAAAGATCTACTAGATAAGAAAGGGATCTGGGGATCCAATACAATGATCACTTAAACCGGTGTAAGAATTGGAAGAAGAAAATACACTACAGGTGAGACAAGGAGAGAAAGGAGAAGGAAGTCTAACAGTGTGAGTTAGGCATGACTGGGATCAGATGAAGATCTTGAGCTACTGGGACAAAAATCTGAATGGGCAGTCAGGGAGAATAATGTCTGGATGGAAAAGAAGATGGCAGGACTGAATGGTCAGAAGGGCAGTGATGTCAAGAAAACAGTCCTCTAAAGTAGCTGGAATCGAGTCCAAAACTCTACTTCAAACAAAGCACCAACATAGGGCATAATGATAATATAAATATAAGAATAGAGAATATTAAGGCTGCATTCCAGCACTTAAAAGTCAGGAATTAGTAATCTTAACTCAAAGTCTTCCCTTACGAGCATGCTGCATAGCAGTATGGTTTTTTTAAGCACAATCACATGCATTATTCAACAACTAACAAGACCTTTCTCAGCTCAGTAACCCTGGCAAAAAGAAGATATTGCTGAGTAAATCCTTCCCATACCTCTTACTGAAGGTGAAGTATTGCAGTAAGTAAAGCAGGAGAATAAACGGGGGAAAAAATGCCTCGTTAGTAAGATATCTGAGTATGGCATTAGAAAAAAGCATTCTTCAACCTCCCTTAACAGAGACTGGAACACGGTAACAGGCAAGTGCCTCCACCTTCATGCTTTTCTCCTGAACTCAGTGAGTTAGTGTCCCGTATTTTGTGAGAGATGAATGAGACCTTGCATTCTGATTTTGACAAATGCTGATCATTCACAGCTGACTGAAGTCAACAGGAGTGTACTTCTTAGCAAGTACTCTCAAGAAGTGTCCTATGGAGCTCAACCTGAGCGCAAACTTTGTGAGCATTTCTAATTTTCACTTCTGTGTGTCCTAGTTCCGTAAAGCTGAGAAATATCACCTCCTCTGCTCACAGTCACACCACACAATATACTTAGTAAACATTCAAGCACTGCAACAAGGAGGGAAGTCATGAGGAAATTGATAAATTTGTCCTGAGAGCGTTTGGTCACACAGTGTGAACTAAAAAAAAAAAAAAAAAAAAAAAAAAAAAAAAAAAAAAAAAAAAAAAAAGAAGATGAAAAAAGATAAAAACTTGAAAAAAATAGATGCTCAGCTACTGAATGCAAATCTGTCTGCGCTGAATGAGGCGAGTATCCTGAAGAAATTAAGATGAGGCCGCGCTATTTAAGAATGTATAGCAATAGCTACATGGAGAGGAGCAAACAGTCTGTGTCCATACCAGAAAAGGGTACTAAAAATATACTGAAAAAGTACCTTCATCATTTTTATTACTGTTTAAAGCCACAAGTGCTGTTAAGATTAGTAACATCAAGCTTATCCTCCTTCTGAGGAAGAAGTGAGCTATGGCTGCATTTACTGATCTCTCCTTCCTTTGCTCACAAGGCCTGTAAACTGCTCCTGACGAGATAAGATCACGGAGGAATGAAGTGGGTTTGGTTCTCCAGCTGGGGAGATAAGCTGCTCCTGTGATGACAATAGCAGCTTTGCTTTGGGGAAACAGGAGGATTTTACACAGCACCCCAGGAAAACAGCAGTAGAGTTTTCCTGCCCATGCACTGCCAGCAGCATGAAGAGGCTATGGAGCATCTAGGAGCCTTTAGGGGGAACAGGGCACACGGAGACAGACTGGAGGATTTATTAGCCCGAGTCTTGACCTCCTGCAGAAATTCAGCTCTACCCAATTGCATTTTATTTCATGTTTCTTACCTACCTACAGATTACCTGATTTAGTCAGACTGTAAAATAAACCATGTGAAATGCTCTTCTGGAGTCTTAAACGGGGAAATACACTCTGCTGTACTTCTGCATACAGCTCTGTTTAAATTTAGTAACTTCATCTGGGACAATGTTCACGCAGGCTTGGCGATCTTTTCCTAAGCTATCTCATTTTCTTCTATCCACTTACAGATTTAGTCTCTCAATATTTTCTTTATTGAAGTTGAAACCCATATATTTATCATTTAGTCACTGACACTATAAATAAAGCCTATGGGGTAATACTCTGGAGCCATTTAATTCAATGGCAAAAATCCATCTCTTTGCACAGAAACCAAGATTTCACCATCCACGTCTTCTATAAACAGGATTTATAGACAGAAGTTTTGGATTTTAGCAGTTTTGGTGGCCAAAATGTAAATGTCCAAACCCAAGCTGAATACAGAAAAGCCATCATGAGTTGAGGGCTGGCAACATGCCTTACAGAGACAACAAAAATAAATAAATAAATCCTGTTTAGATTTACCAAAAAGCTTGAGAACTGTCTTAAACTGAAAAGAACTATTAATGAATGAAAATAGTGTATTTTGAAGAACTTTTGAATATCACTGATAAAAGATAGAACAAGCTAAAAGCCGCAGCTGGACAAATCCAAATTAGTTACAGTTCTTCTAAAATTTCAAACATACTTTTTTTTTAGTCTTTTAATTTGCCCAAATCAATAGCATTATTTTTATTTTTTTTTTTTCCAAAATATGTTTTAAGCCAAACAAAGCTTTCAGAGCTTATTAGATAGGTGCATTATTGCCTTGTTATAAAAAAGGAGCCAGGTTAAATCATCTCACAATCACCTCTGGCCTTAAGCTGTGTGAATAATGCTTACTGGCAAGCATCATCTTCCTTCTCTCTTTCCTACTGCTCAGTGCACATAATTCACCTACAGTAACTGATCTACTACCCTTAAAAACAAGTTCTACAGCAGAAAAAAAACAGTTTTGCTTTGCTTTTAAAATTTAAGACTGCAGATTTATTTAAATTGATCAAGAATGCTTTTGTGCTGTGTTCCAAGCTGCATCTATCAAGCTCCCGGATCAGAATCCACATAAAAGCATCCAGTTTATGTAAAGTATGCTTACAGCTGAGCCACTGCCTTTGAGGAGACTGTTAGAGATTTTTCATAACTTAATCACTGCCTTTCTATAACATTCACTTGCCTCCCACCCCTACTTTTTTTTTTTTAAAAAGTAATCAAAGCCCATGGTACTAGGCAAAAGTCTTTCATCAATTCCACCCAAACTTTTTTCCTTTTTTTTTTTTTTTTGATTTCTTAAAGTAACAGAGTTTATTTTCCTTGAAACTTGTTCCCAGGAGGCCAAAATTCACCAAAATCATTTGGGACCAAAATAACATAAAAGTCTCCTCCTGATTTCTAGACATCAGCACTGCCTTTTTTTTTTTTTTTTTTTTTTATTCCAGAAGTCTTCTAAGATGAAACTCTAAATTTAAAATAATGATCATTTGGATTGGACATTCACATGACGTAATATTCAATGATCAGAATGTTCAGAGTTAGACAAAGCCAAGATGATTGAATTAGTCAGCAATGAAAAAAGGGTTTCCAGTAATGGGCTACAGCTGTGATCCAGTCCTAGCTATGGCTGATCTGACCCCATATCCCACTTTCTGACCAGGTGTGAGCAGTGCCTAGGAAAGCAAATATTTAGGAGCAGCCTGCACACACTTCTGACTGCAGAGGCTGGCATCATGGGTACCATCTTCTCAATGGGTACTCTTCAGAGTCAAGCAGGGAGCAGGCCAGGACATTAGTAAGTTTGGCACTAACCCAGAAACTAAAAACGTTTAAAACACTTCTGCTGTAGGTAAAGAAAAGACAACATCACAGAGAAGTTCCAGATCTACTTTTCAATCAAAATAAGGGAAATGGTGTAACAGAGTCCTCCCTTTGTTACTGAAAGGTGCTTTCACACCACTGAAAGAAGTATGTGATGCTCTATCTGTAAGGCATGGTACTGGATTTTACACTTAAAAAAGAGTAAAATTTTGCATACAAACTTCACTGAACAGAGATAAAACATTTACATAAGGCTTTTTCCATTTCCGTTACTCATTCTACAATCAGACATCACCTACAGCTCCAAAAGACTTCAGGCCCAGTATATGCCACCAAGAGGAAAACTTACTTTTAGGCAGATCTCCAGTGCTAGAAGCTGAAACTGTTCTGCTCCTGTCGTGAGATGGGCTGCTCTCCTCTCTTTCAGTTACAGTAGATCCTTCAGAAACAGCAGAACCACAAGCTACAGACTCTAGAGCCCCAGAGAACACTGAAGCTGAAAATTCAGAGAACTGTGACTCAGGAATTTTATGACGTCCATTTGGCAATTCACCATTAAACTGTTCATAGGAGCTGCTATAAGAGTAATCACTTTTTGCATTTGGCTCATCAAGATTATACTCCTCTGGATTTGGACATTCTTCCTCTTCCTCGTCTTCATCTTCAATCTGTTGTTCCAATAGGAAAGGGCCATTGACAATATGGCCATTTGTTTTGGGGGATTCTATCCACTTAGGGTCTGTAGGGTCATTGTTGACAAGTTCCTGCTCAACATCGTCATCTTTTTCAGTGTTTTCTTTCTCTGTGTCTTCTTTTTCATCCTGATCTTCTGCCTCACCTGAAAAATTTTAATGAGCAACATATTAGATCACATATCAACACATCCTTTTGAAATTAGGCATTCCTAACTTTTAACTCTTCAGGAAGTACTTGACTTCCAACATAGCACACAAGGCAACTCTAAATATCACTGGAACATGCAAAGAGTTTAAAATCTAAATTAAAGGCAAGAGAAGGATCTAATAGGGCTGCTGGAAAACAAACAAAAAAGAACAATGTGAAGTGGTTCAGGATAGTATAACCGAGGGAACAATTCAGAAGAGAAGAACGTTATGAATGGAAGATAAGTGGTTTTAAAAGCAAGCACTACAAATTTACAACTCTGTCAACGTCAAACAGGGATTCATCACAGAGGCAGGAAAATTCACAGTATAAACAGACCCAAAAAAAAGACAGTATTACATCTCTGTCAGAACTGTAAAGAGCTGACAAAAAAACACAGGAGCTAGAAAACAAGTTAAACCCTAACAATTATGCTCCAAACCACAAATATTAAACAAGAATTTGTGTTTGGCAACTCTGTTCAATGCGTTAGATGCAATACTGCAATTACTTTCCCCTCTGAAACAGTAAATTCTAGGTCAATAAAAGCAGATGACACTAACCATCATCATTTCCAGGTTCTTCATCTACAACCTCTTCTAGATCAGCTGTTTTTAGTTTCACCTCTGGGTGGTACTCATCTTCTTGCTCATTTGATGGTACAGCTGAGGTTACGTTTTCTTCTATTTTTTTCCTTTCAGCTTCTCGCTCTAGTTCTTCTATTTCCTGCAGGCGTTTTTCTAACAGCTCTGCTTGCCTCTTCTGTTTTTTCTTCAGTTTTTTCTTTTTGTTTTTGGATATTTTTCCAACCTGCAATATTAATAAAAACAAAATAAAATTAAAAAAAAACTGAACAATTCCTCTCAAGGCATTTTAGACCAAAAACATGCAGTGTAAATACTTTTTATTTGAAAATACTGGATGTCAATTAATATAGTAAATATACTGTTTTTTTTTCCATTTTATATATGAAAAACCTTTGTCTAACCATGGTTACATGAAGTAAAAAAATCTATCAAAATCTTACATAGCTATACAAATATTTTTACATGGTTGTTTACTAGACATAAAAGCAAAATACATCTAAGATGACACTGTAAAATTCCTATAATCTCAACTAGCACAATAATTTTAAACTTTAGTCTAGATCAACAGATGATAAGATTGTACGTGGAAGGTATTCTGCTATCACATCTTCTATATCTTATATATCTTATATGTTTATCTGCTGTAAGCTATATACATGATCTCTCTCTCTGTACAATGCAGGTAAATGCTCAGAGAAAGTATGCAGAGAAAAATTATACGAGAAACCCAGAGAGAATGAAAATGGTAAAGAATTTTAAATGAACACTGTGCTGTTCAGCTTTTTCCCTGTAAAAGGAAAGCAGCTTTATTCTTCCTTTCTGGTCCAAAACATATGAATCACAAACAACAGATGGCCATCATGAAAAGTTTCACATTTTATATAACGTAAGGACTAGCAACCCCAGGTATAACAACAAAGAAAAAAATATTGAGAGATCTGAGCTAAGAATGAAACAATTTATTATATTTTAATTGAATTCTGACTTCTAATTTTACTCCTTGATAAATTAGCTCTATCCAATTTCCATTCATCATTCAGATACCACTAAGAAATCCTCATACAAGTCAAAAATAAACTACAGGCAACAAAGAGAAATATTCTTTTCTTAAAGGTTTGTCTGTAAATTCTGTTGTCTTCAAAACAAACTACATTACAGTCAAAATTAGCTAATTTGATGATCCTACTAAATTTCATACATGTTGTATGCTTATTTAAGTTATATACAGGTTTTGTACACACAGATGTAGAAAGCAGGTTTGACCTTAGGTACTACTAAACATCTGTATTATCAGTGGTTCCTTGCTATAAGCGTATGGCAAAAAGATCTTTGAAACCTCATGAAAAAAACCCTCCCTTTTAAGACCTGGCTGATTAAGGCCTTGAAGTCCTTAAGCTATCTGCAGTGCCTGATATTTAGTGCATGCATGCATTGCTGTCAGGATTTGAACTGAATGGATTACTCCATGAGCGATGAAAATGGCAATGCTTAACTTCCTCTGACACAGCTACAGAACTGTAAGTCTATGAGCATTTCCATCAGAGAAATGTGCTGAAAACTGGTAAGGCCAGAGACATTAAAATAAAAACATTTTCTGAAACATAAAAGCTTTATTAAAAGGAAGCCTTTAAAAAGGGTAGACACTACCAGAAGTCTAATAGTTACTAATACTACCAGAAACACAGAAAATAAGATAGTTAATTCAAATTATATATCAATACTTACAGGCTTTTGTTGTGGAGCTGTACTCACTAGAAAGAAAAAAACAATTTTCAATATACATTTTTACAAGAACAACTCTATAAAATCTGAAAACATTCTGAACTAAATTATAGACCAATGATTAAAAATTGTATTTTTAGCTTTTTTTTTTTCCTACACTCTTTACAAGTGCCTCCTGCCTGAAATCATTTGATGTCACCATTAGAGCATCTGGAATTGGAAGGAACTAGCATTAATTGCTGTTCACTCTGTTGAGGCTGGTTAATAAAAGTTAACAAATGTCCAAAAGGGAAGTCTGAAACAGTAGAGTGGTCAGAAAACATTAGCTGACTGTAGTCACAAATGAAATGTTTGCAGTCAGCTGATTGATCAGGTGTAGATAGCTTTTAAATAGTCCGGGGAGACTCAAGACAGATGACTACTGTGTCACGCTGAACAGGAAAGTCACATATCAACATTTCTTGCCTTTTGAAGCGGAGTACGCTGATGGGATTGTAAGTATGAGTAAGTGCCTGTGGCAAAAAGCTCTACACCACAGAAAAAGCATCTCCAGCGTGTACCTCTTCCTAAGCATGTCTCAGGTGGATAGCATCAACAACTAGGTTTGATGTGATTACAGTAATAACTGCAAAAATGCACAAAGAATACAAGCCACACACACACACAAAATTAATAAGGGAAACAGGAGCAAAGTAAAAGTGAGAAAGTGGAAATGAACAGGGGAGGAGAACCACTCACAAACTTCTTCAGACTCACAGGCATATGGCAATTAACAAATGCAAAGTGAAAAATGGAGACAGTTGAGAGTTCTCTAATAAATTCTGCTCCTGCTGCTAGGTTCAGGGGAAAAAAAACAACGCTTGTACATCCCTGAAAGAGCAATGTTTTCAAAAAAATTCTTACACTTGAGTATCATCACTTCTCTGAAAAGTGCAGTTTTGCAGAACCTATACTTGAAATGCTGTAAAGAAAACACATCTTCAGCTCCTGTGTGGAAAGTCATACATTTAATTGCAATTTGCTAAGAACAAACTGTGATAAGAATTCATCAATGTATTCCTTAACATCGTGTTTATTTTAATGCCAGGAAGCAGTATCAGGCTACACGAGCAAAATCAAGTTCCTTCCCACACAAGTAACACACAGCCTTTAGCTATATGATCACGCAGTATGTAAAATCCAATACAATATATTAATGATAGATTTTTGCATGTCAACATATCTAACACATATAATACTGTGAAACAGCACAATCATTTTTAGCTCGACAAAAAAATCACATTCAGTCAAAGACAGAGTCTAACGAATGATGTTGAAAAGAAAGTGCTTTAGGAAATCTTAAAAGTCTGTAAATAACTGGCTACAGTGGAAAAAATTATGGCTTTGACCACAATTGTTCCTGATATAGAAGGTATTTTTACTATATCTCAATGATTTTAATCTATAATGTATTTTCCAACAACATTACAAAGATCTTTAAAAGTTGTTATTTCTCCACTGCCTGCAGCTGATGTGCTGGATTACCAAATAAACGGCAACCATGCCACTAAAGATCACTAGAAAAGCCACGTTTCCTTTTTGTTTGTCTTTACCAATGGCTGTGAGGTCCTTTATTTTGGTTTCTCCTAGCTGAACGTAACATACTGTTCCCTTCACAGTTCTTGGCAAGTTTAACAAAGTATTTCACATACAGAGCTAGAAATAAGAGCTGATCACAAATTCAGTCAGGTACAATAAATTCTGTTCTCAAGAATGAAAAAATGGACCATAATATTTGTCACTGCATTCTGAGAATAAAGTTATAGCCAACTAGAAGGTAGGTAGTTTCAAACGCACACTGATGAAATTCTAACAGAACTAGACTTGTAAGTTAGATAAGATTATTAATTATTGTCATCGTTAAAAATGCAAAGCTCCACTGCAGATAAACCTCATTAAAGGTTGCAAACTGAGTCTTTGTTCCAATAAATCAGGGACTCCAAAAACCTGAACACACAAAACTGAGAAGAGAGCACTCCTTTTTAGCTTTGCAGAGAATCAATAAGAATGAACTAGAGGTACATTTTCAGATGCAATTCTTTACAACGTTAATATTCATTAAATAAAACTGTTGGCATTAATTTATAGAGACAAATTTACTGAATTGCTTTTAAACACACTATCATACCTGCTGAGCCAGAGGGAGGAGGAGCACCAGCTTTCTGCCACTCAGTAGCTTCAGCAGCCATTCGACGAACATAGGCATCATCCACGCACATCAGAATGTTTTCTGGCTTAATATCTGTATGAATGATCTTGCACTTGCTGTGGAGATAATCTAAACCTTGAAGTACCTAATTGCAAAAGGAATTTTTGGAAACTTATTTTTATTAGCCAGAGCAAGTTAAATGTATTTACTGTTAGTAAAGAGATGCTTGAACTATTGCCAGCAGTCCATGGCCTGCCAGGATAATTTATTTAGCTCATAAACCCAATTCCAGAGATGTCCATAAGTTAGATACTGGCTGGCTGAATGGTCTTGATGACAACAAGCTGCTCTCAGACCTTCTATTTCCCAAGTGCTTTTCTGTTGATCAGCACACACGTGAAAAAAACCTCAATAGGTCTTCCTTGGAAAACAGATTCAGGCTGCTCAGTCAGAAAGGCTGATTCTCACTAGTTTATTATTTAAAATGTTATTTAAAAAACCCACCACAAGTACTATATACTATAACTGAAATCTGCTTTGTGAATAACCTTAATAAATAACTATTGATTATTGTAAAAAGCAGGAAGGGGAATGTTTGGATGAAATGTTTACTATAACTTTCCTTAGAATTGCAATAGTAATTCAGCTTTTAATGTGATCAAGATGTCACATAAGGACTTGTCTACCTGTATTTGCCACATGGATTTTTCCACTAGTCTTTCATATTCTCTGGAGGCAAATTCTGCTCGATCATATCAAACCTGCATTCCAAAGTCTTAAAAATGTCTTCTGGGACTAAAATAAAAAGAATTTTTACACAATGAACCTGTCTCTGATTCTGACTAGAACAGAAATACAACAGCTTATGTGGTTTTAAAAGTATTTTAGATGAGACCTAGGTATAATATAAAAGCCTTGAAAAAAGTAATTGACTTTCACAATTACTTTCACAAGTCAATTACTGCAATTAATCAGTACAGGATAAGATAAGAGGGTAAACCAAGCTATTGCTAAAATAGGCTCCATAAATAAATAGGAAAAAAATCAGCAAGAAATAAAAACCCAGAAACCTAACTGACCTAACTGATAAAAGAATTCTTTGAATTTTTAAAGAATGTTCTGCAGCAGGAAGCAGACCTCCAGCCTCAGCTACAGGAACAGCCTGCCTTTCCAGATATTGCAGAAATAAATCAGCACATGCTAACCTCCCTGCTCTCAGGATCCCTTAAGACCAAACTAGCTAGGGTAAACTTCAAAAGCAAAGCGTGTTGGTTCAAAATAGCAGTAACAGAATACAAAGGTATGAGTACTGCCTAGTCCTGAGCTAGTTCCAGATGGGTATGTCCAGACAGCACACCAGGCAGCTCAGGTAAGAGAAAAACAGTGGCATGTGTATGATGTTTACACCCAGAAACACTTCAAAGCGCTTGGCTCTGTTCTGGAGCTAGCTTGGAACAGCAACCTTCCTGAAAAGCTTTCCATCGTGCTCTTTATCTATAAAAACTGCATGTTCACATGAGCAAGACTCAGCATCGCTGCCAAAGGTATACCTAGAAACTGTTGCTTGCTTAACAACCTGGATTTTTTTTCCCTGCAAATCCAAACTACGCCCGAATATTTGCCGAAGCAATCAAAAGAATATGCAGTATTTCTCAAAGTGAGAAACGTTAAGGAAAGATTGGCTTATTCTAAGAAGGCAGTTAGTGGCTAAGTGACTGCAATCTTTAGAAAAGACATTAGCAGCAACAACAACATAAAGTTTGATTACAATAGGCTTTTCCCTTCATCGCTATGGTACAAAGCATCTTAGAAACTACCATCAAATATCTGAGGACAAAATAAAGGATTCTGCAGTACATGAAAAGCCATGAACATTCAGAAGGAAAAATTCCACCGTGTTGTGCACAAGTGGAATTTATGTGAAAATAGATTTGCTGCTACCCACTTTATAAAGATAGCCTTTCCCCGTTTCATGTGCTAGGGGTCCAACTTTTTCTTTCATTTTGGCTGAAGATTCCCTTTTAGTAAAACAGAAAACATTACTTTTTACAATCACAATCAATTCTTTGACTTACCGTAACGACCATACTGCTAGAATTTTATAATTAGAAAGAATGCTCTTAGCTAGCTTAAAAAGTGGATCAGACTGCTTTATCATAAAAACTGGAAGTGTGTTATACCACTAAACCAGTAAAGAAATGTATACTGCAAGTGTGACTCTGAAAACACAGGACAGCTCCTGTTATTACAATTAGAAATGCGAATTACAAAACTGTGCATTTTCCCTGCTAAATGTCACATGGTTAGTTTCACATCAAGAAACTCTTTGTTATCATCTGCAGTGTCTATTTAAGATTCACTTTTCTTCTCTCTCTTTATCATTCAGGGAGCCACATCACATTAACACGTTAAACACATTTACTGTATTGTAGATGCAAAGCAAAAGAGAAAATTTTCATTGATCAATTACATGATGCTGGTTTTAGCTTCTGTTTCAGAACACGATCCTTTTATAGATTTTTATAGACCCTTTTATGGACTGACGCTATATATTTTACAACCCAAAATAAGGATTCCAGAATTAAATCTGCACTGCCAACCATCTTCACTGCAAAAAAAGGAAGTGTGGCAGCCAGCCCTTTTTCAATTCTATAGGGTCATCTCTTGCATGACATTTCATATAACTCTGCCTCAGGGGAAAAAAACTGCTCAAAATTGAAATGAAATTTCTTATTAAGAAACTCAGCTCTCTGCTGCATTTTAAAATAAACCTTAATTTTGTCCCAACTGAGTACTCAAAAGTACTCAAAAAAGAACAGAAATATTGTTCAACTCGCAGCATACAACATTTCTTTTTCATTATAGCATGGAACTATAATACCTTTTGAAATCAAATGGTTTCTTTTCCCGAACACCAGTGCAATAATTGAATTTTCATATTTAAGTTCCACAAACACATTTTTAAAACATGCATGGCACAAGTTTTGCGATTTCAGTTGGAAGGAGATAGTGTTATTGAAACCCTCTCCATCTCAGTAATACCTGCTTCTTGGGCACTGCCCTGAGGAGAGTCTGGCTCTGTTTTCTCTCTATTTGCTGAAGACAGTAAAATCTTCGTCTTTCTTAGCCTTCTCTTAAAACTAAACAAACTAATTCTCCCAAGTCCTGCCATACATGCTATGCTGCAGCTCCCTGATCCTCTTGATGGCCTTCTACTGGACTCACTTCAGCAAGCCAACATCTTGTACTTGGAGCCCCAAACTGTACAGAACCCTGAGGGGCTAAAAACAGAGCCTGAATTAGTCTGCTTACACCCATACTAATGTGAGTACATACAAGCTCAACCACTTGTACTTGCCCATCCTTTTGGAAGCACCTTTACCTGCCTGTTGCTGCACTCCAGGCATCTGAGCTGTCCCACTATCGCTCTGTGCTCTCAGTGAGGTTACGGCTCTGCAACTGCACATGGATTTCTAATTCCAGCTCATTTTTTCCTGTGCTTTATGCATTTGTAAAAAGCCACTCGAGACAGGTCCCCAGTCTATCTGAGGAAAAACTGAGAGCCTTCCTCATAAATCCATCCTTAAGGCAGCTCCTTGCTGATCTCCCTTCTCACTGGGTTCTGGTCACCATCCCTGAAGACCCCACCTGAAAGTCCTCTTCTGCTAGGTTCCCACCTTCCTTTCACAAAGGAATCAGCTTGGATCCATTCCTGTTCCTGCCAACAGGCATTGTAACAGAGGTAAAGGCTGCAGGAGGCAGCTCCTAAACCTGGCTTTGCTGCTCAAGCCAGTGTATAAAGAAAGTACATTGCAAATTCCCATGTTTTGGCCAAACTCCAGGACAATGGGGCAACCAAACTGAAAACATTCCAAACAAAGAAAAATACAAAGTATAGCAGAAGCAGTGAATATTTATATGCACATATTAATACAAATACACAGTCCTGTTCCTTAGCACACAGCTCAGTTCAGCCCTGCATTAGTACTACTCCTTATTTCTAGAATCTGAGCCTCCTGGCTGTACAGAAATTAAGGGACCTACAATTTCAGCTCCATCCTAACAGCTTTGTCAGGCAGGGCATTTGGCTAATTCTGATTAAAGAGCTGAGAGGCTGATATTCACCAGATGACATATAATAAAATTTTCAAAGAAAGTAACTACTTCAATAGACAGCTTATTAACAAAATAGAGGTAATGCTGATGAAAGGCAATACAAATTACTTAAGTGACAAACTGAAAATCTTTCTTTGATCACTGGTAGGTATTAACTACATATGGATTAACAGTATACATGAAATCACAGAGATGTATGATTTTGCCTTGTTGAGACACCATTTCTCTTTACAATCACCTCTCAGCAATTCAGTTTTCACAGCTCCTGCAAGAGAACATGTTTTAGAAGAATATCTCCCAGTGAAATGTTCTGAACTGTTTCATCTGGTTAGGCCTTTGACTCCACAAGAATTTAAATATATGTAGGTAGTTTTCAAAAACAGATTCTTTTAGAACTATTTTTTTCAGAGAGAAAATTTGTGTTCAGTTTTATAACAATATATTACTTCCCAATGTTCTGATGTTTTATTTCCAGAACAGCTTATTAAGAAGCATGACATACTGATGATTTTGTTAACCAAAACTGCAATTGAATATGAATACTCCTACATCTATGAAAAAGACTCATTGTTTCAGCGTTTTATTTTCTATAATATCTCAGGAAGCTCCTTTATCTATGGGATATCTTGATAAAAATAATACAGTAAGGAGAAATACAGGCTACCAAGGAAAAGGCTCTTACAAACCTTACCAATAAAATTCTCTAATCTCAGATACCATTGGTAAGAATTCATTTGAAATATCACCATTCTAACCTTTAAACGGTTAACAATTTTGGAAGAAACAAATTAAAGAAACTAGAACTTTACCAAATCTTACCTGTCGAATTATACTTTTTACACAACGGATGGGAAGGCCTTGATAATTGGACTTGATTATCCATTTTAGGAGATGATGTCCAAGTACTTCAAAGACCATACAGACATCTGGGATTTGATTAAGGATAATTTCCAAGTAAACTTGTTAACAAGATGAACCACAGACATATTTTTGCATATTGACTACAGCAATCAACATCTTGTAAGAAAAAAGTTCCCCCTAAACTGAGCAAAAAATAGTACATGCTTTGGTACTACATTTCAATTCTATATGAACAGGTACAAGAACAGTGCCCAAATTAAAACATTCTAATGATGCAATTCTTGTCTGTTATTTCTGAATGTAACAACAGCATTAGGGTGAACATTGAAATGGCTATATGTAAAAAAAAATAATTCATTTTTGTTCTTTGAAACAATTCAAAGTACTAATTTGCCCTATTACTTCTAGTTTCTAATAAATTTTAAGTGATTTGAATAGAAGGTTTGAACAACAGAAGACCGCAGCAACAGTGTTTTAAAACTGAACCACACTAAATATCTTTCTGACTAGGCTCAGTTGAAAAACACTTGATAAAGTCAACAAAGTAGTACGAGACTGGATCTCTTAACCACCTACAGTTTTAACTGCAGAGGATAACGACAATTATCAAAGAATTTAGGTGCAAAGACAACTTGTAATTCAGAAGCAGCAATATGGAAAAAAAAAAAAACACAAACAAACAGAATGCCAGAAAGTTTCATTTGACCCATGATCTTGTCTGCAGATAATAAGGGAAGAATATTGGAACAGAGCAAGATATAGAAATTTCCAGTGATTTGTGGTTCAGGAACCTTTAAGTCAGAGCTTCTACATCTAATATACCTGGGTAAGTTATTTTTCTATTCAGAAAATATTCTAATATTCAAGTTAATTGCAAGTTTTAGCATCCATAATGTTCCAGCAAAAAATTATACAATTTGACAACGCTGACTTAACCCTCAGAGACAAACTGGGAATAACCTTACCATCGCTGGAAATTGTAAAGAATGTTGAAATCTGAACTACATGACACTATAACCTTGCACAGAATAATGCAATACAAATGACAGAAAATGAACTAACTGATGGATTCTGCAGGAACATCTCATAGAAATTAGATCCTCTCTTTCTCCATTCATAGGAAACCACGCTGTTAGGGGAGAAATCTTACCTAACTTATCAGTGTTTTCATTAACCAGTTTCTTGGTGATAATCTTAATGCTGCTGTCTTGAGTAAAAATGAAACTTACTTTGCCTATGGGTCTATCACATCCTTTTCAAGCACCTAACCCATATGAATAAAGCTATGTGAAATTTTGAAATCTACATCCCCAAGATGGAGTTGGACTGAAAGATAAAATCCCTCAAGACTGGGCTTTGTACTTTGTGAAGAATTTTGATTCACTTTGATTGCTGCTATATATTCTTCTCACTCGATGTTCCTCAACTCCTGTATTAGAAGAGATCATGAATAGTCATTTCCCAACCATATTAATCAGCCTACTCAGTTCCATTCACAAGAGGAAACAGTTTGGGTTACTTTACCATCCAAGCATCCGATGACAAGAAGTCACTAATAAAGCACAGAGCCATCAGAGAGGAAGAGCAGAGCACGTTAGCACTACAGGGCTTATTAACTTAGCCCACGCAGGGAAGATGCAATGCTACAGAAAGACAGCAACACACATTTCTGAAAGGCAAGACTCTGCAGTGTTAAATGAAATTTAGGACACCCGCCCACAGTCCTTCAGGCCACTGCTGCTGCAGACTCTCCAGTGCACATTCCTGCCATTCCTTGTTTTTACTGGCCTGCTATGCCTTGCCAGGAACCAGAAGAGGAAGGGATGTGGGGAAGTGAACAGCTGAGAGGCAAGCAAGGGGAGGACACAGAGAAGGAAGATGCGAGGAGGAATGGCAGAAGTAGACAGAGAAAAAGAGAGCCACAAGAAAGAGGAGTGATGTATACCTGGAAAAGATTGCAGCATTTCACCAGGAGGACTCTGACAAACCCAAGGCAAGCTCAGTATTGGGGAGGCAAGTGGGATGGGGAAAAGACAAGCAGGAGGCTCAGCGTTTGGAGAAGATATGTCAAAATGTGACAGTTGTCTGATTCACTACTGTGACCTGAAGCATGTAAACTGCAAGCCAGCATGTCCACAAAGAAAAGCGTGGGGAAAGCTGTGCATTAATTATCAGGAAGCCAGCCTTGCAAGCCCCAGGATCATCCCACAGCACCAAGTGCCTGACAGATGAGCGTGTCCGAAGAGTTCTTCAGAAAAAAGAAAGCTGAAGCCCATGCTGCATACATGTCTCTTATGAAATGATCTTTGAAGGGAGTCTGGAGAATATCTGAAAGGGGGAAATTTAGCAGAGTAGTGAAAGTGAGAGTAATAAACATAACAACTATCAGCTGACAGCATTAAGTACTAAAAACCATTCTTTCCTGACCAGAATCCTGCAGTAACTATCTATTTATCTACAAACACAGCACAGGAATATTTAGAAATCTGATGAGGTTTGAAGACTATTTAAACTAAATGACATAAAGCTCTGGTACCAACACAGAGCATATCTGGATGCATCTCAGTAGCTCCTGGGCTGGCAGTATTTAGGCCCTATGGCATTCAATTAATGCTGTATATTCTTTGAAGATAAATTTAATACAATTATCATAATACACGATCATGTCAGGAATGTTTCCTTCTTTATTGTCTCACTTGTATCTCCAAGCACTTGTTTCATTATGTGATTGTCTGAGTTTCTTATTAAAAAATGTTTCCCTCAATCATTTATTAAGGCTCTAATGAGTATCCAGTGCAGTCTGGATAATCTGGAAAATCGCAATTGCAGTCTTCTTAAAATGTAGAAGTAGCTAAAAAAAATAAAATACTATCAGTCTAGTGTAGCATAGCACACATTGCTAAAATCTACACGTATATAAACACTTCTTACAGCTCCTAGGAGAAGGATGATTGTTTTCAGACACACAGCCATGGCAGTGGCTCTGCAAACTCACAGCCCTGTGCTACTTGGTTCTTGACAAGCTTCCCCATTTGGAAGCTCCACAACATTTTGTGGTATTGGCCATCTAAAGGATACATCAACCTCTCCTTTGTCTAACTTTTAAAAGTATTTCATAATCAATAATCAAACCTCTATGAAGGATATGTTGTTTTAATTTACAGGCAAGGAACAGATATTTAGTGACTTGCCCAAAGAATGCCAGAAACAATACAGAATGAAAAATTCTCAAATTGCTCTCTCAAACTCTTCAACTCAGTAACACCACCGTAGCACTAAAATGGCTTTTTTTAAATGGAAACCACTAACAGCAGAACATTAAAAACAGTTACTTGATCCTTCCCTCCCTCCCAAAAGGACATACACCAAAGATTTTTTTTCCCTAGAAGCAAAAAAGGACTTGATCAAATAACCAATGCAACCAAATTCTGATCAAACTAGTAATGTGATTCAGGATGCACAAACTGTTTTACAGGAAATCTCAAAGCTGAAGATATTAGCTATCATATTTTCACTGGTGACTAGGACTTTGACAGACCTAGTCAAGGATCTACTAAGGTAAAACTGAAACAGAATACATCAGTGTCAGCTATCCAGTGTTAATCCACTAACACGAAGTTATCTGAGCCCATGTTACACTAATACATGACCTCTCTTGGCTTTGTCAACCTACATGCTGTATCTCCAAAAGAGTTTGGATATGCTTTTATATACTATCCCTAACCAAATTTACTCTCAATACTCAGAAACAGCTTTTACCTTTAATACAGCTGTTTACATACCTGTGAATCTCATTAGTAATATAAGAATGATACTGGGAAACTGCTCCCTTAAACAGGTAAGAATTACTTCCTCACATAAGTATGAGTACATTTTCTTATTTCCCGTTTCATATTAGTGTTTTATGATGAAGTCAGTAAGTCAAAAATCTCTGATTTCTAAAAATAACTGTAATTATTCTTCAATAGCACAGTTGTCAACTGAAGAGCTGAAGTGCTTTGGTGACATTATTTTTTAATGAACACAGTTAGACGATAGAGATATTTATGCAGTACTTCTCAGCAAGCATCTCAGCTCATAGATGACAACCTATTTTATACAGCCCAGCAGCACTGAGAAATCCCAACCAGGGTTCTTTGCCTCATTGTGTTAAACAACTTCTTTGATCACAAATCGTTTATAGTCAATTTGAAATGACTGCTAGCAACTGTATGGTTTCTTTTAATTCATGCTAATGTGATGATATGATAAAACCCACGAAAAAAAGCAGACTGTGCTGACTTCACCTACGCTTAAGTAGCTTTCTACCAAGGTAGCTGACCAGTGAATCATCAGGAAACAAATATGGAAGAAAGGGGAAGCTGTTAAAATCCCATTCCACAAATGAGAATACTTGTCTCTATACTCACTTTTCTCACTTACAACAAACCCAAAGGCTAACTGATGTCAAGAAACATGGGTAGGATGAAAACTGTTTGCACACTTCTCCCTGGAAGGATACTTTCCAATGGGCTTTCAAACTTACTGGAGGTCACCTCCTAGATTCCTCTCCTAAAGAACTAGAGCTAGTGAAGAGTAACTTAACCTAATTTGCTAAAGACTGAAGGCACATCACCAAACTCAATTTAATCTTAAGCTAGAGCAAGAACTGTCTCTGTTTAGTAGTGTGATACCATGAATAATGAGGTCTGTTATTAGGCCTCCAAGACACAATCACACAAATAAATACCAGTTGTAACAATAAATGAAAGGACAGTAATATAATAAGCTGCTAAAACATCTAATACAGTTAGCAAAGACAATTGCCTTTAGTTCAACTAAAAAGCCAAATGTATTCAGAGACCCCAGATTTTCCCTAAGAACAATATTCAGACATATATATTACTTTGTCTCCCTCTCTCAAAGCATAAGAAAAGCCTTTAAAACCGTTGCCAAAAAATAGAGGTCATGTGGCCAAAAAAGGATCACGTAAACCAGAAAGTGATGCTCCCTGCCTTCACAATTCTCACAAGAAAATAGCAACCAGCTTCTTCATGACACTGACTCTTTCTCCTTACTACTCAAGGACAAAACATATTTATCGTAAGCCTCACCTTCTACAAATCTCTTCAGTAGAAAATTTCTAAACAAACTTACATTCTCCAGCTCTAGTACCATGGCAGGATTGTCTTTTTTTTTTTTTTTTTTTTAATTTTGTATTATTTAAAAAGTGTAAGCTATTTCACTCCAGTGGGTGCACTAAATGCTAGTCTACTCTTTGCATCTGCACACATGGTGATGTTTCTACACTGCAATTTTAAGCTAAGACTAATTAAAAATAGCCAGAACTAAGAGATTACTTATCTCATTAGATCATTTTTAATGAAGTTGCAACATTTTCAAAAGGATACGTATTCCATTCATTCCAGAAATTTTGAAGTCATCAATTAGCTGTACAACCATATCTTTGTTGGGATCATTAGGGTCACTTTCACGAACCTAAACCAGAGTGCAAACACTGATATTTTAGGAAAGAATTCACATTAAAATACTAATTACTTAGCTTTCAATATGAAACAATGTTTTGGAGCTTCAGAAATCATGGTAACATAATAAATTAGCTATTTAGAAAAAAGATATAGAAAGTTTAAAAACAATATCCCACTACATTTTTTAAATTTGTTATTACTATCATGATTAGTACTGAACAATACTGTGTGAGCGATACTTACACATTTGAGTAACTTTATTTCATCCAAGGCTGTCTCTGTGTAATGCTGGGCACTTTTTACAACTTTCATTGCAACAAACCTTTTTCCCCTTGAAAATAAAAAATAAAACCACTTTCAACACATGCTCTGAGCTAAAATAGACACATTTTGAAAATTTGGAAATGTTAAATAGAATATTTCATAATTTCATGCATTCTGACAGAAAACTATAAAGCACTGAAAAGCAGCTTTTAACAACATTGTGTTAACGACCTCATTTATTGAATATTTTATCTCCTTCATGCTAATGTCTTTAGAAGAGATATATTTTTTCATTAATGATACAACAGAAATAAAAACATTAGCTTACTCTCACACATTCAAGACAACATGTAAATTAAATAAGCAAAGCTAATTTGTCAAAAAAAACAGTTACACATATTCTGAGAGGTTTTATAAACGATGGACTTAACCAAAGGCAAAATAATAATGCAGACGTTTTTCTGCATTATGAAAAGGATAGCTCAAATTTACATAGCTTTATCATGCAGGCAAAATAAAAGTTACTGTAAACAGAATAAAAAATGGATATAAATAGTTTACTTACTGCATATCCCAGCATAGCCAGACTGTGGAGAAGTGTCCCCATCCTAGCTTTCTAATAACATGATATCGGCCATTGAAAAGATCACCAATTTTCACTGGATGATAGCCTCCTTTCATGAAAATAAAAAGTAGAAAAAAGAATATTCAGAAAACAAACAGTATTTTTCAGTTCAATTAATTCCTGTAGTATAAATTTTCCCTTTCAAATTGTCCTGGACTATAAATAGGAAGTCTAAAAAAAAATTACTCTAATGTTAAAAATACTGCCCTACTTGGCCTGGAGAGAAAATACTCATGCCCTGTACGTACTGTAGAGTTTATCTGTCCTTCTCTGTTACGGCTTTCATCTGTGGTAATGCCATCTGTTCAGAGTACAGGAAAGATCTGCATTATTTCTTTATCATATATGAATTTTCTCCAGTCAACATATTTTTGGATGAATGTAGACTCTCAACAGAGATCGTTTTAATTCCCATTTGCTTTCTACTAATAAAGGCAGCGATAAAATACTTCCTGAGAAAACATTACGAACGTCAACTTTATCGATGCTTTTCTGCTTGGCTCCTGACCCACGGCAGCAGCGCGTTTTCCCAAGCCTGAGGGTTTTATAGCGAGGAAGCAGAGGGAGCAGGTAGCTACAGGCTTTGTCTAAGCTGCATTTTAACCCACGTCTGCAGGCTACCTACCCGTTCTCCCCGCCACAGTCCAGACTTGTGCCCCCACACACCTTCCCAAAAGCCCTGCTGGCAGAAAGGCCAACCTGAGAGCAGGCTGGAGCTCAGGTTTCAGCACAGCGGGAAGAGGTTGCAAGAGGTAGTGCTGATGTTTATTGCTCCATTGTGAAGCTTTTTATTTCCTTTGTATTTTAAGAGGTGTTCTTAAACGCCAGAAAGAGAGTGATCATATGAGATTATTATTCAGATCTTAAGACTCTAAATAAACATTCACAATTTTGCCTAAATGCAAAGGAATAATACAGCTGCAGCCTGCAGCTCTCCAGGATGTCACCCATCTGTCAGCTGTCAAGGGATTATCTCCTCGGCTCTTGCCGGTCCTTCGTCATGTCACGCCCAACTGGCCTTTGGAAGAACCCTCACTTACTGATTATTCCACTTCAGATTTGGAAAACCTTAAGAACACTTCCTTTAGGTTGTTATATTTGTTTTGAAATATGCTGCAAATCTTGTTAGAACTGGTGCCCAGTTAACACAACAATGCCAATTTATTACTTAATTCCTTGGATT
Organism: Aythya ferina; assembly: GCF_964211825.1. Classification (NCBI taxonomy): domain Eukaryota; kingdom Metazoa; phylum Chordata; class Aves; order Anseriformes; family Anatidae; genus Aythya; species Aythya ferina. Next base: position 193,143,841 of record NC_140296.1, on the reverse strand, counting down.
TAGAACGGGGAGTTGGCTCTTATCTCCTGCATATCTGTGGAACAGCAGCAACAAATCCGGATATATTTATATCCTTTCTATGCTAATAACATTTTTTTTTTTTGCCCTAACAGAAGTTCAGGAGTTTATTTATGAGCTAGTCGCAAGGATTTCCAGAGCAGATGAATAAATTTATTAGAATTTTATGACAGAACTGTAAAGATTGCATATTTAACACAACTATAACGCTTAAATAAAATATTGATTTAAATGTCAGTATGTCTAAACAAACTCTAAACCACACAGCTATGGGATCTGTTCAGTGAGTTGCATCTCCAGGCTGAATTGGCTGCTGGCAAAGCTTGCCCAGAGCACCAGCCAAGAGCTGACCCGCCTGGCCCCGGCCCAGCCGCCGGGCTCTGGCACCTCCGCGCCGCTGGCACCACCTCAAGCACGGCCGCAGCACCTGGGGGGCAGCCCAGCCAAGCTCTCATTTGGGCCAGGGCCGGTCTGGATCGAGTGGCAGCACGGTGACATGCAGGGAAAACTTCCCTGCTATCCTTAGGAAGGAAATGTTTGCAAAAGGCTTCCAGAACAACTCACCTAGCAATGTGAAAAAAACCTTCATTTCCACAGCCAGGTTGTGCCAACTTAGTAAGAACGTGCAGCGTGCCCGTGTGGGAATTCCTCTCTTTTCAAAGAAAAAAGCAGATCATTTTTGGAATGCCAGCCCAGATTTACGCCCCAGGAAATGGGATGTCCATTATTTAGGGTAAATGTTGACTACTGGGCTTTCCACTTTGTTAGGGAAAAGAAACAGTACCGGGTACAACTGAAACCCAAGTCTCCTGTGTTTACATTATTCAGGAAATTCGCTGAATGAAGTCACACATACAAATTCATACTGATAGGAAGAAGTAACCATAAAAAAACCTAAAGCACTAATTTGTGTATTTAACCAGCCCTACAGTAACAGATGAGGATGAAAATATTAAGAAAACTGGATGAATGTAATCATACTGAGACAGTTACTGACTGTTTTAAAACAATCAAAAAAAAAATCTATTCTTTGGTAAATTCTTTCCATAAAACTCTACTCAGGATGATCAAGCGATAGATGTGAGAGGAAGGTGAAGGGAACAATTACAGCAATTCTACCTTTCTGGTACTGAACAGGCCTACATTTGTGAAGCACATCAAGCCTGCTGACCTGACAGCAAGGATTGCTTAAAATGCTTCAAAAGTAAATTCAGTGTCGCAGTATCATTTCTTATTATTTTTGTCCTGCATATATCGCTGCAAGAAACCAGTGAGATGTATGAAGCTGTATAGTCATTATTCCTTTTGCAAGCAGATATAGTCAGAAAAGCTGAGAAGAACGCAACACCTCGGTTTAACATCTGTCTATGGTTTGCAAAACAGATTTTAAATTAAACAATAAAAGATTTTCTGAAATATTTTACTAACTTCTTAAATGCCTAGTCCTAGTAAATCGTTCCTGAGCACAGTTACATGGCTTCAGAAGCATTTGAAATCACACACAACTTATGCAGCCTTTTGCACTGCAACAAGGGTGTAACTCTGGGCCTTCAAACACATACAACAATGGTCAAGTCTTTTTTTTTTTCCCATTAAACAAAATATTTGCCTTTTTTGTTTGTTTGTTTTTGGACATGGTAACAGCATTAACTCTCAGCTACAAAGAATTCAAGCACAGGTAAATGTGTGCTTCTAAGAACAATGTAGTTTATAAAACTGCCTTGCAAATCTGCCTGTGTGAAGACAGCCTTTGGCATATTTGTGCTTCAAAGGGTCAAAAACAATCAAGAACTTGTGATACTTTCTTCCCAGCACAGACAGGAAAGAGAACTCCCTACAGAAGAAATCAAAGACACTGAAGTCAAGTCAATAAACAAGCTGACAAGTTATTTAGATAAAATCTATGTAGTGCAAGAACAATGACACAATATATGTAAAAGCCATGTTACTTTGGTCACTACAGCACTACAACACGTGTGTATCCACCGAGTAAATATACGCTTCACAAGGTATTTTCTACCCTCCTAAGTAACAGCAGGAGCAGTTTTGGAAATAATCAATAACTATTCCTGTAGGTGTTATTCCCTATTCCTGCTGCTAGGTCAGCAAGGTATTCATTTACAGGTTGTGCACAGCAGCACAGCTAAATGTACTATAAAAATCGGTGTCATCTTATGATGAATGCAATTATTTAAGTTCTTCATGGTACAGAAGGTGCTTCCAAGTAGCAACGACAAGAAAGTATCTATGCAAAATTAGAGTTTTGAGAAAAATTATGTAATCTTGGAAACACAATATTGGTATTTGAAAATATACAATGTGTAAGTGGTAGTGCTGATAACGTAACAAAAAGTCTGTTGTGCTATTCACTACAGCACACACACAAAGTCTCTCACACTGCTAGCTAGCTACAAGCACTCAAGAAAGAGGGTCAGAAAAAAATGAGATCATTATTCCTAAATGTCTCCTGAATGTATTGGTAATTGTGGCTGGCTAGTTCTATGTTTGTATAGGGAATTATTCCCTTTGTGAACTGGATGAATGGGAGACATCTCCAGGGGGCAAAGAAGATGATCAGAGAAGCAAAGAATTCCAATTACATCTATGACATGACAGACTCTTGAAAAAAAAACCTCCAAGTGTTTCAAGGCATTTCAGAAAAGAAGAAAAAATAGCTTCATTGTCTAAGTACCCCTTGAAAAATCATGTAGTCGGAGTTTTGATATTTCCATTTCTTAAACAAATAAACATTTGAAAAGCATTTGATCTAAATTCAGTGCCATCGACAGAAGTCAGTTCACAGATTTAACCAGGCTCTGGAAGAAGGCCCAGGGGAACAAAGGTTGGTCTGCTTTACACAAGTGGCTGTTGGTGCTCTCCTTCGTATCAGGTGTCAATTCAAACTACTCCAATTTCCTGATTAAAAATACTATTACGAGTGGCAACTATTTACTAGCCACTATGTAATGTGGTGAAGATGTGAGCCCAGCTCATAGTAACATATTCTTAAAAAAACATCTGTAACAGGCAATGGTAAATATAGTTAATAGATAAAACACTATATTTGTTAAAAATATTTATATACTATATACTCCCTCATCAAAACTGCCCTTCTATGAAATTTCAGACTGGGGCTGAGAATGGACTAAATATGCTTTAAATCTTACTCAAAAATCCTGAGGGATTGACACTTTGGAGATCAAATTAGGAAAAGAAGAGACACTCCACTAAAACATGGTAATTTCCAAATATTTATCTTCTGCTCCATAAAGATATCCCAAAACAGGAAAACATATTCAAGCTAATAAAACATCTCTCCAAAAATCTGGAAATATTACATCCAAAAGCCATCCCAGCAATTCTTTACCAAATAACTGATTCATTCCCCAGACTGAATATGAAGTCTAAATGGCTCCAGATCTTCCCAGCCTTGCCATTTGATTCAGACGCATATACAACACTGACCTTCCTGTCAAGTTCAACGACAGCAAGTAAAAAAAAAAAAAAAAAAGGAAGCTTACTGATCACTCTAACAGGAAATTATGGTTAAAAAATAGACAAATCATGCAGTGGAGCAACAAAAGCACTGTTCTCACAGAAACAAATGATTATGACATCCAAACAAACCAAAGCTCGAACCAATTTTTAGTACACTTCCATCAATTCACAGATTGAAGATTTCAAGAACACAGAACCACCTTCCAGCACACAGAAGTTGCCTTTAATTTTTCCAGAAACTTCAAGTATTAGTGTAACATGTAGTTCATTTTAAAAGCAAACAGATCTCACTCATGACCTATTACAGTCACAGACTCTACTTAAACAGGTGACTTACAAGCAAGCTGTAAACTTAGATTTATATTTTTTATGATCTGGATACTCCAGATGGTGACATTTTGCAAAAGATACTGGAACATAGACAACAATGGATTGTTTGAAATTAAACGCAGCCCTTCCTTCAGGGAAGAATTAAGTGGGGGCCTAGCAATGCTTAATCTCAAGTAGATACAGATGCTTACAAGTAAACAGATGTTTAAACAGCAAATCCATCCTTATTCACCGATGGAAGATGTTACAGATATCAAAAGAGTTATATTAAGAAACTAGCGTGTAACAACAGAAATTTTAAAAAATGAATAAAAAAAACACAAAGATGCTTTAGCCATGGGTTTTCTTTTCCCTTCTGCAGGCTGTAAAGTTTAGTTTGAGTTTACCATTTGGTTTTCACCACTGGTATTTGTAAGCCATTTCAACATTTGAAATATCACATATTAATAAAACTTCTTACACTGAAATGAAAATGTCACGTCCACTTGTTAAATCTGAAAATACACAACCACTCATTCCAGGGCTGGGAAAAGGGATTCTTAAAAGAGCACAGTGGCTGGCTTACACAGAAACTTCTGATTAAGACAGCATCATATTTGACAAAATATTTACTGATTTGAGGAACATGGAATACCAGATATAGTAAATGTATGCACAGTGGAGTGGTCTGGGGCTGTACTAAAAATGGAAAATAAGAATAAAATCAATTAAAGACCATAAAACTTTGATGTTTCCTACAGTAAATTCATACCCCTGAACTGATAGACATGTTATCTATGATTTTTCATGCACGTACAGTGCACACTAATGGGAATAGACTTGAAACATTAGGAGTAACATTGAAACAAACTTTAGTATTGACACTGTTGCACTGCAGTTACGTGTTTTTATGAAAGAAGTGGCCACTCGTTCTTATGAAAAAATGTAGTAAAAATAATGTAAGTAACAACAAAAACTAAGGAATTTAGAAACTGAAATAAAGATGCAGAGAACCTCAGACAGTGCTGAGGTCTGTGAAAGGCAACGTACAAAAAGAAGCATGTATCATAGGCTTGTGCAGCTATGAGAAGGAGAAAGAAAAGATACAGACCCAAATGTATTTAGTTGACATCAAATGCATGAAAGCATTTGAGAATGCGTAGAGGGGGAGTTTGCTTTGGTTAGGATGTTAGTTTCTCTTACAACTACTATGTATTAAATAAAGTTTCTTCTCTTATTCTTATAACTGGGAAAAAATAGGCATATAATATTTGTACACTTTTAATTGCAAAATGCATACATAAGCTATAGATAAGTGAGAGTTGAGCTGAAGACAGTAGCACATTTGGACCTGAAACAGACAGTCATTGATGACTTTTGTATAAACAAACCCCATAATGAAGGACTCATTCTTCAAACACCTCACAAGAACCTGGCTGAAGACTTACAGGATGCCATTCACCCGCAAGGACACTGCTGAACCGCACGCACCTTTGCAGTAATCTGCGGGATCCTCTTGCTCCTCATCGTCGGACCCTAGGATCTCCTCCTCTGGCTCTGGCGGGGCGGGCTCCGGCAGGGGTGGCGGCGGGGGCGGCGGTGGTGGTGGAGGTGCAGAGGGGGCTTTCTGCTGAGGCTCTGGCCTGGAGATGAAAGAGAGAGGACGCTTAATGAAGAGCTCAGTCAGCGGTAATCCAATTGTTGAGAGGGAAGGAAAGATGCTTTGGGAAATGCGAGTGAAGCACATCTCTCCTTATCTTTTCTATCGCCTTGCGATGCCCCAGGGAGGCACGGACAGAGATTCACCTCACCGGGCCAAAAGCAAGTGAATTTGGACTTGTTCACTGGAACAGCTTGCAAAAGATACAGGAAGTACATAATCAGATATGGACTGGCTTTTTCAATCCCTGCCGAGCAATTGAGGCGTTATGAGGTGTTATGAGGCGTAACTGAGGTGTTAGACCCATGTTCTTGAGCATAACCAAGAAGAAATGTTTTTCAGAAGACATCAAGATAATCAAGTCATTCAAAAGCTCTCGCCCGCTAGCTGAATGAAGAAAGATCTCATTAATACCCAGCAAGAAGCAATCTTCTAGTGACGCCAGCACAAAGCAGATGACTTAAAACACTTCTCATCTGTAGCTGCTGCCACGACTATGGAAAAATGTATCAGCACGCAAGATACTGAAAACAGCTATTAGTGAGAAAGAGAGAGAAATTAATCTCCCTGGTTAGCCCATGAGCACACACAGCACTCCTGAACATGCAGTGATTGAAAAACAACAAAAAAGCCACCACCAAGCAAGAGATGGTATTTCTATCTTGCTTCTTCAGTTTAGAAAACAAAACAAAAATAAATAAATAAAACCACCATGAAAACGAAGTATTTTGTTACTGAAAGTGTTCTATAGCTTTTTAGGAGAAAGATTATATAGTTGGTATTTCTAAACACCTACAAATTACTGACATTTTGAAATTCTGAGCGTTTTCAGTACATATAAAAAATGAAATCCAGGGTTGAAGCATATCTGTTTGTGTAACAACCAAGAAAACCTCCAAACAGGTTTATGCTGTTATTTTTTGTATTCATATTTCATACAAATAAAAAATATGTATTTGTAAAATGATATACTTGCAAAATGCACTTGCAAAATAACTTAAAGCATGCGTGCCACCAAAAGCAGCTATAATTTACATGTGTATCTACTTCAGATCCAAGCTGTCTCAAAAGTACCATATTAACAATATTTTATCATTCAAATAGCCACAGCTGAAAAAATACTGCAACTTGTTAGTATTTCATCTCCCAAAACTCAGATTCAAATGCTTCATTGATCATGAATAAAAACTATATTTATGTTTATACTGCTCCTATATTCATCCTTCTCATCACCCCCCCCCTTTTTTTTTTTTCCTTTTTACACGCTGCAATTGTTCAAGAAAGCCAGCATTTGGAGTAGACAAGTACACAGTTGGTCAGAAATAAATTCCACTGGCAAGATGCTCCGCCTGCACAGCAGCTGCTATTATGCCTTTGCTTTAAAGGACATTACTGGAAGTTGCACGCATACCAAATTTATCTGCCTGATACTTCTTTCACAAAATAGCATCCTTCCACGATTTCAGTAAATGGTCAGATTTTAAAAGGATTTTTGGAACTAGTTTATTATTGGAATACAATGGCTTAGGTTATGTCGAGGAAACTACAATCGTTCTGCCTCGTTCTGACCACGTTTCAATTTCATTATTTTGGTCACATAAAATGACACAAACGTGGCAAAAAATCCAGTAGCTTAGAGCAATGTGGTACAGGTCATTTCAAAAATCCATCGGAGTTGTGCTGATTTTGTCTTTTAAGCAAACAACTACTAGATCTATTTCTTCACATGATAAAAATAATGTTTTAAAGAGAATTGGAAGCATTTCTGGAATTGAGATTCACACACTTTGTCACTCACTTTGAAATAACTGTCAAGGAATACCAAGAATCTCCCTCCAAGAGACCAGAAGAAGGAATTTATTTCTAGGGAAATTGATTAACAAAACTGAGCTTCTTCTGAGTCTCAAGCTACTATATTTGATTTTGGTTTGCAAAGGGTTATTTTTTCCTGTCTACAATCCTTGCTGCATTCAGTACCCTGCCTGGCATTCAGAAGCATTTTCTTATTCTCCTTTGCAGACATCAGGAAGGAAGGGGGGACTTTTTTTCCTGCTGGGGTGATTTATGATTTTATCTGCCAGTAACAAACACTGAATTAAACTGAGAAGGATCTTTGATTTGCTCTTTTAGCTTTGCTTGCACCTTTGGAAGCAATTGAATGTTACGATGTGGAGAAGGGTGAAGGAAAGAAATGCCGCTACGTTACACCAGCCTGCCTGCTAATTCTGCATTACTGCCTTCTTTTGCCATCTGTTTGCTTTAGTTTAGGATTCTCTGCAAGGGACATTGTTGTTTGGTTTTGTTCACTGTTACGCTTCTGAGCTGCACGCAAAGATCAAGCCTTCAGCACTTGACTTGGCTGCTTAAATTCTGCCTACAAGTTCAGTAGCTCAGGCTAGCATCGCCGATGCTTGCTCTTCTGCCAATACACAACTTGACAATAGTGAGTTATGACATCAGGCTGGGAGAGAACTCCAGTTTTGCTGTTTCTTAATAGCCCTGTTATTGAATTGGAAATGTAAGATACTGTCAATGTTCCAACAACCACAGAAACACAGAATGATTTGGGTTGGAAGGGACCTTAAAGCCCAACCAGTTCCAGCCCCCTGCCATGGGCAGGGGTTCCTCCCACCACACCAGGTTGCCCAAAGCCCCATCCAGCCTGGCCTTGAACACCTCCAGGGATGGGGCAGCCACAGCTTCTCTGGGCAGCCTGTGCCAGGGCCTCAGCACCCTCACGGGAAAGAGCTTCTTCCTTATGTCTAATCTAAATTTACTCCTTTTTAGTTTAGATTTAGATATCTTCCTTCGTGATGTATGACAAATACACAATTCATTCAGCTCACACTGTGGATTTTTTTTTAGTACAGAACTGCAACTTGTTTAAATGTGAACTGATTTCTCATTGAAATGGACTTTAAAACATCTTTGACATGAACAATTGAGACATTAGGAAAGCTGTAATAAACACGCTAACCTCCATTTCCTTTTCAGAAACATCATTGTCTGAAACTATCATAACATAAGCTATGCAACAGCTGCCTTATTTCAAGTTATTTCTCTTCTTAATACCCCACCATGTTGTACGCAATGACGTGCATTATGTAACACACCCATGCAGAGGCATACCCTAAATCTATTTTTCTTCTTTCTGCAGTAATCACTTGGTACTCTGTGGTCTACCACTACTAGGTTATTCATCACCATCCGAGCATAAACACTTAATTAAAAGAAGATGACACACTATTTCTAGACTCACAATATTCTGACAGCGGGTATGCAGAGAACTGACCGTCTCCACAGGCTACAATGACAAACCTTACAATCATATTAAAATAAGCAATACAAACAATTAACAAACACTATGCAGGATGTTTTTATCTTTTATTTACTCATTTCTAAACACAGCACAGGCTGATCAAAATACAATGAAATCGTATTTTTAACCTCCTTTTAGAGGGAATGCTTCATAAAAGACAAAAGAAAAGCTGAAGCATTTCTCCTCTAGAGTGAACACAAAGGAATATATGCCAAAATGCTAAGTGGGGTCTCACAGCAAAGCAGTTGCCCTCTTCAAGAACCACAAAATTACTGACATCTGAATTTTACTCCTCCCTCCTGGCCACGTTGCTCCATGGTCCAGCTGGGGAACAGCCAACAGTAAAAGCAATCAGCGTAACATTAAAACCTGGAGATGTTGAAAAAATTGTACCATGACAAGTTCAGGAAGAGGTGTCCAGCTTTGTTGCGGTGGGTTGTTTTGCTATTCCTCTATTTCAGAAAAGGTAAAACAAGAGCAGCGAGGGCGATTAAAAACGCAAAACGCCTTCCATATGGGAAGCATCTGAACATACCAGAGCTCTTCAGTCAGGAAAACAGACAGCAGAGCTCTATAAAATCTTGAGAAGAACAGAGAAAGTGAATAGGAAATGACTGTTCACTGCCTCACCCCACACAAATGGAGCCAAGTTTGGAAGAAACACTAAATTAAAAAAAAAAAAATTTACTTCTGTGACGTGACATGAAAAGCTAAAGCCACTTTTTTCCCCGGATAGCATGGGTGAGAGAAGCTTACCTAGGCCCAAATAGGGGTCAGTAAAACTCCTGGAAGAAAGATCTCTTGATGGCTCAAACAAAGCCACCTTTGACTTGGGAAGCCCGAGATGGATGGATTTTGGAGAGTGTTCAGCACATCGGGGCCCGGCCCTGTGCTCCTCCTGAGGCGCCTGCACCTCAGGCCTGACCTGCAGCGGCCATTTCACCTCCAGTCGCTCCTCCCTGTGCCTCACCAGATGAGTCGCTGTCATGGCTAAAGCACAGCACAGGCTTCAGGCCTCTTCATCCAAAACCCTCATCTGGAGAAAAATCATGTTTTTGTTGCTACTATCAAGCAGTGAATAAGAATGCATTGCAGGCAGGATTGCTACGCTGTAAGATTACTTGAAGAAACCAGCATGGTGCTCTCCGTGGGGGACAGGCATAACCCAGGAGGAGACCTTCTCTGTGAACACTGTAGGCATGATGAACTACTCCATTTTTTAATTTAAAGACTACCTTCTGGGTAGCAGAACTTTAGCCTGAATGCAGCTAAAACCTGATTCTCCTGCCTTTAGGAGAGGATTGTCTCAGAAGAAAAACAGACTGAGTTAAATGAAGAACTACTGGGGGAGACAGAAATATATGAGATGATATGGCTAGGCTAAAACTACCTCAGCCTAAGGGGAGGACGAAACTTTCCTTAAGATTTACAGATGAACATATCCAGAGAAATTTATTTGCTAATAGAAAATGCAATTAAAAGGAAGTTAAATGACTCCTTCATATATTTAAATAAAATAAAACCTGGAAACAACTGTGTTCTAACAATATTATGAATCTCCTGACATGTCCACGGGGGCTCTTTGGGGAATTTCGAATTGAAGAGAAAACAAGGAGGCAGGGGGAGGGTAATCATCCGAAGAAATGTGCTGTAAGCCTCCTAACGCTGCGATGTGAGCTTTCAGAGAGCTGTGAGTGGGTGTGGGTCCATCTGGAAGGAGCTCCAGCGATGCTTCCCTCCAGCTCCAGAAGGCAAAATCATTCAGGGCAGGACTCTCAGGTGCTGCAGAGCTTACAGGCTGAAATCTCTGCACACAAGTCTCTTCCAGCTGCTATTAACTGCTTAAGGACTCAATTATTAAAAATCTCTTTCTCCTATGGCCAAATGGTGTCTGCTTTTCTAGTTGAACTCCTGCCTATTCTTTTTCCCAAATGCAGATTTAGCTTAATTAGACAAGGGCCTGCTAACAGAGAGCTCTGTGAACCTGAGAGAGCCTTAAATGAAGGTTTTCTAAATAAATGTATGCATACATCAAGCAAAAAAAACACCACACACCACACATAAGAAAGAAATCAAAACAACTCCTAAGCTCTTCTTCAAGGAAGAAAATCATTTAAGATGTAAGATTTTTAAATTGTTGTAATTATGAATAATTTAAAATTTTAACAATTATACAGTGCTTGTAATTTCATATTATAATACTTTGTAATTATGCCAGAGATTATTTTACTGTTTTTAGAATCAAAGACTTTAAATTTAGAAGGAAACAGGTTATAAAGAGGCATGTTTTAACTAACTCCAAGGAATTGTTCAAGTGAACTTCCTGAGACAGCCTAGCTTTAAGTGAAAAGCTCTACTTGGGTTCTTGTATCAGTGCAGACCAAGAACAGAGTTTCCAATTCTAGAATATCCATGCATAAAGAGAGACTGCTGGTGTGTCCCAAGCATGAAGCAGTTCCCACATCTGGTCATTATCTAACAAAATTATCATTCCTCCCGGGACTGTTAACATTTCTTTCAAAGGCAGCATTATAACTCACAGCATCCACCACTGCTCATGGAAACCCCTCCTGCAGCAGGGGAGGCTGAGACACAGTGGCTTCTGTAACCTCAAGACAGAATTAATTTTTCATTCCCTTTTCATGTGCTATCCTTCTGGAAGCAACCCTGGGCTTCAGTGTACACTGAAGGCAAAGTAAAACGCCAAGGAAGTCTGCCTTCTTCCTTTCAAAACAAGGGGTACTATAAATAAACGCCATTTCAAGCAGCCTTCTCATGCCTCCACCCCAGCCTAGCAGCAGAGTGCTGCTGCTGTGAGACATCATTTTTTTTCTGCTCCTGACCACGGAGTCTTTCCTTTTCTTTGCTGGAAATTACATGGCCACGAGGGATGACAAACCTGAACCCACGAGCTGAGCTTCTTGCCGTGTGCCCACGCCATCAGCAGATATAAGGCAAGGAGAGCAGGAGGAGCCCACCGCCAAGGGCAGCACTGATGGGAACCAGTCGCAGCCTGTGATTTTAACAAACTACACCTAACATGAAGCAGTAAGGTCTGTCTGCTTGGTGGACATGAGAGAAGCTGGCTTTTCTGGGCCTTCTGTGGGACAGCTACACCAACGTCCCAGAAACAAATGGTGTCAAGCTCTGAAAGTCAGTCCTCCCCCCAGTTTTGTTCTCAAAAAGCTGCAATTCTGTTAAAATATTCTCAAGGCAGCAAATCATATCTATCCAGGAAGCTTCAATCTTAACTGTACTTACCAGGTTTTCTTCTCACATACTGGTTTCTTGCAAAGTTCTGCCTTCCAGACCCATTCTCCACTACAGACTCTCAGAGGGGAAAAAAGTCAACAGTCAAGAAAGGGAAAAGATTCACCTTGTGACACAACCAGAAAATACCTAGCAGCATACTCAGCAGTTTACACACTGCCCATGTTTCTAGCCTCTGGTGAAGTGCTGTAAAGGTTGAGAAGGTTATTTTAAAAAATTGCACCAAATCCCTAAAAGACACGGAGGAGAAATCCTGCTGTCCTAACTCATGGGAGATGTACCGATCAGCAGAGAATGACGAGTTTCTTGTATGCACATTCTAACAGATGGCAAAAAGAAACCTCCACCTGAAGACAGACAAGGCAGCTCGCTCCAACAAAATTATAAAAGCCTAGTTAAAAAACAAACCAGTCTCATATCTCCATATGAAGCTTCACCTTCTCCGAATCCTCCTTTGAGAAGGTGCTTCTGCTGTCTCCCTGCGCACACACTTCCATTTCTGGCCATCTAGAAGACCTTAGAGGAAACACTGGCGTGCAGTGAAGGACACAGCCACTATTTCTTTGGCTTCTTTTTCCATATTACCGTGGTTAAGCTCTGTGATGGGTTACTTTTAACACAACGACTCACACATGTATAAATGGAAATTATTTTCTTTCTTTTTGGCATATTACATTGTAGTATTTAGCTCTTTACTTTCTGTGTCTCATTAAATTATAGTGTTTCTATTCTTTCTTTTAATAAGATATGATCAGAAAGCACGCTGCTTGTTGTTTCGGTATTTTACAGTTGCTACTAGCAACAAATTTGCAAGTTGTGAAGGGGTGGAAAGAGAAGCATCCTCTGCTCTCCAAAAGGGCTCCTTGCCCCTCTGGAAACAAGCAGATTTAACGGAATTGGCATCAAATCCCCTCACATCAACAACCCAACAATCCAAGCCGACAACTTCCATAGAGTTAATATAAACACAGGTGCACCACAAGTAAATACACGTGCCATTTACATGCATTATAAGTCAAACAAACAATTGTGATAATCAAACTGAGCAGAAATAAGTCAATAAATACAGCATTTCATACCCCTTTTTACCTGTTTAATGCAATCCTGACCTCAGGTGATCATCCCAATGCAAAAAAAAATAAAATAAATATTTCATCCCCTTGCTTACTTAATGTTTGGGAACCTAGTTCTATAGGGCAATGACATGTAGGTAAACAGACAAATGTTTTGGATGGGACAAACACTGGGGAATGTAACTGCCAGGGGGAAAATAACAAGAGCTCGAAGGGTAAGGTCACACTTGAGGTTACACAGCAGCCGGAGGAACCTCTTCATCTGCAGCAAACACAAAGCATTGCTGCAGTGATAGATTCTGAGCGCCACTTTGAACTCCATTGATACCAAACTCCACCTTGTTCATCTTGCTCTCCAGGGGCCAGAACAACACGGATTCTTTATAAAAAGCCATTATAACTCCTTTTCTCCAACAGATCACTTTCTTTCAACATAAGGGATTGATCTCAACCTTTCTAAAAACACACAACCCACTCCCAAACTTCCAAGTGCTATTAACTTCTCCTCCATGTAACTTTACAAGAATTTTAACCAAGTTCTTCTCAACTTCTGCTAATATTTTGTTTTATGAAAGTACTTGTGCTTGCATTGCAGTAACAGTAAATAATAATACAAACAAGCTAAATAAGAGCAGTTTAAATTAAACCTTTTAACCTTAAGTACAAATACGTCTATCATTAAACAAACTGTCAGGTTAAAATTCTTCCATTTGGGGTATAACATATGCAGGCAGAAATACAATATATGAACACATCTGCTTTCAGTCTCTCTCTACATATTGCTCATCGCATTAATTTAAGTATCTGCTTTCATAACAAATCTATAACATAAATCTATAAAAGAAGTAAATAGATTGCAACGTTCAGAAGCAGTCAGAAGAAAGAAAAAGGTAAAGTTACAGATGTATGTGTTTTAAGAAAACTCATTCTCATCCAAATACAGACAAGTAGTAAGCAGCTGGTTTTAAATCCAGCCTCAAAACTTTAAGGGCTGAACCTGTGCTTGGAGGTGAAAATTTTTTAGCATCCATTCTTCAATAGCTAATATTACTATAAGCAATAATTTAGGAACCCTGATACTGAATGACCATGCATAAGCTAGGACCAAGAAATGAGCAGCCAGTAAGCACAACCATGGCATATTCTTCCTGGTCTGCACAGGTCTACACACTATCTTCACTGAGCTTTCCTGCATCTGAGACAGTTTTCCAGCAAAAATTTCAGCAGGGGTGAAAAAAGGCAGCTGGCAACCTCTTCTGGACACAGGAATGTGACCAATCTTTAGCTCTGAGTTACGATCCAGAACGGTGACACCAGCCACCATGATTCTGGCTGTTAAATTTAGAGGCTGACTTTTCAGCTCCGGTATGTGGACTTTCACACCACAGCAAGGCTGACTCGCTGAGGCCTTCTTCGTTTTCTTGTCAGGTAGCGTGCCATGCCATTTGTAACTCTTCACTTGATGCTTCTCTCTTTTTGTCTTTGTAGAGGTGGTTGCAATTATTACTGTTCAGACACCTGGAAACACTTTTTATTTGGATAATTGCTTGATAAATTGATCTAGAAGAAAAACAATAGCTTCAGTTTCCAGGAAAAATAAATCTTCTTTTAAAATGCCTAGCTCTCAGAATGAATTTTCCACCTTGTTTTTTATACTCTCTCATGCAAAGTTAGAACTGATCTCTTGCCCAACAACCATCTGCGCCTCTCACAGAATATGGCATCTTCCATTTATCTGACGTAACTGCAATGCCATATGCTTCCCAAAGCAGCTGCATCCAGCTGCCTCTCCTGTGACACATTCCCTCAGTGCAGAGGTCATTATTCTTCCTTGTGCTGCTCACGCAATATTCCCAGGGAAAAATACCTTTCAACCCCTTATTCCTATCAACCACCTGTCTCATGGGCTGTAGGGCTCATTTTGGAGCTCTCCATTTTGTTTGAAGCTTGCAGCTCAAGGTCTGTTCCCTTGGTTGGACCTTCACCAAGTGGTGGTTGCCTCAGGAGAACCAAGGAAGTCACCCCAGTATTTTAAAGCCCTGTCCAGCCTGTTCAGCTGGCTTGGATGAGGCAGCTTTGGTTACCGTAAACTGTGATGAGGTTTTCAGAATCACTTCTGTGTCAGCAAGTCTGAGAGTAAGGGTTATCCAACCATCTGATTCATCCCAGCCTTGGCATGCTTCACCTCACGGCATGGATGCTGGTGACTCACTTATTGGAATATTCCTATTTCTAACAATAATTGCGATTCTGATCCATGGTGAAAAAAAAAAAAATATCAAGGAATCCCAGCTGTCGTGGAATCCCAGAAGGACATTGGCTCTCACAGAGAAGATTTAAGTGTGAGGATGAGCTTGCCTCCTGGAGTAAGATCCTTCCATATCCTTTGCCTTGGTATCAGAATGCATCCTGCACCATGTCAGCCACCTACAAGCCTCAGGAAAGGCAGCTCACCTTGCAAGGGTAACTTCTGAACCCAGTTTACAATACGAAGAGGACAGCAATTATTACTACTGGGAGTAATACTCCATTTCACCTCTTTCACACAAATAATCCCATCTCAGGGTTTATCAAAAGGACCACAGTGTCCTGAACATCAGCTAGAGCTGTTAGAAAAACTGAAGAATTTTCAGATTGCAGGTTTCAAAAGCCAGAGGTCAAGGATAATTGGCATGGCACAGTACAAGACAGAAACACACTGGCGCTGACTCCTAATGACAGCTAAGGATGGTGACATAGCTTCAAAGACATGGCATACTCAAAGCAGAAACCAAGGTCCAAGGAACACTGCAAGTTTACTGCTGACAAAAATGGAAATATTGAGTTTTATGGTGGTGGCACAGCTTCTGATCTGACTGGTGCTAAAACTAAGATCTGCTACATATGTTTGCGATGTATTGCCTTGACTTTCACTAAGCTGAGTCAGTGCCAAAGCTGGCTAAAGTCTACTCTGGCATCGGCTCAGTTATCTGACAAGCCTCAGTGAAGTCTTCAAGAAGCTATGTAGACGATCAGCAATAATGGATGGAAAAGAGCTGAGGAAAACTCTGAGCTGAATGAATGCTGTTTCAAGAGAGGAAGTGAGAGCATACTGGGCTCATCTCACTTTAGGTACCCATAATTACTACAGAGGTAAATAGATTTTTCTACTCCTGAACGAAGAGGTAGATTCAGGGAGTGCACACATGGGTTATCACTTAAAAGCAGAACTTTAAATTGCTAAGCCTCTAAAAAGGCGATAGCCAAAACACAAGCTGATAGCAAGATGGGATGGAGATACTCTGTTATAAAGCAAGACATCTTTAAATCATTAGCATGACGAGGCAGCCAAGCCTTGGACAGCTGTAAAATGCTTTTGAGCTTAATCCTGATTGATAGTGAGGGTGCCAGACATACAGAAGAGGCTAATACTCCTCTGTGAACATTTTATCTACTTGAATTTCTACAAAAGTCCCAGTTAGGATAAATCAGCTTCCTTTAGATATTTGACGAATTCCTGCTAGGCAACACCAGATAGAGAATAGCCGTGTGGTGCTAGGGGTGGGGATGATTCACTGAGATGCACGGAGCCTTTCACGCTTCTGAGGAATTCTGCTTCCAGCCGGGTTCATCTTTTCAGAAGGTTCTGACTTCCCAGAACATCCCACTTCTCCAAGGTGGAGTAAGTACTTTATGGTGTAGGAGGCTCAGAGAAATGCAAAGAGATGAACAATGTCCCACCCTAGTCCACTCAAAGATGAAAGACGAAGTGGAGGCTTCAGAATTCCCTTCCCTGGGTGACTCCTGGTACCCAAATAAAATGCAGTATTTCTAGGAAGCTACCCGATACCTTTCAATCATGCCTTCCTTAACAAAGGAGAAGAACTAACTGAAGATCTCATCAATGTAGATTTAATTAACCAGAAATATAACTTTTAGGGAAGCGTAAAAGGCAGCCAATTTTTTGTTTATTTTAAGCACAAACTTCACCTTCTTTACCTCTGAGTGCTGTCCCAGTTGATCCCCATCTGAATTTTCACAAGTACATAGAAGACACTTCATAAAATGGATGTCTCTGATTCTTCCAGTTTCATCTGACTTTCCCTTAGGTTTCTGTGCATCAGCTACAACCATTTATTGAACAAACATTAACACTTAATAAACACATGGTAAGCAAAATAAATAAATAAATGGAGAAGCAATGGTGTTAAGCTGCTGAACAGTCGTCAGCAAATAAGAGGCACGAGAGCCTGGTTTCCTAATCATTCGCCATGCCAAGGGGAAAAATAAAAGGAGTCAACGTAAGAGGTCTCCTCATCCTTATGATGCTAAAAATAGAAAAAGATATAGTAAGTCCCACTGAAAGATAACAGGAGGTTGAAAGAACAAACAAGAGAGGATTTTCTTTTGAATACCCACAGAAAATTAAAAGCAGAGGGATAGGATTGCCACAAAAAAGAATGAGATTTATCTGGAAGTCCTCACAGACCTCTGTGAAAATAATTTTAAAAGAGTGGAGAGGTGAAAACTTGCCTGAAAAGGCTAGGATTAAGACAAAAATCGGTCTGTGTTGTCCCTGTTTTGCATCAGTGCTAAGCTCCCCTTGCTTTCAGTACAGAAATTCCTCGTGATTTCCATGTAAATCTATCAGCAATAATTGTGTATTTAACAGTGCTTTTCTGTAACGTTAGAGAAGCATAATGAAAATCAATTTCCTACTGCAAAGAGCAAACAAGAGGTTTCCATTTCCACTGTTACACAGATCTACCTCTTCAACAGATTCATAATCATTGTTAAATGTGTTTTTTTTGTGTGGTTTGAAACATTTCCTAGCCAAAAATGTAGGTCTGCATCTCTTCCCTCGCATAAAACCACCAAGCACAGGCCCGTGTCACCCTCCTCACAGTGCCGCGTGGTTGCCATGGAGACCGGCCCTGCTTCCTGCTGCCTGTGTGAGCAGGGAAAGAGCTTAAATAATATTTATGTAATATGCAGCAGAGACCGTATATACAGGATCTGTGATTTTATGGGAGGCCTGCAGACTGGTTAAAGTGGCTTCAAGAATCCGTGGATTGTTTCATTCAGACATTCAAAGTTTATTTATATTGCTAGGCTCAAAATATATATATATTACCACAGGGAATATATACCAAAGCAGAATTTGCTATATTCTTTTTTCCTTGTTTTCAATCAAAGAGACAGGTGGGCTCCATACTTTCTAAGAAAATAAAATCCCATGTTCTTGAATGTATGTCCTGTGAAGGAAAATAGAATTTGATTTCTTCCTTAAAGTGAGACACCCCCTACATCTTATTCCCAAAAAGCCCTAATAGATGACTAACAAAGACTTTTTTTTTTTTGGTAGCAGACTGATTTTGAAACAAAGGAAGGCCAACCTAACCTTCATTATTTGCCTTATTTTAATAAGTGACATGTGTTTCTTCTGTCAGCCCCCCGCCGCCCCCTTCTTTCAAAGAATTTTCGTGCCACAATACTGCAGGAATTCACCAATTCTCTTTTTTCTGCCTAGAAGCTGACACATCTTTCTGACTACTCCCTGACATGTCTTACCCTGTCCTCTGTGCAGTAAATAATCAAGTGTACCTTGCCATCTCCAATCTTGTTAAGTCACTGTCTTATTTACAATCAAGCTTGGTTAGATCACAATGTTGTATCAATAACTATATTGCTGCTTCTCTCATCTGAGTGAAGTACAGAATTTCATCCTGTGAAATTCAGCCTGTATATCCTGTGAAATCAATCCTGTGTAATTTCATCCTGTGACAGCTGTGTACACGCACATAGTCACCTTTCACAGCATGGCTGAGGCTGGCAGGGCTCTCTGGAGCCAGCTGCTCCCACCCCTGCCCAAGCAGGGCCACCTGGAGCCACTTGCCCAGGACCACGTCCAGGTGGCCTCCGAAAATCTCCAAGGAGAAGAACCCACAGCATCCCTGGGCAGCCCGTGCCAGTGCTCAGAGATCAGCTTTTAACACCAGGCATGAGATCAAGAGAGATGTTCAAAGTTCCAAACACCAAACAACCCAATGAATGGTTAATGCCCCAGAAATGCTTTCAATACCAAAGCAACTTAATTGGACAGCTTACTGTAAACACCAGTTAGAATGGAAATTACCCTTTGGGTCTACTTAGAGGGGGTGGGAGGTGGAAAATGCTGTGGAGAGTCTTAAACATAGAAGAAAAAAAGGCAGTCTCATTTTCCTCACTTGTGTTAGGCTTCCTCAGCATGCTTGTTCATAGGTAGCGTGTTTGGAAAAGTACATAAATTGAGTATTTCTTTTGTCTGGAAGAATTTCTGACTAGAAATATGAGAGTGGGAGACCAACTAGCACAGACACACTGCACCCAGACAGCCTAGGAAAGAGCCTCAAAGCCAGGTTCAAATCCCTAATCTGAATGATCTGAGATATAAATTTTACTTCAAATGTATGTTGTTCTAGTCTATATCATAAGTCAATACTCAAAACCTATTGCTCAAGTTAAATCTTACTGTCTCTCTCACCTATATAGCTTTTTTTCCAAATAAAATGCGGAAGTTGCAAACATTAGCTAGAACAAATTATCTTTCCTGAAACAGAAATCCCATAGAAAAGGAGTAGAGCCAAGAACCTGAGTGCAGTGATATCAGGAGGGCTCTGGTAGGTCATATCAAAGATCTACATACACCAGTATCCTGTATCTGAGAAACAGCCCTGTGCAGATGTCCATGGGAAAGCTGAGCACAAAGTTCCTTCTTCCCCCAGGCAGTCTCCTGGTCTCCAGCAAACAGCACCTCTGAGACCGCCAGCTGGGACTGCTGTATATTTAGTAACTCCCAACTCACATTTATTGCACAAGTCTACCCAATTCCCCCTTGAGCACGTGGAAGCTTACAGCATCCGCATGACGTGAAATTCCAGAGCATAATTACACCTTTTCCAAAGAATCACCTTGTTTTGTTTGCTCTGCAGCTGCCATCTCATAGCTTCAGTTGACACCCTTGATTCTTGCACTGAAAGTGTCTGAACAGTCATTCTGCAGTCACCCTCTCCCTGGCTCACAATTTAATAGACATCTACTGTATCCCCCTCTGCCATCTGTTTTTCAGTCTTGAAAAGTCCTACTCAGTTCTGTCGTTCCTTACAGGAAAGCTGCTCCATAATTCAAGATCCTCCCCTCCACTCTTCCCAAACCTTGTCGTGCCGTACCCTTTGTATGCCATATAGGCAATGCGTGATGGGCTTATGCTGGCATAATGATATTTTGTTCTTTGTCATCTCCTCCTTTGTTCTTTATCATGGTTTTGCTTCTTTAAATCATTATTGAACACGAAGAGGCTGATTCTTTTATGAAACACCTGTTTCAGTGTCAGTTCCCTAAATAAATATCACCTCAGAATCCATTATTTTATATGAAAAGTTAGGATTACTTTTCAATATGTATCACTATCACTGAACCTCACTTGCCACTTTGCCATACAGAATGTTGGTATGAACATACTGAACTATGAGGGCGTTGTTTAACCAAGAACCATCACACTGAAAAGGGAAATAAGAAAAGCATGCTTCCACCAGATAGACAAAATAAGATTTTTTCAGATTTTCAGGAAAACAAGAAACTAGTTTTGATTGCAGGTTTTTGCTTGTTTTTGACATCCTAAGTCTATGACTAGCTCATATGGCTGGGCCTCTCCAGAACTGCCTAATTATTTTCTAATGAGAGTGTGATTATGGTATGAGTTATTACTTCTTTGAATAGAAGTAGATTAATCAGTAGTTCTAAAAGGAAATGACATTTCCTTTTAAAATATCATTTTATATAAAAATAATTATGTATCTCATGAAGTTTAAATAAATGAGATTTTACTGTAAAGAGATCTGAAATTAAAAATATTTACCAAAGTAATACATAAAAGCTCTTGCTCTGCTTTAGTTAGCATCAGACAGAATCATAAAACACACACTTTGCAAAATAATGCAGATAAGACATGTTCTTCAAGATAATTTTATCTTTGCCTCAGAGATGCTATCCACGCTTCCATCTAGCTTGAAAAGAACACAGACAATTTATCAATACAACCAGTGACTTTAAAGTAGTTATCATATCCATAGAATTCATGTATAAAGAAGAAGTAATTGCCATTGCCAAAACAGGAAGAAAACATTGGCATGAAAATCCTAGATACTAAAGATTAGACTGAAAGGGGGGAATAGTGCTCATCATTACACATTTGAAGCCATATGTCAGAAAGATAAAATGTCCCTTACCCAATACAGTAAGGTAAGGAGACTACTAGAAACGTAGTTGTCCTAAACTCCCTCTACCATAGCAGCGGAAAAGGGGCAATTAAACATTAGGTAAGTAGCAAGACAAGTATTTAATTTCAGATGAATGATGAATGCTATATTAAACTAATTATGCTTTTTATTAGTTGGGGACAAAATTAAATAGTCCCATCACACAACTGTAAATTTCAGTGATAACTAAAAGGTTGTATTCCCAGAACATGACTAAAATGAACTGAACATTTTACAGAATTAAGCTTTGACCAGGAAAACAATCCTTCTCTGGTAAAAGTGGCACTAAAAGATAGTACAGTGATGGAATGTAAAGGTAGATGAGAATAATTTTAATAACAAATGCACAGGCTGCACTGTTATCTGTTTGCAAAATTACAGAATCATCTCAGCCAGCACAGGACACACAGCTCAGAGCTTAAAGCAGATTTTGACTAAGCAGTCTAGAGAAAACGGTAGCTGCTTCAAGCAATTTATAAATTAATAAAACTCATCCATATGTTTGTAGCAGGATGGTATATTTAAATATTTATTGAATTTTACAAAGTAATGTTTCTTTTCATTATTATGATTGCATAGGAGACCTGGCCTTTGTCACTGTATTTATTTGATGTTACTCAACTGATAAGAATATATTCAAATAAAGACCCAACAAAATAGTAGAAGGTTGCAATTTAAGAGAGTAATATTTTAAAAAAACATTTTCCATTCATTTGTTTCTGTACAAATTGCTATTTATAGAGGTGCCTGCTACTTAACTGCATTCCATTAAATAAAAAATAAGCAAAATATTTTTATGAATGATTGAGATCTGTAAAATAAATACGAAACAGTTTTAGTTTGAAAGCAGACGCTCATTTTAGCAAATGAGAACTCTATATATCAATATAACACATATTGATCTTTCTTCAGAAAGGTAGTACAAGATTCAGCTGGGC
Source organism: Aythya ferina (assembly GCF_964211825.1). Lineage (NCBI taxonomy): Eukaryota > Metazoa > Chordata > Aves > Anseriformes > Anatidae > Aythya > Aythya ferina. Next base: position 193,121,480 of record NC_140296.1, on the reverse strand, counting down.
TCACAATATCTTCCACAAAAAACGTATCTTCCTCCACATGTGGACAATGCATATATTTTAGGCATTGCATTTACATCAGCAGTATGAGGAAGCTTAAGATCAACTAGGTAAAAGGGTAAGATGACTGTAATACATACAAAAAATGACAAAATGAGTTAAGGAATTAATCCTTAAAGCGCAAACTGCTTTTTAATATGAAATACCACTTTGCACTTAAATTTCACAGGAAACCTCAGGAAGTTTGCTCTGACTTTGCCTTAAAGGTATTTTCCTTACTGCCAGGTCCCACTGGAAACAGCACCACGCTGCCTTATATGCTAGCACATGCTGAACTACATGGAGTTGAAATGGATCCCAAAGCTACTGCCTAATAATCAGTTTCAATGGCTAGAAGCAAAATTATTATAATAAAGTGGGTTTTAAGCTCTATTTTCTTTTCAATCCACAGAGTAAAATGTAAGTAAAACATAATTTCTTCTAAGCTAGAAGAAATTTAGCTTAGAGGAAAACTTTCCTGTGCATCTTCAAGGTTGTGCTCGCTGCCAACTTTAGCCTCCTGGCACATAGCCTTCAGATGACCTACCCCAACGAGAGCAGGCAACAGTCCTAAGACATAAACAGGAAGATGCATTCATTTATTTCCTGTGTATTTTCTGACTCTGCTAAGAAAAAGTATTTATATCAATTAAAGGAAAACAGAGACATCAGAAATGTGACAGCTCATGTTTTCTTGCCAGGTTTTGAGCTGAAGGCAGGCTTTTGGTTAAAGAATGGAGATCAAAATAAAAGGAGTTTAAAAAAGTAAAAACAAAGGAGTCAACAAGTCCAAAGATTTTGCCTCAACTAAGACAAGAAAAGCTACATTGGTTTGCCCCTTCAGGCTGTGTTCCTTTTTTTTTTTTTTTTTTGCCATTTATTCAAGCATTTCTCTCTGGCAAGTGTTTGATACTTAGTTATGCAGTATATTATCCCTGTGAAAATAAATCACAATCTTCCTAAAAATGGAAGTGTCAAGAGTAGACCAAAATTTCCCTTTTGCAAGGAACAGGCTGGTTAAATCACAAGCCTTCGGTTTGCTGAATGGTGTTATTTTGCATACAAAACCCTCATTCTTGCAGAATTACACACAGCTATGAATTTGACATTTCTGCAGCCAGCACGTGGCTGCTCCAAGTTGCATGAAATGGCAGGAGGAAGGGTGCAACGTGTGGATTGTGAGCAGAACAACAGAAGAGCAACCAAAATCTCCCTCAGCAGAGGTTCTCCTTTGACATCCTCCAAAGTGCTAAGGATTCTCCACGTACCTTCACTGTGACCCTGCTATTTAATAGGTAGAGAATGGACTTTCTGGCTCTGAAGACAGCCAAGGCACCTTCACTTTGCTGTACACTATCTTCTGCTTGTCTTTTGCTTAAGTTAATGCCTTATTTCTTAAGTTAAACATCTTAGTAGAGATGGCCCTTGCATTTTTATCATTAAATTCAAAGTACTTCATATGACAAATTAGGAAACTCCAAACAGGGATAAAATATTTCAGGAAACACTTCCTAATTTTTTCCAATATCCATTACAGCCAATGAAACAACAGCCTATGGAAGAAAAATTGACAAAACAGTCCAGTTTAGTGGTACGTAAAGATCAGAATAGAGTATCATTCTGAGTACTGCAATGAAACAAAAATATGAGAACACACACATATAGAAGCAATGGAGCATGCACACACAAGACAGTAACAGGCTATCTTAAACATGCATCTTTTTCCTTTTCAAAAAGCAGATTTGAGAGACAGACACTTCTAAGCCCAGAAAGCAAGTCTGCCCCATGAACTTTACAGAACTATGGCAGTAATTTGCACAGTGCAATGAAAAACACATGAGGACAGCACCTGACAAATTTGGTGGCCTTGTATGATGGGATCGCAGTATTGCTGGATAAGGGAAGAGCAACTGAAGTCATCTACCTGGACTTGTGCAAAGCATTTGGCACTGTCCCCTACAATATCCTCATTTCTAAACTGGAGAGACAAGGATTTGATGGATGGACCACTCTATAGGTAACAAATTGGCTGGAGGGTTGCACTCAAAGAGTAGCACTCAACAGCTCAATGTCCAGGTGGAAACCAGGGATAAAAGCAGTTCCTCAGGGGGTACTGGGGCGCTGTTTAACATCTTTGTCAGTGACAAATCTAGGATATTAGGGTCACACAAATGTTGGGAAAAAGGCCTTCGGTTGTAGGTCTTTCATATATGTATGAAAGGCCTATGTAGGTGAGAAATTATTCCAGATGTCCTCTACGAAACACAAAAATATCTTAAAGCAAGCCTGAGGGAAATGCAAAGCTTTCCATTTTCTTCAGCTTACTTGTTATACAAATAACAAGCACATTCTGGCTTAGAAGGGATTTTCCTGCTAATTTAAAACTCAATTACAGCAGTTAGGCTTGTAAAGGAACGGCTCTTTTGGAAAACCTGGAAACGCTGGAAAAAATAACTTGCTTGTTGCACTCTGTTACTCCCCATGCTCAACTAACTGCAGTTTTGCATACGTCAATTTGTTAATTCTTTCAAGAAAATCAGAACCTGGATGCGTGATGCTATGTATCAAGAAAGCAGGAGATGAAACTCAAAGTGTTCTCCCTACCCATAGCACAGCAGAGGTCACGCCTGAAAGGCAGGTGCAGGTTGCCCTGGATGTGTTCCTCGCAATGGAGGGGGCAGGACAGAAAACAAGGGAATGGAGATGACCTCTAAAGCCATACTTTTCTTTATGCAGAAGAATATTGCCGTAGCAACATACATGAAATGAGTTTCTGGATTTTTTTTGTATTATTTTCCCAGCTTGTGACAGTTCTGCAAGGCTAAATAACTGAGCATATGATTCCATGCCTAAAAAAGGTTTATGGATATAGACTTAGAAATCCCTACAATGCCCGCAATGCTCAGATGCTTTTTTTTCCCCAGTTAAATTACTCTGCACTTTGAAAGAGACTAGAAGAAATGTACTCATGGGAAATAATTCTCTCATGGGAAGGATCAGTTCTTAAAATGAACAGACTGCCTAACCTGTTAAAACTCTTGCAAAAAGACCCCAGATTTGCCAAGCATGCTATATAAAAACGCAGGTAGTAGAAACACATCTTCTATTTAATTATTCTCTAGTTTTATTTAGACTACAGCTGAAAATAAAATAACAGTCCTTCTGTCAACTTCTTTCTTCTATCTAGGATCAAATATTGATGAGCAACTACACACCAGGTAACCCACATAAAATAGCTAAATTTAGAAATTCAGATATATATTTTTTAACTGTACATTTGCATGATCTTAAGTCAGACTACTACAAGCTAAAAATCACCATAATGGAAATGAAAAGGACACCTAATAATTGTGCCACTAAATACACTGCTGCATAAACGACTGTTAAGACTGGAGAAATGCCTCTGCACGAAGTTAAACGCTTAAGGTCAAAAAGAAAGAACACGGCAACAAACAAAGTGTTCTTCTGTATTTGCCTTCTAAATCAAGAGATTGAAATCCGGAATGTAGGTCTTTGGAAGAACGTCAAAAAAATAAAAAACAAAATTGCAATGATTTTTTTTCCCCATAAAAATATGCTCTGCAGATCCCATTTTTACACATCAATCGCTAGTCCAAAACAAAGGAGGCCATGTTTTGCAAAACTACCCTCCTAAAATAAGCACGCAAAAAGGGCAGTAAATTTTAAAAATTACTGCTGCAAGAGGGTATGAATAGAACAGTAAGTGACAGTTCTGCAAGTCTGCTTCCAAACCAGCAGAACGTGCCCTCAATCCTTCCAGGACAGGGAGCGCAGTTACATCAAAACCTGTCTGAATCCAGGACCTAATCCACTCCAGAAGCTGATAGATGTAGGCATTCTCCTCTCCCAACTCAACTTGAAGGGCCATAGTAGGCCAACCTTCAAAAAGGCTCAACTCTAAACCATAACACAAACAGCTTTTAACCTTTTATCGGTGTTAGTGTTTCCAAATAATCTCTGATACTTTGGAAACACAGCAAATAATCAGATCATTAGAACAGGCCACATTACTCTGGCAGGACGAAGAACCATTTTATGGAAACTTTAAACGGATGGTCAAATCTCAAAATGCAAAAAATTCACCCTGCATTTATTTCAGGACTTAAATCTTCAATGACCAGTGCACCACAGTGTTGTTGAAGTCATAAAGGCCTGCAGATATATGGAAATAAGTCTCACCAAGAACAGAATCAATCTTGTATTAAAATATTTCTTGCAACCATATCCTCATCACTGTCCTCTCGTCCTCCGTTCCCCACTCAGCACAGCAGCACCAGCACCAGCTCCTCCAGGGCCTGAGGTCTCCACGCTCCTGGCCAGCACAGGGCACCAGGAATTTCTGAAGTGTGGTGTATGTGAGAGTGCCTGAGCTGACAGGTACTGATGGTACCACCAGTTTTAGGGTCAGATATAGGGTCAGACAGGGTGTGATGATGTAGCCTACCTCAGCTACGGTTGCAATTGCAAGAAGTCTTCTCATAACACCTCCACCTGCATAGTACGGTCAAAGCACTACAGGTATTTGGAGCCTGCTCAGTACAACCAGGGAGCTTTAGATGAAAAGCACAGATGCCACCGTTGAATGTAAAAACCTGATGGGTCCTTCTGAAGGACCTATTACTTGTGCCATGGATCCTTTCTTAAATTATGAAATGAAGGGAAGGAAACTACTGTAGCAAGGCACAAAGAAAATTACTCAAATATAACGTGAAAGCATCCAATTTAGACTTTCATTTTGTACTTGGACAAAAATTTTCTCATAAGAAAGAGGATCACTGCATCGTCTAGACATGGATAGAGTTACTGAATGTCTGTACAGTAATACCAAACAAAGCCTAGAGCTCAAGTCACTTGCCAATATATCGTACTCTCTCCAGAATCAAAAGGGTTCTTGTTGAAATAAAGCATCACTGGCAGGGCCTGACAGCTAGCAGAGAGGAGGTTCTGTATAACAATGCTGCAGAACACTCTGTGGAAAAACAGAGTTAAAAATAACTTTGAATTTTGTGAGAAAAAGTGTCTAATGAATTAAATCATGTTCTTATGAAGACTTTTTCCTCCCTTCTGACAGGAGGGAGAAGCTGCAGTTCAGACTTAATAACTCGCACAATACCCTACACCCAAAGTCAAACCATCTGCCTCTGAAAGTGCAGATCGGTCTAGCTGAGTGAACCTTACTCTTCGGCACTGTTCATGAACTGCCTTTCAGACTTAAAAATAATAATAAAAAATAGACCAGTAGGTGTTATATTCAAGTTGCTGCAGTTACACGGTGGTGAACGAGAACTCTCCTTAGCAGACCACAAGGAACTGTTCACCTAAAGAGCCTCTATAAAAAGCCAGACTCAAAAACAGAAGCGACATGCAAGTCTAAAATATCTTGATATTTATTTCTAGTTTCTAATTACAACAAATTTTCGCACTTTCACTGTGTTTTTACTTCGCTTTCCAAGAGGGGAGTTAACAAAGAAAGCACATCATCTATTTTTCTATTAAGCGTGGAGAAAAAGTAGAGGCATAGCTGGCATTCACAGAATTCCAGAAGTCACAGATATCCCCCACACAAACTGTCTGTGGTGGTTTCTCCACAACTTTTACTTATAGATACTACATTTGTACATCTTTTAAACCCAGCTTCCCAAACGAAGCTAGGTTAAAGAAAGTATTAATGAAGTTAAAATTTCATAAGCTTTTGAGATTTTTTTTTTGCCTTCACAGACCCCCAAATGGGTTGCACACTTTTCTTAAAAAAAAAAAAAAAAAAAAAAAAAAGTATCAAGAGTACTAAAAACTTGTCCAGAAGTTTTTAAGGAATCTTTCATTTCCTTAAGTTTACAGCAATCACTTCTGTTTTGTAAAGAAGCAACAGATCAGTACCAGACAAGATGAATAAGTTGACTAAACCAGCATTTTCTGTGGAAAATCTAATCAGATCGTCACTAATCTGAATGGTGTCAAAATTTCACTACTAACCATATAAGAGTGCCTTCTCATTTTGATACAAAAAAGGAGGCGTACCTTGTTTTTAAACAAGGGTGATTTTCAGCATTTTAAAACATTGCTAAAGCTCCAGATCTCTCTGTAGATAGAGTATCACTGAACATGGCTAGTAGCTTCCAGCATTTCCTTTTAAAAATCAATTGCACTTTTTTAATGATTTGTTAGTATTCTGAATGAACCTAGGCTCATATATCATCTAAATCCTGTAATTTAACATAAGAACTTCTGCATAATACATTACCTACAAAGTTCTTCCAGCCACAGGTACAGCAAACGAATTAGCATACGGGTGTAACTAAAGATCTCACGGCAGTACTAAGGCAAACAAAGACTGAAGCTAAGTTGCAAAATTCAAGCCAAATAGCTGTGAGAGGTGGAAACTAGGCTGGAAAATCATCAAGAAGATCCAAAACACACAAATGACAAGGCAGATGTGATGCCAGCTACCATATGTAAGCACCAGAGAATGGAATTTACATACCAGTTAAGTCAACAGGAAAGCAGCAGATGATTCGATCTAAATAAAAAATGGAGCCTTGTTTTTCTGTATAAATGTTATACGGTAGCTTAAAACTTTTCAACTAGTACAGAAGCAAAAGACTGAATAAAGAATAGAAAAGACCTGCTGGATCATTAACTTTTTTTTGTTGTTGTTTATTTGGTTGGTTGGTTGGCTTGGTTTTTGTTTTTTTTGAAGAACCACTCAAAATCAGGATTGCAACCTAAAGCCATTAACATAATGACATTAATGTTAATTGGTCAAATTAGGAGGACAACAGAACTGAAAATTTCCAAGCCCTATCACTCTTCTAACAACACAAAGTTCTGGTTTTGGTTATCTTCATATTAAATAAAGGACCCCCAAATAATATACTGACTTCACTGATTCTGTGTGTGACCTCTAGACCTTCTATTTCTATGATAACACATACAAAATATATGCCATGCACACACAAATCAACCACAAAAACAGGCAAGTACTGAAAAAGGTTTGTCCAGTTTTGTGTGAACCCCACAATCGTGCATCTACCTCACGTATACTGTGATTACCTTGTTACTGCCACCAAAAATTATCTTGTAGCTGCTTACCAGATTGCCTAATACCCTAAAAACATAAAAGTGTAGAATATATACCCTCCCTTTTATATGTTCTTTATAATGTTTGAAAACCTGTAAATTATCATTATGCAATTTAAGTGTTTTTCTTGCTTGTTCTTTCTTTAGACATTAAACTACTGTCTACATTGGAAGATTCTGTAGGTGGCTAAAAGAATTACGTGATTATGGCTTTAAAGACACTCTGGATGATTAACCTAAGAATCGAGATGAGATGTGAGGGTTTTTTTTCCTTGTTGTCCCCTCCACCTCAGTCTGGCTTGTTAAGGATTCAACAACTCTGCCACTTTAATTAAAACAGTGAGAACTACTAATGCACATCTGACTCATCCAGAAAAACCTCCAGCAAAACAGAGGAGATACCAGACTTGAAATTCTATTTAAAACATGAAAAAAGCTGGATGAGAGAATCAAAAACGTTTTGGAGAGTAGGAGGGGAAGAGTTCAGAACACCTTCATAACTTCTGTATACATTTCAAAAATAAGGTACAAGTTTATTTCTTCTCTGTTCTCTACATGGCATTTTCAAAATAATAATAAATAGGGAGAAAATAGCTATGGCTTTTTGCCTAACACACAAAATGGCTTCAACAACTTACCATTCACCATTTCAAAATGTTCTTAACAATAAAGGACTGTTACAGAACTATTTGCTAGAACAAGAACATCAAGTTTGTTATTTTAATTTTACTGTATAGTCTGAGCACTTCCAAAACCAACACACATTCACTTTATCTTGTCTCGAGACCTTAGGCTTTATTGAGTGATCTCCATCGCCTAAGCTCTTTAAAAAATCCCGATGAAATTGCAAGGCTCCGTAGTTAGATACATGATTTAGCCTTGCAATGCTACTCCAAAACAGCAGAACTGTTATTCTACCCATGGAGAAAGAATAACCAATAGTTGAAGATTTTATCCTAAAAATGCTTTTCTTACCTGAAGAGAGTTCAAAAGTGATGAAGTGCCAAGTATGGCCCATTAGTTCTCCACAAGAGAAAAACTAGGCTTACTTGTGCCATTTTCACATTACAACTCAATCTTATCAAAAAAATCAAACCTGTCTTGACAATACACAACGCTGGTTCGACCTCTGCTAGCAGAACAGCTGCACTGGGTCAGAATCAAGTTGCATCTAAACCATTATCTTATTCCTGACAGTGGCTAAAATGGCCATCCACCCAACAAGGGAAACATGACAGTAGCCAACTACTTGCCCAATCTGCAGTAATTTGCATAGGGACTTCTTGGACCACAGATGGTATTTAACAGTCTTCAATGAAGTAGTTCTCTATGAATTGAAGACCTTGGACTATCACCTCTTGCACTCATGAAATTTTAACACTAACATCCTGTTGCAAGGCCTTCCACACACTAAACTACCCACATTTGAAGAACAATTTCCTTTTGTTTTTTCAGAAACTGCCTGCATGTTTCCTGGTATTGGTAGAAACAGTGAAAAATTATTTATTATTTACTCTTTTTGTGTCACTCACCATTTTATAAACCTTTATTTTACCTCCCCATTGACACTCCCATTCCAATGGGAAGATGCCTGGCCTGCCTTACCATTCCATGTACAGAAGCTGTTTCACACCCGCCATCAACCACCTGACTTCTCTCAGTCACTTATCTGATTGTATTCTTTCTGAGATGGAAAGAACAGGACAGAGTGAAACATTCAAGACTGGGGACACGATATATTTACACACTGCTCACTATTCCTTCCCTGATAATCCCCAACTTTCTACTTGTGGTCCTGTTATGGCATTGAGCTATGACTTTGAGGGATCCAGCATTCCTCCAATACTGATATTTATCAGAATTACCTCTTAAGAAACTGTCAGAATGAAGCTTCACAATTGTTTTTAACTGACCAGGTCAATGTTTTTAGCACAGGGGACTGCCTTGCCATCTGCTCGTGTCTGACAGACTTCCAGGCATCCCTCCTGCCCGCAGCTGTGCCCACGTCGCTCCCTCGCCCCGCTCCTCTGTGGCGATTTTCAGGCTGATCAAACCCCAAGCCAACTGAGCACATCGAGCACACCGGCGCCAGCTCTAGCGATGAGCAGCAGGAGTAAGTGCTGAGGATAAGGTGAGACTTGAAACGTGGACTGGGGCCAACTGTGAAACTGCACTCTTCATGGGTATTAGCAGTAGGAAGCATCTCCTCCACTGACTTTTACACGGCGCCTCAACGGCTACACAGTAACACACACAGCACTAATGGCTTAAATGTTCATTACTGACTTCTCGTGAAGAACAAAACTCTCAAATTACAACAAACATGGGGGACTGGTCCTTATGTTTTTCCTGTCATGACACTGAAACAACCACACACCCCCATTACCTTCTCCTACTCTGTGCAGTACGGATGGCCTTGTTGGAAAACCACCAGCCTTCTTCTTGGGCTTCAGTGTCATCTTAACCAAGCTATGCTGACCTGATTAATTAGACATTCTGCACTGTAAATTATCATAAAGAGGAAACACAGTGGGTTTGAACAGCTGTTGGCTTTAGTAACGTAGAGAAGCTACGAGTGAAAAGTTTATCAAGATGGGTGTTGGCTCCATTTTGAGCTGAAACAGCCTGCCAAAGGGAAAAAAAGCACTTCCCTTGCCAGGTGTTGCCTTTCTTCTCAGAAAGGAGTGGAATCGTGCAATATTTTTAGTCCCTGATATCCGAACCCTGATTTCTCAGGTCCCTCTTTCTTTTAAAGCACTCCAGGGAGATCAGATGCCAGCACCCTCACCAACTCACCTGGTCAAAGGCTTGCTGAATTGCAAATACACTTTTCCTGCCTCCCAACAGGACTATCAACAAGGCAACCCTGTCTCCTGGGGTTACAAAGCCTCCGATCAGATGTCTTTTCATACTAGCTTCATCCAGTTATGTACTGTCCTAACTTTAAAGCTTAAACATCTTTGTTGGAACAAAAACATAACAGACTTTGGGCACAGCGAACTTAAAGCAGCTGTTTTGATCTATAATGGGTGCTTTCATTTTTCCAATGAGCCTTTGATGGCATTTAGATCTCTAGCTCCCAGCTGATGTACCCTGATCACTGAAATGGACAAAGATACTCCTAAGATTATTTTCTGGGGCTTTTTTGTTGTTTTTTTCTTTCAATCCAGAACATTTTTTAAGGTTATTTTTCATGTTATTTTTGAACTAGGTTAGTATTTAGAAGAATTTTCCACCCCAAGACTTGTCCAAAATAAAGCTTTGGCATTGATCACAGATGAGAACCCCTTTTCTCACTCCACAAGTAACTGCTTGTCGCTGTGCATGATAAACTAAGGAGGACATTACACTGGGAGCACATCACTACTTGATATTCATCCTAAAATGATGGCCAATGCCTTGCATTAGCAATGCTTTCATTCTCAGAAATACACTGGCAATGCATCACAGAAGGTGTGCTGCATTGTCTAAGTTCACAGGTAAAAATACTACACTAGTTATAAACCTACAGCTGAACTACTAATGGAAACCTCACTGACTTCCAGAGCCAACGTGGGCCCGTAGATGTTAGTACCAGCCTTCCTCTCCGTTTTCAAGAAAGAAGCCCCAATTCTGGAGGGTTATAATTATTGTTCCCCAGATATATGCTGAGCTGATGGCCCCCTGGAGCCTTTCCAGTTTTTGTTTGTTTTTATTCTTGTTTTTAAATCAATGCCTCTACTCTTGAACCTTTGTCAAGAAGGAATGCTTTAACAGAGCTTATCAGGGTCACTGCTGTTAGTAAGAACTCCTGAGACAGTAAGTTAAATGCCTTAACCACGCGGATTAATAGTTGCTGTTGATATGCGAAAGAGGAGATAAGACAGATACTGGATTAATTAATGCTGGAGAGAGACTGAAAAAGCAGAAACTGTTACAATGCTAGGATAGGCAGCTATCCCAGCCGTTTTGGAAAAGAGGTGATTGGAAAATCATTTCTTCTCCTGAAGAGCAGGACATTTTATGTCCAGGATCCAGCAAAAAGAAAATACAAGTCTTAACTTTCATCCCCCAGACTGGAAGGAGTTTACCGATAAGGCTCTACAGAGGCAAAAGTTGAGAAGTGCTTTGCAGTTGAGCTCTTCTATGCTGGCACTCAAGTGGTGGCTGACTGGGTGATTTTGGAATGGGAACCACACATCCAAGAATACCTGATGATTTTTTCTTACTATTCTTATTTTAATATATAGTAATCCCCAAATCCTAAGCAGTACACTAGGCTGAAAATCTCGCTATCTAATCATTTATTAAGATGAAAGAAACGCCTGCCTATGGAGAAGGCAGACGTTAGAAGAATTACTGACAGAGGAAGAGTCACAGTCCTTCCTAGGATCAGGCTTGCATTCAATCCTTACTAGGACTGAACCCAGTACGTGGAGTCATGCAAAAACCCTAATAAGACATTTGGTCATTAAACAGACTGAAAAATATGCCACATTCTTTCCATCAAACACACAAGTATCCATCTAGATTAACATGTTGTTTTGTTTTTTTTTTTGTGTCAGAATTTCTGCTGAATCACAGAGGGTGATTTGCAACATTTCCTTTTAAGCTAAGTGCTAAGGTTTGCAAATTGCAGTTATAATCACAGTGAGGACCACAAAAAAAAATCCACAAAACAATGCTGAAGCACTGAGACTGACCTAGAACAAGTGCAAGAGAATCCTATACAAGTTTTAAAAACCTAAACATTAGTGTCATTGTTACTGCTATGAAAAAAAAAAAAAGTAAAAAAACACTTGGCAGGTTGAGGAATATGCAATTATTGCCCTCTCATGTGCTCTCTCTCCTCCCTCCCATCATGCAGGCTCTGGCATCTACCTGATGCTGATGGTGGTGAGCTCGGGGGCACAGAAGACAGGACACAGCACAAGGTGAGAAAGCTGTGGTAGGGGCAGGATCACTCCTTTCAGTCACAAAACTGTTAGGCAGAGGCCAGCCCTTCTGTTGGAACTATGTGCAAAACCTCATGTAGCTCGCTGGGACATGTAAGTAACGTGGGTAAGCTTGTAACGTGACCGGTACCAAAATCCTGTCAGGAGAATTTGCCAAGCGGAAATCCAGGAAACATCCACCTAGCAGACAGCTGGGACAGCGTGAGGTATCGCTAGCTCTCTAGATACTTGGTTCTGTGCCAGGGATAAACCTTCCTGCAGGAAAGCAAACAGAAGAGACTCGCTCTACCAGCACTGCACCCAGTGTTCCCCTCTTTAGCCCAGGTCCTTCCACAGACCGATTCCTCCGGCAGCCCCGAGCAGCCCCAGGCAGCTGATTGCTCCCCGCAGCACCACTCTGTGCTAGGCAGGCACACAGCGAGCACGTGCCAAAGGTTGACAACTCCAAATTTCCCTCTGTAACATCAAAGAATTCCAGGAGAGCACAAGCGACATTCAAAGGTAAGCCAGAGTATGTGAAAAAAGGACAGAATGATCCCAACTAAACCTTGGTTCCTCTCTGAGCCGTAACCTCACACACAACATGGAGAGATGAAACTGCCACCAGTTTCAGGAATAACAAAATGCCCCAGAAGTCAAAGCTGTAGGCATGCAAAAGAGGTTGAGAGTGACCCCGGCCTTTCATTTTGCCTGCAACAGGCTCAGGTCTTTTCAGACAGAGCACAGTCAGATCCTGAGGGAAAGCGATGACTTCTGCTGCTCTGCTCGAAACCCCAAGGACAACTCCAATACAGCACTGATGAGTCCTAGAGGGAGATGCAGCAAGCTTTCCTTGGGCAAGACTGGTATAACCATGAGAGTGGATAAAAATAAGATAGAGACAGGACTACAGGATGAAGATGGGTGTTTCCAGCCCATGTAGGTCCAAACTGATGCAGCTCATCAAAACCAGGGTTTTACTGCCTCAGTCAGCAGCTGTTTCTTCCAGATAATGCTTCGATGTTTGCAAACTGCACTTGTAACAGCAGTGAGGACTACAATAAAAAACATCCACAAAAGAGCACTCAAGTGCTAAGACCAACCTCAAACAAGAGCAAGAGAACTCTAGGTGAATTTTTAAATTCAGCATCTCCTGTTAGTAAAAAAAAAAAAGGCAAGAAATACTCAATTAAGTTAAATGCTGTATGTTGCTACTGCTATTTGTAACAAACTCCTGAAGACAGACTGCATTTACATGTGCCATTATACCTATGCTTTGCTGGAAGCCATTAAACAGAATTCCTCAAAACTGAAGTCTCGTTCCTTCAAAAAACCAAGCACTGTAGAAATATCATTCGGAGAGTACCCATGCGATGTCTTTCATTTGTCACTTTATTTGGAAGCAGCAGACATTTGCATCTTTCACAACAAGAACCTCCATCTTTAGAAAGCCAGGTCACTTACAAGAAAACTTGCAAACAGACAAACCACAATCAAACAGACAACGAAAGAGAGGTTAGCATCTCTTGTGAATAACAGATTTCCCTTTTGTGTTTGTATCGTTACTGAAGCTAATTAGATCATACCACCACCACTGCCTTAATTATGTTTACGGCTTCCAGTTCAACATCAGCAAGTGCTGCTCTGAAGCGCACCAGTACAACAAGGTACAATCGACTCAAACTGTTAAAAAAAAAGAACAAGAAACCTTAAAGAGTACATGACATGCCTTAAGCAAAACGCAGTATTTTTAACTGATTTTGCAAAAAAAATAAACTAGCCATGTCAGCAACACCAGAGCAGTAAGTAGCAATAACTAGACATATCTGCCCAAATTAAGTTACATGAAGCCCATAAAACTAGGAAAAAGATATTGAGAAAGGATGGAGTTATTTCTACAGTAGAAGTGTTACTGCCCCTTCCTCATATTTCAAGCCATTTTTGCTCCTTAACTTTAACATAAATAGCACATTTTGTAATTTCTAGTAATTGCCTCTTCCCTGAAGATTTTCATTTTGAATTCCTATCAACAAACCAAATCATAATGAAAAAACTTACAAACTCTTCAGCTCCCATCTCACCACGCAGTTAGTGACTCACTCAGAACACATCATCTCCTCTGCTACTTGCTGACACAACTCCACACAACAGCAATTGAAAGCCTCCAGTCTGGCCCAAGAGAACCCTGTTCTGTATTTTGATGGAGATCCAGCACTTTCTAATGCATGCAGGGAAACAAAATTGTGATTGAGAGCAGGCTTCTGCATTACTATGAAATTATAGGATTGAATGCTAACAGCAGCAACAAACGTGCCAGGAAGTAACCAGAAGAAACTTCAAGATTTTCAATCTTTGCTTACATTTTATATTACAAAACTTTGATTTCTAACTCAAGAAGACTTGATTAAAAAAGGACTAGATTACTGGGGAAAGAAATAAGCACTATGTACACCAATCCCTTCCTCCCTTAACGAATCTTAATGAATTAAGCCACTCATCATGGCCCATATACACACAACTTTAAAAAAAATTAAAAAAAAAAATATCTCGGAGTAAAAAGATTCTCCTGAATCTAATTCTTAGTTCACCATCTCAAAACTCTTTAAACAACATAAATTTTATTAGAGTGAAAATAGGAAGTGGTTTGTGCGATCACCCGAAGCAGTCTGTGATTGAATTCTGTAGACCACCAGACCGAGATGAAACTCTTGTCAATATTTTCCCCTATGAACACCACATAACCCTGCCTCCAAAAATTCACTTTAATTGAGCAGAAATTGTTTTCTTTCTCGATTGCCTACTGATTTTTCAGTGTTTACAGCAGGCTTACCAGCACTACCTGAAAACCTACCTCACAACGTGATGTCCTATCCGACCAACGCAAGGAGCAAAACAGAGGACACAAAGCAGATGCAGGTGGGACTTACACCGACTGGAATGCTGCCTCCTTCCTTTTATCTGCTGCAATGTAAATCTTTCAAGTTCACATTTGAACAAAAATAGCAGCAGTCCCCTTATCATCAAACAGACCTTTCCTGACACCAATGCAGTGCAATGGATTTTACAAGTAAATCCTTGTGCACCAGCATCCACGCTGGCATTTAACTGCATTATACTCAGAATTAGCAAGTGTTAGCCTTATTTATTTATATTGAAATACAATTGTCCTAATTTCACTTAAGGATAAAACACTAAATAAACTATGTATTCCAAATCCTCCTCTTTTTCTACCAAAAATTCTCATTACCAAATTCCAACCCTAAGTGTACTCAATGAGCAATGTTCCTTTTTTTTTTTTTTTTTTTTTTTTTTTTTGAGTATCTGCAGTTTACTTTGTATTACTTAGATGCAGGTCACAGGCAAAAATAACTTCCCAGATGTTTCATTACGAAGAAACTGTTGCAGTTTGCCCTGTTACTGCCTCCCAACAGCTTCTACAGAAACTAATGTTTAAACACCTTTGTCACTGGTGAATTAAGATGAAATTGCCCAAGAACAGGAAAGGTTCTGCATTGTTTGGCTTATGACAAGCAAATCAGTCAAATGTCTTGAAGGAGTTAAATTACCATATTGTTAATTAAGTTAATTAATTCAGTTAAAAGCTTTCTCCGTAACAATTATGGATATGAATTTATCATGAAGCAAAAAGAAAGGAAGCCTTATTTTAGAATCTGCTGAACATTTACTAGGTGAAAAGCATAATTAGCTGTGAATAACTCAGACCAACCGAAAATAAGATGCAGTAATAGTCTGTGTTTCTGAAATATGTGATGCTGATGATCAACAGCAACCAAATGCCTCCCTTACTGAGCACCCTCGTCTGCTCCACATCCACCACAAAACTTCTGCCTGTAGGTCGGAGACCCCATCCCCTCCCTAGATGGCAAAACTGCAAAAACACCGAGCACCAAAGTGAATCCTAAAAAACAGCCAGAGGAAAAAAAAAAGAAAGCCTAGCAAAGCCCTTGTTATTACAGTAAGCAAAACAAGAGTGCAAGAACTGGACCAGACGGACATCTTTGGGACTGGCATTTCTTTTCAAGCTGGGTTTCGCCATGGCCAACAAAAAAGAACATAAAGAGCAACATAAAACAAAAGCTGGGTAGCTCTCCTGTGAATTTCTTGGCTACTGCAAAGGTGCTGTCAACAGAAAAAGACGACCAGCTAAGCGTGCCCGATCTTAAGATCACAGTTGAAGTACAGAAGCCTGAAAAACAAACTCCTAATGTAAGAAGGCTTTATTTTTGATCAAAAAGTAATCACTTTTAAGAAATCTAGTGTGCTTGTTTCCTATTAAAGTGTTCGCTGAATTTCAGAGAGCTAAGCTTTGTCTGAATACTGTGTTCATGGAGTTGCAGGACAGCTGAGGTTGGAAGGGGCCCCTGGAGGTCACCAGGTCCAACCTGGTGGCTTGGAGGAGGCTGACCTGGAGCTCGGCACCATGCCCAGCTGGGTGCCAAACATCTCCACAGATGGTGATTCCTCACCTCTCAGGGCAACCTGCGCCCTCTGTTCAACCACCCTCGATATAACACATTTTTCCTGATGTCTAAACGGAGTTTATTGCACTTCAGTTTGTGCCTTCTGCCTCTTCTGTCGCTGGGCACCACTGACAGCTCCACCCGCCTTATTGCCTCCCTCAGGATCAGCTCATACACTCATCTCCCTGAGACGTCTCTTCTCACGGCTCAACAACCCCATCGCTCCAGGCCTCTCCTCATGTGACAGGAGAAGCTGTCTGCGTGTCCTCCATCATCTTTTGCGGCCTTTTCATGGCCCTGCTGCAGTTGGTCCCTCTCTGTCTCACCAGGATGGTGGAGAGGGGAGGAATCACCTCCCTGGGCCTGCTGGCAGCACTCGGCCTCATTGCTGGCTCCCGTTCAGCTCCCTGCCCATCAGGTCCTTTCCTGCCAAGCTGCTCTCCAGCTGTGGGCCCCCAGCCTCTGCTGGTGCCTGGGGCTGTTCCCACCCAGGTGCAGGACTCGGCCTTTCCCCAAATTGAGCTGCACAAGGTTGCTGTCTGCCCAGGCACCAGGTACTGCTCCCGGAGTTGTTTTGTTTGCAAACTGGCTGCGGCTGCACTTTGTCCCATCGCCCTGGTCACTAACGAAGATGTTACACAGTCCTGGCCCCAGCACAGGCTGACCGCTGGAGTACGGGGTGGAGATGGCTCCAGCTGGACGCCGTGCCACTGCCCACAGCCCCGGGAGCCCAGCAGCTCAGCCACATCTCAGTCCTCCTCACCTGGCCCTTAATTCATCCGTTTGTCTATCAGGATGTTACGGCAAGCAGTATCAAAAGTCTAGCTAATGCCAAGGTAAAGAAGAGACACTACTCATGTTTTATCATTGTTTAATATAATTTAAGCCCCTAACATTTTTGTCCTTCCAATTGGAACTTTTTTTTTTCCTACATCTGAATCAATTCTCTTATTCCCCTTGTTAACTCTAGCTCTTCTACGCTAACGTACCTGGATTTATTATAAAACCTTTGTCAAAGAAAAAAAAATATATGCAGAAGTACACAAAGTACTACCCTATTTTCACGTCTCTAACTTTCACTTCATGCAATCCCTATCTCCTTCGATGTATCAGCACTTAGAAATAAACTTAAAAAAATAAAGCACGAAATCAAACACGGGATAACAAAGCAACCAGCCTGCACAGGACTGGCAGTAGATGGTATCTGAGCACAAGGAGTGGGCAACAAGAACGAGGCCTGAGGCAGGGAGCGAAGGGGAAGCTCTGGGATAAAACTCCTCTGCAAACGAAGCTCAGATTTCTTCTCACACGCGACGGCACAGGCATGAACTGCTGCTTATGGACAAAACAGCTATGGCTAAGGAGAGGCTGAGGGCGGCAGGAAGCTGTGCAACTCACAGAAGCAGAATGGGTTAGACCTAAAGGATCTTGCCCTGGAGAAGCCCAGGGAGGAGCTGGCAGAAGAACGTGGCGAGGAGAGATCCTAAAGCAGCTCCCACCTGTCCAGGGGAAAGGCCTGAGCAGAGCTATTTGCAGCAAAGGGCAGGAGGCTTGGGATGCCATGCAGCGTGACCTGCGAGGAAACCGCAGAGTCCAGCGAGCAAATAAAGGTACTACAGGGTGCATAAAGGCCTCTTTGGAAAGCTGTATTTTAAGTATGCCATTGTTATCCTAAAAAATTGATGGCTGTGATCACGCTACGCTCTAAATAATTCTGCACTTGGCTGCGATCAGGGCGGAAGGTTGGGCTGAATACCTTGCTTTTTGGTCCAAGTAGAAAAGCAGCATTAGCTCTTTTATGTAACAGCTGTAAGTAAACAAACTGGAAAACGCTGTCCAAAACCCTGACGCATCAAATCCAGGCGGACTGTAAGGTGTGGGGATTCAAGAATTTTCTAAATATCAATTATGAAATTAAAGGAGTTGGGAAAAACTGCTCGCAGTTACAGATGCCTCTGTGTAGCAGGTAGAAAAAAGAACAGCAAAAATACTCTGCCTGTGATCTCAGGAAAGAGAGTCGTGTGGTTTTTTCATTTAGTATTTCTTTTTTTTTTTTTTCCCCTAAGTACAGCACTTGCTAGACAGGCAGACTTGAAAACATCAGCAAAATAGCTGCCTGTTGCACTTTGTTTCTACTCTGCTCAAGCAAACAGAGCTCTGTTTACATTCTTTGTAAATAAACAGGGCTGTGCACACACTGAAATCTCACAACCCTCAAATCACATAATCTATTTTTCTTCCTGAGAGAAGCAACTTGGCAAAGCCTCAAGTACTAGCTAGCTTTTGGGCTCTTATATTAGAAATAATACATGCCAGGTTTTCTGAATACAGATGTCAGATGGCCAAATATTGGCTAATGTGTGCTGTGGGTCTTTTTTTTTTTTTTTTTTTTTTTGCCTGTTCAGCTACCCTGTAATGGAATTGAGCAATCTGCAGGGCTTGCAGGTCAAATTAACAATAGCCTTCCTGTCCACCTTCGAGACACCACTCCTCTTCTAAACAAGGATGTGTGCTTGGTTTTGTTTTTAATTGGCAGAAGAAATAATTCTTAATTGTTACTATCAGATAGCTCTTTTCTGGGCCAGGAGCAGGAAGGATGGCCAGTCTGAGCTGGATTGTGCCCCAGAACTCCTTACCTATTATTATATAACTTTGCACTACCTTACCTCAAGTGGGTTTTGCAACAAGCACAGAAGACAAGTTTGGTGGAGTAAGTAGCACTACTTGCTTGTGGTCACTGTTGAGCTTTGTCTTCGTTAGATGTATGAGGCTAACGACTCCAGCAGGTGTAAATCTGAAGCACACAGTATATATTTAACACGCTGTAAGAAGACACCTCAGTTTTCCTTTCCAGAAAGGCAAGTCCACAAATGAGTTAAGTAGCCAAAACTCTCCAACTCGAAATTTCAAGACTGAGTAGTGGCAGAAGAGGAATCGAGGATTTTGTATCCTCAGCTGATTGTTATCTTCTGGATGCCCGTGTCAGATTGCCAGAAATTCAAACAGCCCTAAAACCAGTTTTGACAGGTGCGACTGGCAGACTAGTGTTAGGTTATCTGATTGAAGGGTAATCACAATAAAAACAGAGCCAGCAAGGATCAGCGGAAAAACAAGAGGCAGAGAAATCCTAGCAAGCTAATCAGTGAAAATGGAAGCACCTGAATCAGCTGCTCCCAAGGCCACCAACTAGACACCATTGTCCCCCAGTGAGAAACCCACAAAGAAGAGTCCAGAAGGAAACTCTCCCCAGAAACACCTTAAAAGCTAAAGGTTATTGCCTTAAGGGGTACAAGATTTATGGGATGCAGGCAGAAATAACATTTTGGGATTGTGTAAAACGTGCCATGAGATTGTGAGAATACAGAAGACGTTATGAAATAATTAGGGAAAGGCACTAGAGGTGGAGAAAGACAGGGACAAAGGTGGATAAGGGAGAAACAAGCATGGGAAAACAGCAGCAGAAGAGGATGAATGGGGCAGGGGCCAACAACGAAGGGAGACCGCTGGGCCTTGGTGCCAGCTACGAGACCCCTTCAGAACAGCTACGAGGGGGACTTGCAGCCCTGAGCTGTTGGGAAGAGGAGCAGGACCGGGCTGTCTGTGCAGACGCTGTCAGTGCTGTGTGTGCTTACGTGGGTACCAATAACAGCATTGTTCTGTGTCTCTGCTGGTCCACGTGGCCAGCTGCATGTGCATTTCGCGTGTGTTGTGTGTGTGTGTGTGTGCACGCACACACACCTACTGGGAATAAGTGCTCAGCCTCATTAGGGGCTGGCCCTGGGGACACAGGATCTGAAGCAGCCCTGCACTTATCTCTTTAGGCAGGATGGAAGATATGCCCATGAGACCCAGAGCCCTCCAGCTTTGGCTACCTCTAACACCTGGCATGGCTGAAAGGACACAAGTTTCGTAGCAAAGCTATCAGGAAGACTTGGAAGGAGACGAGTATAAATCCACCCTTGATTTGAGTTCAGGAGAAAAAGTCCTGCGCCTGTTTACGGTGTCCTGGCATGTGCTGGAACTCACTCAATTCTGTTCTGCTACATTTTGTAAACAATTTGGTATTTAAACAACAGCAGGAAAAAAAAGTATTAGCATTCTCAGGCACCCTTCTACTGCAATTGGACGGCCTCTGCTTCTTTTAATAGCCCTTGAAATTCCACATTTGAAAGGAATCTTTACTGGGTCTTTCTTACGTGTTTTCTTTTGAAGTCAGGGCTCAATTGTACACCATTATAATGGCAGAGCAACACAAATAAAGCAAAAATACAGATAAGACAAAGCAGATGTAAATTAAATTACACAAACATATTTAACAGGTTTGCCTGCAACTCTAAATACCAGTGGTGTGCACACAAAAAGACACGCATACTGCAGCCACAGTGCCAAAGGAACAGAGTCAACACTAATTTATGGCCTCAGCAATCCACCCACAGGCAGCAAATGTAACATAGGGAAGATATTTTCTGTTCACTTTTGTTTTTGTTGCTTTGTAAGCTCTGTGTTTTCACTTCTGCTATGAAGTGCAAATACTCTGAGGAAGACCATGTTTTGTATTTGGCCACCTAGACCAATACTCTGACACATGAATTACCTGGGATGGAGCCAAGTGAGACTTCAAAGCACGTTTAAGTAAGAGTCCAAAGTCTTTGTATATTGGAAACATTTTAATTGATAAAATTTATTTCAGAATCACTGCAATCGATCATCTCTTTCATATCTCTTAGGCAAGTCTTGATTCAAAGCAGTATTAGTTTTCCCAGAAGCAGACACCTCTCCCAGCTAAGATACCAGGCAGCAGAGGAAATTCCCAATTCTTGTCACATAAGCAATAACCTAAGCCCATCACAAGGGCTTTACACTGGCAAAGTGGAGCTGACAAAGCAACGCTCTGAGAATACCTCCACACAGTCTCCAATGGGTAAGGTAACCCTTTTATAGAAGGATTCAAAAAAAAAAAAAAAAACAAAAAAAAAAAAAACAGCTAATTCCAAACATCTTCAGTTCTAGGTTATGGCACGGAATAAACAGAGGGTGGTGTGTCCATTTCGTATGGGGGCATGGCAGGAGCTGAATGTTTCTGAGCTGTGGCTAGAGCAGCTGAAGGAAAAAAGACAGGGAGAATCTGTGGTCATGATGCTGGATAGAAAATACCAAAATGGCTGCACGCTGAAAGCCTCATGAATTTCAGAGCCCCTTTCCACTTCAACAAAGAAAATAATCATTGTTGGATATTTTGATCCTCTACCTGTAGTAACAGTTACAAAATAAAATACTGCCTCTTTATAAGGACAAAAACGATTCTCTCAGTTTCTGCCAAAACTACTGCTAATATTTAAGCTTTGACAATACAGAAAAAAAACACCATAGCTTAAGAATAGCTTCTACACCAGTATGGCTTTCAAATCAGAGAATCATTAATGCTGGAGAAGCCCTCCGAGACCATCTGGTCCAACCACCCCCTGCCACCAATGCCACCACTAACCCGTGTCCCCACGCACCACGTCCAACCTCTCCTGGAACACCCCCAGGGACGGTGACTCCACCACCTCCCTGGGCAACCCGTCCCAGTGCCTGACTGCTCTTTCTGAGCAGAAATGGCTCCTCATTGCCAGCCTGAACCTCCCCTGGCACAACTCGAGGCCGTTCCCTCTGGTTCTGTCACCAGTTCCCTGTGAGAAGAGGCCGACCCCCAGCTCCCCACACCTTCCTTTCAGGTAGCTGCAGAGAGCAATAAGGTCTGCCCTGAGCCTCCTCTGCTCCAGACCAAACACCCCCAGTGCCCTCAGCCTCTCCTCACAGGACTTGTGCTCCAGGCCCCTCACCAACTTCGTAGCCCTGCTCTGGACACGCTCCTTTCTTTGTCCCCCAGAAGACAGACACTATTCCCCATGCACAGTAGCACTGAACAAGAGGAGTAAGGATAGATTTGGGGCCCAAGAAGTTGCTTCATAAAAACAAAGCACCAAACTTTACAAATATTTGACATGACTCCAACGTCACTTTGCCAAACTAAGTAGCTCTTAAAACTTCTTCCTTCCATGTGATTATATTGCTCTGAGTTGTGGGAGAAAAAAAAGTCTTTGAAGATTAGCCAGCAGAACACTGAAATACAAGTGTTTCACAAGCTTTCAGGAGAACAAATATGATCTTTTACTAAGTGTGGGTATCACCAATCTACAATAATTTATTGTTTTGGAAATCAGCAAGATAAAGCAAGAATTAGGACACATTACTTGGTACAGAAAGGTTATTTCAAGTGCCCTCTGAACATCCTGTTAAGCAGAGTGGCCAAAATTTCATACAAACAGGACATCTGCTGGGGATGTGGTTCTGGCCTTGAGCACTGCCCAGCCACAGAAGAGAAGCGATCAACCAGCCTGATGGGCCTAAAACCAGAAGCAGAAGAGGAGAGTTGTGTAGATGAACCTGGTAAAGAACTGACACTCCTTCAACTGTAACATAACATGGGCAGAACTTGGAGCTCTGTATGTTTGTTTTGTAATCGGAACTTTAAAGAATAAAAAGAGAAGAGAGAAGCAAAAGAAATGGACATAATCCACCTTCCACCTAGTCACCATCGGCAGCATGAGTTTGGTAGGCATCCTAGGTGAATGACTTCCACGTACGGCTTTTTTTAAAGGTAATAATGACTGGATTTTGGCAGAGAGCTTACCCAATCCTAAGGGTAAGTCTTGAAGAAAATAAGAAGCATCTAGGTTAGAAACTGGCCAAGGAGTGTACAATTCCTAAGGACTTCTAGTAAGACACCTTCTGGTCACAAAACCTTTGAAGAGGTATTCTTCAATCACACAAAGACTGGACTGATGTCCTCGGAACTATATGGCGAGATTCACAGCAACTCAAAAGCTGAGAGATTACAATTATCCTGATAATATACTTATAATAGATAAAATATGTAAGAAAACAGAATGCTTACATGGGCACAAATTTGCTCAACTTGTTGCTTAGCACCTCATGACAACTGCATCAATTGTCTATCAATGAAAATACACAAAAGCATCATAGTAAATGTATGAAATTACATAAACATCTGAACATTTCGTAATTCATTTGGAAGTACAGAATGAGAACATGCAGAAAACCTCAAATTAGTTTGTTCTGTAACAGCACACTGACAACAAAAACGCATTAATCTGGTATAGGTACACAGTGTTTTGTGCAATCTGTCAGCCAGTGTTCCCAGACCACTTGTCTAGGGCCTGAAGTGGGAATTTTACTGAAGTCATGCTTAAGACAGTGATTAGGCAAAAAAAAAAGTCTCAAGTCATGAAACTGGACTAAATTCGGAACAGGAAAGGATTTGCTTAAAATTAAACATTACTTTTTCTCGGACCTTTTATGCCAAAGTAGAATTGGATACATACATTTCGCTTGGAAAGAGAAAGCACATTGTTCAAAGCGTATGTTTTCAATCTTTTTCATGCTCTTCAGCCATTAACTGTTATAATCATCACTGGCTTGCTTGAATTAGTTTCCAGTGAAGGCCAGTTCTCACACAGGAGAATCTGATGCAGCTCCCCAGCACCTTCAATCTCTCCCTTTCCCAAGATCTCTCATCTTAGTTCCAACAGTAAGTGCCAACAACCGAGATTTGTGTTTTCAGAAGGTATGACAAACCTCCCTGTAATAAACATCTCAGATGCCCGTAGGATGAAAAGCTCCTAAAACTAAAAAAGTGAAAAATTAAGTAGTGAATAGAAGATAATCTGAAAAATAGGGACACTAATGATACATTTTATTTGTGATTAAATATCAAAATGTGATTTTCTTAACACATAGCAGAAATTCCAGACAGAAACAGGAATAAAAAAAATCCTGTCATGGAAAAGGAAAATACACTCCAAATTCTAAACCTTTTTAAACTTTACTGATGAGCTGATACAGGCACTATCAGCTCTAAAAAAAAAATGTACAAAGTGGACCCTAAAAATATCACCTTGAATGAAAAAGCTGCTCTGCAAGTGGCTTCTTCGACGTTATTTCTGCTGTTTTTTTTTTTTTTCCTAAACATGCACAGTGGCAAGCTGCAGCATTCCTAGCCTCTGCATCCCTTTCATACTTCACTTAAGTCTGTCACAATAAAACAATTAGCATGTGAAACCTTTAATATGAAAAACACACAAATGGCAGCATTTGTTTCAGTCCAATTTTAGTAATCTAAAATTAAGTATCTGGTCTAATACAGTTACACAGACACACTGCTATTGAACACATCTAGTTCTCCAGCAAAAAAAATGCCTCCCTGGATAAACAGCTTCCATCCCACACGAAGATAGGATAATTCCCTCCCTTCTTCTAAGATAAAGTACAACAAATTGCAGGATTAGATTGCAATTTTGAAAACAGGGAACTAATATACACTGTTCACTGTTATCATGTATTATTTTAAACAAAACCGAAAAATTAAAGTCGGACAACTACTCAAAATAACTTGAACCACCTGTAATGGAAGTTAAATGATATTTCTTTTATACTATAAAAAAATGTAAAGAGGGAAGATAAGGATAGTTTTAAATGGATTTTTAAGTGTTAGTGAACTGATTGAGTAGTCACATTATCCTGATAATTATTTTTTGTTTCAATGTTAGTTACACAAATAACAACACAATTATCATCTTAGAACGCCCTGTTATCCCCTAATTATTCCAAAACATTCATCTGACACACAGCACTGCCGGGTCATGCTGAATGTTGGGAGCTGCTGGTTCTTCCACTCCTCAACATGTTTTATTTCTATAGTTCATTACAAATGACACTTCTGCCTTAGGAGAATCAGTGCATCCACAATTAAATTAAGAAAACAAAACAAAAAAAAAATAACCACATGTTCCTACACCCCAAGGAATCTTTCAACATCAGCGTTTCACAATGCCTCTTAAATCAACTAACATTAGATCTCTGAAAAAAGGAAACAAAATGTACTCGGTCTCCATCTTTTTTTCTTCCTCGCCATTATTTTAGGTTTCTTCTTCCTTTACTTTATCCCTGACTGCATTCTTGAGATGACCTGATGAACAAACCATGTAGAAGCATTAAGACATGCATTTAACTTGCTCTGGAAAGATAAATGACAAAGATGGAGGGGTATATGTATATATAGCTCACGGCTAAATAAAACCAAACAAAAATAAAAACAAAGAACAGTTGTCCTTAAACCTTGCCTGCACCACCCCACCCCAAATACTTCTGTGCACTGAACAAGAACTTCACTGTCCTACTGTCATTTGAAAGCATTTTCCCTTTTCTGCTATGCATGGAACCCCTCAGAAGGGTGAAAATCGAATTATACATACAATGGCTGTCGACTTTAGGACTGCTCATGAGTGCTTGGCTGCCATCATTTGTTTTTGTTGTTGTTCCTAAATTTTGGGGGGAAGAACACTGAAGCATAAATTCATTTGAAAGCAACATGTATATGCAGCCTGTACAGAAAGGCAGCAGAAGAGACAAATGTGTCAGATGTATGGGCCTTGCTAACAGCCTTTACCAGGAACATCTTGTGGCAGCAGTGCATCAGTAAGATGACATATGTAGAATTTGGAATCAGAGCTTAAAAAAAAAAAAAACAAAACACAAACCACCAAGCTTTTTGCCCTAAAGTATGAAAATGAAAAATACTACGTGGAAGAATGACTTTCCCCAAATGGCACAGAAACTCACAAGAAGTTCTACAAAGCCCTTGAAAAGGCAAAAGGAAGCTCTACAACTCAAGGAAAAGAAGAGGGCATAAGTGATGTGGTAGAAATAAAAGTATTTTTGCTTTCTTTGAGGTTCTTGCAAGACCAGCCTCCTCTGCCCAGCTCCTGCTCTTGACTCCTGTATTTCCAAGAGCCCAGATATGCAAGCAAGCCCTGCTGGTGTAACAAGCCAGCAGATGCCACCTGAGCCCCCAAACATCCAGGGGCAGCCTCCCCTCCAGCTGCCCACCAGCACAGGGAGAGGGATGCCACAGGCTGATAACGTGGATGAGCATGGCACTAACACTCAGCATTTTGGGACATCAAGGTGCTATCTCATTTTATCTGCCTAACCGAACACTCCCCAGAAGAGCAAAAGGCTCACATCCCCCCATCTTATCCCCCCCATCTCACCCCCTTCCAAATGAAAGTTTTTCTAGGCAGGAGGTGCGGGGAAAGGAAGGAGGAATCTCATTAAGAAAAACAGCTCAGGCTTGCCGTCATTTACTTTCCAAGGCTATAATATCTTTAACATCTCAGAGGATCCTCACCACAAAGGTTCATCTCACTTTCTTCCTAATGTCTCCTAAAAGCCTCTTGGAAACCTAACAAGCAGGTATCCTGAGAGAACGCTGCAGGATTTCCAACACTTGGAGCTCCCACAGCAGCCAAACCAGCCATTATATTCCAGCTTCCTTCTGACCATTTTGTTGTTGTTGTTTCTTCCCTCTAGGACAGGATAACACACTGAACTTGCCGAGCAAGCAGGAAAAGCTACAAACGCCAAACTTGCCTGTAAAAACACAAACCAAACAAACCAGAAGGCAAGCGATGGGCTCCTCTCTCTGTTCCTAATTCCTCACTCTCTCTGCATGCACAAAGCACCTCCTCTCCTTCCCCTCCTGACATGCGAGCAGTGTCTGGCAGCCTGCTTGTGTGGAAAACAAGAAACAAGCCATGGGCTCTCTTAGATCTCCCACCTGGTATTTCGGACAACTCAAGCTCCTCAAGAAGTCCAACCACTATAAGCAAGGACAAAAATTAATGAAAAAAATATGCCAGTGGGAATTCACTTTGTGTTTGTCAAAAACATACACGTTTTTGTGCATGTGAGCTATAAGCACACACTGCAGTTTCACTACACAGCAGTCTGAGGACAGTTTTGCAGTTCGGACATTCAACACTACTCTCTTTTTTTCTTCAAAACACGGCAATTTTGCAAAGGGCCTTGAAAGGAACTGGAAGCTAATAGGACAGACAGCACTGTTTCATAACAGCTTGCAAAAAGAATTCAGTCTATTTTTAGATGCATGAAAAGAATGTGGTTATGTTAAAAAAAAATCTCAGATAATGCATAAAGGTTTTTGGGTTTTGGTTTTTTTCTTTTTAATCCATCACCGACCGTGTAAATTGTGCAGCTGATGTGCCGAATCACTCTCCAGGTGAACGGTACCACATAATTAAATCCTCAAAGGAGCAAAGCCTGTGTGTGTATACAACATCCACATTTGAATCTTTATTGCAAAATTATGCATCGTGCTGTTATAAAATCTTACTTTTTAATGAATGGCATTTAAATTAATTTCAGATGTATCCATTTCTAATTATGTGTAATAATCCTTTACAGGGACCAATCCATCTAGGACTAGCCTTAGTTCAATTATGAGCATGTTTTGCTCAAACCCAGACTGTTCTGTTTTAGGGTGCTGCATAAAATTCGTATTTCTAAATGTATACATCAATTATATACCATAATCCCTCTCAGCAATGCCAGATCTATAGAAAAGCCTTTCCAAAAATCAAGTTAACACCTGTTTCCTCTACTGCTTTCACCCCATCATCCTCTCTGTTATCACCACCATTTTATTAGTCTTGTATTTAAAAATTGTAGACATCAGAGTGGAACAGAGGTAAGCAAATAAACATCATTTTCTTTCATGATGAGTAATTTTGAATAAATCAATAAGATCTATCTCAAAGCTGTTCTCGTATCTCTCCATTTTGGAAAGGTGACTTAACAACCCACTCCCCCCCACCATTTTCTGTATCTCTCATTGCTGGTATTTTGTTATATTACAGCTACTGAAAGGCAATACAATTTGCTTCTACACATCATACACAAATATAAATCTAACTAAGCTGCTCTTTTTGATTTTTTTAAATCATGCATGCCACACAGTCCTCACTGATTTTGAAAGATTTCTTTTACCCTGTTATCTTAAGACAGCTTTCAATACATTAGCATTTCTTTCTAGACTGAACCATTCGATAAAATGTACTTCAGATAATAATTTCAGCTAAACGTACAGTTCGAGTGCATAAAATTCATATATATTTTTTTTTTTTTGCCAATGCCCAATATTAAAATGGCAAAATATCACATCCGGTTGGTCTTTTGCACACAGCTGACATGATTACTGTAAGTAATGAGATAAAATCCATATTCCACTGCTCCAGATTTAAGCCATTTCCAAAATAAAAATTTCCTCTTAAAATTCAGTGGCAAGCAAAACAGGAGTGAACAGGCTGGATCACATTAAAACAACAAAATAATCGCAAAGAGGTCATTTCATGTCAGAAAACTCAACGTGCATTTAGTGCCTCAAAATATTCCTTTAAAATGAAACAACTACTTAAAATTGTAATAATCTGATTGACAGATAAAATAATTGCTTTAAAAACACTTATGAGTCATTTTGTCCTTACCTGCAGGCATGAACCATTACTGCATGCAGTGACTGCTCCATTTCCTAGCACAGACTTGAACAGGGATCACATCTATCTTACAGAATGTGACTAATTTGGGGATTTGCGATTCCTGAGCTACTTTGCAAAGGACACTCCCTTTCCACATAACAGGACATTAAAATGCTTCACCAAGTTATATTTTCTGTTAATCTTAATTCAAAAGAGCCCTTTGTAAGTGTAGAGCGGTTTCCTGTAACACAACAAAAACACTAAATCTTTAGAAATGAATTTAGAAATCGAGATGCTGTTTGCACAAATGTAAAAAATAAAAAACAACGAGGTCTGCAACAACAGTACACACAAGCCAGCAGCCTGCTTGATCTGCTTGATTATGATTTGCATGCTGCAGCCGAGTAGACTTCATTAAAAAGGAAATCAATAAATCTTTGCAAAAACGCACAAAGCTTAACCAAAAACAGGGGGGTTCAATTAATACGTTACAATAACCAGCATGCAATACAGAAACAATATTAGCAAACTCGACAAGGGGGGGGAAAGAAAAGAAAAAAAAAGCCCTGCGCTGCTTCTTTGCAATGCTACACCATTAATTGTTCATGCAAAAGATGTAGCTGTACCTTTCTGAAGAGGACGACTTCTCAGAGTTAACTGACATCAGCAGCTCAATCTTCTGCTTGATTTCTGGAAAAATCAGAAAATATTCACAACCGAGATTGCCTGCCCTTGCTTTCCAAAGTCTTCTAACCAAGCGAGTTTTTCCTAATCCCTTTTGTTTCAAAGGAGGCCACAAGATTCACAGTACTTCTGTGAAGACTGATTCAATCGGGCTGGGAAGGAAAAAGCTCCGGAGGCATCAGGCCCTGCTGAACTCTGCACATGACTGTTTATGAAAGCAGGAGGAACCATTTCTTTTAGGCAGAGGGGTGGTGCCTTTCTCCAGGCGAGGCTGACACATGCACCAGGCGATTCTTATCGTAACGCTTACAAATTGAGGCACGAATTGCAGTTTCTGGGGGAAAAGAGGGAAACTGATGATTTATGGCACGGAGCAGCTCGCTGTTTAATTACCTAAACCTTGTTTGACACCCTCGGAAACCCTCAGTTCAAAAGCCCTGAAAAATATGGCTCTTTGAATCATTTTTGTCACAAAGAATGAAGTATTAAATCTGTACTTTAATACACGGGTAGAAATCAGAAAGGGGAAATGCTACACGTACCGGGAGTCATTTTTCCTCGTGCTCTGTATTTCATTTCCTTCAAATACACTTTGAAAAGTAGCATTTAGAAGTCCTTGTTTTTTAAATATAGATATTAATTACCGATCTAGCACTCACAACAACTAGAGGGAAACACCCGCTAGCCAAACCCGGGCTGCCACGTTATAGATGGTCAGAAATGGGCCTGCCGGCAGGCCCCAGCACCAAACCCCAAATCAGCTTTTCCTGACAGACCCCTCGGCACGGGGGGCAGATGTGCTCTCGTGCCATCTGTGGCTTTCTTCACAGGATCATCTCCCAGCAAAATACAGGGACAGCTGAAAAATGAATTACCAGGAGCTGTGTTTGTGGCTAAGATGGTTCTGATCAGAAAAAAATAAAAACAAAAAGAGTAATGTCACAAATGTGAGCATCGTTTTAAGATCCTATCGTAGCCGGAGATAATGGTGCCACCTATAGAAATACAGGTAAATCCCATGCTGCATTAAGACGAGGTTCAGTCGTTTATCACTGAAGGGAACTTCTGGCATTTGGGATTAACCATGCTGTGATGCGAGAGCTTCCACCTGGATTTTTTTCCTTTACATATATTGCAAACACAAAGTCTCAGAAAACTCTGAAACAGCAAACAGAAGAGAAACTGGATTTTTTTTTTTTTTAAACATATGATAAAGATTTCTTAGCACTACAGTTTAGCATCCTGATGCTCCAGTGGCAGGGTTGTAGCAATGGCTATTAACCTCGTCTAAGCGTATGCCACTGCTGCTTCCCAAAACACAGGCCAGAGCTTTGTTTTGAACTAAGATCCAAAAAGGATCTTAGTTCTCACATCCAAAGCAAATGCTTCTCACAGAAGCATTTGGGAAAATTCTGTAAATTTGTAAAATTGGAAAACTTCTGGGAAATTTCTGTATCCCCAGCTGGCTCCCCACTGGGAGACAACCCCCCTAGGAGGGGAAGGAGCTGGCTGGGCAAGCCTCTTGCACCTCACCTCAGCACCGAAGGCCAGTGCGGTTCTGATTTAGGCTGCCTGCATCCCTCACTCCTTGCCTCAGCTCTCCCGCTATCAGATGGGGGTGACAGCATCCACTGGACTCCCTAGGGTACTGGCTTTTTAAAAATAAAATAGAAATAACCTATGGTAAAACATCAGTGAGCACACACACAAAGAATGATTTAATTTTGTACTCGGTGCATGGAAAATGGCTCTGAAGTAAGACTTAGAGCTGCACAGTGAGTAAGATCTGAAAAACTGAGTCCCCACCCATCCACTGAAAGAACCAGCCACATACAGTAAAATAATTTGGACATTGTCATTAAGAGCTAGGTTGTGCTGCATACAGGCCCACAAACACCTTTAACACCTTCCAATCTCCAGCTATACAACCAGACATGTTTTTAAACAGATCTTTAGTGCAACTTAGGACATTGGTGCTGATCATACACATTATACAATAGGCTGGTTACATTGTCCCTTAATTTAAAGATCATTTTAAAGAAGCCGGGGAAGGCTGACACTATAACCTTAGGGCTATCCCAACACAGGATTTTCCAGCACCTTTGTGTTTGAGTTGTATGAGTGCAGTGCAAAAGACCACACAGAACTGGGGCAGGGTGCAGTCAAAAACATTTACTACAGGGCTCAAATTCACTGCAAAAGTATTTCTGTGCAAAAATATTTCTATTTTAAATAGAAAATGTATCATAAACAGACACCAAGTTACTCCACTGAATTTCAGCTTTAAAAATTGAGCAAAACTGCCTTTGAAGCAAATTTAGATAACTGAGAGAAAAGCGGCTTTGACAAGCATCTATATACAACAAGTTGATATAACAGAGGTGTGCTGCTGTAAAATGCACAAGGGCAAAACCACTCATGCTCATTGCACAAAAGGCAGGCGCACAGTGCACCTCTCTCCTCTGTGTCTCCTCTCCTCTTGGGGCATGCCATAGGCCAGAAATCCTTTCTCCTGGACACAATCAAGCACACCACACGAGCCTGCCTGCATGCAGAGAGTGAATTTTGTTTCCTTTCTTCCACTTTTGATTTCCAAGACAGGGAACATCAAAGCTTGCAGGCCTACGTTGCATTTTGCTATGACTTGATCCACACAGGCTGTAGGTATTCTTGAGCTTCAGACTTCCTTTTCTTGAGGACCAGCACACCCGCAATTCCTTCCTGACTCTCTCTTCACACCCTGACCCAGTACGGTTCAACAAGAACAGGATGCTCCATCACACACTGATAAGAGCTGTGTTGTCAGCACTGAAAGCTAATGGCTACAGCAAAGACATTTTTGTGGGATGGGCAAGTCTACAAGTTTAGACAGGTTGCTGCTCCAATATGGCTTACAATAAATAAATATCTCTTTAGTACACTCTACATCTATATATTTTTTTTTATTTTTTTGTATGAATAAGCTGTTGAGGGCGTTGCACCTTGAAGGAAGCTCTGTCAGCTTCTCACCCATGCTTCTGGACAGAGACAAACCCAACAGTTTGGTGGTGTGAATTGAAGCTCGTTTCCCCTCCCACAGACCCTGGACACTGACTGAAAACGTATCTCAGTCTCACAATCCAACATGACTTTTCATTCCTTTTGAATAAACATATTAAAAAGTCTGGGTTTTTATAGTAGAACAAAATCCAGAGAGCTTGGAATAAAGTGATCAACTGACACACTCCATAAGCAAGGCTCCAGACAGGCTTTTCATACTACCTTGATATAAAATGGATGCCTAGAGATTATTATACTTATGTTATATTGCAAATACCAGCCTACAGGATGTTAAAAATAAAATCAAAGCTACTTTGCTGCAAACTTCAAGTGCATGGGTGCTCTACGAGTTACTCAAGAGCATTTTTCTCTTATGGCTATTCCAGCACATCATTTGAACTTCAATTTTATTCAGTGGTAACAGATTTATTTAATATGGTGACAAGGAGAATTTGAATGAGGTGAGACTTCACAGGAAGAATAATTTCTGGTAGCATTAATGAGGGGTCCCATTCACAAGTTAATAAAATTTCCATCACAAAATTATTTAAATTTGGGGGGATTCACCTCTTTTTCTCTCTCCCTCTCTCATCAATGTGAGATATTCTCTTTTTTGGGATTTACTTACTCTGTCTCTGCTATTTGAGTGGGTTTTTTTTTGTTTTGTTTTGTTTTTTTCCTAAGACCACCCATTTTCCCCATTTTTAGAAGAAAATCTGTATCTTTGTACATCTACACCACACCCCCAAGATGACGCTGATAACACAGCTATCACTCTAGACAGAAAGCTGATCATGGAAATATCATCACCAAGATTAGACAGATGGATACCTATTTGAGTTTTCCTATTTGAGTTTTACACTAGGTGCCATTCAGACCACGATAGGAAGGTGGCTGCAGTAACAGCAATGTTATCACTTGTTTATTGTGAATATTTATAAATCACATATCCAGAAATCTGGGCTCTTATACAGAAGGCATTAGAACATACAAAGTGTATCCCAAGACCAAATAAAGAAAACAAAGCTCCAAATGGTGGTTACCCTGCCACCCACTCAAGCAGCTTTAACAGCTCAAAAGAATGTAAGTTACAGTAATATTTGCTAAATTCCAAGTTAAAAAAAAAAAAAGTGAAGAAAAAAGAAAGAGGAAGAGTTCTACATCTGAGCAGCTCTTCCTGAAAGTCTCTTGATTTCCCCTCTCAAGAGCCTTTCCAACTTGACACAGATCTATCAGTTCAGCTGTTGGTTAACCTCAACTGCTGTGGCACAAAGAGAGAGGCAAACGCTGGGCTATTGAGGACTAACATCAGTTAGATTGAGAAAGCATCATCTTAAATGGCTTTTATGAGTTAATTTGATAACTGTATTGATCAGCACACAGACGAAGGGAGAAGACTCTGCCAGTTCCTCTGCTTAATGAGCAAGGACAAGTGTTCTCAGGAAGATTTCTGGGCTGTCCTAATTTCAGAGGTAACAAAAAATGGCACTGTAAGTAGAGCCACATCCAGAACAGATCATAATAGTCTGGCTGAAAACAAAAAAAAAGATGAAAGTAAGTGAAATTAGTGTGTGCCTGCAAATATAAGAGCAGCAGGTAATACACTGAAGTTCTCGAGCTAAAAATAGCAAATTTGAGGTAGGGAAGCCACCAGCTCCTCAGTTGTTCCATACACTTCATCAGCCCACTTTGAGTAACTTCACGTTGTACAGAGATCTGGTGTCAGGCCGCTGGCTCACATCCAAGACCTGAGCAAAGCAGATACACTAAGTCTCTAAAGCCATATTATTCAACCCGCAATTGAATGAAAACAAAAAAGAAGCTCAGAAAGCCTCTGCACTGCCCTGAACAGCTTCATAATCATCTTTTTTTATTATTATTTTGTTTGGCTTTGTTATTAACCTAAGCAAAGCAGAGGCTAACCATTCAGAGGAAGCTGTGCACAACCTTTGTTTACCTCCTCTGAGACGTTCGGGTGTAGGTTGGGCATTAGATAGGCGTCAGATAAAGTTAAAATGGGAAGGGATTTCCTTTTTGAGAGAGATCATTTGCTTTGCCAGACAAAGAGGAGACCAGAGGCTTGGAAAAATGGCAAAGAGAGCCCTCCAAAGAAATGCTGGCAGAGTTTTTAAACAGAAGGGATTTGCAGGAAAGCATCATGCCAAAGGCTCCAAGAACGAAGAGAGAAACCTACAAAAAGTTTCCACAATGAACCTTGAACATCAGAAAGAGAAAGGGCAGAAACCCTCCAGACCAGCCAAAGAAAAGTTATTTAATAATATGAAAGGAGGAAAAAAAACAGAAGCAACAGAAATACACTCAGTTTTTAAGTACTACTAAAACATTTTCTTAATCTATCCTGATCATAAAACAGCAAGTTCAGTGCTTTTCTGTTTCTGAACAGTATGTGTTAAGACACAAGGTAAAGACGCTTTTAGCCTTTCTCCTAAGGTACCTTTAAACATCTCCTTTACCACCATTGTCCATCTTAATCTATTCCCTGTTGTCTTTTCCTTTTTTAAGTCATGACAGTACTACAGCAGCTTGAATCTTACATTTTGACTATGAAAACTCTCATCCTTCTACAACTGGCTGTATTCCCAATGTCAGTGCTAAAATAAACAATCCTGCTTCCTAAATGCCATAAAGACAGATGTGAAAATATTACTCAGAGGGAATCAACCAAATAACACATTCTTAGCAAGTTTTCAGTCTTGAAACTAATTAAACGGTTTCAAGAACTAGGAATTTTAATATTACTAACTTTTATCTGGACAGATTCTTGTTCTGAGCTGCGGACAATTGTTGTGCAAATACATTAAGCAGTATACATAAAGGGAATAAATTAAAATTTTCCTACCAAGGCATCAGTTAACAGGGCAAAATTAGGCAACCATGGTCAAACAACTTGAGAGATTCACTCTTTGATCTCTTTTAGATAACGTACTTTTAAAATAAAGAATAGAAAACAGGGGTTTCTTTGGAAGGCAACACATAGCAAGTTTAAATTTGATCAAAACGTGAACATGAAATAACTAGAAAATGGGGTAGTGTGGAAGCGCAGAGATTATGATTACCCCAAAACAAATCCTTCTTCCAGGTGTTGCTAAGCTTTTGAAGCAAACAGTGCTTGTGCCCCAACTTTGTGTTATTTGATGCTCAGGCAGAGAAGTTTGGCAGTCCATTATTAATGAAAATCAGACTTCTGGTGGTGCTTCTCTGTGACGAAACTTCTTGTTTTCCAACCACTTTACGTGACCAGAAAGAAACAGAGGGCTGGCCTGAACGGTTTAGTCCTACTATGACAGAAAGAAACTCAGTATGCACAAAGCAGGCATCTCACTTTTTGCATCAAGTGAGACCTCTTTAATAAGCCTAGAAAGATTACTTCACGTGGAATTTCAAGATTACAACAGAGCTGACTTGAAATTCCTACGAGTCCTTAGAAACGTAAAAGGCTGTCAGAAGTGGCAGTGAGCACAATGGGACTGAAGCCAAATGTCAATATTGTCATCCAGCAGACTTTGAGAAGCTGATACCGAGTTTGTTTGTTACTTTCTTAATGGTGTAAAGTCAGTGCAGTCTTCAGGGAATTTTTGGTCTGCATTTTCTGACCTTCTCTTTTAAAGAAAATTGAAGGTCTGTCTGTAGCAGGTTTTTTTTTCTCTTGTTTCTGCCAGTTTCCTGTGTAAGTGTAGTAACCGTGTCAAAGTTTTATCCATGTCATCAGCTCTGCACACATTCATGGGGTTTGATTCCAGGATATCTAGAAGAGGCAGGGCTGAGAAGAATACAAGGGGTGCCCAGGCATCCCAAACAGTCTCCGGTGTTGTCTATTTCTGTTAGCAGAAACAGCAGCTCTCATATTGGTTTAACACTGAAAAATACCCATCGTAAGGGAAATTACACTAATAGTTTCAGTTTTACTCCTATTCAGATCGCTCCCTACTGATCTCAGAGACACAGAAACACTGACTTTTCACATCTCCAATAAACTCAGAAGTCCACAGGAATCATCTGCGCTGATACTTTTAAATAATACTTTCATAGTAATATCACTGATCCTTCTAAAATGAGTTTTCCCTGAGTTTCAGCTGAGGTTGAAAAATAACACTCTTACCAAAAAAATCCAAAGAAAAGCCTCTCTTCCTTCAAAACAGCTGCCACCACCTGTTCATACCCAATGATAAGCCTAAGCTAACTCTCAAAGATAGCCATCTTCCGTCAGCATGATGCTGCTAGTAGTTCAGCTTTGTTCCCATTAACACCAAGAAATGGCAGGGATGACTTAAAGGACAGTACAGACCTCTAATGGCAGCCTTCACCTCACTTCTACAGAGGTAAATGGAAGACCGTTTACTGAGAACTCACCAAACAACGGTATTTTACTCACAAACCACAGTGACACTACCACCGTTTTAAAACTTCATTTCATTGAACCTTCACAACAAGGAAAACAGGCAAAAGCAAGGGACACAGGGAGCAGCGGTATGTGATAGGAAGGAAAGATGTGCTGCAGGAGGTCTCAGGTGGGGAATCAGAAGCTTGAGAACACCAACTATCCAGCTAAGTTTGGTTTGGCTTCTACAAAATGGGGAAAAAAGCCTATAAAATAGAGATGAGTTTGCCTTTTATTTGTTTAAATATCCTGTTTCCAAATACATAGATGTGCAGCCTAAATTTCATGTTTAATACCTCCAAAGAATTTTAAATACATTCAAATTCTTGAATTTCTTTTTTATGTTTGTACATGGAAAATTTTGAAGTTTGCAAATAAACAAGAAAGCATTGGGTATCTGAGGAAAAAAGCATTAAGGATATGCTACAATTACTCTAAGAATGACCTATTACAGACCCAGTGAAGCGGCATTACAGTTGAACGTAACTATGAATTTGAATTTCTTTTAAGTCACCCACATAATTTTAAACTAAGTCTTGTTGACATAATCTGCCATTTGATCTTTTGCCAGGCTGTAGTATTCGTTCATTAAAATGCTTACTGAAACACAAAGACGACATTAAAAGGAATTCATCATTCTTCCAGTTCTCCTTGGGCTGGCAACATTCTTTGGTCCCAAGACCAAACCGTTGCTTTTCCCTCCGTGCGTCCATACTAGCAAATCTGCTGTTCTTTGTGCCCAGTTCTTGCCCAGTGCTCATTAGCTAAGAAATTTAAGTGTGAATGGGGGAAAAAAAGAAGACCCAATAACCACTCTGCCCCATGTTTGAAAACCTGAGGTTGCATAAAGCTAATCTTCAAAGGAAAAAACATTTAAAATTTAAGTATCTTTTCGCATAACTACTTGTCAGATTAAATGCTAGTAAAGCACATCAAGGAAAACATGATTAACCCCAAATATGGCTGTGCTTACTTTTAACATCTCATTATTTGTATATATTTATCTGTCCTTATTATGAGGAGGGTTATGTTTAGGGACACGGAGTTAAGAACATATCTTAGAGGTGCTGGAAAATGGAAAGGTTGTCCTGCAAACATATCCATTCCCTTGGGAAAAACACAAGAACAAAAAACTACCACAGCTAAATAGTCACTAAATATCTTAAAAACATATCCTCCTGTCATTTTCAATCAGTTGACAGTTGCTCCCTGTTAAGCAAAAAAGCATCTTCGTGTAGAAACTGTTGTAAATTATTTGGCTAGAGACAGAATGATTTGAGTTATTAGTGTTAGTCAAAATACAACAAATGACTAGCAGTATTTTCCAGACCTTGTCTAAAGAGAGGCAAATGGTTTACTGAGTGTGCAGGGTCAGCTTTTCTGACAAAGCTGAAAGTTCAACATCCAACATAATAATGGAGTGTTTTCTCATACCCTCAAACTAGACCACTTTAATATGTTTGCTACTTAAGTAATTAAACAGAATGGATAATTCCTGATTCCTAGACTAAATATATTTTTAATTTATTCCTTTTGTGATCTCATGTACAAACATTATTTTGTTAGGATTCTTTTGACAACAGCATTTTCTCTCAGGTCTACAACTCATCTAAATGCCTACATTCTATTCACATTTTCAAATACTAATATTTTTTCCACTCAAGAAAAAAAACATTGCTCCAACCTTGTAGCATGACAAACTAAATTCCAGTCTTAAGATAAAACAGTTCTCTCTTCATCCCAACTGAGTCAAGCATATGTTACCTTCTAAGGACTACCAGAATGGCTCAAGCATCATGCATGCAGTCTGACATCTGCCTCGCACAGGAGATGAAGCTACACTATGCACCCAAAAGGATTAAATTGGGTCATAATTATTAAATCCGTGTTATAATCTTAAACTCCAGGTTAGAGGTTCTCCTTTTCCTAACTAATTATTATTATTCAGCGTTCTAAAGAGCTTTATGTTTTTGCTTGTTTTATTTTTAAACGGAGGTATTTTGACAGGATATTCACAGGATGCTTTTCAGTATGTTCTGTCAATGTGTTTATATCATGCTCATCACCACAGTATCTACATAACCAGCTTTTCCAAATATTCTTGCAACATTTTTGTATTTCTTAGCCAGTAGATAGTTTTACTGGATTTTTGTATGGAATTCGCTACCGTAAAGAGCATGTCTCATCTCTGCTCCTGCAGAAAACAAGACGGGACTTGTTTCACCTTTTCTGGATTCAATACGATGACAATCAGTCCTAAGAAAAAGCTCCTTCAAAAAAAGTAACGTGTCATCCTGGGCACAAACGGAGCCAAAACCCTCTCCGCTTCAGCAGCGAGTACCTCCGGCCCTCCGGCCCCAGCGGGACACGGGGCCACGTTGATGATCTTACCTGAAACGCAACCCATCAGGCTGGTTAAACAGCAGTCTGTCAAGTGTCAGTCAAGCATGTCCCTTGCTGTTTACATGGGAGGAAACAAGGAGAAAGGGAGAGAAACATGAGGTGTTTTCACACCGAGAAGGAATGAGGGCCAAGGACGAGGTGTCCAGAGCAGCCACGAGAAGGCCCAAAGGCCTGACGCGGGCCCCACACATCCAGTCACACCCAAACCCTCCTGAGTTTTCCTACACTTCGACTGTACAGCTAATGTACAAATAATCCTGCCTGTGCCCATGTCAACTGTGTACACTAAATTCTGGGAATCACTGGCACCACCACGTGAAATATTAAGCCTTTGCCCCAGAGCAACCTTCACAGCATTACAACAAGCCTTGAAATTCCATATCCGAAGATTTGGGCATCCTTCAGCACATACCTTCCAGCTAATCTCTCATACAAAAAGCAACTGATGGCCAATAAAAACAAATACCATTTTCAATCCTTAATTGCCAGTGTCCTGGCTTCACACAGCTGCATGAAAAGACACAAGGAAGTTTTTCTTTTTTTTCTCCCTCCACTCTGAATGGATACAGCAGTAACACCAGCAGATATTTATTTGAAGTGTTGCAAATACACCCTTAACCAGGTTAATCTGGCCATCAGCCAAAATCTTCAAGTTCTTCTATATACACTTTCTTTACCGCAAGGAACAGAAAAGCTTCAGATGTCTGTCTTTCTGAAGTCTGAATGAAGTTACAGCATGCATCTTGATTATCTATCACTGTCTATTATAAATAGAAGAACACGCTACATTCAAAAGTGGGAAGAAAAAAGATGGGTTGTTTTCAATTAAGGGAGCTTTCTAGTCCCGAATTACTTCCATCAGGAATATTTTTTTAATTTTATACATAAAACATGCAACATAAATATACAAGTACGTGCCAAAGTAGTCCCTTGCTTTTTGTTTGCTCTGTTCTTTGGAGAAACAGGATGTTGATTTAAAAAAAAAAAAACATGCCACGTTATACATTTGCAACAACAAATGATCAGAAAGGAGTCTGGAGAAATAGCTACAAACTTTCACTGCAAGATTTGAGAAAAGGACTAAGTAGAAGAAATGAAAAAAATCTTATCGGAAAAAAATTTGGCGGCTAGACGCAAAATATTTACGTAGGAAAGAAAGGAGTTCAAAGTAACCACAATAATGGAGGAATTTACAGCAAGCAGAGAGGTCTGTCCAGACATGAGATCTGATCTTGCAATCAGTAAGACAATTTACATCTCCACTGCTTTTTTTTTTCCTCCCCAAGTCTCATCTAAATCGTATCCTAATCAGCTACTGCTGATGAAAAATTCAGTGCACGCTTTGCTGGCCTGCAAGTTAGCTCTACCTTTTTTCTTCTTCCACCCTCTCCCCTCCTCCATCTGAGTTCCCCATCACTTATTCAGCAATCACATGAGACACCTGGCATTGCCTTGTCTAAAAGCTGGCTACAAATAGTTTCTTTGGCACTGAAGACACGATGATGTAGGTGGTAAGTCATCACCATCCACTCTGCAACTGTGTGGTGACACCCCTCAGGAGCTAATCATGCTGGCCTTCATTATCTTCCATCTCCTACGTGGCACGAAGCGGGTTTTGGTGAGTGATGCCGCTAAAAGCGTAGGACCACGTCATTCAGCCTCCTCCTGTCTTCTGACCCTACCGGCTCCTCTCAGCACCGGCGGCTAGCAGCTACTGAGTCAGCAATGCTGTCACTTGTCCAGGCACACCCAGCCTCTTCTCCAAACCACCACGTTGGAGCTTTTGGTCTCCTTTTGGTCCTCTGCTGCACGGACAGACAGAGCAAAATGCCTTGATTTCACCATTGGCCTCTGCAAATCAGGATTTTTAACAAAACAGTATTAATTCTGGCAGCTGGTAGAGCACCTCTTAAAACAATGCACAATGTTTAACAGACTGCCATCACGGTCAAATACATCTTTCACAAAACAAATGAAACAAAAAAGCCCTACTGGAACTAAAGGAAAACTTGTTTAGGAACTAGACTAACACAGAGTTGTAAAGAGGTCAAAAAGAACAAGAAAATAAGAAGAAAAAGCAGATTTGCAGGTAATCCTCTACCTACTACATTAGGTATCATTGAGGGTTCAGAGAAAACTCAAAGAAAAAGTGTCCTCTGATACTCTACTTCCAGGTTTTTTATTAGAAACAAACAACAATGTTAAATAAAATTAAGACCTCATGAAAAAGCATTGAAAGTTAAATCATCTAAATTATCTCCCAGTTTCACTATCCTATTTACCATTCCCTAAAGTATCCAAGTTTACAGTCATAGAAGACGCATGCTTGAAAATCAGATAATTCAAGTTTCAACAGGACTGGCAAGTCTAGCCTAGACAAAGCCTACCAATGATCGTCCCAGCTCCCCTTGCTGCAAAGGAAACATGCTTCAAAGATTTTATGTATTTGCAAATGCAACTACTATTTCGCCCTGTTTATAGGAAATTTTAAATATATATATATACTTAATATAGATTTATATAATCATTATTTGCCCCTGGTGTTTAAAACCTGTAATGAGATATTTTTATATATGCATGAAAATGTGGAAAAAAAGAAGTAATAAGCATTATCAGAAGAACCAACCCCTACAAAACAATTTTAAACATTATCCTGTTAAGTCATAAGAGTCAACAATTTACTTTCAAACATCAATTAAAATCTAGATTAAGAAAAAGAGATGAGTGAGTACAGAGACTATTGGGAGACAGGGAGCAAAATAAAATCAGCAGAAATTACTCAGTGCAGAGAAAAATCAAGCAGGAGAAAAACAGCAAAAATTCTGGGAGAGGACAGGAGAAGAATCTTGAGGAGAAAAGGTATGTTGCCAAGGCAAAGACAGAGATCTGAAGACAGTAGGCAAAGAAGGATATAAAAGCTCAGGAGAGTGTAGGAAGAAAAGCAAACTAAAAAAAGATAAGGACTAAGTCTTGCAAGGGAAGACATTGAATGTAACAAATGTGCTCAACTTAACGGAGCCAACATGTGCTTGTTTAGGAGAAGACAGACAAGAGCACTCTGAATATTTGAAGGAAGATTAATTTGTGCTCTGTCTGCAAGATACACAGGAATATGTACTGGAAATACAACATCCTTCCTTTCCTTCCAGAACAGGGACTTGACTGCTCCCCCAGCCAGTGCATTGCTCCTCCTCCTCCAAGTAGCCAAGCGAGGACAACAGCAAGAAAGGGCAGGTCTGTGAGTTGTAGGCAGCACCTTACACTTAAAACCAGGTTCTGGAGATTCTTATATACTGGAAAATATGGTATCTTGCATTCTTAAAAATATAGAGAACCTGTTGCATCTGCTTTTTTACATTAGAAATTCAGCCTTTACCTAGAAAAAATTGTAAACAAGGCAGTAGAAGGACATCACAAACAAAAAGCAAAAAAAATTAACTAAGAAATAGGACTTCACAGGTATTTGTGTAATTTTGCTCTTATTTATCATGCTTGTTTTACTACAAGGCTAGTGAGAAGAATTTTTTTTTTTTTTTTTTAAATAAGTAAATGCAACACCTCCCATTGCTATGCTAAAGCCGGAAAAACTCCCAATCAACATGAGTCACCAAATCACCTCCAAATGAATAAAACGGCAGCAAGACTTAACATTGCCCTGGTCTATTTTCACTTAGAAATATAAAC
Organism: Aythya ferina; assembly: GCF_964211825.1. Lineage (NCBI taxonomy): Eukaryota > Metazoa > Chordata > Aves > Anseriformes > Anatidae > Aythya > Aythya ferina. The sequence continues at coordinate 193,078,345 of NC_140296.1, read as the reverse complement.
AGGAAAAGTGACTGAGAGAAAACATCCAGCCTTGCTTTACCCCCCAGGAAACTAAGTCCTTACCTTGTTCCTTTGCTAATTGGCTTGAGAATGCATTTCAGATGACTAGATGAAGACAAAGATCAAGATCCAGAAGAAATATGCAAGAAATTGGAGACTAAGTTATTTTGCATTACACTTAGCTATGTCCAAATGTCCGTTCAGAAATCTAGCTGGAACACTTTCAAAAGCTACCAAACCCAGCAATTCGTTGTGCCCTCTACCAGAGGTTACCGACCTCCAAAGAACATAAAAATAGTCCACCTGATTACCGAGCAAAGGCTGCTCCCAAAAAGCCAGCTGACCCTGAGGCACACGGCCCAACCTGACTGCTCTGTTACAGCAAAACAGAGAGCTCAGATAGTAATAACTCAAATTGTGCTTATTATACATCTCAAAGCTCATCTGACCATGCCAGAGTTCTACTTAAAGCTGCTCTACTAATAGGGAAATAAGTCTAAGGCCCTGTCTGCAGGGAACTCTAGCCACTAGGGCATGTGTAGTGTATAAATCCCTAGAGCAGTATGGAGATATATTAAGGACAGAAGAATTATTTTTAAAAGGAGAGGGAAATGCCTTCCTATGGTAACTCAGTCCGCTGACTGAAAAGGCAGGATGACAATTTTAGACAGCTTCAATGAGGTGAAATGAATTCTGCCTTTTAGTTTCTACATGAGTTACTGTAGGCTCCTTTTGCCACAGACAGGGAAAGGAGATGTTCAGGACAGAGTTCTTCTCGTCTAGTTGGTTAATCTAATTCCAAACAAGATGAATCACCCAAGTGCCACTTTCTCTCCACCAGTAAGTCTGGACACCCAAATCAGACGCACACACTGCAGACATCCACACCAGATCAAGTCAGTCCCATCTTTACTGCAGGGTTTCAGGCAGCTGTATCAAGGCAGACAATCTTCACCTATTTAGGTATCAGTTCCTGTAATGATTTAACATGGGATGAAAATATCATTTAATGTCACTCTCCTTTGTATGTTGATTATATCATCTCACTTTCCTTCCTTAAAGTAGGAACAGGGAAGGCTATGGGTTTGATTTATTTTGTCTGTTTTATTGTGAAGGCGCTCAGGTGTTCAAAGTTTTCTTAAAATTGTTAGTATTCATTGCAATACATTTACAATGAAGGTTAGTAACAGGTACCTGTACTGATATAACTACACCAATACATAAATCCCCCTCTATAGAGGGGAGCCTCAAATCATATTTATTCGTCCTTGAAAAGAAAGAAAAGAACCTGGACATGACAAAGTTCAAAGAAACTCTGAAAAAAAAAAAAAAAAAAAAAAAAAACACGATGTACAAGACATCAGGGAGGGTACCAGAAGAGACTGGTAAGCACTTATAAAGACAAAAAAAAAAATACTGAAAGAAGAACACAAGTGTCAGCTGAGAAAAAGCATTCCTAACAATCCAGACAGAGAAAAAAGCACAAACAGAAACTTCAGCTCTATTTCCTTCATTCATTCTCATTAGATTCCCAGTCTTGAAAAGCACCAGAGATAGGGATCTCTGCCTGCCAAACTGCTTGCAATAGCAGAGTACCAGGCAGGTGTGAGACTCTTGGGCATTACAAGGTTACAAATACGTGTATATACAGTGCAACACACTTTAAAGTTTGACCTTTAGGTATTAGCCCTGACCATCTGGCCCTACTTGCAGGGTTTCAGGGTGAAAGCAAGGCGGGCAGAACATACCTTGGCCTTTATCAATCACTTTGTTTCCAAGTCCTGCAATATTGGTGAGTTTCCTGTACCATCTTAGAGTTATATTTTTGTTCTCAAGGCCTCAAGCAAGAGCTTTTAGATAAAACTGTGTTTCAATACTGCCCGTCAAGCTTTCCATTAGCGTGCTTTTAAAAAGGCTTCTCCTCCTTGCCACTGTGCTTGGAGCACTCACCAAAAACCAATGCTCTCAGTCACTGCTGATTTAACAAACCTGGCCTTAACTCGGGTTTGAAAGTTTACAGCCAAGATTTAGTCATCTTTGTCATTTCAGAATCTTTTGGCTAGGCTAAAATTGACACAATTACAGGGCTAAAATGATGTACTGGCCATAAAAGAATAGATAAACCCTACCTGCTAACACATTCCTAAACAAGCCTGTGATATGCATATATTACTTACATGCTGTGCTACTAGTCAGCCCTCTGGCAGGCCTTTACCAGCCTTTCCTTACCCAATTTTAAGTACATGTTCTTAAATCACATCAAGTCTTTAATTTTTTTGCCTTGTTTTCAGACCATCTTTGTACACTGAACAAACGATCTGTATGTTTTAAGTCACTTATTACCTTATTCTGAGGTCTCCTCAGAGAAAACATGTTTTGGACTACTGGTTGCCCTTAGATTGTGCAGGACCACAAGTAATACAAGAATTTTAAAAGGCTGTTTTCCTTCCTCCAAGACGGCACAGATTATGTAGCGACAGCAGTGTGACATTAGAGAGGCACTTCAGCCAAAATCTGAATAGATGAACACTGGAGATGAAGATCAAGCCTACAGTAGAAGTCTGAAGATAAATCATAAACATGGATTGAAAACAAAGCAAATATTATCTATTCAGATGGCAACTTATCAGGCTGAGCTCATTTTCTCAAGTAGCTTTGTTACACTGCAGCATTGTCAGGATGGCTCAAAAAACAGCGACCTTCTGCTGTAATTGAAAACCTATATATAAACTGTTATGTAGTGATGAGGAAAAGCAGCATGGTAAATAGCCGTGCCTCCCATTTTCAAACACAAAGCTATATATCCTGCAGTTACCTGAACAGGTTGTTTCTTATTAAGTATTTTCCACATAAATTCAATTCCTGTGACCCTACTGGTCAGCTCAGGGTTTTCCAAGCTCCAGGACCTGACAGCAGGTTTCATCACAGGTTTCTGACAGTCAGACAAGGATCCCTTCAGCCTTTCTGTACCAGCAGAGCTAAAACAGCTCTCTGGATGAGTAAGACATCTACCACTGACAGAGCTTCTGCCCTGTAAGACACATTTTGACAAAAAACATGTTCAGCTCTCTAGAAAAACTTTCAGGAGCACGGCGGAGTAGAGAACAGGCCTCTGCTTAACACTAAATCCCTTTGGTAATCCTTTTTGTTTAACATTTTGCTTTAATGTTTTAAAAAAATCACTAATTACCTTTTTTCCATTGGCATTTCTCAAGGCAGAGTGATTATAACACTGCCTTTTGTATCTCTGTAGGAAAAAACATTGTACAAAACCCTTGTCACTGATGGTGCTGTTGAAGCACAGCCTTCCTCTCATCTGTACAGAGACAGCTGTCCTACATGCAATTCCTCAGAAAACTACTCATGTCCTGTAAGGATCAGGATAAATTTGTTTTATTGTCAAAGTGTTGGAGCAAAAGCTCAAAAAGCTCAAAACACAAAGTGCATTTTTCCAGCACTGGAGAGTGCCAATTGTCAGGGAGAACCCAAGATGACAATTCTCCCTTTCTGAGGATTGTTATATTGCCTTTCCATTAAAATCACTTACATTTTCTCTTTCACATGTCTGTAAAGGCACCAAAAATACCTACAAAGAACACCTACAAGGAGATGCTAGGTTAAGGATGCTGTACATACACACAGCGTTAGGGTGTTCAAGCTGTTCTAAGCTGCACTTTCGTGTTAAGCCCTTATCTTTTTCCTCCTTCAGCATTGTAGGCACGGAGCGTTTCTGACAGACCTCAAAGCATCCTTCAGGGCCCAGTTTCCCATATTGTAAGCTCGAACACCTCCATCAGTCGCAGACTTCACAGCCATTGCTGAGACTCCTCTATGCACTGGCCAGAACATCTTACATAATAATGAAGCATTCTCGCACCGCGCTGTTAGGGTTGGAACACACTGTTCCGTGTAAAACACCACGACAAGACTGCTTCCCTGAAGAGTTTACAGTCTAAGAACGCAAGGAATACACCGGGGGGAGAGAAGGCAGGCATGGGGAGATAAAAGCACTTATAAATGCATCTACACACGCGATGTTTATTATTAGAGTAATGCAGTTGCCAACCATATCCATCATCCCCTCAGCTCCTCGCGGGTATGATAGCAGAAAGGGCTAAGAAGGTTGAAAGAGTGCAGCAGCTAAAATGTTAGTCTTGGAGGGTATTTTTAGGAAAAGGAACATCATGGGAGGAAGAATAGAGCATTTATAGGAGATAAGGGATGAGTGGGCAAGGCTTACACTTTGACAGATAGGAAGAGACAGACGAGCAGGGAGATTTGCACATGCAGGAGGGATACGGTGGGCAGGTGCAGATAAGGAAAAAAAAGAGCTGGATCAGCACAACAGGGAATGTTGATGAAGAAGTGTTAAAAGGATGATTTGGTCAAAATAAGAAATAGAATATGTTTCGTATGTGTCTTGGAAGGACTAGAAGGGATGATCCTGTACTAATCACGTTGGTGGATGAGGCAGGCATACACATTTTTTCTCTCAAATTGTATCTTCCCACTTGAGAAGCCACCTAGAATGTAAATTTGTATTATTGCTCCCAGCCTTGATTAAGATTCTCTCCTGCATTTCATAACTTAAGTGATAGCCATAACATCAAGCACTCTGGCTTTTTTTTTTTTTTTTTTTTTTTTTTTTAAAAAGAGTTTTCATGATTCTGTACTAACTTCACAGAAAATGAGCTGATAGTCTAACACGACTTCATTTGCAAGATGTTATCTTTATCAGCACGGTGTTCTTTAGCATAATGGACTAGTAGCATGCAGAACACAGAATCCTGAAGGAGGGCTTGGTGATCTCCTTGCAGTGATGCCTCACAGGACAAATGACCACATCTTTAAACATTACTCTGCAACCAAACACTTTTAAATACCTTACTCTTAATTGTTGCATGACCTAATTAGGATAACAAAACTAGATCTTTCAATTAAATCTATATTTCTTCGAAATCTCAGCTGAATTCTTTATTTACTGAGTTATATGCTTAGTAGTAAAGATTACTAGCAATATCTCGCTAATCCTGTTTAATTTAAAAAGACCAGCCCATACTTTCAACATTATCTATATCTGCTTTTTGCCTTCATGCAGCAATACAGAGACTGCTGATGTATCTTCATACGCTTGTGTCTTTCTAGATTCACACATTTCTGCTCCAGGAAATCAGCAACTGCACAGTGTTACCAACTGATAGCAATTATCAGCAATGTCACACAATCAGTCAACGTTTCCTTTCTACAGTTGACCCCAAACCTCAAAAGATACTCAACTAACCCTCAGAAAGAGGGCCAGGGTCTCTTTGCTCAGTTCTTTGATGACACTAGAGAAATGTAAGTAGCCTTCACCCACTACAGCTTTCACTCTAAATCTTCTCTCAACATCCAACATTATAATAAACTCCTCCACCTAAGAGGAGAGGGCTCTAAGCACCACTTACTTCAAGGACAGAACTTAGCATGCAGAATTTCTAACTGCGTGTGGCCTGCTGATTCACGCGAGACAAAGGTTAAACAACAGCTTTTTATGTATATAAAATTCATTAAGTGTACACCTAATGATTTTCTATAAACAAATACCAGCTAATAACCAACTGAGACCAAAAGCTCTTTGTCTATCAATTGCATCTCTTCTCATTCTTGAAGAGAAAGCCCTATTTTAAGTCAAATTATTTTAATTGAAGTGTAACGATCTCACTGCATTATCACCATTGTAATCACTACCTGCTCATTGAGGAGAGTCTCTGAAGAGTTCAAATGGCAATAATCAGCAACACACTTACACTCGGCTCCAGCTCTCCTTAGCGTCAGGACAACAGTGCAATTTCCTTGCTTTTCTAGCATCAAGGCAATCAATTAAATAAATTCCATGAAACTAAATCTAGAAGTGAGAAAAATAACGTAGAATTAAATTATTCAAACTATTGAGTTTTAAGCGTGACCGTCACAGATTTCCAAGTTCTAGGGACATCTGTACTCCAGGCAGGATTTATTTTGGACAGTTTAGGTAGACTCTGTTGGCTTTATCTTCATGTGCAGTCTGGATGTAGGCCTGAATTGTAGAATGTCTTACCCCTTTGGTGATTAACGTGGTGCATTTAAATTATGTCCTTTAACACAGAGAAGGTAAATAAAAAGGCAGAAATATAACTTCTGGCACCTAATGGGACAAAGTTTAATAGGATAATGCTTATTTGTAGGATAATAATGCAGAGATACACCAAAGGGCATTCATTTTCAAAGCAATACCTATTGCAATTACTTAACAGCATGTGGACTGCTGCACTTTTATTCATTACAATCCAAGTATACAATAATTATTTATAATTCTCTTTGAAGAAGAGGCATCACAAACTGTCGTCAGACTCAGGTTTGTGCTTGAGCTATTTTTCCACATAGGAAAGACAGATCTCAAAATTCAGAGCCGTTGTTAGTGACGAGGGAATTCATGAGCCTGAGGAATGTCCAGACAGGGCCTCCAGAGCCCTCGGGTTGAAATTACTTTCTAGAAGAAGGCAAATGAAAGAATATAAAACCTACTAAGAGGGTAATTTATGAGAATACAAAGTATTTTTCTCTGTTGGAGAGCTGGCAGATGGTGAGCTACCACAATGTTCAGTATTATTTACAGAAAACAATTATGGAGCCTATGATCTAAAAGATAAGTTGCTACTTCAGGTTTAAACTTCTGCAAAATGAAATGCACGTAGAGGGGGGAAAAACAACAAAAAAGGCATCACCCTCAAAGCAAAAAAAAACACAAAAAAACACATACAATACACAATGCAATAAGCTTAAAATGTCTTTTAAGTGGCAATATGCTTTATTTTATTTTATTTTTTTAAAAAAAGAAAGAGATGACAACACAGGTTTTAAAGAAGCTGGGAACTAGTGTCCTAGGCAAGATACAGTCTCTAACATTCCCAGGCCAAACCACTGCAGCTGTGCTGAGGATGTGCCTCAGCCTAAAATCATTCTGCAGATCCCATTTATTAGCGTCATGGTGTGAACGATTTAGAATATAACTGCAAATAGGATGAAGAATTTCTAGCAGTGCATGTGGCCATGTGACTTTGAACTGCAAACTACTGATGCAGACAGAGCTTTTTTTTTTTTTTTTTTGGCCTTTGCAGACTAAGCTGCTATAAAACCTACCAGAATCATCTGCCAAAGGAATTTCATGTGGACATGTTAACACCATGCAATCCTTGCACAACCGAGTCTTCTTTGCAGCACTAGCGGCCACTGGTCTGAAAGCTGAAGCCAGCTTGTCCTGACAGCAGGAAAAATCTTTCATATCAAAATTTGGAAGCAATGAGGCTCAAAACAGATTTATTTCTCTTAAAAGACAAATGGTAATAAATAAATAAATAAATACTCCCTGAACTTTAAACGTCTCAGGAACGTTTACAGGACTTTATCTTTCCCTTTGTTGATAGGCTTTTATTTAACTCATCATTTCCTTACAGAAGCACTGGAAAAGCCTGTTTTCATTTATGACATAATAGGGCTGCAGGTTTACAACTATACTGTTAAGATAAGGATATTGCTTTATAGATAACTTCTAACACTTGCAGTCATCTCTGATATGAGTATCAAGCAAGGAAAACAGGTAAATAATTTCTAAAACAGGCATACAAAGGACTTATAAGTCCACAAATGAGTCCAAAACCAGCCTACTTCTAGAAATTCTGTAGCACATACATCACTCAGAGATAAAAATGTATTTTTGCTGTTTAAAACATCATGAATGTTAAGTTCACCGTCCTCATTTTTCATCTGGTTTAGATCTGACAAATAATTCCTGGTCTGACAGAGAATCTCACTGCACAAATATTCTGACTGCCCAACATGGCCTTTAATTTTCATTTCATAATTTAATCACCACGAATTAGATGCACAAAAATGAAGAATTTGTTCCGTGAGCCCCACCAGCTGATGTCTGAGACAGGAACAAAAGGTCCCCTTTGTCTACCAAAAAGATGCTTTCCTAGGCAACCTTTGACATGCCACTTAAACAGAAAAGGGGAGCCTGAAGCTTTCCAGAAGATGAAGTTCTATCCCTGTCTGCTCAATCAGGATACAACCTTTGCTGAAGGCTTTGAATTTACCTAGCATAAGTTATTACCAAAAAATGGTTTGTTTGATTTAGAATATCCACATGCTACACGGAACAAAAAATAAGCAACCTGAAATATCCAAAACAAGATTAAATGTAGGTCTCTGATTTACTGATGCCTTTAAAATAGTGACTCAAAAACACTCGATTCAAATATGTGCATTACTGTAAGTACCTAAAAATCAGTACAATAACATTTCGATTCCAAGTCTAATCATACTCATCTTCTCATACTGGATTTATTAAATTATCAAAGGTCTTGATTTCAGTTCATCACCAGCAGCATCATAATCAAATAACGACGGAAATTCAGAAGTAGACTCGTGCTGGAATAATCCACTGTGACTTAATAGTTTAATTATGCATGCTTCAGCCCACGATAAGCTACTGTAAGGTTTTTCTTTACAAGTCTGAGATATTTTTCCCCATCATTGCCTAAATAAGTAGCTAAGTATTCCTAGTTGCTTTGTTTTTATATCTCCATGGAAGTGTTCACAAATAATATGAATAAAAGCCCTGATGTCTGTTTTAAGACTTCATTCCCCAAACCTGACCCAGAAAAATTTAATATGCCATTTCCTATTATTGCTTTTTAAAAATAATTCCCAGGCAGCCTTCTCAGTGATCTAATTTATTTAAATTAGAATTAGCTTTCTCTCCCTGGTCTGCTGATATTAAAATTAAGCTGTGTCCCACTGTACTTTTTGGTGTTTTCCTATCATATGGCAAGGCTGTCGCTTTGGCTGCTCGGCGCATGGGGCTGAGGTCGGACCCCCTGAACCCCTTACACACTTCTATTTTCATCTCACTGCAAGTGCAAAAACAGCACATCTAAGGCAGTGGCATCATCCTAATGGTAGTCAAAAACTGAGATAACATGGGATTAGCTTCACCTGCCCTCTTCTTCTTATCATGCATTGTTAAATAATACCACACAAGCTCAAAAGAATGGCTAAAACTGATGCCTGTGGTTACCTCTTGGTAACCCTGGCAGGTCAAAAAGTATGTAGAGCAGAGCTGGAACACCTGTAAAGACAAAGCCAGACGCCTGATACCAAAAATAAGCCAAAAATAAGGCAGCATAGGAAGGACTAACACTTGCTTTACGTTTTAGTCATATAAGACACAGTGGTGAGAGCTTCCTTCAGCTTTTCCTTCCGCAGCCCTCCCACCGTAGCCCAGCAGTGAGTCACAACTGCAGCTCCCGCTCGACAGAAGTTCCACGTTTGAAGAAAGCTCGAGCATCTTTTCCAAAGCCTCACATCTCCAGCGCGGCATGAGAACGATCGTCACAGCAGCGTAGCTCCTTTTTGAGTGCCAGGCAAGTCTACAGCATGGGTCAAAGCCATACTGCAAGCAGACAGCAGAAGTCCAGGTCAAAATGTCACCGAGCAGGAATGCTTCTACAAACAGATCCCCCGTTGTTGATGAAAATCAGCTCTTCTCCAGGGTTTTGTAGAAGTTCAATTCAAATTATCCATAGTAAGATTCAATATCATGGATATATTAAATGAAATGCTTCAGTTTATGGAAGAGCATCCCATAATGCCTACATTTATGGCTGTATCTCAGGTCTGACAAGTCAATCCTAATTTTAGCAAGTCTTGCAGCCCAACAGAGCCACCACTTGAATTCCCATTAGGTTTAAAACTGAATAAGAAGCCTGAGAATTTCTCCAGACAGCACTGAGGTCACATCAGCCAGGCACAAAGCAGTTCTCCCAGACAAAAACCTGGGCACAGCCATCTTCACACTTAAATGAAAATGACGGCCACAAAAATCTCAAATTTTAAGAAAACTCAGCCAAGTAGTCGTACCACATGTTTGCACCATGAAATAGCTTCCATGCCCCCTCAATAAAACAAAAATAAATAAATACCAGATCTGTGAACAGCACTGCACCACAGGGAACTTGATCTTCCTATAAAACACAATGATGCTGCTTTCCTTATTCACTCTGAAGAATTTTTTTTTTTTTTTTTTAAGGATAAATTTTATTTAACAATGCCCATCATTTAAAGTAAGAAAAAGAATACCCATTTCCCTTTCCTTCCCCCATTACTTTTCACAGTTAGGAAGTATTTATTAAGGCAACGTCATCAGTTTCAATTAAATTTTACAACTCTACAGATTTCACATATGTTCACAAAATAAGTTGATATGCAAATGGGTAGAAATACTCACGCAAAGAAGTGATTGCAAGAAAGCTGTTATCAAAGAGAATTTCTCAATTTCTTAATTCTCTTTTCCTAGGGTTTAAACCTTTTTTCCCCACTGCCCTCTTCCTCCAGTCACCACAGTCCCCCCCCAGTACCTGACACCCCAGTCTCAGCACCTAGCCAGCATCTCCCACACCTCTGTCATCCACGTTTAGCTCAGACTCGTATCTCCTCCTGATTTGGTTTAAGGACTCAGAAGCGAAGAATAAATAAATCAATAAATTTGCTTCCGATGCCTGTTAGGCGCCTGAAGATCTTGAAGCTCTCTTGGTTTTTCAGTAGCCAGGTAGTGCCTTTTTTGGCGATACTTGCAGTATTTGCTCGCTGTCAAGGAGATGAGTTTCAGTAGTTGACATAGTTTAAAGCAAATTAGAACAGTATTTTCCACTCTTCAAGTGGGAAAAACCCCGCTGGTTCTAAAATCATGGCAGTTGCAAGGAATGACATATTTGTATTGTTCTCCACATGATCTTAATAACAAGCAACTAAAATACCTATTTCCACAAAGCATTTTACAAGGGAACATTTGACTTTTCACTGATCATGCAATACCAACAGAAGTAGGAAAAAGTCAACGCAAGCATCCAGCTGAGAGGTAACACAAACTGATGGGCAGTGCCACGCTTCTTCCCACAGGATTCCCAAACACTTGGGGGAAGTTTGAACACAAATCATCAATTCATGACTTAAAAAAAAACAAAAAAAAAAAAAACAAAAAAAACACACTGAAGAGTACTATGAGATAAAGACTTATCTGGGGAAGGAACTGACTCTTCTTCACAGTTTGAGTCTGTTGATGTGCTCAACTTATTCATAGCACAGATAACTGGCTGTCTCAAAGGTTAAAATTTAATTTTTAACCCTGTAGACATTATCTATCATTCATATAGCCCTTTGGATCTCAAACTTCATTCAGGTCTGACAAAGTAGTCACCTTTTGTTGCAATAGAAATGAAGTGAAATTCCATGCTTACTCTGTAAACACAAACAAATGTTTGAACACAGATGGAAAGAGGTTCGAATTTAATGGGAGCACCCAGATTTTCACAGAATCACAGAATTTCTAGGTTGGAAGAGACCTCAAGATCATCGAGTCCAACCTCTGACCTAATGCTAGCAGTCCCCACTAAAGCATATCCCTAAGCTCTGCATCTAAACGTCTTTTCAAGACTTCCAGGGATGGTGACTCCACCACTTCCCTGGGCAGCCTGTTCCAATGCCTCACAACCCTTTCAGTGAAGAAGTTCTTCCTAACATCTAGCCTAAAACTCCCCTGGCTCAACTTTAGCCCATTCCCCCTCGTCCTGTCACCAGGCACGTGGGAGAACAGACCAACCCCCACCTCGCTACAGCCTCCCTTGAGGTACCCATAGAGAGTGATAAGGTCGCCCCTGAGCCTCCTCTTCTCCAGGCTGAACAAGCCCAGCTCCCTCAGCCGCTCCTCGTAGCACTTGTTCTCCAGGCCCCTCACCAGCTTCGTCGCCCTTCTCTGCACCCGCTCAAGCACCTCCATGTCCTTCTTGTAGCGAGGGGCCCAAAACTGAACACAGTACTCGAGGTGCGGCCTCACCAGAGCCGAGTACAGGGGGACGATCACCTCCCTAGCCCTGCTGGTCACGCTGTTCCTGATACAAGCCAGGATGCCGTTGGCCTTCTTGGCCACCTGAGCACACTGCTGGCTCATATTCAGCCGACTATCCACCATCACTCCCAGGTCCTTCTCTGCCTGGCAGCTCTCCAACCGCTCATCTCCCAGCCTGTAGCTCTGCTTGGGGTTATTGCGCCCCAGGTGCAGGACCCGGCACTTGGCCTTGTTGAACTTCATGCAGTTGACCTCAGCCCATTGGTCCAGCCTATCCAGATCCTCCTGCAGAGCTTTCCTACCCTCGAGCAGATCGACACACGCACCTAACTTGGTGTCATCTGCGAACTTACTGAGGGTGCACTCGATGCCCTCGTCCAGATCATCGATGAAGATATTAAAGAGGACCGGCCCCAGCACCGAGCCCTGGGGGACGCCACTAGTGACTGGCCTCCAACTGGACTTGGCTCCATTCACCACGACTCTTTGGGCCCGGCTATCCAGCCAGTTTCTAACCCAACGAAGCGTGCACCAGTCCAAGCCTAGGGCAGCCAGTTTCTTGAGGAGAATGCTGTGGGAGACGGTGTCAAAAGCCTTGCTGAAGTCAAGGTAGACCACATCCACAGCCTTTCCCTCATCCACCCAGCGCGTCACTTTGTCATAGAAGGATTTTGTAGCGTATGACTCAGTTATCTTTCAAAACAACATTTTGGGCCTAGGCTACTTGGCTAATTTCCCTATTAAAATCTGAGACAATAGAAACATACAAGAGAAAACTGTAACACAATAGAAAGACTATTTTTCTTTGTGTTGGGTACTTACTAAATGAGTCACATAATTCCCTGCAGCCAAACTGCACTGCATTTGCTGTTCTTTTACAAAGGGAAAGCGAGTAAGGAAAATAGCTCTACTACACACAAAGGAATGTTTTTGTACTGCAGCTACCAAAAATATAGCCCAGCTTTGTTGATCCTGTTTCTCAAAAGCACGCAGTACTGAAGAAGAGCTAAAATCCACCCAGGTCATGATGGACTGAAGATTTTGGAGCCGAGACTCCTGTCATCCCTCCGCGTTTCTCAGACCACCACCAGCACTTACTGTCAACTCCTTGCTTCTCGTAGTTCTGCAACTCCCTGCAAATCATTTTTCACAGTCTGTCAGATCACACTGAAGGAACCACAGGAACACACTGATTCATTCACAAGGACTTTTTATTTTCCAGGGTTTAAAAACACACACATACTGGTTGCACTTCCTGCAGACAAAAAAATAAGTTACAGGAAGAAGCTGTAAACTATTCTAAGCACTGCTGGTTAGCAACAACACATATCGAATGTTGAACCTCTCCTGCTTTAAGGGATTGCCTCCATGAGGTTTTCCCCTCTTTAGGGACCCCCATCTCCCTTACCATACCCCTGCTCCCCAGGCTGCAATGCTGACTGCTGCTAGACACTAAACTGGGTTTCTTCCGGAACAGTGGGAGCCAGAAACCCTGGGCACATCAACAGAATTACATCCTCAAGAAACAGAAGGGGAAACAAACCTGCTATTTTCATGGAAAAAAAAATAAAATATTAAATGTGTCCAGCCTATAGGTTTTAAATTGCAAAGTACTGGAAAAAAAATAATTAAATTAGATTAAATGGAAGAAGCTAACAGAGCTAACGTTTGCAGCACGTGAGGCAGACAAGTAAATAGACATCCCCTGAAACCTCCCACTTTCTGATGTGCTTTGGACAAAAACCCAGGGGTATCTACAGAGCGCCAATCCTGACAGGATGCTTCCTGAGGCAGGCAGTTCAAGCAGTCTATTGCTATTTTTTTTTTTTGTCTGGTTGGATTTGTTTTGCTTTTACCTATAAGGATTCTCCTTTTCAAAGAAAAGGATGCTTTCACAGACACAATTGTGACCAGGGACCTGCTTAGTGAATAACCCAGCTGAAGTCATTAACAAAAGACCTCACTTTTACAGGAACAAGGGCATTCAGGATTGAGTCTTAAAAGGGTCCCTCAGAAGCAAATGAAAACTGAAGGACCATTTAAGCATCAGAAAAAAAAAAAAGGACAAGCAAAACACATTTAGTCTGTGGTCATATCTTTCTATAGCTTTGCATACACAGCTGGGCAGCAACTGCCTGAAGAGGTAAGGCGAAAAACAGCAAGGTACAAATTCCAGAAAAGCGTGAAAGGAGAGGCATTTGGAAAGGCTCAAACACAGTAAGCCTGTGGTAATGCAGCCACCGTGATATTCATAGCACGAACCTTCCAGTGCTCCGAAAGATAGATGCACACAAAGCCCAGCATTCAGAACAGGAATGCCATGAGGGCATGGATACACACTGTGCAAAGTACATGCTGCACCTGGAAGAAAAGCCGTTAAGCAGAAATGACACAACATTATTTTTGGCTACAATACACCCTGAGAAAAAGGACACCTAACAGAATCACAGACGTTTCTTTATAGAGAATAAACACCACCAGAATTCAAAACTAACACAATGACTGTAACTACATCTAAGTTTCTGCCTTGCACTAAGGTCTCAAACATCTCAGAGCATCTCAGATGCATGCAGATTAATCACCTGTAGGAAAACACAACAATGAATACAAGGAAGAGGAAAACAAAGAGAGCATTGAGCTCTGGGTCAGCACAGGACTAAAACCCTTAACAGCATTTCCCATCGCATTTTGCCTCATGCCCACATCTAAGTGAATTTTTGTATTCACATTCCCTGCTCGATTACCCTAGGTACAGAATTGATGCGTCTCTCCTGCTCCTTACACCCAAGCCAGCCCACACCCATGAAGTATTTTCTGCACGTCCTCTGAGGGTTTCATATATAAATTATGATTTAGTAAGCAATAAACAATCTAAACAGCAGTGGACTCCACAGAAATAGATCTTATCACAGAATAAAGTTTTCGAAATATCCCCTCCTGTTCCTGTAGTGCTTAAACATCTATGGTAATGTTGCAAGAATAAACTACCTACATTTACAGAGGGAAGTGCATGCACAGAATCAAGCTACACTGACAATAACACCATGTATGATATAATCACTTATTAAAAAAAATAAACAAACATGAAGGAGTTGAAGTTAATCAAACCTGTAAAACTGATAACAAGGAAAAAAAAGCATGATTTGTACTTGCCTAAACGTCACATACCTAAACATTGGAACTTAGGGAATCACTACCACTTATTTTAAGAAGCAGCACTCAGTTTCTCCAACAAGCAATTTATGGTAGAGCTGACTGGACATAGCATCAAAGTAGGCATTTAGAACACCACTTGAAAAACAGTACTTTAAGGGAATGCATCATCCATACCAGAAATACTTCAGGAGAAGGTTCACGACTTAAGGACTGATAAGCAAAGTCACTGCAACACCCTAATACCCAACAAACAGGGCAAAGTTTCTTCTGTGAAAAAAAAAAAAAACAAACACGTTAAGTCAAAATACAAATCACTCCAAGATAAATTAGTTCCTCTGGCCACTGCCTGATAAAACGATGATAAAACCTGACCAAATAAGGCCAAGAACCAAAGCAAGAGAAAGCACTACCTTTTCAAAAATACCTGAGAACCGCAACAGGGCAAACAACTTACCCAACGATAGCACAAGTATTCGGAATAAACCCCAAAAAAATAGAGATACCACGAAGAGGGACAGGCTATCACACAAGTTAAATCTAAACAAGAGAACAGCATCCTACACAGATGCTGGAAAACTCCACGTGGAATGGTACCGGCAGAGTGGAGCAGGCAGGTAGGAGGGTAGCAGAACGGCACTCAAGTGGAAATGTCACTGTCTGCACATCAGCAATTTCACTACATGTAGTCC